>NC_052053.1:31990117-32634284 GCF_903992535.2 Arvicola amphibius
GGTCCAGAGCCAGGAGATAGGAGGTGGCCTGAAAATGACAAATGACGTTAGAAAGCTCCCAAGCAGCTCAAGAAGTTAAGCCACCTCACAGCAGGGGACATCCACCTCAAAGACAGTCCTTCAGTCATTCATTAATGCATAGAGTTGCTCAAGGAGAACCCTGAATTTGCATGGAGTTTTATATTAGAGGGCAGTTTGGAGAACACTTACTTCTGAATCACTAACTGTAATATTCTGTGAACGTATTTCAGACTTCTGCTGGAATAGGAAAAACCGTATATTCAGTTAAAGTATGTAAGGAAAGTGTCTGTTAAAGCAGGTTTTTGTTCTTAGTGGTGAAAATTTCATCAAACATTATCAATAATCAAAAGGCATGAGGGAATTTGGAAGAAGTTAGCAAATTCTAGTCATTTAATTAATAAGGAAAAATAAGATTACTTTGTGGCAGTTGCTATGAAGTGACAATTTCTTTTTGGTATTTTCAAAGTAAGAGGAAAGCACTCAGGAGTTGCCAGATGTCCAGCCTAGACCTGCAGTGGTGGGCAGTCCAGCGTGGTGAAGAAATGAGTGTGCGGCCTTGCGCAGTGAGCACTGCCCAGAAACCTTCTGCGCACACAACTCATGTGTGAGTACAGGGTGTGTAAATACAAATAGCATCAACAATTATTCATTACTACTTTGGTTCTTGAGATGCTATGTTTGCTTTAGTTTTAAAACTGCTTCTGGCTCCAGATTTATCTCACTGCTCAACAACATTCCTGGGCAGACGTTCACATTGCGATCAACTCTTGTATGACCTGATATTACTTCTACTATTACATATGTGTAAAAAAAGAGGCAGATCAATAAAGTGTTTAAAATATGTCAGTAACTTGGTTCATTTAACACCAATTTTGAATAAGTATTATTTTGTGCTAAGAACTTTCTAAACTGAAATGGCCAAATACTGACTTTTTATCCATGCAACTCAAGAGCTTAAGGAAAAATATTTTATGAAAAATATTCCTTCACTGTTTGACCTTTATCATTTACTTTGCTAACAGTACTTTCATTGCATAGAGTCAGAAGTAATCCTTAATAAAAATAAATCCTTCCAGAGATAAAATATCATGGCCTAGTGAGTTTAATAAATATAATTTACTTCTCAGTTCCATTGAAATATGAAAAAATATCTTTTAGATTTAAAGGACCGATTTTTAATGATAATAACATAATGAGTTGAAAGATAACTTTTATGAGAAGCATAGGTACTCCAGTAAAGCTTTATAAACATGTTCAAGTCTCAGCAACAGCCACAGTAATGTGCATTTCAGAAACACATCAACTTCACCTTTCTGCTTCGGGTTCTAGTACAGATTCTTGACATTCCTGTCTAAGGAATAGGAAGACAGAGGAAGGGACCTGGGGCTATGTGGTTTTTTTTAATTCTTTTTTCCTCAAGGGAGAAAAGGACCCCAAACAAAAGCACACTGAAGGTGGGGAAGGGGAAGACAGCAATTGCAGGATCCCAGGGAATGCTCTTGGCCTTGGGGGGGGGGGGGGGTCAAGCTGCTGGAGAAGGGAAAGAAGAGCAGAAAGAGACGTGACTTACATCTCAGGATGTAAAGATCAGTTTCTGGACAATGATGAAATGAGACAGCCAAAGAAAACAGACCGTGTGATTACATTATGTCTCGCCCTCCAGTCTTCCTCTGTGGTGCTGGGAACGGAGCCAGGGCCTCAAGCACTTCTACCCCTGAGCTATATACAGACCCAGCCTGTTTCCTTTAGTAACACCCAGAACCTATTGCAATTACTTTTAAAATGCTTGGAAAATGTCAGGCTACTCAAGTGGCAAAGCTCATCTGTTGTTAGGATTTAGGGTATTTGTGTGATAGCAAGACTTGAAAAAGGTGGTTAAGTCTCTGGTAGGATTTGTTTTCTGACCATACATGAGTGAGTTAAAATGCATCATTAATTACCAACTAGAAGTTTCATTTCAACAGACAATGCTGGATTTTTACTAGTCAACTTCCTATCCTATTATATCCTGTTTTATCTAAAGCTGTAAAACAGTGCCTAACTCAATAAACACTGAATTACATCACAAATGTTCTAAAACCGTTGTGACATGCCAATGAACTACAGAAATCAATTTATTATGCTCCACCTAGTAGTTTGACAAGTAAAATAGGAAATCTGGAGAACACTGTAGTGTTATTTTGAAAACTGTTTCTGATAGCTTATAGACATCAGTGTCAATGGGTGCTACAATCACCTCAGTGTGTCGCGACAGTGGCTAAATGTTTATGTGGAGGATGGAAGCAAGATGGAGTGAGGCTGAAAGCAAACCTCAGTGTTTTCATGAAGCTTTCACTGTTACAGTGACGTGGTTAGGGGGCTGTAATGCCAGTTGCCTGAAAACTGTAACTGTGAGTTTGTGTGTGAGTAGATGTCATGGTGGACACAAGATCAGAGGACACTGTGCAAGAGTGGGTTCTCTCCTTCTACTGTGTGGGTCCTGGGGATCCAACTAAGACGGCCAGGCTCGGCAGCGAGCACTTTGACCTGCTGAGTCATCTGGCAGGCTAGGGTGAGGCTTCTGAGGTGTGCTCTAGGGAGCAGACTATTTGTAGACTGAAGTGTGAAAGCGTTTCTGCAGAGTTGGGCTACCTACGAGCCCCACAGCAAGTTGCCTGATGGATGTGCATTCCTGTGCCCATGGGTGCGTCTCCGGGGAGCACTTCCAACCTCAGGAGTCTTTCCGCAGCTCTTTGGGATTTTTATTATTGGTTTCACTTCTAGTTTGTAACATGTGAGTTTTTACTTTAAATTTGTAAGAAGTCTAATAATAAGAAGTAACTTTTACCCTTTGCTTGGCTGGCACCGATAGTGCTAGATTCATAGAATGCAAGATCCTCACAATTTTGAATTATTTAGTACTACGTGAATGTAGAAATAAAATTTATTTTGATTGGAATGTGTTTTAGCATTACTTTTCATAGGTCAAGTTTTTGTAGGGTTGAAATTAGTTCCCACAATCTGAATTCTTTTTAGATGTTTTTGGAATAGTTTTTAGTAAAAAATAGCTTAGGTATCTCCTAAAGAATAGAAAGTTGACAGCTGTATAAGAGAGCTTAATATATTACAATGGAATAAATTTCTCCCAACTAGAACACTAGAACAATTTATTTCTTTAAAGGTACAAAATAGATAATTGAATCAGCAAACATCATATCACTCCGAGTTTCGTTATCACTCTTGATTACATAGACTTAATTAATGTTTTACGTAAAAACATATTTTAACTCCTTTTATATACAAGAAAACATTAAACCTAAAACATGTAAACAAAACAAGTGGTGTTGCCCTGGTATAAGGAGACCTTCTCAAGGACCGAGACAATGCCTATAATAAAAACATCTTTCAACAAAGAAGGGTTCATTCTGCAAAAATTTAACTAAGAATAGATTTTCAATGTTTGGTTGTCTGACTAAATAACAAGATCACAGAGCACTTTAAACTTGCAGATCACATGCATCATAAGGGGAAGAAAATATAGGCTTTAAAAAACTTAGTATGAAATGCATTCAACAGAAACAACAGTCACGGTGCCCCTGCCACCTTCTTCAGGCTAATGAACGTCCCATACCTGTCTCTTCCACATTGTCATCTCTACCTGTCTGCATTTGTTATTTCCTCTCGAAGTGCAGGGTGTAACTGTCCTTTGCTTTCTAGACTGGCATGTTATGAGAATAAATAAACACATAGAGCTAAAACTTAAATACATCATAGTCTTTTACACGAAGTAGCTTTTTTGTGGTCTCATCATTTCACTGCCTCATACCTACCATTCTGTTAGCTGTCCTGAGTTTCAAATGTATTTTGTGCTGAGTGAAAACATTTTCGTTTGCAGTAAAAATATACATACACACTTACATACGTAAATACTCATGAACATGTATTTATTCATAGGTTTATTTATATCCTGATGAGTTGATGCATAGAGTTAAGAGTTAAGGCAAATAAATGTGTTAGTTTCTCTTCTGATGCAAACGCAACACTCCTTTCCCTCAGAGCATTATAATTTCATGTAGCTGAGTTGATTGTTCCTTATTAGGAAAAAGAAGTACTTTATAGTTAGAAGAGTTTAATGGCATTACCATATGGGAAACAGGAAGGTTGTTATTAAGTATGTTCATACAATAATTTAAATCCTTCTGTTTGTACTCTGTGTACAGGACCAAGGGAGGGACTAGTTGTGTGGATGTAGGCAGGACCTGTGTTTTGGTACAGGTGTTTCTGTTATTTGGTAAGCGGATGTGGGCCCATTTAAAGTTTGCTGGTCAAGGACACTTGATTTTTGACCCCCTCTAAACCAGAACACCACACTTAGGTGGTAAATTTTCATTTTTAAAAAACTGAAAATTTTGTGTCCATGTGCTATGTGTGGTATGAGTTTGTGGGTGTGTGCAGGAGAGCACATGTGGAGGTGATGCCAGTGTGAGCTGCTTTCCTTTATTGTTCTTCACAGTGCTTTCTGAGATGGGGTCTACTATGAAACCTGAGGCTCGCCAATGTAAAAGGTTAGCTGGTCACAAGTCCCAGGTCCTTCTGTCTCTGTTTCCCACACTAGGATTATAGGGCTGTGCCACCATGTATGGCTCCTTACAAGGGTGCTGGGCTCCAAACTCAGGTCCCTTGCTTGCACAGCAAACATTTCACTGGCAAAGCCATCTCCCAGGCCCCTGGCATTTATTGTAAATGCCCACTGCTTATATATTTCTAGAACAGTGTGTTTGGCACCATGTGACTGGACTGGGGTCTAGAGATTTTGAGGTCTGGTTTCCAGATCCACCAGAACATTGTTTGACCATTTAAGTATATCACCAAGAATCTTACTGTTATGAACTAAAAATTCTTCAATGAAAATATTAGGCTTGCCCTGCAATTCAATATTCAAAAGAAACACTTGCACACATTTCAATATAGAATATTTAGAAGCATTCATGGAATAAAACTAAAACACTCAATAGAGTTAATAAAACACATAGCCTTAAGATTTTAGAATAAAGAAATTTAGTATTTTTTATATATTTGCCACACTCTTTGCATGGAATTCCTATAACTGAACGCTATACTTAAAAATGTGAATACAGAATTCACATATTGGCTTACAAACCAATATTATTAGTTTTTAAAGATAGAATGATCCTCCTTAAAGGAGGAGATTTTGAGGGGCTAGAGAGTTGGTCAGAGGGCAAAGGCAATTGCCATGCAGGCTTAGCCACATTCAATCCCGGGGGGCCCACACAAAGGTGGAAGTAGAGGGCAGACTTTGTCCGAGTTATCTTTGACTTTAACACGTGTGCTATGGCACATGCGTTCCTTCCCTACATCACAGACACACAATAATAATGAGATTTTGAAAATTAGTTACCTACTGAGTTAAACATGAGAACAAGTCATTTCTTAATGTCTTTATGTCACATTTCTGACCTGCTGTTTAAAGACTGGACAAGGCACTGGGGTGGGTAGGTCACCTGAGCTGTGCTTAGACTTTGTTGGGAGAGAAAAGCTGGACCATGCTTCCTAGCCATCTGCTCCTGCACCATGAAGCCATGCAAGAAGGTAAGAACTGGCACTGTACTGCTTCAGAGGTCCACAGAAACATCACCCACAGGGACCTGTTCCTTTGTCAGTCAGGAAGGTCACCAAATGTGGTTCATATATGTGGGGAATTCTCTTGATATTTTGAACAGCTCATCTGTACTGACAAAAACATTCTAATCCTGTGTTCTATGATATCAGACTCCAAAGATAGAAGGCAAAAAGAACTGGCTTTTATCTAAAAGAATATTAAAAATATACATATGTGGATTGTCATATGACTTAGTGTGCTATTTGAAAAGGAAAACAGTATTTCTGGAGACTAAACAATTCAGATGAACTTGTGTAGCTGGGAAGGTGGTATTTCAGGATCAGATAACCTGAGTTCTAATCCTGGCTTAGTCATAGGGTTTTGGATAGCGAGGTTCTCTGAGGTTCAAGTTTTCCACCTGTAAAATGAAGACAACACTTTATACTATGAACAACTATACAGATGATGAATGAGTGGACCACTTGGCACACAACAGGTTATCCATGATAGCTAATGCAGTATTTCACAAATAAAATATGCTAGCACATGCTTTCAATCCCTGAATTCAGGAGGCTGAGACAGGAAGATCATGAATTTGAGGTCAACATGAGCTATGTACCTTACCTCGAAACAACATCAAAAGACCAAAAGGTGTTTTTTCTTTACTCTTACAGAGAAAGCTGTACTATCTTCTGATGCCTCATTCTGAATGCCCAGCCTCACTGCTCAATGAGTATTAATGAAAGAACAAGTATCAGTTTAAACAGGTATTTATGCTAGGCAAGTATGACAGCACATTCAGTTGACATAATTTGCTTCATAACAAAAGAATTATGGGGGTAAAGTCCTTCTCAATATTATCTCTCTAAGGAAGTTCATCAGTAAATCAACTCACTTTCATAGCCAGCTGCAATAAGATCTATATAGTAATTATTATTTAATTTTATTAGGTCTAATGTTTTTGAATTCTTAACTGACCTAGATATTTACTGTGTATATGTCTTGTTAACCTACACATGCTCAGTCACATCTATCACATTGCCTGATATCTGTCATTAGTCTCTGAGTTACTCATATGCCTTTCTTACATTAATAAATTTGCAGTTTATGTGCCTTGATACCCCCAGTGATAGCAATCTAGGTTATACGGATAAATGTTTATACGGATAAATGGAACAAGAAAAATAAATGACTGAGGCTCTATAAAATAAATCTAAACTTGACAATCAGAAAAAACAAAAATATAAATAAATGTAGGTCTTTTCCATAATAAAAACACTGAAATACATCATTATTGAAACACATACATTTGCACATATGAACATAGACCTGACATGAAGCAAACTATGGTAAAGAATATCAAAACTAAATAATAAATGAGACTAACAAGGCTTCAGCAAAATGACTGAGGCATGCTCAATAAATATGGTACATCTTGAAACATGTATGAACTTGATGTTGTTTTAATTTCTAAGTGCATATATTAAACTTTTATTTGTACAATATTAGCTAAGACAGCATGAGTCAGTGAAAATTTGGAAGCCCCTTATGCACCCTTTAGTCATCCTGCTAAACACATAGTTTCACCAGAGTCCTTAAGTTAAGAATATCAGGAAGGCACTACTCACTTCAAATTATCTTTTAAGCCTGTTTTCTTTTTCAAACACAAAAAGATCATTGTACAATTCTTCATCAAATACTGACATCAAAACAACACAAAACACAAACTGTGAAGGATGGCAGTGTAAGGTGGCAACACCAGGAAAGCGCACACTTGACGTTACCTTCCCAGACACGTGGATGAGAGTGTTCTTCCAGCACAGGGGCATAATGAAGCCTGTCTACGTCTACATGGAGACATCAGCAAAGGTGTCAGCGGTTTCCCCACCAGTATCAGCAATCTGGAGTTTATTTATTCTATGGGGCTTGGAACTGAACTCAGGGTCTTGTGTATGTCGGACAAGGGGTTGACCACTGAGCTGTATTTCCAACCCCAAACAGTTTAGTTTTAATACGAATGCTAGTGTCCCTGCAATCACCTTTTATTTCCTCCTTTTTGCTTCCTACAAGTCTGGAATAGTCAGTGATGGACTTCAAGGGTTTTCTCTAATGTTTACAGACCAACTTTCTGCTGCTTGAGTTAGTCTACCTCTCTAGTGTTCTAGGATAGTTGTTTTTATAACAATTTCTAAGGATTTTATTGTGCAAAACATAGTTCTTTTCTTCTAATGTGTCTTTTTTTTTTTGGCTTAAATTTGCCTTAACTAATAGTGGATGAAGATTTATACTTAATTTGGGTTCAAAACCTTAATACTGATGCTAAAAACATAGTTTAGTTTGAGAAAATTTAAACCAATTCCATGATAAAAAATTCTGGAAATCAGGTTTTCAAGCCTTATTTTATTAGAAAATTTAAATTATTAATTTTTTGTTTTAAAAAGGAAGTAGCCATATTCATGCTTGAATTTTCTTGAACAAATAATAAAGGAAAGAAACACATTTGAAGAGAGCTTCCTACTTCACACACCCTCTAGTGATCCTTTCCTACCTATTTACCTATTTCTGTTGAGCAGCAATAATAAAAATAAAACCCTTCTTTTTGTGTTTTTGGATTTTCCAAGGCGAGCTTCATTTACCTGTATACAAATTAAAGCTGGGTAAACAACTTTTATATTGGTGAAGACCAAGGACACAACTCATGAAGCAGGAAACCTTGCCTTCTATGGCTTCTTTTGCAGTGTACAGTCCAATGGTTATGAAACCAATTGAAAGTCAAACAATATTCAAAATGACACAGATGGACAACAGATGACAAAACACATGGAATCCTCTTAGCTGGCATCCTCTCCAAAAGACAAGGCCCTACCATTCTGTAAATAGCATTATAAATACCAAAGAAGTGAGAATCTTCACAACGGGGAAAGGAACATTTCTTATCATAATAAATATTTTGGTACAAAAATTTAAAAACTGTAGAAAACTTTAGTACCTTTGGGTACTTTTTTCTAGTAAAATCATACCTGCTTCAGAACTTGTTTGATTATAGCTGCTAACAACGCTGTTTGGTATCACTGGAGTGGAGGACGCTGCAATTCTTGACTGTGGTGGATTGGGATGTAATGAGTTTCCTAAAGCCACGCCCGACTGACTGAGCATCCCACAGTTCCCGCTAGCCTGAATCTGATTTATTAAACCTGCAAGATGGTGGTTGGGGACTGGGCTGTTACTGTGAACAAAGTTAGTGTTTGCATTGTGGCAGTGCACGGCTTCCCCTCTTAAAGGTATGCTCTGTGTCAGTGAGTTCTGAAGAACACTGGAATTCATATTAGGATCTGGAAAATGCAGCTGGTTAGCAGAGCAAGGCAAAGCAGTATTCGATCCCCCACAACCCGGGGTACTATTGCTACTCAAGTGAGAGCTTTGACAACTCATAGACTGTAGTAACTGAGACATTGAACTTATGGGAAATGACCCCTGCCCCTGCTTCCTTAGCAAGTCGGGTCCAGGTTTAGGAACTGCAGAACTATCCATTTGAGACTGTCTGAGCAAACTCAACACTGTGGTAGGTGGCTGTTTTCTTTTCCGTAACGAGTCTTTTTGCTGAGACATCAACTTATCTCTTAGTGCTGCTCGACCACTTTGACCTTCACCTGTAGGGAGAAGCATGTTGGCAGTTGGAGGGAACATGGTGTTTAAAGTGCTATGTCCTTCAGTGTTGCCACTGCTGGCAACAGCTCCAGAGTTGTTACTGCTGCTACTGTTGTTACCAGCAAGTTTGTTTTGATTTGCTAGCTGTGCTTTGGCTGCTGCTGAGAGTAAACTACTTGCTGGAAAGGAGGCAGCATTGTGCTGGTTCAAGATCTGATTTAAAGGCATTCCCAGCAAACCAGGCTGACTCTTTACAGAACCATTTCCGGCAGATGCGGCAGGAAAAGCTGCACTGCTTGGGGTATTAAGTACATTACTCATTCCAGCAATTAATGGGTTAGGGATATCCTTGTACTGATGATGTCCATCAGACTTGGTAGAAGGGCTTGATGGCATTGATGGCCTTGGGGAACCTATTGTTGACCTTGGTGACCTAGGTGGAACCTTTATGCCACTACAAGTGGCCTGGGGTCCTACAGGTGGCATCATGAAATTTCCATGATCTGATGATGTGGAAGATGAGCGTGATCTTTGGGGCGATGCCTCAATCCTTCCAATTCCAGTCCCCATCATGTGCACTGGGGATGTCACTGGAGAAGGGGACAGGGAGGTTGAAGCTGAATGCTGAATTCTTTGTACATGACTCCCATGATTCATATGACCAGGTTTTACAGTTGGCAAAGGAAGATTACTTGGCAAAGGAACAACAGCAGGAGGCATGCTTACATTCATCACAGGTACCTGAGAGTGGACATTTGAATGGAAACTGGTTGAATTAATGATAATAGGGTTCTGATTCACTGGTTTACTAGGAATAGGGTCAAGAATGCCAAGTGGATCTTTCTCAGATGTTAATGGCTTTTTCTGAAGAGCACAAGAAGGTGGAGGAGGGGGAGGTGGGCCTTGGGGTGGTTTGTGGTGGAACATTGCTCGTGGTATTTCCATATTAGTTGAAAAATTACACATTGGTTTTTTCATTACTGGACTCTTTGTAGTCAAGGTTGGGGAAAGAGGTATATTAGTTCTTCCAGCCATTGCACAGGATGACTGCACGGGAGAACCATGTAGCATTACTGAAGGTGGAGAAAGAGGAGTCCTATTCAGGTGAATGGGACTGGAATTGGGAGCTCCATGAAAACCAGGGTTATTTCTTGTGAAGACATCAGGGCTTCCAAGTGGGTCAGTCCTTGGAGAGATTGAGCCATCTCCATAGATCTGGGAACCTGATGATGCTGGGCTGGGTAGGCCTCCATGGCTGCCACGAAAGGGAGATTTCTGTCCATGTTCACTGCTGCCCAATCTCTGTCGGGGGTAGACAGGGTGGAGTTCTTGCTGCTGGCTTCCAGGCAGGTCTTGCACATATAGTCTTCCCATGGCATTTGCTGATCCAGTCATTAACTTGAAAGGATTCTTACATTCAGGCATTGCAGAATTTGTAATTCCTTCGTGAGACTTGTTTCTTACTGATCTTGGAGCTGCCGCCCGTGAAGGTGCTACTGGAGATGCATCTGATGTGAAAGAGAAAAAACAATTCTGTTAATTGTCTCAATTATTTTGTGTTGGGAAAAAGGGAAGAAAAGAGGAAATTTAGGAGGGTGAGACAAGGACACCTGGGAATACAAATTTACGAACAAAAGCTGTGACACTATGCAACTAAAACACTTCTATAAGCTATATTAAACTTTAAACAAAGAACACGATTCACCACTAGTTCACAGAAGGTTCTTGATAACTGTTACACTTGTTTACTCCATGTTTCTTAAGAAAGCATGGACATAACAGTCAGCACAGACTCACATTAGCCATTTTAATATTTAGAATTAGCAAAATCAAAACTGACAGCCCAGATGGTGATGACGCTGTTACTGTTTTACTGAATTTGCAAATTTTAAGAACAGTCATAATGGAAAGTTGTAATCTCTGTGGCACTTTTTCTTATGTTACTTAAATAAATTGCTATTTCTACAAGACAATGCGTTACTCTGTTACTGTTTCAATTACTTGACTGAAACCTCCCCAGATGCTATGGTAATAGTTCCTTATCCCCAAATTGTGACTGTAAGAGTAAGCTCTTAATTTCTGTGATTTGAGTGAATGAAGTTCCAGTTCTCTCTAACGGCAAGATAGCAATAATATATGTAGTGATATAATCATACTTAGCTTCCTATCATCTCCAAAATACTGTATAACACAATTTCTTAATTGGTTCTTATTGTAAAGATAGTTTTAGTCTGCCAACTTAGGTAAAATCCTTTTATATAAGGACAGACTTCTCATCTAAAATTTAGTTGGGGTGTTAGACTCTTCAGCACTGGGCTGCAATTGAGTATTCCCTTTCTGCATCAGTTTACTTCTCCATCCTTCTGGAATCCCTTCAGTTCCTTTGGAGATCAGACAGAATATGGGCAACAAAAGGAAGCTGGTTTATCATACAGAATTTTTAGCCTATCATGTCAGAATTCTAGGTTTAATTTTTTTAAGGCCCAAAGGAGAGTTATGTATTATATAAAGTTGCACCTTCTAAAACAAAAATGCCTAATAATATTCTCCTGTGCTAATTCCCATTAATTTGTGCTGGCTGCTTAGAGAGCGGTGTTGCAAAGAATGCTGCTATAGCTGTACTCTATGAGAACATGCCAGAAAGTCTATTAAGGCAAAGGCGATGAAAGTGGCACCAATCATAGTACGTATTTGCCATATCTATTTTGAGACTTAAAAGCATATTAGCAATTATACTTTGATTCATTTGCAATCAGAGATATACTTAAAGGGATAATTACACACTTAAAATGAACCAACTTCTACTATGTGCAAGAGAGTATACAGGTCAAATCATATACTAACTTCTAAGACAGCATTTCTCAACTTGGGGTACACAGATGACAGGACAAAGAGAGAAGTGAACATGTGTCCCCTTCCCCCTTGGAATACGTAGACTTTCTGATTATAGCACGGTAGATGTTCTTTGAAAGAGTAATAATGTTTGGACTCAACAACTTGACAGAGGACAGAAGATATATGGAACTGAGGATAGTTTTCTTGTTAAAGAGGGAATTATTAAAGGTTTTTAATAAAAGAAATCACAAGTTAAGATATCAGAACATTGTACTTGGTATATAGTGAGAATAGGGTTAATGTGGTACCAAGATCATGGGCTATATTTTATATAGTAGTGAGTCACCCGTCTGCATATTTTCTAGTTACCAATATATTTATATAATTATCTATAGTTCCATGATTCAGATACGACAGTAGTGATATTTTAAAATATTCAGCTAACAGAATTTATACAAAAGCTATGATTTAGAAAGAATTTCTTCTATCCCTGAGGATAAATGTTACTATCTTTAAAACAGCAGGAATGTTAAGTAGACAACAAGAGCCAGGCTGACACTGAGTGACAGGGGCTAAGGGCAGTCAGCTAGGGTGAAAGCTTGGCAATGGTCAGGCACTGCCGAGTGTAGTCAAGTAGGACATTAGAAAGAGCATATGGGAAACTAAGCTGATATTTATGCTAGAGGGCGGTGAAAACTGCCTCACTAAGTCTGAGGTGTTTAATTACTTAAACCTCAGTTTATGATAACAGTCTGTAGCTGGTAAAGCAGTCCACTTAATTCAATAACACACACCATGCTAAAGGGAGATGGGGCATACTTCTCATTGTATCTTTAATCTCAAGAACTAAACTTGCATGGAGAGGTACAGCAAAAAAAAGACCTAGATCCAGACTCTGCTGGGCCTGTAGAGCAACAGTGCAGACTGTGGGGGAATGGAGTACACTGTGATATAAGGCATACAGGATCGGCACAGCTAAGCGCAGTGTGCGCTGGAGATGGCCCAGTGGTTAACAACACTTGCTATTCTTACAGAGGACTGGGTTGGCTTCCTAGCAACCACATAGCAACTCACAACCACCTGTAACTCCAGTTCCGGGAGATCAGACATCCTTATTTGAGCACATACGTACATGGAGGTAAACACATATGAACTAAATAAATCTTAAAAAATAGAACATATGCAACACATGTGCCATATACTTGCAAAGTGATAATAGCCACACTAAAGTGGGAGAGCAACGGTGAATTTTAAATAATTTGTTACTGTCAAATATACCTGTACAACGTTGAAGACAATTTGTATTTTAAAAACTAGCCTTGTTGAGAAATAAGTTCCCTGAAAGGTTTTTTTTTCCTCACCTACCCCAGTGGAGCAGCTCTTTTGATTACTCCTTGTTTAGAGTTAGTGACAGCAGCTCTGTGCCAACAACAACTACAGGCCAATTTCTCTTCCTCTGCACTCTTGCCCTCAGTCCTTTCAATTATGTGTATCATGGGCTTATGTTCTTGTATTCAGGGCTCTCAATGGTTTAGCCCCAGTTCATTTATTATTACTTAGTCACCTACTCAACTCAGGTTATTTTCTGCATCATCCAATAATTATGGTACACTTGTGCTGGGGAATAAAGTTTCAATTATTTTCACGTCTACATTATTTTTCAAAGCGGGTTCTGATTCTGAGTCCTAGTCTTTGAGTTCTGCCACTAAGTCTAGGACAATTATTATAGGTTACATACATTATGATGACATTTTTCAGAATTTTGTGAAACAGAATCAACTGTCCATTAAGCAAACACTTGGGAGCCCAGCTGCATCCATTTAGAGTTACTGTTTGAATGTTAGACAGGCTGCGCTGTTTTGAAGGGAGTTCACATCAGTGCTATGAGCAGAAGTTCCTCAGCTTCAAGTCATCCCATAGAGTACAAACTATCATTAAGGGAAAAATACCTTAACAGTGGAAAACTGGAATGGACCCAATCTTAAGCAAGTAATCGAATTTAATGTTATCAACACAGGATTAGCTGAGATGAAGATATAACATCATTCCTACCAAACTGAGCATAAATGAAACGCGAGGAAGCAATTAAGAAATCCAGATGGAGGAACACTCTGCGAAGCTAGCCTTTGTGCCTTAAGATGTCGTGTCATGAAAGATTGGCACACACTGGGGAACTGAAGATTAAAGATAAGTAAAAGCTTATTATAGTGTAGAATCACTGATTATATTTTAGATTCTAAAAAAGGAATGAACTTTTAAAGAAGCTAGAAGGGATATTAGTAGGAGAGTAAAAGGAACTTTAACACAGACTACATGATAGCTCATGGAATTTCACCAGTATCAGTGGATTGTGGTGGCATAGGGGAATGTCCTTTATTTCTAGATTCATTTGACATTATATCCTTCCTCATCAGGGAACATTTGATGTTAGGAAAAATATTTATGTCCAACGTGGGCAATCAAACTTAACAGCAGATGGGAATTCAACAAACTCCCTGGCACTTTCCTGTGACTTTGCAATTTGTCCCAGTGTCCGGGCTAGTGAGGCAGCTCAGTGGGTAAAGGCCCCTGCCACCAGGCCTGAAGACCTGGGTCTGACCCATGAGAGAGCCTGCTTCTGCATGTTGTCCTCTGATCTTCATGTCTACACTGTGACCATCTAGTCACATGCATACACGGACACACTTCAATAAGCAACTGAACTAAAATTTTTACTTAAAAAGGAATGTGTGCATGCATTTGTGTTAGGAGTATATCATAAAAATTTCTGGGCCAAGTGATTTGTACTTGGGTAGGTGCTTAATAAACAGATATTGTGACTAAGTAATTAACATGGCTAATTTCCTTTTATTTACTTGTGATTGAAAATGGACTTTCTCAAATGATATAACCTGACTACAGTTTCCCACAGCTCTGCTCCTCCTAGTTCCTCCCTTCCTTCTGGATCCACTTGCTTTCTGTCTTTCATTATAAAACAAACAAACTTCTAAGGGTTAATAATAAAGTAAAATATAGAAAGATAAAAAACTTCTAATAATATTGCTAAGCTATATTTGGGGCTTGATCTTATCCATTGATATCTAGTCCTATGTAAGTGGATGTTTTCTTATGAAACAATATAGCCTTTTTCCCTGTTAGCTTGTCTGTAGGCACTTAAATAGAATTTGAATTTGCTGATTAGAATTGATTTTGATTGTGTTACTGCATGCTATAAGAAAATTTGAGAAATAGATCTACAGTAATTTTTCAGATAAAATGACAGAACACACAAAGCTGTGGATGTTCAAACTATGGCCTGGGAAATCCCTGGCGAAGTGAGTCAGAGAGATCGTCTAACCCTACAGCCATGTGACATACTTGTTCCTCCTCCAGGGCTGGTGAGCACCAGAGAAGGGTGTGGGGCCTCCATGCTTTTATGGAGTGTGGCCACCGCGATGATCTTCCTCTTGTGGATGCAAAGCTTTGTGACATCTTCATCCGCTTTAACATCTTCTGCAGTTCTCTGCTTCACAGCAGCTCCAGGATCAAAATTAAACACCTGGAAAAAACCACAGCATCTGCTTATAGTAGGTCCACGAGAATATTTCATAAAAAAACTCCTTTTTTTTTATGAGAAAAATGCTGTACCTAGATTAAGCTATGAATAGGAATTAAACCTTTGAGGTTTGAAATGGAAGAAAAATAACTTTACATAATTCAAAGATATTTCTGACCAAATAATATTTTTGAGACAATGAAAATTATACACATTTTCTGACAGCTAAGCTAATTAAACACAGGGAAGGGTATAATATCTGATAACATCTCTGATTTTGACACGTCCTGATGGCATAACAGCACAGAAACAAATGGTGCACACAGTGAAAAACATGAAAAGCCACAGCATCCTATAGCCTGATTTTCACAACATCCCTACATGCTTACTTTCCCTGTTGCTTATTTTTATTGCTATATTAATATTTCTGCCTCAGTGATCTAAAAATATACCAAATGTCAAAAATTCTTATTTACCATATAAATCCCCCCAAATTTATTTATTTTAATTAATTAATTAATTTCCCCAGTCTGATCAAAGCTTGCCCTTCCCTAGCCCTCCCTCATCCACTCCTCCCCCTCCTATGTATACCGGTCAGCCCTGGCACATCAAACTGCAGCAAGACCAGACATCTCTTCTCCCACCAAGGCTGGATAAGGCCACCCAATAGTTAAAATATGGTAACATATAAAAAAGAAAAAGGTGTTTATTCGTTTTTAGTTTAAAAATTAGTATACATTTCAGAGAATAATTATCTATTTTCATATGAAATATTCACCCTTTTAAATAACTTTGTTTTTACTTTGTAAAGCAGTAAGGCGACTCCCTATTTTTCTACTAGAGATGAACTCTGTGATTTTAAGAGTATCTGTGGCAGACTTACGGATACCAGTGCTAAGAACAATGTCAGAGTTGAGCAGCCACAGCAGCGAATGAGTGTGCTACACTATAAACAAAGGCACGATGAAGCAGTCACTATGTCACCCTTGAAAATGAAAATCATTTCTTTAAATCTTTAAGCATTCCAATGTTCAATAAAATAATTACAATAAATTAAAGTAAGGCACCACATGAGAAAAGCAAAGATATAAAATATCTACAACCAAACAAAAGCCAAAACCACAACCCAACGCAAAACACTGCTACGCTCAACTGTGATGGTTACCTTGGGAAGGATAAGGGGACATTCCAAGCCACACTTGCATGTTCCGTCAGTAAGCAGGTATGCTTTAACCTGCTCCAAGCAAGACAACAAAGACCCACTGGGACTGTAAAAATAGTTTAAAAAAAGTCAGGAAATAATTTTGATGACACATACTATAAAAAGTACAGTTTATAAACTTATTGTCCCTTCACAAGATAATATTTTCCTTCTAAAGAAAAACATTTTCTTTGCCAATATTATGTTAGCTACTAAATTACAGACTTTAACACTATCGCTTTCTTTGGAACAGAAATATTTCTCAGAAAAATACATATATTCATAGAAGATGAAAGAAAGCATCTTGAAAACCAGGAATAGATCAAAGATGGGATTCTATTCTTAAGAAAGGACATAAACAGGTAAGAAAGAAAGAAGAAAATACATCAAGTATGCTGGGTAGTGGTGGTGCACGCCTTTAGTCCCAGCACCCGGGAGGCAGAGGCAGAGGCAGAGGCAGAGGCAGTCTATGAGTTTGAGGCCAGCCTGGTCTCCAGTGTGAATTCCAGGACAGCCAGGGCTACACAGAGAAAACCTGTCTTGAAAAAAAAAGAGAAAGAAACAACAAAAATTATGTGAAGCAATGCTATGTATTTGAACCCTCGGGTCTGCTTTCAGCTCCGTGGGGAGGAAGTGAAACTGCAACATGAGAGGTTCCAAGCAGAAAGTTATAAAGGACAGAAAACAAGGGGGCGCCACTTCCCCCAGGTCTACTGCTTGGTTCTGTGAGAAGGAAGAGCCTCCATGCCGGTGTCATCCCAGCCCCTCAGTGTGTGAAGAAGTGCAATCTACTTCAAATTCTACCCAACAGAAAGACTGCACAGAAACGGAGGGAGGTACTAGGCAGGCCTGACAGAAGAAGGTGAACTTTGGAAGAAATGGAGTATTAGATAGTCATAAATTTAGAGCTGTGTAGGTCATAGGCCCAGGCTCTGGAGTCACTCAAATAAGTAGGCATGGATCAGTTTCAGGTCTACATAGGAGATATTAAGTCAGACGAAAGGATAAGTCTGTACTGCTTACTTACATTAGGGAATTGATTAAAAACAGAATTTGCATCTTAGGACATTTTATTATTAATAGGTTGATTTTTACAACATAAATGCATACTCTGCTTTGAATTTTACATATGCTTTGAGATTAGTTTTATTTGCGACTATTTAGAAAAACCCTCCCTTAATCTTTCTGGTCAGATTCATCCAGAACAATATCCCGTTTCCTGTGCGAAGGATCACTCTTGGATGGAGTCTAGTCCGCCTCCACGGAAACACAGGAAGCACTTGAATCAGGCTAGGTTAACCTGCAGGTCAGTGTTCATGGGAAATGACACAAGTGACTTGGGCACAAAACGAAGCCTGCAAACATCCTCAACTTCGTCAGGTCTTTCAGATTATGTGAAAGAACAGTAATTTCCACATTATAGATTGGAGTTTCACCAGAGCACACAGGGGCAGTAATGGCTTTAAAGTTTTGATAAGTTTAGTGAAAGTGTCACTAAAATATATCATATTGATTTTTTTCCATGAAGGATTAGTAAATTTAGTAAAAAGAAACTGCTCAATATTTTACTTAAAAGAAAGTGTATGGATGGCAGTCTGGAGGGATATACTTGTAAATTTAGCCCAAAGTGAAGAATTCCGAAATTCTATTAAGAATGCTTCTGATATTTTAAAAATACTTCCTACCACCAGTTAGGGTATTCCCTTCAGTTACAGCTATTTAATTAACTTTTGGGAGTAATAATTATCATAAAAATAATTATGTCTTAAATCATAGATAGAGCTTAAAGGATTGGAAAAGGGTGGAAAACTTACTCTGTACCTCTGTGCCAGGGGGCAGGGACAGCTGGAGGCTAAACTAATCCCCAAGCTGCAGAGTGAAAGGGGCAGAGGAGAGCGGCATGACTTCCCACAGACGCTCCAGAGAGATTCAACTGGTCCTAGCCGGACAGGTCAGATCTATGCTGGCTTGACTGAATGGGAAAGCATTTTAATTTTACCTTATCTGGGAAGTTCCTCTAAGAATTCTTGATGTTCAGATTTAATTTGTTCAGATTTAATTATCAGACATTCATGACTAGGGAGACTTGGAAACTCATGAACAAGGTAACTGTGGTTTCTTAAACCTTAACCTCGTTTTTGACTCTTAGACTTGACCTGACTTTTGCTCACAGCAATGTGATTTCATAAGTAGTTATCAAGACTTTGGACTCACTTGGTCCAGGCTGAATATTCATTTTTTCTTTATAATCTTTAACAGCCATAAACAGAAACCTGTCACGGATAATGTGCAGTGTTGTATTAATGACAAAGTGTTTCTGACAATCTATGGACAACATTGGCAGCAGGAATACATTGAGAAGATTAGTTATGAGTACTTGTGTTTCTTATTTCCACATGCTGAACTTCACATTCTCTATTATTCCTTCACTACAATTAGCAAAGCAATCCTTTAAAATTTCAGAAAAAAGAGATATACATGACAATGTAATTTCAATTGGAATTAAAGTTAACTCAAAAACATCTTACCCAAACCAAACAAACCCAGCTGACTTCTTGAGTTCTGGCATCTAATTCTTTATGCTCACATAGCAAAGAATATCCCATTCATGTCTTTTTAGGCTTTTTCCCCTAAGGGCAGGGCTTCTTGAATCCCAGACTGGCTTGACTGACTATGTAGCTAAAGCCTGCTTTGAACCCTGGGTGTTCCTACCTCTAACTCCTAAATGCTGAGTTTACAGGTATGCACCACCAATTATGTATATTTTTGTAGAACTGAAGAATTCTGTTGAAGATAGGTTACAAAAGTCACACTGAAAGTAATACCATGAAAATAATGATGTGATGTGTCTTTGAAAAATTTCTGTTCTTAAATTGTATCTCAAAGGTTTATGTATCCAATCTTTCATTATTTATTAGAAACTACGAAGCAAAGAATGTGGGGGTCAATTATTTAATTTATTTACTATATGGAGAGATATTGGGCCTATTTCTAGTAGTTTACATTTCCTATGGTATTCTTGTTTCTATGTTTCTTTTAGAAAGCTTGGTATTTTCTTTATCCTTATGACAGAGAAGCAGAGAGACAACTTTACACAGACACACGTAATGCATAAAGATTCTCTTCAGTAATCTAAGGAATTTACATTGCTAAGCAGCACAGAATAAAAATACTTGTGCATTTCCAGCACAGAGGTCATTTATTCAAGCTTATGTTAGGTGCTGTCAGTCACAATATTTTGTTCCCTCAGAGATCAGTCTTTTACTGCACACGCGGAGGTGACAGAGATCGCGAGGCTCACCTGACGTAAAGCACGCCGCTGTGGTCTACGCGCCGCTGCCAACCCACAGGAACCTGGATAGCTGGAGGACCTCCTTCCTTGTCTCCTCCGGCACACTCTTTGCCTCCATTCATTTTCTGAGTCTGCTTGGGGCACTCCGAAGACATCAGCAATGCGACGATATCCTTCTAGTACAGAGCATGGTGGCCTTCAGAACTGGGCCAGCACAGCACAGTTTTCCTGGACTACAAAACACATCGGGAAGCTTCGGCTCAGTTTGGAACCAAGTCCTTGAAATCTGCCATCGTGAAAATGTTTCCCATTATAATCTACATTAAATAAAAAAATATTTCATTCCTAGGCATGATCTACATGGACAAAAACAAATACTCTCAACCAGGGAAAATCATAGTTTGCCTACGCTGGTACCTGTCTGAAGCAGAGGAGGAAGGGGCTAAAAGTTTTTAGTTGTACATTTTTTTTTTTTCTTGAACCTCGATACTGGACTAAAATGACTTCGACTGTCAAGAGATGGGTCTGCTCTGGCACTACCAGCCGGCTACTGTCTCCAGGTGTCTCCTGCCTTTATAGACCACATTCTTTAAGCTTTCTCTTTATTTTCCAATGTGAATCCAAGGTGTTGCAGGTTGGTTCCTCTGGCGTTTTCATGACTTCAGAATTCCAATAATGTAGCCTGAAATATAGGTAAATATGTAAACTGTAAATTTAATGTTGAAAGTTGAAAAGTCACGTAATTTAAAAATAAACTTTTAGATGTATCTGATTACTTTTTTGCTCTTTGCTGTCAAAATCATATGTAAAATTCGGTTTTGCTTTTTTGAAAAAAATTGTTTTTAGTCTTTTTTCTTTCTAAAGTTTTCAAAGATTTTTTTTAAGGAAACAGTAGAAGGAATAAAAATACATTTCCAAATATAAGGGAAATTTTCTTTGTATTATTGAAGGGATGAGAGCTGTTTTATAGACAAGATTTCATAAAACCTTATATTGTAATATACTCTCCTAATTCTTTTATTAAGTTACAAGGTGCTATTTGAAAAGAAACAACATAGTATAAATATAACTTGTTTTCTTTTTCTTGAAAACTTTATATGTATACATTTATGCTTATATATTTCAAATTTACTTCTTTGTTTATGTTTTTAAAATATTTTATTCTTTAAAAATTTATACATGTATATAATGTTTCTTTATCATATCTAATCCTCCCTCCCTGTTCCAATTTACTCCAGGATCCCAACTTCATGTCCTCTTATAAACTTTTATTATTATTTTGTTCGGATTTTTAAAAAAATATATTGTTACTTAAAACTATTTACATACCAGCCACAGTTTCCTCTTCCTCCTCTCCTCCCTCACCTTATTCCTACTTGTCTCCCCCACCCCCCATAGTCCTCCTCTATTTCCACTTAAAATGGGGTAAGGTCTCCCAAGGGAACCAATGGCACAACAAGTTGAGGCAGGACCAACCTCCTCCCCACTGCATCAAGGCTGAACACAGCATCCCGGCAAAGGGAATATGTTCCAAAGAGCCAGCTCATGCATCAGGAACAGGTCCTGGTCCCACTGCTAGGTGCCCCACTAAAGAGCAAGCAACACAACTGTCATCCCGATTCAGAGGGCTTAGGTGGGTTCAATGCAGGCTCTCTAGCTGTGAGTCCAGAGTCCCTGAGCTCCCACAAGCTCAGGTCAGGTCTCTATGGGTTTCCCCATCACGATGTTGTCTACCCCACCCCCCCCGCTCATACGATACCTCTCTGTGAAAGTGTTTTGCATGTATGTATGCCACATGTGTATAACGTCTGCAGAGGCAAAAGCGTATGCCTGAACTGGAGTTAGAGACAGCTGTTAGCCGCCATGTATGCGCTAGGAACCGTATCTGTGTTCTCCACAGGAGTCCTAAGTGAGCCGGGTGGTGGAGGCGCTCAGGAGGCAGAGGCAGGTGGATCTCTGTGAGTTTGAGGCCATCCTAGTCTACAGAGTGAGTTCTAGGACAGGCTCCACAGCTATACGAGAAACCCTGTCTCAAAAAACCAAAAGAAACAAAACCAAAAACAAAAAAGAAAAGAAACAAACAAAGAAAGAAACAAACAAAAAGTGCTCTGAAGAGATGAGCCACCTCCCCAGCGTCTCTACTTTTGAGTACTAAGTCATTACTAGTTTGTATTCCCCCCTCCACTTGGACACTTTTGTATGACATTAAATATTTTCCCAAAACATTACTTTTAATGATTGGGATGGATTTTTGGGGAATTGATGAGTTAATTTAATTACTTCCATTCCTCCAAAACTGTCATAACCATAAACAAATTCAAGAAATGTTCCTGCACATATAACTACATACATGTTAATAATTAACCTAGAATTATTTACTAAAATAGAAGTGTATAATTTGGGCTCTTCAGACATTCCTTAACTGCATGAAGCAATCCCAGGAAAGGACGTAAGGTCTTGTTTCTCAAACTACTGAAGCCTATACAACACTGCCTCCTCTCACAAATTACTCAATGTGCTCTCCTTGCTTCCAGGATTCTGGTAGTCTTATCTCTTAGAGACCCATCATCCGAGGTGCAGCCACACTTTCTTTTTTATAACCTGCAGTATAAAAACTGAACACTTTCTCCTGTTTCCCAAACTAGCATTTTAATATTACTATGCTTCAAAAAGCCAATATTCCACAATATCCTTTCCTCTTTTCCCTTGGAGACCCATCTTGTTTATGTGGCTTCATGACATTCTAGTAAAACATGCTAAAACAGAAATGACTATGATATTCAAGCTACCACCTTGCCCCTAGTGTTTGGGATCTAAGATTCATTTTTTTTAATGCTTCAGGTTAATCTGTATTTACTTCACAGAAAGTTCTGCAATGATGAAAATCAAATGTGTGAGTTTATGTACATGTGTGCTCTAAGGGAGAGAGCTATTACAACTCTGCCAATGTTTTCCATGTTTTCAGCCTCCTTTCAATAGTAAATCAGTTTCTGACAATTGGCTTTGAGAGAACTGAATTTCAGTGGCTTCATTTTCTTTGCTGCCCTGGTGTCTTCTAACATTCAGAATTTAAGATGTCACTTTTTGCCAAAACTACAATGTAAACCACAGGCACGCTTTAGTTTGCAATGAATTCACTGATTCCTCCTATCTGCAGACCAGCAGCGTCAATCTGCTCCCGACTCCCTTTTCACAGGGCTATCCTCACACTGAGCAGGGGCCTAGACTCACTCTGTCCTTCCTGATTCATGCTTCCCATATTAATTATTTCCTGATGATTGTATATATTCTAGTACACAATTTTATATTCTGTTTATTATTTAAGCTTATGATACATTTTAGCATCACAAGTCTAAAATGAGAGGTTTTAGAAAAGAAGCCAATGAATGTATGCATGTTGATAAAAGCTAAGAAGCATTCTTTCGTGGTCTAGATTTACCCTTAAGGATTTTACAACTCCCGAGTGATAACTTTTGTAGAGAATATAAGGCTTCTATGAAGACTATGAAGACTTTTTGGGAACTCTCACTTTTATTAAGTAACACATTAGTTGTATTAATAAGGGAACTAAAAACTGAATGAAACAATATAACAATTGAGCTTATATTTGAACAAGGTACTATTAATACAGTAGACTTCACTTTTCAATCTGTTTTTACTGATGTTCTTGTCAATATAAGAATAAAATTATTATACATTACTAAATGTATTAAAAAGTCAAAAGTCAAACTCAAAAGACTATGAAGATTAAAGATCAGATAATATGACATCATAAAAGTACTAAATAGACTCGATGTAGCCATAAATAAAGGACATCGAGCCTATAATTCGTAAAAAAAATCCTAGAGAAGATATATAAGAAGGTGAATCCAAAGAAAAACATATAGTTATCCTCCTGGATATCGGAAGTAGACAAGATTGCCGGACAAAAAATGGGAGCTTGGGGGTGGGGTGGGATGGGGGGATGGGGAATAAAAAAAACTAAAAAAAAAGTTGATGATGTAAAAAAAAAAGTACTAAATAGATATTCTTCCAAAATCTTTCTGAATGACCTCAAATGCCATAGGTCACTGGAATACTGTCACACAAACTTAACATTAAACATAATGAATTGGCTTTTGTGTGATGATATTCTTTATCGATGCATCTTTATCGATAACAAATTGATCTGTGCTCTGTGGATATACACAGTAGCACAGAATTAAAAGTCAATGATGCTTCAATTATCAGGAACAGACTGTATGTTAAGTAAAATATGGAAATTGTTTGATACATGATATAATTAAATCATCACTAAACTTTTTATAATATGATTTTAAAGTTAGTTCATAAAATATTTGTAAATAAGAAGTCTACTCCCATCCTTCATTGGCAAGACTGAATGCTTCAGTTATCAAACTGATAGTAGATTTCACTTAACAATCCTCTGTGCTTACATCTCAAACAGTATATGTACAACAACGGATTTTACTGGAATAAAACACAATATTAGCACCATAGAGAGCTGTATCTAAATGACTACAACATAATTATCATTTGATTGAATAATAAACAAAATAACCACAACCTTTATGCTCTTTGTTAAATTATGTTTGTTAGAGTAATCCTAGATAGCATTTTCTCTAATTATCTTTTCATAAAATATCAATTATATAAATGCACCCTTCATTGCACCTATCCAGCCCCAGTCAATGTTCACATATTTATTCAAGTCATGCATTTTTATTTATAAGCATCCCATTTTTCTCATTTTGAAAGGAAACTCTGAAGCATATTAACTCATTTTATACTAGTTATTATTTCCATTTGGTTCTTATTATGACTGGGTGATCACTTCTAAAACATCTTTTTGATACAACCTCTGTAAGAGACCCAAAATGCTCTGCTAGGCATGGCTTCCCCATACAACCATTATCATAACTATATTTTGTTAATCACTTGGACCAGAATATTCTCAATAATGCCTCTTTCCTTGTTTGATAATCAAAGTTCTCAAATTCTAGATGTTCTCCTTTTTCAGAGCAGAAAGTATAAAAGTCCACAACCTGTGTGGCTCAGCTGTTAACACTGGCTGCTCTTGCAGAGGAGCAGGGTCCAATTCCTAGCACCCTCATGGTGGTGATGGTCTGAGACTCTAGTTCTAGAGGGAATCCAATGCCCCCTTTTGGTTTCTTTGGGCACCAAGCATGCCAAGTTGTGTACAGACACATGTGTAGGCAAAATACCCATACAAACAAAATAAAAACATTATAAAATAACAGTTTATAACACAAGAATGATGTGATAGTCATATAGGAAGGTATCCATCACAAACCTGAAGGTCTTGGGATAGGCCCATAAAGTTTTGGCACTCTTCACAGCCAAGGCAACAAGTACCTTAGCCTGGGTCCCCTCTATGGCCAGAACAGTACTTACAGCCAGGCCAATTACTTTTGGCTATAAAATTTTAGCAACTTCCATGTTTGAGCCATATAGAAATCTTAAGCTATGGGTAGGAAGGATTGCAAGTGGCCCTGCATATTTTTTGCCATTTCCCCGGGCTTGGTGATCTGCAGAGAAGCATGACAGGTGTGACACTGCTCTCACTGTGTTTCTGAACCTCAAGAAGCTGATGCTTTCCACTCTGGGGCTTTAGAATGCCACTATGCTGTCAACAACCTCAACCAGCTCTCTTGCGGTTGAGAGGGGATCCGGATGGAGAGAAGCCCAGCTGTCTATCCAGCTCAGTTGAGGCCTGTCATGAAGATGAATGTAGAGATCACCAGTGGAACAGGGATGAGCTGGCTCAGCTGACTGTGCAGTAAATTGCAAACACACAGAACCATTAGTAGGGGAAGAAAAAAACTACTCACAACAATGAGGCTAAAGTCGAGTTGGCTTATAGTACTGAGAGGCTGGTTAGCACCACTTATTAACAGTGAAGCCTTAACTCTTATTTTCTGTAACAGAAATTTTAACAGTTTTTCGAAAAAAAAACCCTGCTCTCATAAATGCTTAGAACATTGTATACTCAAATTATTATTTATAGATAGCCATTCAAATCAAGTCAGTGTCTTGCTATGACACCACAACTGGTCTGGGACCCACTGTGTGGCTAGCTGTGAATTCACAGATGCCCTTCTGTTTCTGCTTCTCAAGTGCTGAGATTAAAGGAGTACACACCTAACTAGATAACCTTAATTTAAAAAGTGTGACCATATGTCAGTATAAAAACAGTACACCAGCAGCTGTGTAATTACTAATGTGTGTAAGTATAGGAACACGGTACCAAGTGTCCTCTCAATTCCATTGCATGGCAATAGGGACACATTTTATTTTTATTTTGTGTACAATAAGCAAATATTAGCTCTAATTGGGAAATATTTTTAAAAGCCTCAGTACAGTATCCTTAGACCAGGGAATTAATGGTTTCTACTCCTCAAAAGTATCAGGGAAACTCTCCATGGAAACATTCATAAACTTTGTGCTTAGGACGTTACAAATTATTTTTGTGTTTTTTTTTTTCAATAGAAGAATAGTATAAGGAGAATGAAAACCCCTCCCCTGAATGACTTGAATGGAAAGCCGAGGCTGTTTATTGTGTTCTAAATTCTTCTGGGGATCACTCCTACTTTTCTGCTTCCAATCCCATGTCTCATCCCAGCTTCTTACCCATCACTGAAGCAGTCTTATTTCTTTCATTTTTAAAAATGTCACCCCAAAAGACCCTTCCTTATTTCCCAGCTTTTGAATGACTTCACAAGTCTATATTAGTATCCTCATTTGGTTTCTATTGCTGGTAAGCACTATGACCACAACCACGTGGGGAGGAGAGGGTACACTTCAGACTACAATGCTGAATGACAGAAGTCAGGGCAGGCATGCACAGCAGGCACCTGGAGACAGGATGGAGGGGCGCTGCGTGCTGGTTTGTTTCTCATGCCCTGCCTAAGGGTGCCACTGCCCATAGTGGGCTGGGCCCTTCCACATCCATCGTTTATCAAGAAAACACCCTACAGACTTGCTTTCAGACAATCAGATGAAGGCGGGTTTTCATCTAAAGTTTCTCTTCCTGATGACCCTAGCTTGTGTCAAGATGGCAAAAAAAAAAAAAAAAAAAAAAAAACCCTAACTGAGATATTTAAGTTCCCCCTGTAATCTTTCTGGTAATATCCAGTACCTCTCTTTTATAAAAATTACAACATAACACTTGGCTATCCCTTTTCCCGTCTACTTTATTGCAAAGAGAAAGAAGATGAGAGCCAGGATTTCCTCTTAAAGCTTCTCTTTGTCACTTTACAAATATAGAAGGGTGTGGAAACAGAGTGTCTGCATGTACAGGTAAACAATGCCTTCCTTCTTAACGGAAACTGAGCAATAACTAGTCTCAACTACATAGCCTGAAGCCTTTTTTCAGTATTATTTTTAAAATAACAGGTTTTCATTGGACATCTATAAAATAATAAACTGACTATAATTCTGAAGTAAAATTATCTGTGATGTATTTTTACCTATTAGTACTATGATGTTACTTTTTTGCTTTTCTATATTTGAAGATTCTCATGAAGAATGGTGATAATGAATCCTTGGGTATATTTATATAACTATCTAAGAGTGACCATGTAAGTTAAAAATGGCAGATTTTGCACTTCAACCTTGTAAGAAGAATATTTTACTGCTTCAGATGCAGGCTATTTCATGCAGGTCAAATTATTACTGAAAATAATCATCTTGTTATCATCTAGTTACCCAATGGCTCTCTCAAATTTATCCCTCCAATCTAAATGTAACCATGTTCCGTTGAGCAATATCTTTCTTATTGCCTTTGTTCCACATGCAAACACTGCCATGGGCAACTACCATTATATTTTATCACTTCTGTAAGATTAATTGACATTTTCGAATCCACTAATGAGTGTGATCATGCAGTGTTTGTGTTTGTCTTGCTTTTTCAGTTCAGGTAATTTCTATTTGGTTGGTTATAGGACTTTGTTCTTTGTAATAGCTGCACTAAATTCTCCCCACCCCCGTGTGTATCACATTTTCTCTATATTCACTCATCTGCTTATACATCTGTATATCTATAATAAATATAAGTTAAAATTTCTCCTCCACAACCCGATTTACCCTTTGGATATATACCCAGTGATGAGATTGCTGGCCCGACAATCATTTTAGTCAAGTTTTGTTCTAGGACTCAACACTCTTCTCCCATAAGAGTTACATTATTCACTTTTCTGCCAACAATAGACAGGGTTTCCATCCTTCCATATCTACACCAGCACTTGTCATCTCTTGTCTTTTCAACAGCCATGCTTGTCGGAGGGAAGTGACATCTCACTGTGGGTTTAACTTAAATTTCTGTACGTCTTATTTTGAAAAGGGTATTTTTTTCTTTTTAAATTGGCTTATTTATTTTGCTATGAGTTTTAAAGACATAAGGGTTGAATATTAAGCTCTTTTCAGTTTGTAGAGTTGGCAAATATTTTTTTCCCATTCTGTAGATTATCTCTTCCTACTTTTTAAATTATTTCCTTTGTTGCACAAAAAATCTTCTAGTTTGGTACAATATCATTTGTCTATTTTTGCTTTTGTTTCAGTAAACATATATAATTGTGTGTATATATGTATATGCAATACACATACACACACACATCCTAGACCTGGTTAATGTCATTAAGTATTTCATTTATCTTTTCTTTTAGTATTATAAGTTCAGGTGTTAGGTTTAAGAATGAAACCAGAGGAGAGGGTGCCTGAACTGGCCTTGTCCCGTAGTCACACTGATGACTATCTTGAATATCACCATAGAACCTTGGTCCAGCGACAGATAGAGACAGAGTCCCACATCGGAGCACTGAACTGAGCTCCCAAGGTCCAGTTGAAGAGCAGAAGGAGGGAGAATACGACCAAGGAAGTCAGGATCTCGAGGGGATGATTCACCCACTGAAACAGTGTGCCTGAACTAATGGGAGCACACCAAAGCCAGCTGGAATGGGACTGAATGAGCATGGGATCAAACTGAACCCTCTGAATGTTGCTGACAATTGGGGCAGACTGAGAAGACAATGATAATGGCACTGGAACCTGTTTCTACTGGCTTTTTGGGATCCTAGTCTATTTGGATGCACACCTTCCTAAGCCTGGATGGAGAGGGGAGGGCCTTGAACTTCCCACAGGGCAGGGTATCCTGCCCTCTCTTAGGACTGGAGGGGGAAGGGAGGAGGGTGAGTGGGAGAGCGGGAGGGAAGCGGGTGGAGGGGAGGAAGTGGAAATTTTGATTCCTAGTATTAATCAAGTAATAAAAAAAGAATTGCTTCTAACTCACATAGAGTTGCATGCCTTAAGGGAAAATAATAAAGTACGTAATAAAAAAAAAAGGAAAAAAAAGAATGAAACCATTTTAAATGAAAACCAGATTACTCAAAGTAAAAACTCACAGCTCAGTCAATGAGACACTCATCAAAGACAGCATTTCAGCATATGAATAAATACCTAGGACCTCACAGTTCTAACAGATCTCCAGTCAATATGATTAAGTACTGCATAACTATGGTCTGATAAAAGTTCTGATAAGTTCTCTTAAGATATGAGAGGAAAAGAAATCTTGTGTCTGGATGTTAGAGAGGGATTGCCTAAAGCATACAAGTTACATGAAATAAGTGATCTTTTATTGTGTTGAAGCTCAGACATCAGAAACAAAATAAGCAGTGATATTTACAAATGTATGAGATCATATGCAATGTCTGAAAAGAGAATCATGTTAGCAAGGAACTGATTCTCACTGGAACACTGAAGAGTGGCCATGAAAATGTGCTTACCCAAGAAAACTTACGAGCAAAGTACTCCTGTTGGAGACTTGCAAGGGAATTTCAAAAGCCCAAAATGAAGCATAAATTAACTCTGAGGATATTATCAATGAAAAGCCAACCCTGTGGAAAATAAAGTCTCCAACAAATAAATAAAAAATGTGATACTAGTTATAAAAATAAAGACTCGGAATTAAATCCTACTTACAAAAGTGTTTGGCTTGTACAAGCTTATAATTAACAACAACAACAATAAGAAATTAATTGGCAATATTTAAATCAAAAGACTTCAATGAAAATATACAATTGCTATTTACCTGAGAAACTGGACAGTGAGTGTGGTAACGGTAGGTCAACATTCCTGCCTTGCCACAGTTATCTGGAGCAGAGCAGAGGCTGCTCCTCCAGAAAGGGCTTGGCTCTCCAGCTTGCTTCAGCGGCTTCCTGCTTCATTCCACCATTCTGGCCTCTGTAAGTGATCAGGTTTCCAACTTCTGGAACAAAAAGGACTTGGAGATAAGGGCTCAAGCATACACTTTAGCTTTGATAAGAGGCAAAATTAATTTTTGTTCATCATTTAAACTGTATTTTCATTTCTTCAGAAGGGTGGAGGTTGGGTACTCAGCAGGCTAGCATACATTCTTAGCATGCGCAGGGGCACGACTAAACCAGTTACAGCCATAAACACACAATAAGAGTCTCACCAGTGACACTGAGCTGGCCCGTAACTGGTGATTCTTGAGTCAGTGACTACATGAAGACTCCCAACTCATATATCATCCACATCTCTACTGTTTGCAATATCACATTACCATTATCTTGGGAATTCATAGTAGCATCAGAAAATTATGGAATAAAATTATATAATTTACTTTTTATTAAGAGAAACAAAATGTAATGGATTTTACCTTTGGAAAAATAATTTTCTTTTATAAAATAATAAAAACATAAGCTTTTTGAAGGTATGTTTAAGACTTTGTATTTACTCTGTTGTGTCCTGGCTTTCAGAGACACTTGTTTGCCATGCCACGTGATAAGACTTTTCCTTATTGGGTAAAATTGTCCCTACAGTGATTTGACTTATTTTGCTCTGTTGCCATATCAACAGACAACCTTCTGAGTATAATATGAATTCTATATCTTATATAATTAAGTTGGTGATGTGGACAGGTACAAGTCCTTCAGTCAGAAAGCAAACTCCTAAATAAATAAGCTAACTGGCATGGAAACTAGCTATGTATAGTAATGAAGATATGTGTAGACTAGTGTTGTGGAATGTTATTTTAAGGTTTGTTACATTTGTTTATGCTGCGGAACATTTGTTTAATGATGAAAAGATGTGTTGCATTCTTTTATGTTGCATTTGTTTAACTTTGTGAAGCTGTGATGCTTTGCCTGTCTAAAACACCTAATAGTCTAATAAGGAGCTGAACAGCCAATAGTGAGACAAGAGAAAGGATAGACATAGCTGGCAGGCAGAGAGAATAAATAGGAGGAGAAATCTGGGGAGAAAGAGATCTAGGATGAAGAGGAGATGGAGGAGCAAGAAAAGAAGGGGCCAGTCACCCGGCCACACAGCCAGATACAGAATAAGAAGAAAAGAAAGGTATATAAATAGATAAAGATAAAAGCCCAGAGGCAAAAAGTAGATGTGATAATTTAAGAAAAGATGGCTAGAAATAAGCCAAGCTAAGGCCAGGCATTCATATAAAGGAATAAGACTGTGTGTATTTACTTGGGAACTCGGTGGTGGGTCTACAAAGAGCCAAAGAGCCAAAAGAGTTAAAAGCAGCAACAACATCATTTTGGTGTACCAATGTGAAGTTCTCAAATATCCATTGAGACCTGAGAAAGCTGAAAAAACAAAAACAAAAACAAGACTCCTTTTAGAAGTTCTGCTGCACAGAAACAGCCTTTTTTTTTCTTTTAAATTTTAAGTAGAAAAAAGTAAGTTAAAAAATGTCTGCCACAGTGCAGGGCACTGGCATTCCTAGTTGGGGGGTTGAGTGCAGTTTCTGGTCAAAAGGCACCTCTGATCAGGCTGCAAACTTTAGGCTTGGCTCTCAGGAACTAAAAAGCAGGTGGCGCTGGCAAATAGAGCTGCACAGAGGACCCAGTTGTAGCTTAGTAGTTTAAAGTTTGTTCACATGGTCAAAAAAGGCTAAAAAGTATGCAATAAAAGAAGTCCATATGAAAAAACCTCTAAACGGGTTCCAGTGTGTTTTACAATGCCTGTCTAAAACATCTGATTAGTCTGATAAAAAGCTGAATGGCCAATATCAAGGCAGAAGAAAGAATTGGTAGAGCTGGCAAGAGAAAGAATAAATAGGAGGAGAGATGTGGGGAGAAAGAGATCTAGGAGGAAGAGGAGAAGGAGAGAGGACACCAGGGGCTGGCCACCCAGCTCTACAGCAAGCCACGAAGTAAGAAGTAAAGAAAGGAATATAGAAGAGAGAAGGATAAAAGCCCAGAGGCAAAAGGTAGATGGGATAATTTAAGTTAAGAAAAGCTGGCTGGAAATAAACGAAGTTGAGGCCAGGCATTCATAAGAAAGAATAAGATTCCATGTGCTTTATTTGGGAGCTGGGGGTTGGGCCTCACAGAGCCCAAAGAGTAAAAGAGTAAATAACAACAGGCCAGTGACCCACTGTCTTGAGAGTAAGAACAAACTCCTCACCATATCCTAGTTAATCTGTAGGGCAACCCTCCACCTGTATGTATTTCCTGATAGCCAGGCTTCCACCTTTTTGTTTTGTTTCTGTTCTGTGTCACGTGCTTCAAACCAGTGACATTGCTGGAAAACAATTTTCGGGCAGATGAGGACAGGACGTGGGCAGTGCCCTTGAACAGTCTGTCAGTTCCTGACAAGGCAGGCAGGAGAGACAAAATAGCAGGTATAGGGAGGGGGGAAAAGTTAAATGATGGTTTTAGTAATCCTATGTATCTAGGCATTATATTTCATAAATAAAAAATTTCAAATTTTTGTTAAGCACCATTATAGCCACTGGAGACCCAAACAATAGGAGAACACAGTCCACATCTCAGAGCACTTATTACATGGGAAGAGAAAGGAGTTTATTAGCCCGGTTAACACTTAATTGTCCTGGCTATGATAGAGATAATTATGGAAAGTTAGAAGAGCATGAAACTAGTCTACTTTTCAAGAATAATGGCTACACCTATGGCTGCACAGGGGTTAGACAGGCAAAGGAAGGTCAATAGGGGCTACAGACTTCATTAAGTTCATTCAAAAGATTTCCTTTTCCAAATCCTGATAATGAAAGTGTTTACATTTTTGTCTATGCAAATGTTTCCAACACTGTACTCATTTTTAGCTGATAGACATAAAGGTCTCATTTTGTCAGACCTTCAACTTTGTGATGTTGTAAGGGACAGAGCTGTGACTAATCTGACTGATTTCTGAAATGGAAAATGATGAAGTGACATCTACAGGAACTAACAGCATTATTTTATTTTATTTTATTTTATTTTAATAAACTGCTATCAAAGTGGTTATTACAGTAAGAAAGGAACATTAGAAATTAATGCATGGAAGGAAAAAGGAAAATTGAAAAGGAAGCTGGGTGCTTACAATTACAACAACACATGGGAGGTGGAGGCGGGAGGCTAAAGAGTTCAAAGTCGGCATTAGCTATAAAATGATTTTGAGATCAGTGTGGGCTAAAGATGCCCCAATCTTACCCACAAAAACAAACAAGCCAACAAGTCAAAAGGAGCTAGATGCAGACCAGGGAGTATTAGACAATGTAATTCAAGTTATAGGAAACTATATCCTTCTTTATAAAAGGAATCCTGAGTAAAAGAAAGATGAAGCTAGGGTGCTGAGCAGTCAAATATAAAAATGATCCTAGAATTATGTTATCTTCTAGGAACATACATAAATATGTTAACTCAACTTTAGTATGACCCTACAAGGCAAGTACTTTTAATATTTTTATTATAGAGTAAAATTAATGCAAGAGAAATAAGCAACTTTACGTCCTTTCCAGCTTTGACAGGATTCATGTACCCTTTCTTTCACCCAGAGTATTTTCATTATCTAGCATTTATCCATCTTACTGTTTATCCTATTCCGATCTGTCTCCTCTGAAAAGAAGGCAAGCAATGTAAGCACAGGGGATATAGTAGATATCATAACAGACAAAAATCCCTGAGAATTATTTTGCTTTGAGTTCAATAACTTCCCAGAGACTAATTTTGTAGTGTGTTTTTTCTCCAAGACACAAAGTACTTTAAAATTTTTGAGTTAAAATATTTGCCAAAAATATTTTTCGAGTGGATCATGAACATTAAGCATATCCTTGCCATGCTCATCACTCTCACTGTAAGACAAAGAGCTAAAAAATTCAGTTCCTGCTTCAAAGAACATTTAGGACTTGAAACAAGGTAGAAGCATGAAGGATACTTAGGGCATAAATGAGAAATCCTCGTATTTCATGATCTCCATGCTCCCTTTTTAAGGACTAGGTCTCATGGTACCAGAAGGTACAATGCAAACTTCCAACATAAGGGAGCAACCAACTGTCCTACCCAGCTATGACATCGCTGAACCACAACAAGAGGGAAATAAATAGGAATAAGCACTACACTAAAAATCAGAAAAAGCACAATAAATAACAATGGTGCAACTGAAGAATTCCAAGATGCAAGAACAAACCAAACCAAAATCCTGTAAGAATAAGAAATACTAAAGACCAAACAAGACATCAACGTGAAAGAAACACAGCTAAAATGCAAACAATCGATGAATCTAAGAGGTGATTCTTGCAGAAGATAAAAAAGAAAGAAATGACCCAGATGAACAGAATCAGAGATGAACATGGAATCATTACAACAAACACCAAAGAAATTCAGACTATCATAAGCAAATACTTCCTGCCAGGTTGCTTGCCTGGCTACTGGCTAATCAGTGTTTTAAGAAACCAACACAAGTGACCAATCTTTACAGGGTACAAGACCCTTGTCCCACAGCACTAAGGCTCAGGGAACATTATGGAAGATGGGATGGAAAGACTGTAAAAGCTAGAGTATTGGGAAGTCTGCTGCAAGACTGTGTATCCTACTGCCATCTGGAGCTACATCCAGAAAAGTCTCCCTAATATAAAATTCTCAGTTACACCCATAAAAGTTTCTCTCCAACATGAGCTGAACATAAAATGACACCAGTGGACATACCAAACTGGAAGGTTTCATTTAGTCTCAGTAGTCCTGGCTAACGGGCCTCACTGATGTTTAAATGTTATTTCAGGGAAGAGACTAAAATTTTAGAACAACAGTGAAAAACAAAAGGACTTGAGACTTCCCAAGATCAAATTCTTGGTGAGGGCTCTTTATGCTGACCCACAGGTTCAAGCTCTTTACAATGAAAAAATCTTGTCCCTATGCCACAAAGCAGCCTTAAATGCTTGGGGCAGGATTCAAAATCCAGGAAAACAAATTGAAGCATATACTAGGGTTAAACAGGGTCAGAGAGAACCCTTTAGTGACTTTTTGCAAAGATTAAGGGTCTACAAATAGGAGTAACAGACCTAGATGCTAGACAAGTACTTATTGAATCTCTGGCTTTTGAAAATGCCAACTTAGAATGCAAAAAGATACTTGGGTCTTTAAAGGTTAGATCAGCACCAATGGATGAATGGATCCTGCATATAATGAATATTGAGACATTTGACTATAATACTAAATCTTGGGTAAAAGTAGCAATTTCCAAAGGAATGAGGAGACATCAAAAATGCCAAATGCTTTAATAATTGTGGTAGAATAAGACATCTGAGAAGGGATTGTAGACAAGGAATTCCTAGTAATAATCTCTCTGCTGGGCATGGTAAGAATAGGAGGACTCAGTCTTCAGGTATATGTAGAAGGTGTGGCAAAGGTCGACATTGGACCAATGAATGAAGATCAACAAAAGATAGACAAAGCAACCTGATACCATCGGGAAACTCCTTGGGGGGGCCTCTTACAGGTCCCCGAGTCAAAAGTGGTCCAATCATTCCCAGTCACTGTGGAAGACATGTCTCGTTAAATTAAAAATCCAGATCCTTCAATAAAAGACCATACTCTTCTGGATGATGGAATAAACATGGATGATAAATCAAAAATTCCAATAGGAAATAGGAAATGTATATTCTGGGAGACGTCTATAAATGATCAAAGACCAAAGCTAAGAGTGCATATTGATGGCACTGTAATTGTGGGTTTGATACACATGGGTACAGATGTGAGTATCATTACTCCAGAATCTTGGCATCCAAATTGGCCTCTTCAAGAGGCAGTTGTTCAATTACTAGGAATTGGAACCCTATCTCAAGTGAAACAAAGCAAGAGATGGGTTGATTGTATAGGATCAGAAGGACAGAGAGAAAGGCTGAGGCTGTATGTGGCTAATATTGCAGTGGATTTATGGGGTTGTGACCTGATGCAGCAATGGAATACCCAGATCAACATTCCTGCAGTCCCAGAACCTCATAATTCTGGGGTACTATACACATAGGTCACCAGCCATTCAGGCTGTACAAGATCACAAAGTAACTAGCAAACCTTTAGAGGTACCAATGGGACTACCTTTAAAATGGTGAACTGAAAAACCAATATGGGTTAAACAGTGGCTGTTAACAGAAGACAAACTGCAGGCTTTAGAATAGCTAATACAGGAGCAAGTAGATGCTCACCATACAATCAACCAGCCCTTTGAATTTTCCTGTATTTGTTGTTAAAAAGTAATCTGGTAAATGGAGAATGGTGACAGATCTAAGAGCTGTCAACAAGGTAATACAACCTATACACCCTCTACAATCTGAAATTCCTCTGCCTTCTCTGCTACCTAAAGGATGACCCTTATAGTTATTGATTTAAAAGATTATTTTTTCATTATACCTTTACAAGAAAAGGACAGAGAAAAATTTGCTTACACAGTGCCTACTTATAATAATTCCCAACCTACTAGGAGACACCAGTGGACTACCCTTCCACAGGGAGTGCTCAATAGCCCCACCCTATGCCAATACTTTTTAAGTCAGCCATTAGAAATAATATGTAAAAAAATTCCTAAATCTATCATTTACCATTACATGGATGACATTTTGCTATCTGATTCAAACACAGATACTTTAGAAAGCATGTTTGAAGAAGTAAAGAAAGTTTTGCCAATATGAGGATTACAAATTGCTCCTGAAAAAAAAAACAGAGAGGAAAACTATCAATTACCTAGGTTATAAAATAGGTTTACAGAAAATTAGAACACCAAAGGCATAAATCTGAAGAGACTGATTGTGGACTCGAATGACTTTCAAAGATTGTTAGAAGACATTTCCAGTCTATGAATAACACCTGATCTAATAGTTCATTTAAACAAAAACTTAGATGGTAACAAAGACTTAAATAGTCCCAGAGAATTAACAGCTGAAGCAGAAAAGGAATTGATTGTAATAGAAGAAAAAAATTATAGGAGGCACATGTGGATAGGGTGAATCCAAATCTTAATTGCATTCTAGTCATATTGCCTTCCAGAAATTCAGAAGAAGAAATGATCTCCTATGCTCATGGATCAGTAGGATTGACATAGCTGTAATGGCCATCTTACCAAAAGCAATCTACAGATCCAACACAATTTAAATAAAAATTTCAACACAATTCTTTATAGACCGTGAAATGAGGATACTCAACTTTATATGGAAAAATAAAATATACAAGATAGCTAATCATGAACATAAAAGAAGTTCCAGAGGTATCACCATTCCTGATTTTAAGTAGTACTACAGAGTTATTGGCTAAAACAAACACATTGATCAATGGAATCGAATTGAAGACCCAGACAAATCTACACAACTATAGACACCTGACTTGATAAAAAAGTAAAAAATATACAATGGAACAAAGAAAGTATGTTCAGCAAATGGTAATGGTCCAACTAAATGTCTGCATATAGAAGAATTCAATTATTTCTTATTTATTACCCTGTATAAAACTCAAGTCCATCTGGATCAAGGACCACAACATAAAACCAGATATGTGGGACTTGATAGAGAATGTGGGGAATAGCCTTGGATGCCTAGGCATAGGGGACAACTTCCTGAGCAGAACACTTACAGCACAGCCATTAATAACAAGTTAATAAGTGGGAACTCATGAAACTGAAAAGCTTCAGTAAGGCAAAGAACACTGTCCATGGAACAAAACAGCAGTCTACAAAATAGGAGATTTTCACAAATTCCAAATCCAATAGAGGACTAATATCCAAAATATATAAAGAATTCAAGAAACTAGACATCAACAATCCAATTAAAATGGGGGTACAGATTAAGCAGAATTCTCAAAGGAGGAATCTCAGATAGTCAAAAGACAATTAAAATGTTCAAAATCCTTAGCCATTAGGGAAATGCAAACCAAATTGACTTTGAGATTCCATCTTATCACTTGTCAGAATGGTAAATATAACAAAAAAACCAAAACAAGAAAAAAGAAACCCACAAACCAAACCAAACCAAAACAAATGAAAGCTTATGCTGGTGAGGATGTGCAGCAGAACACTCATTCACTGCTGGTGGGGGTGCAAACTTGTATAGCCACTATGGAAATCAATATGATGGTTTTTCAGAAAATTGGGAGTCCAGCTGTACCACTCAGGCATAGACCCAAAAGACCTTCATTATACCACTTGCTCACCTGTTCATAGTAGCTTTATTCATAATAGTCAGACCTGGAAACAGCTGAAGAATAAATAAAGAGAATGTGGTAACTTTACATAATGGAGTATTACTCAGCTGTTAAAAAAATCTTAAAATTTAAAGAAAAAATGATGGAACTAGAAAAAAAAATCATCCTGAATGAGCCAACTCAGACCTGGAAGACAAACAAGGTATGCACACACTTATAAGCAGATATTAGTTGTTAAGTAAACCAAAATCATGCTGTAATCCACAGACCCAGAGAGTCTAAGTAACAGGGAGGGCTATAGGTGGAAAGCATGAATATCCCTGGGAAGTGGAACTAGAATTCATTTTGTGGGTAGGCTGGGCTAAGTAATGATGGGAAGGAAGGATCAGGTTGTGGGAGGAGGGATGAAGGGAAAAAACCACTGGAATTGAAGGGCTTTTGCAGGGTGAGGTGGAAACCTAGTGCAGTAGGAACTCCCTGAAGTCAACAAGGATCATCCTAGAGAGGACTCCCAGTACTGGAAGATATGGAGTCTGAACCATTCTTCTGTAACCAGGCAAGGCTTCCAGTGGTAGGACCAGGGCACCAATGCAGTCACAAAACCTTAGACCTACAATCTGTCCTGTCTGTAAGATGTACTGGGGCAATGGTCACACAGAACTTGTGCGAGTGCTCAACCGATAACTGGTCTAATATGAGGCTCTAGCCGAAGACCACGCCAGACACTGCCTTGATGATCAGGAACTAGAGGATGGATACCTCAGAGACCCAGGGTAGAACCAAAAACACCAACAAAGAAAAGAAAATGAACGTGATGATTCCTAGTGATTCTCTGCTATACTCAGATTGATGCCCAGACCAGTAGTCATTTAGGAGGCTTCCTCTGGCAGCTGATGGGAGCAGATGCAGAGACCACAGTCAATCATGAGGGGGACAGAAGAGTCCAGGGTGGAGGTCTCCATCAGGTCCCTCCCTTAAGACTTAGTGCAAGGGGAATTTTGGGGCCAGAGGGGTTCAGGGCACAGGGAGGACTCAGCCTGAGGAATCACCCTAGTAAAGCTCATGGGGGCTCACAGAGACTGATGTGGCAATCACAGAGCCTGCATGGGTCTGAACTAGGCCATCTGCATACATGTTATGGTTGTTAGCTGGGTGTTCTTGTGAGATCCTGACAGTCGGAGTGGGGTGTCTCTGATTCTTGCCTGCTCTTTTCCTTCTACTGGGTTGCCTCACCCAGTCTCGATGTGAGATGTGAGGCTTTGTGTCTGGTATTATTGTATCTTCTTGTCTGGTATTTAGTTGATGTCCCTGGGGGCCCTGCTTTTTTGGGATGTGTGTGGGGTAGGATAGCAGGGTGGATATGGGGGAGAGAGCAAGTGAGGGAGAACTGGGAGGAGTGGAGGTAAGCTGTGATTGGATGTACTGTATGAGAGAAGAATTAAAAAAAAGATCAATAAACAAACAAAACCAAATTCATATATGATACTGAGGAACACATTTTAAAGTATCTCTTTATAACATTAATCTTTTCAAACCTGACATTTTCTCCACTATTTATACGTGTTTTAATTTTCATGCGTCTATGTTTGTCTCTCTAATATTGTTACTTTTTCAGTCAGATAACTTCTTCTGTATGCGGTTCTTCTTCTCCGTCCCTTTGGATCCAAGTTGCATATCCCTTTCCTTCATATAGACCTGTGCTGTCACGGAGGCTTGGTTGTTCGTGTCTAAAGTTCCATGGCAGCACCTCAAATTCCCCTGCCCACTGTCTTTTGTTCAGCCAAGTTCAAAACTTTGTCTGATTTTATTTTGATTTTCTTACGTTTAAAGAAACTTTTCCTTTTGAAATAACTTAAACAAAAGTTATATAGTACCAGGACCGTTCCATAAAGATACAGACGCTGTAAACATTTTGCCACAATTGCTTCATCTCTCTCCCTCTCTGCCTTACTCGATATACTTGTAAATTTAGAAGATTTTGACATTAAATTGCATTTATCACATCTCTGCTTGTTTCTGCTCTCTTTGCACTTATATTCAATGTTAGAGGGTCCAATTCTGTCCATACTGTTCTCTTATCTGACACTTTTACAGAAAAAAAAACCAGAGAACATTAAATTCAAGACTTTTTGAAAGATTTTGACTTTAAAATGTTTATTATGCAAATGCATTTGGCATTCTTCAGTGTATGATTCAAAGTTTTGCCTTGCCTTAATAAGCTTAATTATTTATTTCTACACCAATACAAAATGAAAACAGACAATGACCTTGCTACTAACACTGAATGCATCATTGAGCTGCATTTAAGTTTCAAGAACACCCAGTACAGAGAAACTCCCAGGAATCTGGAAAGAATTTTAGGTTAAAATGCTGAAGTTGGCTTCAGAGTCTTCAGCAACACTGGGAAATAAAATGGTGCAAGCAATTTTATTTCTAGGTAAATCAATCTAATGTTACAAAAAATATTCTATGGCAACTGATACAGAACAAAAAGATAAAAGCTTTCTTTATTTCTAACTATTTGAAGTTTGAAGACTTTATTCTTTACTGTGACTTTTGTTTTAAAATTCTACTGGAATATATTTCAACATTTTTATTTTAGCAATTCTCAGGATGGACAATGGTGAGTCCAATCAGCTTCTAATTGTGTCTACTGACTTACGTAGACAAAATCTTTGAAAGGGATTACATAACGTCTGGGAGCATATATAAATCCTAGCTTATGGTTAAGCAGTAACACTAGTTATTAATTCATTATTTTTTATCAGAAAGGTATCAAGAACAGATATTGACATACACATCATTTATTAAAAACAGCAGGCAACTACAGAACATATAAATTGTGTTTTCACCCCCAAAACAAAAAGACAAACAAAAGTAATTTACCAAATGTAAGAAAATAATCCTGAGGCTCAAAAGCTTAGTTATTAAGATATTTGCTCCTAGCAATAAATGAGTATTTTCTTTTTTTTATTTTACATACCAACCATAGTTCCTCTTCCCTCTCCTCCTTCTGCTCATCCCCACCCAACCCACCATCCACTCCTCAGAAAGGGTAAGGCCTCCCATGAGGAGTCAACAAAGTCTGGCATATCAAGATGCAGTGGGAACAAACCCCACCCCGCCCCTGTATCTAAGCTGAGTAAGGTATTCCTCCACAGAGAATGGTCTCCAAAAAGCCAGTTATGCACTGGGGATAAATCCTGGTCCCATTGCCAGTGGCCCCACAGACTGTTCAAGCCACAGAACTGTCACCCACATTCAGAGGGCCTCGTTTGGTCCCATGCAGGTTCCCCAGCTGTCAGTTCTGAGTCAGTGAGATTTCATTAGCTTAGGTCAGTTGTCTCTGTGAGTTTCCCCATCATAATCTTGGCCTTTTTGCTCATATAAACCCTCTCTTTGACTGGACACCAGGAGCTGGGCCCAGTGGTTAGCTGTGGATCTTTGCATCTGCTTCCATCAATTGCTAGATGAAGGTTCTATGGTGACAATTAGGGTGGTCATCAATCTGATTACAGGGCAAGAACAGTTCAGGTACCCTCTCCACTATTGCTTAGAGTCTTAGCTGGGGTCATCCTTGTGGATTCCTGGAAATTTTCCTAGCACCAGGTTTCTCCCTAATCCCATAATGGCTCTCTCTATCAAGATAGTTCTTTTCTTTCTCTGCCTCTCTGATCTTCCCCCACCTGAATCATCTTGTTCCCTCACGACCTCTGTAGGCTCATATTTCTATATGGTGTGGCAGCCAGGCTATCAAGCCATAGTTCCCCACCTGAGGTGGTCACGTAACCTTCCAGACAGGCTGTCGCTAACCTAACTAAAGGTCAAAATGTTGTTTTGCTCCTTTCTTTGTAATTTGGAAGATGCCTGATAGAGATGTTAATTCAAACCTATGTGACAGCTAGCATACAGAGCACACAGGTAGTTGCGGATGTGACTAAAAGCCATTCACCTGGTTACCTAGGAGACAGAACGCTGGTGTATTTCCCCCTCAGTTTATGTTTTAGTATAAAAGCTGTTTGGAGAATAAAGTGAGAGTAATTCTTCAGGGTGTGAACTCAGGATTATATGAGTGTTCTCTGAGAATCTCCCTCCCGGTAAAGCCATGTGATTTGTGTCTTTATTCCCATGCCTCCAAGCTGGTCCAGAGAGACAGTTTATGATGGGGTCTGGTTCAGAAAAATAATTTATGGTCCGGGCTAGCACCGGACCCCGACAGACCTCTTCCTCTTACCTTACCCCCCCAATTTTCTCAGGAGATCTTATCTATTTCTCCTTCCCAGGGGCATCCTCGCATGTTTCTCTTAGGGTCCTCCTTGTTACCTAGCTTCTCAGGGGTGGAGTAGCCTGACTATCCTTTTCTTTACCTCTAATATCCACTTATGAGTCAGTGCATACCATGTTTGTCTTCCTGAGTCTGAGTTACCTCACCAAAGGTGGTTTTTCCTAGTTCTATCCATTTGCCTGCAAATTTCAAGTTGTCATTGTTTCTCCTACACAAATAATAAATGGGCTGAAAAAGAAATCAGAGAAACATCACCCTTTATAATAGCCACAAATAACAGAAAATATCTTGGAGTAACTCTAACCAAACAAGGGAAAAACCTGTATGACAAAAACTTTAAATCTCTGCGAAAGAAATTGAAGAAGATACCAGAAAATAGAAAGATCTCCCATGCTCTTGGATAGGTAGGATCAACATAGTAAAAATGGCAATTGTACCAAAAGCAATCTACAGATTCAATGCTATCCCCATGAAAATCCCATCACAATTCTTCACAGACCTTAAACGAGCAATATTCACCTTCATATGAAAAATAAAAAAAACCCAGAATAGCCAAAACAATCCTTTGCAATAAAGGAACCTCCAGAGGCATCACCATTCCTGACTTCAAGCTTCAAGCTCTACTATAGAACATAGTAATAAAACCAGCTTGGTATTGGCATAAAAACAAACACATGGATCAATGGAATCTAATTGAAGATCCTGACATTAATCCACACACCTATTAACACCTAATTTTTGACAAAAACCAAAATTATACAACAAAGAAAAGAAAATGCCTTTAACAAATGGTGCTGGCATAACTGGATGTCCACATGTAGAAGAATGCAAATAGACCCACATCTATTGTCATGCACAAAACTCAAGTACAAGTGGATCAAAGACCTCAACACAAATCTAGTTATACCAGACATGATAGAAGAGAAAGTGGGAAGTAGCCTTGAGCACACTGGTACAGGAGACCACTTCCTAAATATAACCCCAGTAGCACAGACACTGAAATCAGCAATTAATAAATGGGACCTCCTGAAACTGAGAAGCTTCTGTAAGACAAAGGACACAGCAAATAAGACAAAACACTAGCCTACAGAATGGGAATACTTCACCAACCCCACATCTCACAGAGGGCTGATCTCTAAAATATATAAAGAACTCAAGAAACTAGACATCAAAATACCAAATAATCCAATTAAAAATGAGGTTCAGAACCTTTATCTAATAACTGACGGAAGCAGATGCAGGATACTGATGCAGAGTGGTTAGTTGTGGAACCAACCACTGCAACGAGCTCCTGGAGTCCTGGGAAGATGGATAACATGAACAAAGGTGTAGGCCCATGTTTCTATATAGTGTGGCAACCAGGCTCTAAAGCCACAGGCCCCGTTTGAGGTGGTCATGTAGCTCTGCAGACAAGCTGTCTCTGCCTAACAAAAGGTCAGGATGTGTTGCTCCTTTCTTTGTAATTTGGAGGATGCTTTATAGAGATGCTGATTCAAGCCTACGTGACAGCTAGCATACACGGCAGACAGGTAGATGCGGACCTGAAAAAACGCCATTCATCTGGTTACCTAGGAGACAGGTCTGGTGTATTTTCCCGCTCAGTTTATGTGTTGGCATAAAAGCTGTTTGGATAATAAACGCGAGGAGATCTTCAGGAGAGAGGACCCTGAGATGCCCTTCCGTGATGACTGTGTAAGCTGTGTCTGTTTATTCCTTGCGGCTCCGTACCAGTCTAGTTAGGGAAAATAGTTTTCTATGTTGGGGCCCACAGGCTCTAACACAAAGGGGTCCAGACCACGATGGGGAAACCCACAGAAAAAGCTGACCCAAACTAGTGGGAGCTACTGACTCGGGACAGATGACAAGGAAACCTGCATAAGATTGATCTAGCACCCCCCCCCCCCCGAAATCAGGTGACAGTGCGTGGCTTGGACAGTTTGTGGGGCACTAGCAGTGCGACCAGGATCAATCCCTAATGAATAATCTGGCTTTCGGGAGCCCATTTCCTATGAAAAGAAACCTTGCTTAGGCTAGACACGGGGGAGGGCCTTGGTCCTTTTTCAATATGCTTAGGTGACAGAACTCATTGACTCCCCATGAGGAACAGATTGTAGGTAGGGTAAGGGGAAGGTGTGGGGAGGAGGAGGGAGGTGGAACTGGGATTAGTATGTAAAAATTAAATAAATTAAAAATGATGTTCAGATCTAAACAGAGAATTTTCAACTGAAGAGTATCAAATGGCTGAAATACACTTAAAGAACTGTTCAACATTCTTAGTCATCAGGGAAATGTAAATCAAAATGACTCTGAGATACTTACACCTATCATAATGACTAAGATAAAAACACTGTTGACATCTTATGAAGGAGAAGATATGGAGTAAGAGGAACATCCCCCCACTGCTGGTGGGAGTGCAAACTTGTCCAGCCACTTTGGAAATCACGATGGTTTCTCAGAAAATTGGGAATCAATTTATATCAAGCAATACCACTCTTGGGCAAAGGAGTAATTTCAAAGACCAGCTTATAGTTATTTTCTTTTTACCTCTCCCCACTGTGTGTGTGTATGTGCGTATTTGTGTGTGTGTGTGTGTGTTATATGAGTGTGTGTGTGTGTGTGTGTGTGTGTGTGTGTAGACCAGAGGTTGTTGTTGGCTGACTTTTTCAATCACTCTTCCACTGGGGTTCACTGATCCATCTAGACAGGCTGGCAACTCCCAGTGATCTCTGCCTTCTTGTTGCTGGGATTACAAGTGTGTACTTCCAAACTCAACTGTTTATGTGGGTCCTGGGATCTGAACTCATGTTTCAAGGTTTGAGTGGTAGGGACTTTACTGACTGAACTGTCTCCCCAGACCTGATGTTTTAAAAATAAACATTCCAATATAAACCTTAAATGTTAATTTCTATTTTTTAAGTATAAACACTTTGGCAGTGTCACTTTCAGACAACAGAATAAAATGTGAGGGGCCAGGTGAGAAGACTTAGTGGGTAGAGGCTCTGGTCTCCAAACCTGATGATCTGACAGTGGGAGGAGAGAATCCCTTCTTGCAAACTGCTCTTATGGTCACACACATGCTATGACACATATGTATCCACACACCTACACACAAAAATAAATACACGACAAAGATTGCTTTTTAGTGGCAGGCTGTTTTTAACACTAGTGTAAATTTTAACAGTACCATGAATTTACTGCTAAATAAAGAGCTAAAACTGGATGAAACCCAGTCCTGGCACTGGAAGCTTGATTTGGTGACAAAGGACAGCCAGTTGGGATTCTGTCTCCATTATTTGGAAACTTCATTAGCATAGCCTTCATATATTATACCAAATTTCCATTGCACTAAGTTTCCATGCTGTCCCTCAAATGCCTTTTAATTCTACCTGTCTCTCTACAAATTCCCTTCCTCAATCCCTCCCACCCCTTTGTCATCTGGTCTTTCTACCCACGTCCCCCTCCCCGCTCCAATCTTCCCATCAAATCTATTCTATTTCTCTCTCTGAGAGAAATCCAAGTGTCTCCCTTAGTCCTTTCCTCTATATCTAATCTCTCTTGGTCTATGGATCATAGGTTGGTTATCATTTATTTAATGGCTAATATTCAGATATAAGTATATATAAACTACATTTATCTTTCTGGGTTTGGTTGTTCCCAATTTCTGGCTATTATGAATGAGAGCAGCAGTGAACATGGTTGAGCAAGTGTCCTTGAGGTAGAATGAAGTGTCCTTTGGGAACACGCCCAAGAGTGGTATAGCTGCATCTTGAGGTAAATCAATTCCCATCTTCCTGAGGTACCACCACATTGATTTCCAGAGTGGCTGTACAAGTTTGCCCTCCCACCAGCAATGTGTTCCCTTTGCTCTGCATCCTTCCCAGCATGAACTGTCTCTTGTATGGATGTTAGGCATTCTGACATGTGTAAGATGAATTCTCAAGGTAGTTTTGATCTTCATTTCTCCTAATGGCTAAGGATGTAGAGTACTTCTTTGTTTCTCAGTCATTTGAGTTTGCTCTATTTGAGAAATATGTTTAGATCTGTACCCCATTTTAAAATAGGGTTATTTGGATTTTTGATATCAAGTTTCCTGAGGTTTTTTTTTTAATATTTTAGACATTAGTCCTCTGTTGAATGTAGAGTTGGTAATTGAGTTTTTTGGCCAAAAGGGTCCCATGGAAACCCCCAAACAAACCAGACTTACCAAGACAATAATAGTTTGTCTCCAAAAATTGACAGTACTGCCCCATTTCTGAAGACAACACACACACAACTCATTGAACATGGAGAGGTTGAGCTGGCACCTATATAGAACTTTTACTTCCATGTTTCAGTGTCTTTGACATGGAAATGTGAAGGTACTCTGCAAAAGGGTAATGTAAGCACCAACCAATACAAAATCTTTCATTTACAATCTGTCCTGTCTATGAAATATGCTAGGTCAATGGTGGCACAACCTTTTAGGAGTAACCAACGGTGTCTGATTTGACTTAAGGCCCACTGAAATGGCTTAATGACCAAGAACCAACAACTAGAAAGCCCAATACCTAGGGTAAAACCAAATACCACCGATCTAAAAAAAAGTAAGAATAAAATGACACATAATGATATTCTACTATACTCATAGATGGGTGCCTAGCTTGGTCCATCATCAGAGAAGCTTCCTCCTGCAGGAGATGGAAACAAATAACAGAGGTCTACAGTCAGCATTATGGAGAGAGAGAGAGAGACAGAGAGAGAGAGAGAGAGAGAGAGAGAGAGAGAGAGAGAGAGAGAGAGAGAGAGAGAGAGAGACAGACACTGACAGACACTTTAGAATATACAGTTCTACATGAGTTGACCCCATTAAATCCCTATCTATGGAAGAGACAGGAGTGCAGGAGACAGAGGGAACAGAGGCCACCAGGAAAACACAGCCCCCTAAAAGAACTGAGAAAAGCTCATGTGAACTTAGAGACTGAAGCAGCAAACATGGTCTAACATGGCTATTCACCATGTCTTCTGAATATATATTATAGCTTTCAGTTTAGTGTTTTATGGGGCTCCTGAATGTGAATGAGTGGATCTCAGATTTTTGTGCCTTATCTTGGGGCTCTTGTATTTTTTCTGTTGGCTTGTCTTACCCAACTTCGATGTGAAGATTTTTGTTTTTATCTTATAATTTATGTTTTGTTATTATCTCCTAGAAGTCTGTTATTTTCTAATGAGGGACATAAGGTCGTGGTCCTGGATAGGAAGGGAGGTGGGATGAACTGGGAAGAGCAGAGGGAGGGGAAACTGCATTCAGATTATATTGTATGAAAAAAGAATTTATGTTTAAAGGGGAAAATGCTAGAATCGTACAGTTTCAGCTATGGTTTTCTCATCTATTTCACCACTGTATAAGTTTTATCTTTTTATAGAAATTCATGACATCCTTAATGTACTTCACATAAATATAATAGAGAATCTGTGGGAAATTTCTCATTGCCAAGTCAGTATTAACCTCACAAAATAAAGAGAAAGGCTTGTTGTGAACATTTAAAAAATAAAATTATAGATATCAAAAATGTACATTCTGATGTTAAAATGTCCACGTTAATTATTTTCTTATTGTTGAACAATAGATTCATCACAGTAACTAGATCAAGGGTTGTGGATATGGGTCAGTTGGTAACATGCCTACGCTGTGTAAGCATGACAATCTGAGTTCCGATCCCCATCCCCATCACGCAAACAGTTGGGCACTGTGAGGCATACTTATCATTTTAGTACTGTAGGTAAACATTGCATGCAGAGACAGATGGATCCCCAGAGTTCAATGGTTTAGCCAATCTAGCTTATCCATGATTTTCAGGTTCAGTGAGATTGTTCCTTCCTTGTTTATTATATAGAATAATTTAAGGAATCTTGGTGTTAGCTTTTCTTTGAGTGCCTGGTAGAATTCTGTACTGTATCCATCTGGCCCTGGGACTCTTAGTTGGGAATTTTTTTTCTTTTTTCAAATAAGATTTTATTTCTATTTTAAGTGAATTGAGTAAGTTGTCTGCATGTATGTCATGTCTGTGTACCATGTATATGCAGTGCCAAAGGAGTCCCAAAGAGGGCACTGAATCCCTTGAACTAGAGTTGTTTGCCTCCATGTGGCTGCTAAGAATCAAAACTGGGTATTCTGAAAGAGAAATCAGTGCTCCTAACCACTGAGCCACCTTTCTACAGTCCCTAATTGGGATATTTTTAATTACTGCTGCTATCTCATTGGTTGTTAACACTCTATTTAATCTTGACTTAATTTTGGTAGGTCACACACATATATAGAAATTTATTTCTTTTAGATTCTTACATTTTAGGGGACTATAGAGTTTTAAAGTATGTCCATATGAGTCTCTGAATTTCATCAGTGACCTTTATAATGGTTCCTTTTTTATCTCTGACTTTATTAATTTGGATCCTTTTTTCCTTTCAGTTAATTTCACTAGAGGTTTGTCAGTAAGATATGTCAATTGTGCAGGACTAAGACTTTCTGATTTTAACACCGTCTTCATAGGAAGGTATCCATACCGACACCAGTACTGTGACCATGAAGCTGTGGCTATATGGGTCATACAGCATAGGGGAGAACCTACTACTTGTATTCTGCCAAATGGACAGAGTCCTCAAGAGCCTCCTAATGATTTTCTGCTACACCCATAGACAGATGGATCTCTCAGCCCTTATCAGAGAAGCTTCTTTTTTTTTTTAAAGTAGACATTTTTTACTTAGAGAAGAGAAAGAGAGAGAGAGAGAAGGAGGAGAAGAGAAAGGGGAGAGGGGAGAAGCAGAGAAAGGGAGAGAGGCAGAAGTGAAGCTGCCTCTCCAAGAGGAAGATGGGAAAGAGCGAGAAGCTTCTTTTTGCAGTAGGTGGTGATTAACACAGATGCTTACAAATAGTCAATATGCAGAGAATATGAAACCGTGAAGGGCTCAGTCCTATATGGAACATATATATGACAGCCCCTCCTCCCAAAGCTCAGTGATTATTGTGGAAGAGGGGGGCAGAAAGCGTAAGAGCTAGAAGTGGTAGAAACACAATAAAACCGTGCTTTCCAAACCGAACAGGGTATTTGTAGACACAGCAGTGTAGCTGCATTTGTGAGAGTGAACTCACAGTGCTTGTGACAGCATGCACAAGCTGGATAAAATCCAAGCAAAGAGATGGGGAACAAGACAGGCACGATGTCTCATTTCTAGCTGAGAAGCTATGGGCAACTGGTAACTACTCGAAGCAAGAGTCCATTTTGTTTATGGGTGTGATGCTTGGTAAGTAGATCTGGCAGTGGCCCCACCCTCAAGAGTATTTGAGCAGTACAAACTGGTCTTGTGTTTAAAAATAAAAGAAAGATAGCATTAAGTGTGGTGGGTAGGGAGGTGGGAATGGATATAGGAGGAGGTGGGGGAGGAGTGACAGTGATCAAATGCACATTAAATTCTCAAAGAACTAATGAAAATATTGAAAGAAGATAAACAGGTTATATACTGCCAGTATATAATGTCACAGAGTAAATCGTTTTATTTCAAAAGGAAAGGACAAGTGAAGAACAAGGAATAATCAAGTCAAATCAAACCAAAATCTAGCAGGAATTATACCAAATCCTGCAGCCCCATGCCTAACATCTGGGGACTATAATGTAATCATCTATGTTCCAAATGGCTTAGGTAGCCTCACCTTTCCAGCTCTGCCTGTGGTGCACACAACTCTCACAGGCTTAGGCTGGTGCCACACCAAACCTGCAGCTTCTTTGGCAGATGTCCTGTAATGGTGGCATCTTCTGGGGACTGACGTTTTAATTTCAAAGGTCCACGAAACGGGTCTTTTCAGGCCTCTTTGCAGGGACCCACCATATACTACCTGGCCTCAGCATCTTTCCATGACCCTCCTCAATATTGCAACTTTGCCCTCAAAACAAGTATCAAGTGCCAGGTGCTTACAACACTGTGAAGCTGTACTGCCAGCTGGAAATATAGCTCAGCTCCCTGAAACAGTTCAAACAGCTTCTATGTAGCGATCCTGAAGAAGCTCTTCCCAGTGTAGCTCAGTAAACTTCTCAGCCAGGGAGCTAAGGTCTCTTAACTGTTACTGCTGCTTTTTCAGTATCAGCCTAAAGATCATCTTGACTTGATTGTTTCTTTGTCAAGCATATCAGTCTATCACTTTCAAACTTAAGGCTTCTAGAGAACACAAAGAGAATGCAGGCTGCTTGACCTTGTACAATATCACATGAATGGCCCCATCTCTGTTCACCTTTGAAATGTCCCGAGCTAGTCCCTCACTATCCACATTTCTCTTAGCTTTCTTTGTCTCCTAAGCACACACACTGTGTGTGTGTGTGTATCACAGGTTCCACATATGAAAGAAAAATCTACACATATGACAAAGAAGTAGAAGGCAGGCTATTTTGGGACTGCTGTTGGAGAACAATCTCAGTGGTTAAGAGCATATACTGTTGTTGCAGAGGACCTGGGAACAGTTCCAAAACACACTCTGTGCCGCTTGCTACTGCCTGCAGCTCCAGCTCCAGGAGATACAAGGTCCTCAACTCGCTTCTGTGGGTATCTGCATTTATGTGAACACACCCCCTCCCATCATACACAAAATTAAGGAAAAAAAATATTAAGAAAGAAAAAAGATCAGCATAGGGAAAGAGGGGAATTAGTTAAAAATGGGTAAATATGGTCATAGTGCATGATCTACATGAATGAAAATATTCTGCAACTCATTGCTTTAGATGAATATATGCTAAAAATGTATGATGAATATATGCTAGTAAAATTGTGAAGAGCCATTAAAAGAAAAAATAACAACAACAATAAGGAGAGCCAGAATAGCTACTTGAAATTTCCAAAATGGAAGACTTCTAAATATGCATAAAGAGGTCAGCAGTAAAATACAGTAGTTGTGCTATTCCATATATGTAAATATAACAGAAAAGAAAACCTAGTTTTTCATAAAACAGTGGCACAAAGTCTCAAACAATTACATTGAATGAAATAAATCAAATGGTTAAAAGTATATATTTAATTATTCTTTTTATATAAAATATGAGAAATTCAAGCTAAGATATAGTACCAGAAAATAAGAGAGGGAAAAATAGAAGGGGTGAGATTAAGGAAAAATATTAAGAAAAAATTTGGTGGTTATATGCATGGCAATTATTTTAACTGTGGTGATGGTTTTACATATATTAAAACATCAAAATGTGTTCTTTCTTTTCTTTTGGGACTGGATCTCATGTAGCTCAGAAGGCCTAATTTTCCTGTTTCTACCTCTAAGTGATGAAATTGCTGGAGTGTGTTTCTGATAACTGGGTGTGTTTTTGTAAGTGTTAAATTCAGGAGAGAGTAGGTAAAGGGTATGGGGAAATGCTGCACACCAGTTTTGAAGTCTTTCCTGGTCTAAGTCTAAAATTATTTCAGTTTAAAGGAATAAGTCACAAGCTTAAAGAGGTGAAGCAATAGTAGTAGTAGTAGTTTTTTTTTTTTAATTATGCCAGTCATCTTGATCCAGATAATTTTCTGAAAGAAACAAATTAGGGAAGATGAAGGTGACATGATTAGATTGATGGTAATCTTTGATGAACCATAGAGATAGAATTTAGAAGATCAGAGGATGAAATAATTTCTATTGCTTTTATTCCAGGGGAAAAATGTGGGAACCATACACCAGACTGGTTCTAGCCTACAAGATTGTGACAGGGCATTAATGAGAAGATGTTTTGCATGCACTTAGAAAGGAAGTCAGCGACATGTATGAGATAGTTTGGCTTCAGAAGAATAAATCGTGTCAGACTAATTTCATTTTTGTGAAAGTATGACTGGCTAGCAGCTCTAAAAAATGTTCTAGTCACAGTAGAGTCACAGTAGAGTTCATTTTAAAGTAGTAATTGTCCTTGGCAGCTGGAGGAATGGCTCAGCGGTTAAGAACACTGACTCTTTCAGAGGACCCAGGTTCAATCCCAGCATCCGCACGGCAGCTAACTACTGTCTGTAACTCCAAGATCTGACACCCTCACACAGACATACACGTGGGCAAAACACCACTGTACATAAGATAAAAACAAATAAATTACAGATAAAAAAGAAGTAATTGGCCACATCGATGATGGGTGGACGAGATGGTTTATCAGGTAAAGAAAGCATCTGCCATGGAAGACTGGTGACCTGAGCTTATATTCAGAACACACATAAAGGTGTGGGGAGACTACAGAACATTGTTCTCTGACCCCCCCACATGGCGTAGCACATGTGTGTCTATACACACATCATGCATACACAAGTTCATACACAAGAATTTAAATATATTAAAAAGCTTCTCTGTCACCTAGATGACAAAATAGAGCTAAATAATTCAAAAGTCAAATGGATTTTTATTATTTGAGTAACACAGATCTATGACTCCATGTTCAAGGTCAACCTGCTATTAAAACTCTACACTACTCCAAGTATAGCCAAATAAGTAATATTTTCATTAATAAAGATGAAGACAAGTTCAATTGCAAAAATATAAGAATTTAGAAAGATAGATGTAGAGCAAAAATTTAAAAAAATGCTGTATAAGGGAATTAAATGGAAACTAGGAGAGATGCCATTTATAGTATATAGGGTAAGAACTTTTTTTTTGGCTAACTATAAGTTCAGTAGGTCTAGTCACACAACATAACTGGTAAAAGGGCAAAGGGGAACTCATTTATCAGAGAATGACATTTAGTCTACATTAATATACGGTATTCTGACAAACTCGATATTTTCCATGTTTCATTTAGCAAATCTTTTTGAGGATAAAAAGTGAGAACAAATTAATCTCCACAACAGATGGAAATTACAGATGCCTTTGAAAGAAGAAAGAACCTTTATTGGGAAACCATTCTGCCTTGATGAAATGGAAGCCAGGATCTCATTATAACCAGTTTCTTCTTATGGTGGTGGGTATGCGTATGACAGGCTTTCTGAGAGTAAAATGGAGCAGCCTATTTACTAATGTACAATAGCAAAGACCAAGTGAGGATGTCCATGTGCCAGTTCAGCACAGGACCAGGATGGAGGCAAAGGGAGAGCTAGAGAGAGAGAGAGAGACAAGGCAAGCAGTTCACAAACACTGCTAGTAGATGCCGAGAAGCAATTTTCTGTAATATCTTAGGTGTTAACCCTTCTTTAACTAGGACCAGCTTTAGTTTCTTTTATATATTAGAATCCCATTTGAATCTATTATATGAAAAATATTAATAAAATGTATAACTTCTTAAATTATAAGGATCATAAGGCAGAAGCATGAGTCAAGATACACATTCACGAATTAATCAGAGAATTATGAAGTCAAATACAATCTAGCTGACCATATAATCAATTTGTCAGGGGTTGACAACCATTGCTAAATAGCTTACTTCAACATTAATTCTTTTAAACTGCACACTTTTCTTATTTTCTACTTTTTATTGAGTGCTTTAGCTAGGACTTTCAAATTGAAATTAAAAGGAGTGGGTACACTTGTACTTAAGATAATTTTTAATACATAGCTGTGCTACGTCTGTGGATGAAATAGGACTTTAGGAAAACCATGGCAAATAATTGTGAACTTACATGTTTTACTAATCAGGACTCTAGGAGAAAATAAGTCTATATATTCAAACTGGATAACATGCAGAAATATTACAAAGGTAAGGGCAAAAATTTAGGGGCACTAACAAGGGTTAGTGGTTGACCCCAGGGATAAAGATACTAGGAAGCTATTAACACACTAGAAAAAAGTAATTTCTGTTGCTAAAAGTAAAGGCACGCAGCCACTGCAGCTGGCCTCACATATCCCATTCTTACCCTCTTCCACTGTATGTTCTTCTCTAGGTAACTTCTATTGGGCCAGCTGGCAAAAAAGTTTTTTGATATAGTCCTAAAGGTAACTGCAGAGGCAACACTGTGGAGCAGAAGTAGGGTACAAGTTTTAATTGATAGGCAGTGGTTGCCCGAAGCAGCATTCAGAAGGATTATGTGATGCCATCCAACATATAAGGATCTCCTACTATGGAAAGCATGTGTGTATTATGAGAACGGAAGAGGTACCATTGCATTTGTGGACATGAGTCATTTATCTCTTTTGAGCAGAAATGGGGAATGATGGTACGTGATTTACAACTTTGAGCTTAAGAAGTCTTAATACGTTTTTCAACTTGTTTGTCTGACTTTTTAACACTATGCCAACAAATCAAACAAAATCACAGGAAGGATAAAATTGGGAGTAGGGATGATACGCTTTGTTGACTTTTGAAACGCCCAAATGTTATTATATTAGTTACTTTTCTAGTTGCTGTGACAAGATACCTGACAAGAGCAATTGAAGGAGGGGTTTGTTTGGCTTACACTTGGGAGAGCAGTCTATCACAGCCATTGTCATATTGTATCCAAAACAGGAGGAAAATAGAGATCTATGCTGCAGTCCGTTCATTTTTTCCTTGATATGCAGTCCAGAACCCTAATCCAGGGGAGGCTGCAACCCGCATTCAGGGTGGGCCTTTCCTCTTCAGTTAAAATTTTCTAGTAATAGCCTCGTGATACAACCAACAGTACGTTTCCATGGTGAATCATAATCTAGTCACACTGACAAGGTTAGATATCACAACCATCATGCCCATATAAATGAGAAAGAAAATGGTAATTTTGGAACCAGCAGATTATGGGAGTTGAAATGACAAAGAGTGGCATATAGTGGTGAAAAACTTCTAAGTATAGAATCTGGAAATAACAGTATTTAAGGGGTGAGTGGTACAGGAACAGCTTAAAAAGATGAACAGTAAAAAAGTAAGACTATCTAGATTATAAGCAGTGTGGGAGGGCAGATTCAAGAAAATAAAAGAATGTAATATTTGCTGGAGAAAGCCGTTACGAATGTAAGAGGCTGAGAAAAAGAGCACTGAAGAATGGAAACATGTCCCCTGGTCAGGTGGTCAGGACAGGTAAAGATCCCGGTGCCTGGTGAGAACAGGGCAGGAGGTCCTCGTTGAGTGAGGTGACATGTGGTGAGAGGTGAAGACATAGCTAGATAGAAGCAGATCACAGAGACAGCTGATTTTATGTTACATCAAACTTAAATGCTGAAAAACAAGATAAAAACAAACAGAACATTAATAAGCACAACAGTAACAAGAAAGAAAGAAATAGCAAATTACAAACCAATTATTTGAAAATAGTAAAATCATGAGGGGAGCAATGAAAGACATTGCTTGATAAAGGGAGCCATTATCAGGGCAGGAAGAAACCAGGTATAAGGCAAATTCCCAGTAATCCACAAGGATGACCCCAGCTAAGACTCCTAGCAATGGTTGAGAAGGTGCCTGAACTGGCTTTCCCCTGTAATCAGATTAGTGACTACCCTAACTGTCATCACAGAACCTTCATCTAGTAACTAATGGAAGTAGATGCAGTAACCAACAGCCATGAACTGGGCTGAGCTCCTCAAGTTCAGTTGAAGAAAGGGAGGAGGGATCATATGAGCAAGGGGATGGGGATCAAGATCATGATTAGACAGAGACAGCTGACCCAAGCTTGCAGGAGCCCACTGACTCTGGACTGACAGCTGGGGATCCTGCATGTGAACGAACTAAGCCCTGTGAATGTGGGTGACAGTTGCGTGGCTTGGTCTTTCTGTGGGGCCCCTGTCAGATCACGGAGATAGCTGATTTTACATTACATCAAATTTAAAAGCTGGTGCATCAACTGGCTTTTTGGAGCCCATTTCCTATGCTAGGATACCTTGCTCAACCTTGATACAGGGAGCAGGGGCTTGGTTCTGCTTCAACTTGGTATGTCCAGACTTTGCTGACTCCTCAAGAGAGGTCTTACCTCCTTGAGGAGTGGATGAGGGGTGATGGAGATGGGGGTGGAAGAAGGGAAGGGAGGGGAAACTGTGGCTAGCATGTAAAATTAAAAATATTAAATAAAAAAGTAATAAAATGAAGTTATATGATGAAAGGGACAAAGGATTTGGACAGCCATTTCTGAAAAGAAGAAATGAATGGCAAAAAAGTATATAAAAATGTTCAATGTTCTTATAGATGGAAAAAAAGCGAAAATCAAAACCACAAGGATATATCATCTCAACCTAGTCAAAATGATTATTATCCAAAGAATAAGGCACTCAATTATTAGAAATACTGAAACGGAATTGTCATACATAACTTCTATCAGTACAGTGATTAACAGAAGTTCCATAAAAACTGGGAGACAAGTTGCCCAAACAGGTTTGATGGTTCGGTATTCTGGATTTTTTTTTCCCCACAAGAAGCTGTGGGAGAGAGGAGGGACACACACACACATACACACACACACACACACACACACACACACACACACACACACACACACACACGGGATTCGAACTCGCGGACACACGCGTTCACGCACTCGCCAGCGGTATTCTGGTTTTTATGAAACTTCTATACTGTAGTTTTTAATTGAAAAGCCCGAGTTAATAGGCAAACTAATTTATAATTGATGTAGGTCTCTGTGTGTTTCTTTGGGGCAGAATGACTGTGGGACTGGGCGGGACAGGAACCTCTGTCAACAAAATGGCACCAACATGAACAACTACATCCACATAAAACTGGAGAGAGCTTGGGAACAAAAGAACACAGTTAAACATGGCTCCTTGGTAGCAGCATTTTCTCGTGTGGGCTCTGTTTGCTAGAGGCAAACGCGTCTCATTTAAGAGAGGCTTCCTGACTCACCTTTAACTCTAAAAACCTAGCAGCCCTTTTAAGTAGATCTGCCACAAAGCACTTAAATGGTGTATGGAATAGCAGACAGCATGCTTTTTGGTGGTGGCAGGGCAGGAACCTTGAAACTTCATAGACTTGTGGCAATAAACATGGCTCCTGCCAGTACCTCTGCCATGAAGCTAGAGTCTCAGAAAGCTAAGGAATGTGGTGGATCCAACCGTCCAAGTCACGGTTTTTAATACTTAGCAAATTAAAGACTCATGTGGTCAGAAAAAGAGAGCTATACAGTAAAGATAGATTCAGACAAAGAAAACCTCTAAATAGCTTACAGTGTGTTTAAAAATATATGTAGGCTTGGGAGAGAAAAGAAAAAGGATAAAGTCCTTAAAAAGAGAGAGAGAGTAGTTGGGTATGGTGGCACATACCTTTAACCCCAGCACTTGGGAGGCAAAGGCAAGCAGATCTCTGTGAGTTGAGGGGCAGCCTGGTCTACAGAATGAGTTCCATGACAGCCAGAGATACACAGAGAAACCTTATCTCAAAAAAGCAAAAATTTAAAATTAAAGAAATAAAGTTTAAAATAAAGCCATGTAAAGATGGAAACTACACAGTGAATCTGGGTTCTGTGTATTATTCTGTTGTCTTTGAAGGAAGCTGAGGAAGGAGTAACAGCTGCTAAAAGACATTTGATTACAAATGCTGCTGGATCAATCCAATATATATATTTTGAAAACGCCTTGACTTCAAAATTTAAGTAAAAAGATATGTTACTTTGGAAAAGAGGTTTTGCTTTTGTTTCCACAGGAAATGAGAGGCTGTGGATTCATTCTGGGCAAAGAAAAATCAGGTTTCATCAAGTAAGATCCCCCTGAAGAATCTCCAATAGGTGCAGATGGCCCAGATAATCCAACATTTCAGAGAACCTTTGTTGGAGCTTCCTCTGAGTTCTACATCCAGAACAGCCTCAAGACTGTTGGCTGAGATGATCAAGTCTCACATAATATTCCAGTCAGGACTTGACCATAATCCTAAATTTTCTTTGGGTCCCCATAAGATTATCAGTGTCTCCAATCAAAAGGAAGTAGCCTGGAAAACTACACCCACATTCCCAAAAAATGGATTATGGATGTTTGTCTTTGTTTAGAGTGTTGGTTACAAGTTGCTATGGATAAAATGGCCAGGAAGAAAGCTAAACAAAGGAGATTAGATTCGGAGTTCTTGTTTCGAAAAAAAACGGGGGGCGGGGAGTGCTGTGAGACAATGGTTTTGTACCCTGTAAAGATTTGTCACTTTTATTGTTTTAATAAATGCTGATTGGCCAACAGCTAGGCAGGAAGTATGGGCAGGGTGACCAGAACAGGAGAATTCTGGGAAGAGGAAAGGCTCAGTCTGCAGTTGTCACCCAGACGCAGAGGACACAAGATGAAAATACCAAGCCACGTGGCTAACACAGACAAGAATTACGGATTAAGGCAAGATGTAAGAATTAGTTAATAAGAAAGCCTGAGCTAATAGGCCAACAAGTTTATAGTTAATGTAGGCCTCTGTGCGTTTCTTTGGGGCTGAACGGCTATGTGACAGAGATGGAAATAATCACGCCAGAGAAGGGTGATGCCAGTCCCAGGGCTTGGGTCCTCCACTGAATAAAGAGAAAGGGAGCTGGGCACTAGTTTTCACTGCCCTGTTCCTCCTAAGCGAATGCATTATACCTCTGCCAGTTGCCACTGTCGCTATCTTTATACCACCCTGGAGTAACCTCAGTGTGCAGTATATCCTTCCTTCACTAAGTTTCTTTTTGGATCACATCCATGAGAAAAGTGAATAACAGAATCCAGGCTAGACGCTGACCCACAATCCTCCTGGCTCAGCCTCATGAGCTCTGGGATTTCAGGCATGCCCTGATGCAGTAATGATTTACTGCCCCATGATGGACTCGGTTGTTGTGCTAAGATATTTAGAGTAATTGATCTGTTAGACTGCTAGAAACAGACATCCTGATAACAACCTTCTATTTTACTTCTGTGTTCTTTTAAATTTAAAAAAGTTCATACTTGCATTATAGTTTAACAAATAATTAAACAGACTTCAGTCAAGGTGCTCTAGACCACTCTTTCAAATGACATGTCTTTTAATGTTAGTAAGGAAAAATAAAGACTCCCAACCTCCAATGTTTAGTTATATTTTTCTATGACATTACTCAATTTCTCTCAATTCCTTCACCTGATACAAGAGTATGCACAGTTTAAACTCTATGAATGGTAACAACAGGAAGGTCCAGCCACATATAAAAAAAAAAATCCATTGCTTTCCAATTGGGTCAGTGAAAAGTAAAAAAAAAAAAAAAAAAAAAAAAAAAATCAATCATCTAATCATCTCTCTCTCTCTCTCTCTCTCTCTCTCTCTCTCTCTCTCTCTCTCTCTCTCTATCTATCTATCTATCTATATTTGGTTTTCAAGACAGGGTTTCTCTGTAGCATTGGAGCCTGTCCTGGAACTAGCTCTTGTAGACCAGGCTGGCCTCGAACTCACAGAGATCCACCTCCCTCTGCCTCCCAAGTGCTGGGATTAAAGGTGTGCGCCACCACCGCCTGGCTTTAATCATATTTTTTTGTAAATATTTTTCTGTATAACTATATTTACTTTAGGTAAAACACAACTATACTTCATTATATGTGATCTTTAATTAAAATAATGAATATTAGGGAAAGACATTAAGACAAAGCTAGATAAGAAAATAATTTAAAAAGTTTACCAATATTACTATTTTTATTTTAGGACAGACTAAAACATTTCCTTATTACCAGAAGAAAAATTTGTTTCTGATAAGGAGAAAATAGCTATTTAAAACTGCCGATGAAGTATTCATAATATAGTATAAAATTGAAACTATCCTGACAAGAATTGAATTATTTATTCTCCTTAAGTAAAGAAAAAAATATTTTAATCATGCCTTTAGACTCACAAGCAATAACTTCTTATGTAGTATATGAAATACCTAAAATAGAAAAATGAGATGTTGCTGTTCAATTTAAGAAAAGACATGCTTCCTAACTCTTAGAACAGGGTAGCAATTATGGAGGTTAATGTAAAAAGTGCCAATATTATTCAGGTCAGCTTTGAAATTTATTAGAAATTTAAAGTGCCCTAAAACTGATTTTAAAAAATTATTTAATCTATGCTTAGAACAGTTTAGGATTAACATATAAAACAACTTTACTTAGATAAACTATTATTTCTTAAGTAAAAGTATATAAATTAGTGAATAGTGCAGACTTATAAGAAGAACGAAATCCAATGGCTTATCTAAAATCCTTGGAATATATTCTAAATTTCAAAAGAAATACAGGAAAGGTAAAGACTCATCCTAAAGGTGGGCTAAAGGACATCTCTCTATGTAGAACCATTATCAGGTAAAATTAATATGACAGAATAGGTAGGTTTTCCTTTGCTCCCATTAGGAGACATGGCCTCACTCAAGTCACTGCAGCATGAACTCCTTCCTTCCTGTAGCTAGCCAGCCTCAAGCATAACCTTGAAAAGGGATGGTGCTTAGCTCCTCCTGTGCTGTACATGAGGGGCAGATGACAGTTAAAACGGAAGCATTGGAGGAAGTTGAGTCAATGACAATTTTTCAGCCACCTTTTGGTTTCATATAATTTGTTGTATTTTGATGACAAGAATTGAGGGGACGTAACAAGAAAGACAACATTACATTAGCAGTGAGATTGAAAGAAACAGGAAAAGTAGTCCAAGGTGGCATCTACTCATTTGCTTCTTGGCTCATGAAGCAAGGACACAGCATTCTTTCTGGTTCTCAATCTATTGCTTTGTACTCTAAACGAAATATGGTCAATGTCTGAAGGGAATTCTTTTGATGAATTCATTTCATTGGAGTATAATAATGAACAGTGAGGAAGTACATAAACCAAACACGTGGTGCTCAAAGAACTTTTACCGAGACAAGGGAAAGTGAGAGACTCAAAGCAGCATTCAGGGAACTTCCCAGGGCCCCTCTTGACTATAATAATGAATATGTGCATGTGTGCCTCTGCCCCAGAGGGCAGAGGGCAGAGGGCAGAGGGCAGGGGACATCCTGCACTGTGGACCCTCCCAGAGACAACACGGTTACACATTTAAAAATGTCAGATGAGAACAAGGAAAGAGATCTTTTGTTTGAAAGAGCTAGCAAGAAACCTGGCACTAGAGAAATTCCCAGGAATCCACAAGGATGTCCCCAGCTAAGACCCTAAGCAATAGAGGAGAGAGTGCCCGAACTGGCCTTGTAATATCTTGTAATAAATATCTTAAATATCACCATAGAATCTTCATCCAGCAACTAATGAAAACAGGCAGAGATCTGCATCTGAGCACTGGACTGAACTCCCAAAGTCCAGTTAAAGAGTGGAGGGAATGAGAATTAAGAGCAATGAGGTCAAGACCATGATGGGGACACCCACTGAAACAGTTTACCTGAGCTAATGGGAACTCACCAATACCAGCCGTACTAGGAAGGAACAAGCATAGGTCCAAACTAATCCCTCTGAATGTGGGTGACAGCTGCATGGCTGGGGCAGACTGAGGGGCCACTGACAGTGGCACCAGGATTCATCCTGACTGCTTGTACTGGCTTTTTCGGAACCTAGTCTCTTTGGATGGATACCTTGTTTAGCCTTAGCTATAGTTGAGAGGGCCTTGGACCTTCCTCAAAGCAATGTGCTTTGCCCTCTCTGAGAAGTGGATGGGGGGTAGGGTTGGGGGTAGGTTGAAGGGATGGGAGGAGGGGAGTGGTAACTGGGATTGGTTTGTAAAATGAAAAAAGATATTTTCTTAAAAATTTTTTTAAAAAGCCGGCCGGTGGTGGTGCACACCTTTAATCCCAGCACTCGGGAGGCAGAGGCAGGCGGATCTTTGTGAGTTCGAGGCCAGCCTGGTCTACAAGAGCTAGTTCCAGGACAAGCATCAAAGCTACAGAGAAACCCTGTCTCGAGAAAACAACAACAACAACAAACCAAAAAAACCAAACAAACTGAAATAACGCTATTAAAAAATAAAAAAATAAAAAATTAAAAAAAAGAAAAGAAAATGTCAGTAGTGTTAAGTGTGGAAAACCATTTTACAGCACTTGATATGCTTTTTTCCAGTTTCAACTTACCTGATGGAGACTAAAAGAACAAACACTGGATGGAAGTGATACACGGACAAAAGAATTTTTTTTTAAATAAGAGAATGCAAAACTTTGAAATTTATCATGTAAAAATGAGGATGAGTTTTCCAGGGAAAGGCAGTGTCTTATATCTGAGCATCCAGATATTTTATGTAGCTCCTTGGTATCTGTGGACATTAGTATGCCTAACTCCGAAATTTAAACATTTTCCCATGGATTTTGCTAATTTTTCATAACATGACTTCAGTCTTTTTAAATCTTCCCTGAGTGTCTTCTGATAGTAAAGTAGCCCATACATCAATAACCAAATCTAGAGTTATTTCAAATTCACAAGCAAGCAATCTGAGGATGCAACTCTTGTTTGGGGACTTCCTTTGTTGGAAACAGTTTCAGGGTCTTTAAGACCTATTGTGGTATTTAGCCTAGGGCCGCAGATGTGGGGTACCAACGGAGAAAAGTGATTCTGCCACAGCAGATTCTGGAAAGTGCTTGTACAGGTTTTAATTTTGCTGATATTTGTCGGTGCCATAGTTTCGAATTTTTCTTTTATTGTGAAAGAAAGGAGTATGTTGTTTTGTTGTAAGAAACTTTGATGAACAGAACAATGTAAAAATGTAGAAACAAGTTCTTTTGAATAAAGTTACTGAAGATCCAGCAGTAGACCCATGACAGGCTACTGAACTATGACATGTTGGTACTGCTACTAACGCCATGTATTATACTCTAGACAGGATGCTAAAAATGAGAAACCATTAAATATTGCATGCTAAGAAGTTAAACAAATTCAATATAAAACCAATGAATTGGACAATAAATTACTTAAAATAGTATTTTCTGATACTGAGAAAATTTGTATATAGTGAAAACGAAGAAGCAATTCAACAGGAAAGTACTTGCCCAAGATTCATCCCCAGAACAGAAAAAAAAAATCTAAAAATAACTGTAGTCACATGAGCATATGGCAGATCAGAAGCTAGGCAAGGCAACACACAAGGAGCGTAGTGTATTTTTATTGTTTGTCTGCTCTGACATAGGACCTGCCATGTTGCCTAGGTTGGTCTTGAACTTGGCTTAAATACTACTACTGCCTTAATTTCTTTATTTGCTGAGTACACACGAGCTCTGCATGTTTGCCTCAGGAAAATAGCAGAATTTACTATTGCCATTTTGTATCTATTTTAACAATTTACATATAGCCTGAGAAATCAATTTTCTTTAGTATCCCAGAGTCCTAACAGGAGGTACTCTATCCTCTCTACCTTAACTCCAGGGTAAAGAACCAATAGGTCATTTTTAGGCTTTCCAAATAAGAAAGAATATTTAAAAATTAGGTTAACAATTGAAGGGAGGGTATGCCCTCATTTTCTTTTTTTAAATATTATTTTAAACTTTATGCCAGATGTAAGAAGTGTTCAACAGGTAGTTTTTAACCCATTATATTTCCAAAAAATACAAAATTTTTAAAAATAAAATATGCAATAATTTAAAAGCCAAAACAAGACAAACCAAAAGAGCATAACAAGGAAAACTAAACTCCATTGGATATGTTTAGTGCTACTAAATATGATTGATGATTGTTAAACATTTTCAGCATACAGTTAGAAACATTTCACCCTAAGTTTGCAATGAAAATCCGACATAAATGAGTGTTCATATTTAGCTGTAAATACATGAACTTAGTGTCACTGTCCACTTGATTGTGGGGACTATGTCTATGGCTACACCTTTAGATCCACCACCACAGCTGGCACACAGAAATGATTTAAGCTGAATAAATAGATGGATACATGTCCAAGTACATATAGGGAATTTAATCAAATAACTGAGAATGAATTTAATGTTTTATGCAAGTAACTGGGTGTGACTCAGGATACTGATGGGAGGAAATAATTTTGTATTCCTGTTGAATTCCCACAAGTTAGGAATGCAGAGAACTAAAAATGGCTCTAGTATTCAGTGTAAGACTATGAAAAAAATCATATGTAATAAATATAATTCATCTACAGATTCTGTACACTTTTTGTTTCTAAATTCTAAATTTCTTTTAAAAATACCAGGCAGTTTAGGAAAGCTTTAGCAAAATCTGAAAACCTTCTGTTTATGGGATAACCCAGTATGTAAAGCCTGGCTTCCAAGAGTTCCTGCTTACACCTGCTGGCTGCCGACACAGTGTATCCTCAAATTCAGATCACAGAAACAAGCAGGAGCACCTCCTGTTTACTGTAACATAGAAAATGTAGCTTCAGATCTGGTGTTAGATGTAATTACTAAAAACAAAGCTAATCAAGAAAAAATGTAGGTCAATATTGCTGCAGGATTCTTTCTGCTACCAATAAAAGCTCTAAGTTTAAATTTTCAGAAACACTTTTACATGGTAATCTGCTATTTTCTCATAGAAAATATGTGGTCACTAAAAGGACAAGAAATAGTTAACATTTTTTATCCAATATACTATGAATGTAGACTATAATATTATTAGTGGACTTTGAAGATGCAAAGGTTCAGCAGAAAATAAAAACATCCTTAAATAAACGTTGGACTATCAGTAGTAAGCTAGCAAAAATACCATGAGGGAACACATAATTTAGTATACGGGAGAAACAATGTTTCAGGCTGAAGGTCTATTAAACTTACGTTAGGAAGGCAAACCAGGATTAAGATGTAGTAAATGAGTGTCTTGTGTGCCTTCAGAAACAGCAGTCCACTGCATATTTTCTAATTGCATTCATTTAAAATATTATCTGGAATTCATATGGTATGTTTAATGTAAAGAAATTCATGTGGCTCAAGAATACACAAGCTTTTCCCAAAGAAGTGTATTAGTTACCATTAAAATTTTGTTTTATTATTGTACTGATTTGAATAAAAAGGAATAGTTTCTAAGGCTTGGGGTTGTAAAATGAATGTTTTTTCTTACACATATGGAACATTAAGGATTATTATGATAAAAAACCTTTGACTTCCAGTGAATATATTCACATTTAAATATATATAAACACACATATAAACACATTTTAAAAATACGTCTCAACTTATTTCAGGGTAAATTCAAAATTACTATAATGATGCAAGAACTGGACAAAAAAACTATCATTCCCTTCATCTAGAAATTGGAAATACTAACATCCTGGCTATGTTTTTGGCCAGTGATGAATCTATTACTTATCTATACCCATTGATGATCTATCTATGTCCATCCATCTGTCCATCCATTTGTCCATCCACCCACCCATCCATCCATCCATCCATCCATCCATCCATCCATCCATCCATCCATCCATCCTTTACTTTGTTCTAAAAACTTTGAGAATAAACCAAGCAATTGTTGGGGAATATTTGTTTAACTATGCAAAGATGTTTTACATTTATTTATGTTGTGGAATATTTGTTTAACTGTATAAAAATCTGTCTCTGTTTTAACTTACCTGTCTAAGGCACCTGATAGGTCTAATAAAAAGCTGAATGGCCAATAGTGACTGAGAAGGTATAGGTGTGACTTCTAGGTAGAGAGAGTAAGTAGGAGGAGGAATTTGGGTTTGGGAAAGAAAGAAGAAAGAAAAAGATATGCTAGGGACCAGCCAGTCAGACACAGAGGAAGCAGGAAAGTAGGACATATCTAATGAAAGAAAAGTAAAAGCCCCAAGGCAAAATGTAGATGAATAGGAAAAAGAACTAGTGGGACAGGCCTAAGCTAAGGTTGAGCATTCATAATTAATAATAAGCCACCATGTCTTTATTTGGGAGCTGGTCGGTGCACAAAAGAAATTCCAACTACAAATGGCACCCAATGTGGGGCCTGAGTTTGCACATCAGGCATGAGAAAGAACATTTACACAAACAGAAATCCCATAAAAACAAAAACCCAAAAATTGTAATACATAAGCAATACAATAGTGTTTCTGTTTGAAAAACTGTTGCTATTATTTCATTAGATTTGGATGATGTTAAATTTACGTAAGAATTATTCACAATGTTAGAGTATTTTACCTAGAACTCATAAGGCCTACTATGATATAATGGTCTTGAATTTAGCACACCATTCGAATCCAGAAGCTAGTTTCAAATGATAACCACCCACAAAGGAAAGATTTGTTTTCTCCAACAGAGTCTTATTGGGTGTATAAGGGCAGGCCCCATGACCAGCTGGAGATAACCAACACACAATGCTATTTTTTGAATTGTTTTTAATACTAATAAGGTCTTGTCTAAGTATTTTTTTTAACTACAGGGAGGATACATATGCAGCATGCATAAGATCAGCACAACTTTAGGCCAGATAAAAATCTAGCACAGAGGATGTTAAGAAGGCACAAAGTTCCACCCTAGCCAAGGAGCTATTCACAACTGATAGCTACCAAAAGAAGGGAATTCAGTTTTCTTCAGTAGAGTGGCACTAGGTATATCTGTTGCACTCCAGAACAGACCCCATGCTCAGGAGTAATTGGCCAACACAAATCAGACCCCATGCTTTTTTTTGTTTTGTTTTGTTTCCTGGGATAGAAAGAACATGAAGCTAGGTAGGGAAAAGAATATGATCAAAATATACTGTATGAGAGTCTCAAAGAATAAATAAATATTAGAAAGTCCACATTATATGAAATTCTCAAAGAAATAATAAAAATATATTTTTCTCAGATAAGAAAAGTTCACTTAAACTATCAATGGATATAGGAATGACTCCCTGAGGATTTAGCTTTAATAGCACCAGAAGGCACCATGCAAACTTGATGTGACATTCCTTCTGTATCCTGTGCATATCATTGGTTAATAAAGGAACTGCTTTGGTCCTATAGCAGAGCTATAGGGGAACAGATTAGGTGGGAAAAACTAAATGAAATGCTGAGAAAAAGTAGGCGGAGTCAGAGAGAAGTCATGTAGCCACACCAGAGATGGACGCTGGAACTTTAGCTGGTAAGCCACAGCCACATGGCAATACACAGATTAATAGAAATGGGTTGAATTCATATGTAAAAGTTAGCCAATAAAAAGCTAGAGATAATGGGTCAAGAACTGATTTAAATAATATGGTTTCTGTGTGGTTATTTAGAAACTGAGTAGTCGGGAAACAAACAAGCGGCTGCCCTAGTATAAATTGGCACCCACATAGCCAACTAAAATCCACTTAAAACCTAAGAGAGTTTGAAAAGGAATTATACAAACACAAAAACACAGAGTTTTGCACAGCTTTTTGCTGTTTGCTGGTGGTGTGCCATAGCTCCTTTAAGAGAAATTTTCCTGATTCAGCAATAGCAGAAATAAAATATGCCGGTTTAAAATGCCAGTGCAACCTCTGGCTCTTTCAAGAGACCAAGAATTTGAATGGGGTTTGTAAGCAACGTGCTGCAGCTTTGTTTGGTGGCAACATGGACCAGCTATATGTCTCAGATGGGGAATTGTGCATGGCTCTTGAAGGTGGTAAGCTCTGCCATGCTGGACTGGGCAAGAAAAGCAGGAAGTACCATATTTCCCCTAGTAATGGCGCCACTTAAGTTTTTAAGAAGTGCTTAGCATTTTAAGAAGCACTCTTGTACAGTAAATAATTAGAGATACAAATAGGACAGAGTCAGACATAAAAGACCTCTAAATGTCTCACAGTGCTGGATAAATGTACATAGGCTTAAGAGAGAGAATAAAGAGTAAAACAAAACAAAGTTTTTAAAGAGACAGAGTATAGACAGTCAGATTTAAAGGAGTAAAAAAAATAAACCATGTTAAAAAATGGAATACACAGAGAGTCTGGATTATGTATATTATTGTGTTCTCTTTGATTTTTTTTTTTTTGACTGTGAAGGAGCTAAGTACAGAGAGACATTTCATTGTATGGGCTGCTAAGCTAAACCAGCATGTATATTATAAAGGTATCTTGACTTCAGAATTTGGGTCTAAGGATATGTTGCTTTGGAAAAGAGGTTCTTCTTTTGCTTTCACAGAGGATGAAAACCTCTGGATTGCTTCCAGATAATATGATTTGATGGACCAAGACCCCCTGAAAGGTTGCCCTGAAAGGTTGCTATGAACACCCCCAACAATTACTTCACCCAACTTCTGAGATGAAACTAGCACACAGGACACACCATGAAAGACCTGATTAACAGCACCCCCAATCAGCAGAAAATAGTCTAGAGAACTATGCCCATATTGCCAAATATTGCTTTAAAATGTTTCTTTACATATAAAGGGGAATATGCTATAGAAATTTGCATTGGTATGGATCTTGGTATATTGATACAAAGTTAAGGTCAATTCTGTTATAATTAAGAAATATAGGTCAATAGATAATCATCTACAATAGCCAAGCATGTAGACGTGTTGGTTAGATTTTGTAGATGTACAGAGATACATTTCAAATGGATAGGCATTCTTCAAACCTTTCAAAGACTATAGAATAAGGCATTTAAAATGTTTTAAGAACTTAGGACTTTTCATGACAGCGAGACACATCTGCTCCAGGAAGCACCAATTAGTTCAAGAAAAAGATGAGTACTGAAGAGGCTCCATATGGAGTTTGCTAGCCATTTGGGGAAGAAACTGCTCTTGCCTGAACTGTTGCATAAACTGGACATGCAGGACCCATTGAGCAATGACTGCTGAACTTGCCTAAAGGTGAGATTGTCCTTCAGGGTTCCCGCTTCATAAAAGAGTCTGCCAGACATTCTGCAGGGCATAGAAAAAAGTGACCGACAAACTGTCAACATAGGCAAAACTGTCTTTGAAATTTCCTGCTTCATGGAAAAGTCTTCTGGATACTATGGGCCTGTAGGCTGAAGATGGATGGTACAGAAGAACTTTGGGTGACTATATAGGCAGTGAGATGTTCTGCCAATTCTAGAGTTTTGGAAGTTGCTTATAATGAACTTTTTATTTTGTTAGGTAATATTGCATCCTCCTGGAGTCTTTGATGGAGTTGAAGAATAGAAAGATAGTTATAGCTTTTCCTTAGTTATGATAAAAGATAAAGTAGGTATAAATATTGTAACTGTAATTCTTGCTTGATATGTTTTGTTATACGTAATTTTACTAGGAAAGTTAACTTTCCTAGTAATTTAACTAGGAAGTTAAAATCTTCCTTTTCATTTAAACAGAAAAGGGCAGGTGATGTGGGATTCCCCTCTATATGCTGTGAATATCATTAGTTAATAAAGGAACTGTTTTGGGCCTATAGCAGAGCTATAGGGAAACAGAGCTAGGCAGGGAAAACTAAATGGAATACTGGGAGATAGGAGGCAGAGTCAGAGAGAAACCATGTAACCCCGCAGGAGAGAGACGCCAGAACTTTAGCCGGTATGCCACAGCCATGGGGCAATATACAGATTAATAGAAATGGGTTAAATTATTATGCAAGAGTTAGCCAATAAGAAGTTAGGGCTAATGGGCCAAGCAGTGATTTAATTAATACAGTTTCTGTGTGATTATTTCAGTTCTGGGTGGCTGGGAACTAACAAGTGGCCTTCCTCCTACACAATCTGCTAGAGGAGGAAGGAAATCAGCAGTCCTACTCAGCTATGGTGCTTATGAACCACTACAACAAACCCCATTGCATGAAAACCCGAAGGGTGCAGTAGCAGCATGCATGCCTTGGTGATAACCAACAGATTTCCAACTGGACTCAAGACCCATCAACAAGAGGGAAAACATGCTTGGAGGACCTTAGAGGGAACACACAACCACCATACACAAAACCAGCATAATCCCCAGCAACAATCTACGCAATAACTGTCCTTATACTGATAAAAAAGTGTGGTCCTCACTCATCAAGGAAACTTCTTTTTGCAATCATCAGAGACCATTACAAAAAAAACACAGCCAATGAAATTTCCTGCACTAAGGCTGAAGGAACATTGCAGAAGATGGGGTGCAAAACTGTAAGAGTCAGAGGAACAGGGAGTTTGCAGTGAGACTGTATCTCCTAGTACTGTCAGAAGTTACTCACACCTATGAAGTCTCAATAACATGATTGCCTAAACATGGGCTGAACAAGGACAACACCAATTGAGAAGTCAAAATGGATGAGGAAAGCCCAAGAGTCCTCAATCCTACAAAAGAGCTATAGGCAATTAAAGAATGCTGTGAGCAGGAGAAATAGTCTTTCCCAGGGAAGCGCACAACAATTTATTATACAATACCAAATGGTCATCCTTGAAAACATTATATAGAAAGAGCAGATTATATTTAGGAATATACATATAAATATATGCATGTTAAAGTAATTAATTTAAAAAGAGGCCATGTATTAGTAAAAGAGCAAGGAGGAGTGTATGGGAGGGTTTCAAGGGAAGAGAGGAGAGGGAAAAATAATGCAATTATATTATATTCTCAAGAAATGTGCATCTTTCCCCCTTTTAAGTTGTGCTGTCACAATGATGGAAAATGAAGTAACACATGGAATTACATCCCTATCTGTCTGACTGTAATGTGAGCCCTTTGGTGTTATAGTCTTGACCTGGACAATTTTGCACAGTGGGTGAATTCAGAGTATCCTACTGTTTGAAAATGACTTTGTAATGTTTTCAGTGCTGCTAGGAAAAAATCAGAGCTAGACTACCTGTTAACTGTGGGAAGTCTCCAGTCTGCTGTCCATATCCACTCTCCTCTCATGAATCCTTATTCCATATCCCACACCCTGTAAGCCCTGGTTCTAAGCCCCTTTCTTAGGTTTGTTTGTTGCTGGGAAGAGATCGTGTCTAGTTTCTGCTTACCCAGTTGCATGTCTTATTTATTTCTGATACTCTTTGTGTGGGGGACTTGATTCACAGCAACAGATTTCTAGCTAAAAGCCGTCTCATTTTGGTGGTCTGCCCTGGTACTTTACGGCTTTTTCTGGTTGTACAAAGAAACCTACCAAGTAGTTTGGTGACCTGGTCTACCAGCAAAAGAGGAGACAAAACCACAAATTTGATCATTAGCAAGCCTATATTTTAATTCCTCTGCACAGACTTGTGATGTAATTTTATTTCCTCTGTTTTTTTAATTTTCTGGATAGAGTAAATAAACACAAACTTTTGAACACATATGCTTCTCCACCTCAGAGCAATTCCTGTGCAGATGTCTTAACATATTCCATGCTTCTCTTTTGTGGTGTTGCTTTTCACACAAAAGTATTAAGTAACAAAACAACACATAGGAAAGGCAGCTCTTAAAATGGAAAACCTATAGAAATTCTCTGCAGTAGTTTGAAATATAACAAAATTATCATTATAATTTTATAATGTAGCTGCTAGATAATACATGTTCTTAACAATGCTTTCTTAAACCTAGGAAATCAAAAAAGACTCAAGGTTCACGCCTGGGATAAATATCTTAGTTTACTGGAATACTGTAATTCCAATTATAGGTAAATAATGAAGGAAACTATACTGAGACTTATCCAGTTTGTTCTAAAATTATAAATATTGACTGACACATTCTAAATAAAAACACTGCGTTTTCATTTGATTATTTAAAAATGTGTTGAAGAATATTTTAACAGCAACCTTGAAAATGACTATATATAGTCCTGAAGAAATAAAAAACCTGAGATTAAGCAGTGTGCTCCCTGGAATTCTAACATGCAGAACGAGTGTTTCAACATAAGTATCAGCAATGCAGCACACACCCTGCCTTCACATTCAATATCTAGGTCACACAGACTACTCTAAATACTGTGAATAGAAAGAAAAAAGCAGGAGGATTTCCAGGGAGCCAAGGAACCATAATGGCATTCAAATAAGAAGAAAAGCAGCACAACATGGTTTTTAAAATAGTAATTCCCATGTAAAATAAAAGACAAAGCCTTAAATATGAATTTCTCCTTTTATTATATAAGCTGAATAAACCTTTGAGAAGTGTTATTTAGTTAATAAAACGTCTTCTGTCTCCACCACTCTCTCAGAAGTGTGTGTGTGTGTGTGTGCGCACGTGTGTGTGCATGCATGATGTGTGCTGAGCAGCCAGAAGCAGACAAAAAGGGTATATACTGAAAATAAATGCATTGCTATTAAAAAAGCTTATGCAATTTTCAGAGAAATCCTGCAGCAGTTAGCAGCAATCAGAAAAACTATAGCTTACATTTACAATAAAGGCAAGTAGATATGATAATAATGATCTCTAAAATTATTTTTTATTTATAAGAAAGTCTTAGAGCATTTATAGTATATTTTAAGAAAATATATAATGCTTTAGAAGTTTCTTAATAATTATATTGTTATAGATATTATGTATAAATGATCTTAATCTATTTTATTTTTTTACTTGAAATTTACTAAATGTGTTATGTTATAGATTCAAAACATCTTGCTTTTCTTCCAAACTGTATGTAAAAGATAAGAAACAAATATATTTTTCAGCAGAACACAGATCTCTAAGACCCTACAACAATGGATATAATTTTCAAGTGTTAAATTATAATTATATTAATTATATTAATACATATGTTAAATTATTTTCATTTTAATTAAATTAGAATTGCACTATTTCCTCTTTCCTTTCCTCCCACCCATGTCTCACTACCACTATCCCCTCAAATTCATGGCTTCTTTTTCAGTATTTTCAAGGGAGGTAGAAATGAAAAAACTTGTCTGTATTATGGTCTTCTTATTATCTGAAAAGACCCTTTCACTTTGGAAGCACAACAATTAAGAAGAGTTCTAAGGCCATCCACCCAAAGGGGTCAGACTCTGGCCTCCAGGCAAGTCTGAGGATTCCTGCGGAGGGGTGCGGGCTCCTTCAGATTGTGCTGCCAGGTTCACTGTGTGGTATTCCATCCCGCCCTGCCCCCACCTTGGCCCTTTTGTCTGGGCTGCATCCCTGGGCTGCCTGGAATCCCTGATCCTGTGCCCTGACATTCCATCTGAACTGGTGAGTGAATGCGGACCCTGGGGCAACCTGCCCTGGAAGAGAGCACAGACCCCCTACCCCCACTTCCCTCTGCAGGCCTGTGTCTCCCAAGCTTTCCCTAGTGTTCTCAGGTGTCCTGCTCCTGTTCTAAGGCCATCCACCCAAAGGGGTCAGACTCTGGCCTCCAGGCAGGTCTGAGGATTCCTGCGGAGGTGTGCGGGCAACTTCAGATTGTGCTGCCAGGTTCGCTGTGTGGTATTCCATCCCGCCCTTACCCCACCTTGGCCATTTTGTCTGGGCTGCGACCCTGGGCTGCCTGGAATCCCTGATCCTGTGCCCTGACATTCCATCTGAACTGGTGAGTGAATGCGGACCTTGGGGCAACCTGCCCTGGAAGAGAGCACAGACCCCCTACCCCCACTTCCCTCTGCAGGCTTGTGTCTCCCAAGCTTTCCCTAGTGTTCTCAGGTGTCCTGCTCCTGTTCTAAGGCCATCCACCCAAAGGGGTCAGACTCTGGCCTCCAGGCAGGTCTGAGGATTCCTGCAAGGGAGTGCGGGCTTCTTCAGATTGTGACGCAAGGAATAGGTCCTCCTCTGGCACTGGGGAGATCCAACCAGTTTCAGTCACAGCAAAGATTGGTCTAGGACACCAAACGCCTCCGGGCTCCTTTTGAAGGAAGAGATGGGCAGGCGCCAATGCAGGAGCTCCTCCAACAACATGAAAGGCAACATGACATCACCACAAGCCAGACATCCCGAAACAACAAGAATTGAATACCCTACCCCAGAAGATATAGAAGAAACCGACCTTAAACAGTACTTTATGAAAATAATAGAGGACCTTAAACAGGAGGTAAAAAACTGCCATAAAGAAATGGAGATGACAAACAAAAAGGTAGAGGAAATAAATAAATCTCTCAAAGATACCCAAGAAAAACAAGAAAGACAAGAAAAAGCAATCAAGCAGGTAAGGGAAACAGTAAAAGACCTGATAAATGAAATGGAGGTATTGAAGAAAACACAATCTGAGGGACGACTGGAAATGGAAACTCTGAGTAAACGAACAGAAACTTCAGAGACAAGTATTTCCAACCGAATACAAGAGATGGAAGAAAGAATCTCGGACTCTGAAGATACAATAGAGGAAATAAACTCACAGATTAAAGAACTAAACAAATCTAACAAATTCTTAACACAAAACATTCAGGAAATATGGGACACCATGAAAAGACCAAACCTAAGAATAATTGGGGTAGAAGAAGGAGAAGAATTACCACTCAAAGGCCCAGAAAACATATTCAACAAAATTATAGAAGAAAACTTCCCCAACCTAAAGAAGGATGTTCCTATGAAGGTACAAGAAGCCTACAGAACACCAAATAGACTGGATCAAAAGACAGCATCCCCACGCCATATAATAATCAAAACACAAAACATACAGAATAAAGAACAGATATTAAGAGCTGCAAAGGAAAAAGGTCAAGTAACATATAAAGGGAAACCTATCAGAATTACACCTGATTTCTCAATGGAAACCATGAAAGCCAGAAGAGCTTGGATAGATGTGCTACAGACACTAAGGGAACATGGATGCAAGCCTAGACTATTATACCCAGCAAAGCTTGCATTCACCATTGATGGAGAAAACAAGATATTCCAGGACAAAAACAGATTTAAACAATACGCAGCCACAAATCCAGCCTTGCAGAAAGTAATAGAAGGAAAATCACAAACCAGGGAGTCCAACAACGCCCACAATAACTCAGGCTTCTAGCGACCCTTCACCAGCACAACTAGAAGAAGGGAAACACACAAACTCTACTACTAAAAATGACTGAAGTTAACAACCACTGGTCATTAATATCACTTAATATCAATGGACTCAATTCACCTATAAAAAGGCACAGGCTAAGAGACTGGATACGAAAACAGAATCCAACATTTTGCTGTTTACAAGAAACACACCTCAACCACAAAGACAGACACCTACTCAGAGTAAAGGGTTGGGAAAAGGTTTATCAAGCAAATGGCCCTAAGAAACAAGCCGGTGTGGCCATACTAATTTCCAACAAAGTTGACTTTAAACTAAAATCAATCAGAAGAGATGGAAAGGGACACTTTATACTCATAACAGGAAAAATCCTTCAGAATGAAGTCTCAATCCTGAATATCTATGCCCCTAATATAAAAGCTCCCACTTATGTAAAAGAAACACTTCTAGAACTCAAGGCAGCCATCAAACCACACACACTAATAGTTGGAGACTTCAACACTCCTCTCTCACCAATGGACAGGTCAATCAGACAGAAACCTAACAGAGAATTGAAAGACTTAATGGAGGTAATGAACCAAATGGACTTAACAGACATCTATAGAACATTCCACCCAAATAGGAAAGAATATACCTTCTTCTCTGCGGCTCATGGAACCTTTTCGAAAATTGACCATATACTTGGTAACAAAGCAAACTTCCACAGTTACAAAAAAATATTAGTAACCACCTGTGTCTTATCGGATCACCATGGATTAAAATTAGAATTCAACAACAATGCTACCCCCAGAAAGCCCACAAACTCATGGAAACTGAACAGTCAACTACTGACCCACACCTGGGTCAAGGAAGAAATAAAGAAAGAAATTAAAGTCTTTCTTGAATTTAATGAAAACAAAGACACAACATACTCAAACCTATGGGACACAATGAAAGCAGTGCTAAGAGGAAAGTTCATAGCACTAAGTGCCCACTTAAAGAAAACGGAAAAAGCGCTCATTGGTGACTTAACAGCACACCTGAAAGCTCTGGAAAAAAAAGAAGCAGACTCACCTAGGAGAAGTAGAAGACTGGAAATAATCAAATTGAGGGCAGAAATCAACAAAATAGAAACACAGAAAACAATCCAAAGAATCAATGAAACAAGAAGCTGGTTCTTGGAGAAAATCAACAAGATTGACAAACCCTTAGCCAAAATAATCAAACGGCAGAGGGAGAACACGCAAATTAATAAGATCAGAAATGAAAAGGAGGACATAACCACAGACACAGAGGAAATTCAGAGAATCATTAGATCTTACTACAAAAGCCTGTATGCCACAAAATTGGAAAATGTAAAAGAAATGGACAGTTTTTTAGATAAATACCATATACCAAAGTTAAACCAGGACCAGATAAATGCTCTAAATAGTCCTGTTAGTCGCGAAGAATTAGAAACTGTTATCAGAAACCTCCCTACCAAAAAGAGCCCAGGACCAGATGGTTTCAATGCGGAATTCTACCAGAACTTCCAAGAAGACCTAATACCTATACTCCTTAAGGTATTTCATAATATAGAAACACAAGAGTCACTGCCAAATTCCTTCTATGAAGCTACAGTCACCCTGATACCTAAACCACACAAAACTCAACCAAGAAAGAGAATTACAGGCCAATCTCACTCATGAACATTGACGCAAAAATTCTCAATAAAATACTGGCAAACCGAATCCAAGAACACATTAGAAAAATTATCCACTACGATCAAGTAGGCTTCATCCCAGAGATGCAGGGCTGGTTCAACATACGAAAATCTATCAATGTAATCTATCATATAAATAAACTTAGGAAAAAAATCATATGGTCATCTCATTAGATGCTGAAAAAGCATTTGACAAAATTCAGCACCCTTTTATGATAAAGGTCTTGGAGAGATTAGGGATACAAGGGTCATTCCTAAATATAATAAAAGCTATTTACAGCAAGCCGACAGCTAACATCAAACTAAACGGAGAGAAACTCAAGGCTATCCCACTAAATTCAGGAACACGACAAGGCTGTCCACTCTCTCCTTATCTCTTCAATATAGTGCTTGAAGTTCTAGCAATAGCAATAAGACAACATAAGGGAATCAAGGGGATTCAATTTGGAAAGGAAGAAGTTAAACTTTCATTATTTGCAGATGATATGATAGTATACATAAGCGACCCCAAAAACTCCACCAAAGAACTCTTACAGCTGATAAACTCCTTCAGTAACGTGGCAGGTTACAAGATCAACTCCAAAAAATCAGTCGCCCTCCTATACACAAAGGATAAGGAAGCAGAGAGGGAAATCAAAGAAGTATCACCGTTCGCAATAGCCACAAATAGCATAAGATATCTGGGAGTATCTCTAACCAAGGAAGTGAAGGATTTATTTGACAAGAACTTTAAGTCTTTGAAGAAAGAATTTAAAGAGGATACCAGAAAGTGGAAGGATCTCCCCTGCTCGTGGATTGGGAGGATCAACATAGTAAAAATGGCAATTCTACCAAAAGCAATCTATAGATTCAATGCAATCCCCATCAAGGTCCCATTAAAATTCTTCACAGAGATTGAGAGGACAATAATCAACTTTATATTGAAAAACAAGAAACCCAGGATAGCCAAAAAAATCTTATACAATAAAGGTTCTTCTGGAGGCATTACCATCCCTGACTTCAAACTCTATTACAAAGCTACAGTATTGAAAACAGCTTGGTATTGGCATAAAAACAGAGAAGTTGACCAATGGAATCGTATAGAAGACCCGGATCTTAAACCACAAACCTATGAACACCTGATTTTTGATAAAGGAGCCAAAAGTACACAATGGAAGAAAGAGGGCATCTTCAACAAATGGTGCTGGCATAACTGGATGTCAACCTGTAGAAGAATGAAAGTAGATCCATATCTATCACCATGCACAAAACTCAAGTCCAAATGGATTAAAGACCTCAATATTAATTTGAACACATTGAGCTTGATAGAGGAGAAAACGGGAAGTACTCTACAACAAATGGGCACAGGGAACCGTTTCCTACGCATAACCCCAGCTGCACAGACTTTAAGGGCAACATTGAATAAATGGGACCTCCTGAAGTTGAGCAGCTTCTGTAAAGCAAAAGACATTGTCACTAAGACACAAAGGCAGCCTACTGACTGGGAAAAGATTTTCACCAACCCTGCAACTGACAAAGGTCTGATCTCTAAAATATATAAGGAACTCAAGAGACTAGACGGTAAAATGCCAATTAACCCAATTAAAAAATGGGGCACTGAACTGAACAGAGAATTCTCAACAGAAGAAGTTCGAATGGCCAAAAGACACTTAAGGTCATGCTCAACCTCCCTAGCTATCAGGGAAATGCAAATCAAAACAACTTTGAGATATCATCTTACACCTGTCAGATTGGCTAAAATCCAAAACACCAATAATAACCTTTGCTGGAGAGGTTGTGGGGTAAGGGGTACACTCATCCATTGCTGGTGGGAATGCACACTTGTGCAACCACTTTGGAAAGCAGTGTGGCGGTTTCTCAGGAAATTCGGGATCAACCTACCCCAGGACCCAGCAATTCCACTATTGGTAATCTACCCAAGAGATGCCCAATCATACAACAAAAGCATATGCTCATCTATGTTCATAGCAGCATTATTTGTAATAGCCAGATCCTGGAAACAACCTAGATGCCCTTCAGTGGAAGAATGGATGAAGAAACTGTGGAATATATACATGCTAGAATACTACTCAGCGGTAAAAAACAATGACATCTTGAATTTTGCAGGCAAATGGATGGAAATAGAAAACACTATTCTGAGTGAGGTAACCCAGACCCAAAAAGATGAACATGGGATGTACTCACTCATAATCGGTTTCTAGCCATAGTTAAAGGACATCGAGCCTATAAATTTGGGATCCTTGAGAAGATAATAAGAAGGTGAACTCCCAAAAAAAGATATAGTAATCCTCCTGGATATTGGAAGTAGACACGATCGCCAGGCAAAATTGGGAACTTGAGGGTTGGGCAAGACTGGGCCAAGGGAAGATGGGGAGAGAAAAGTGTGAAGGGAAGGACGGGGGGGAGCTCGGAGGAATGGGGTGCTTGGGATATAGGAAGGGTGGATATGGGAGCAGGGAAGCATATATCCTAATTTAAAGAGCTACCTGAGGGTTGTCAAGAGACTTGACCCTAGAGGGGTTCCCAGGTTTCTAGGGAGATGCCCCCAGTTAGTTCCTTGGGCAGCTGAGGAGAGGGAGCTTGAAAAGGCCAGTTCCTATAGCCATACTGATTAATTTCTTGCATATCACCATAGAACCTCCACCTGACGATAGATAAAGAAAATGACAGAGCCCCACATTGGAGCACCGGACTGAGCTCCCAAGGTCCTGATGAGGAGCAGAAGGAGAGAGAACATGAGAAAGAAAGTCAGGACCGTGAGGGAACCTCCAGCTGGCGACAGATGGGGAAGGTGACTGAGCCCCACATTGGAGCACTGGACTGAGCTCCCAAGGTCCTGATGAGGAGCAGAAGGAGCGAGAACATGAGGGAGAAAATCAGGAACGAGAGGGGTGCGTTCACTCATGGAGACGGTGGGACAGAACTAATGGGAGATCACCAACTCCAGTTGGAATGGGACTGATGGATCATGCGACCAAACCCGTCTCTCTGAATGTGGCCAACAGCGGGGGCTGACTGAGAAGCAAAGGACAATGGCTCTGGGCTCTGATTCTTCTGCATGGACGGGCTCTGTGGGAGCCTTCTCAGCTTGGTCGATCACCTTCCTGGACCAGGGGGGAGTTGGGAGGACCCTGGTCTTAGCATAGAATGGGGAACCCTGATGGCTCCTTGGCCTTGAGAGGGAGGGAGGGGAGGTATGGGTGGAGGGGAGGGGAGGGAAGGGGGAGAAGGAGGGGAGGGAAGGGGGAGGAGGAGGGGAGGAAGGGGGGAGGAGGAGGGGAGGAGATGGAAATTTTTAAATATATAAAAAAAATAAACCATGAGGGGGAAAAAAAAACAATTAAGAAGAGCAACATGAATAACTACTGAATAGGTAAAAACAGCACTTCATAAAGGAGGAGCCACATCTGATGGAGGATTCTCATTGGCTAATAAACAAACTGCCTTAGCTTTTTGATAGAGCAGGATTTAGATAGGTGGAGTAGACAGAACAGGAAGAAGGAAGTGAGGTAGATGGCTCAGACAATTTCCCCGCCTCTCCTCTCTGAGCCAGACTACCCTGCCTCTCCTCAGGGAGACAGATGTGATGAAGCCAGCCGCCAGGTCAGACGTGCTGAATCTTTCCCGGTAAGACACCATTTGTGGTGTTACACAGATTATTAGATATGGGTTAGTCAAGATGTGAGTAAGAGGCTGAAACTTATGGGCCAGGTAGTGTATAAAAGAATACAATTTGTGTGTTGTTATTTCGTGCATAAGCTAACCATGTGGGAGCTGGGCAGGATGAAAAGCAGGCCTGCCCACAGCTACACACTACACACATCATCAAAGGTATCTCCAGACCAATCAATGAGATCTTTCTAACGTACGCAGTAAGAATGTACACAAAAGAGTTGTTTTAGTCAGAAGAAAGCACACTTGATCTTACCATGTTAGCTTACGCTTTCACAATCCAAATGGTATCCGTAAAATCTATACAAAATTCCAACTGGTCTGGTTATTTTTCTGTCTAAAATTTTTATAACTTTATTTCAGGCTAGAATGTAGAATATATATTTTTATTTCTGATAGGACCCAGTAAAATAACATTAAAGGGATTAAAAAAAAGAAGACCACAACAGGTGGAAGATGGAACACCAACAGATAAGAAATTTCAACAAATTAATGTGAGCTGAGAAAGAGAATTGCTGAAGGCACCCAGAAGACCTTGACCCCAAGTAGTTGGGACCATTGTTCTATGGAGCCGTAGAGAAACTCACTGCTTAGAGACTGCAATGAGACGGCAGGGCTGACAAAGAGGAGAGTAGTGAGTATTTGTATGGGGAAAGGCATTAGCACTCACGGAGGTCAACTATGAAAGCATTCACCATAGCAGAGATCAGTGTCAGCATAAAGAATATGAGATGCAGCACTGAGGGCTATACTCCACTTCCTGTAGTGCCTGATTCCCCTGCCCAGGAATCCTAAACCTGCCTTTGAAGGTTACATGGTGAATGATTTATTACCTGGAATCCTACAGTAAGTAGTGCTAAAATGAAAAGTGATAATATAAAATATGACAATTGTTAAGATTATAAAAAGAAATTCGTATTAGGTTTATGAAATGTCAAGTTTTTATGCAGTGTCTCATGAAGATGTGTTAGCCCAAAATAGCACTATAAAATGTGTTTTCTCCTTTTTGAGTAAGGATATGCACACACCCTCTACATTTTTTGTGTTCTCCAGTAAAGCTTAGCTGGCACCTTAAAAACTCAGATATGAGCCCATTTTGGCGTGGTCTCACATGAAAAATACAGCCATAAAGCTTGCATTCTCTCTCTCTCTCTCTCTCTCTCTCTCTCTCTCTCTCTCTCTCTCTCTCTCTCTCTCTCTCTCTCTCTCCTAATAGATTCAGTTTCTGTTCCCCTGCTCCTGCAAAGGACCTGTGATTCTATCTCTAAATAAAGAACCCTTTATTATACTCAATTCTAAGCTAGTGTGGGACTACATTATAGTGTCCATCTCCAGATACATTTCTCTTGAGAATAGATTTCAACACCTAAAATTTTGAGAATTTGACTATTTATAAACTTGTAGTTTCATTATAGAGAATGCAAAATTTAGAGAGAAAAAACAATCTGTGTTCTAGTTGTGCCAACTAGAACATGAAGGAAGGAACAGCCCAGGATGACACTGGGCAGCTAAAGGACATCAACACTAGAGCAGATACAAAGGGAGAGAAGATAAGAAAGATCATAGAATGGACAGTTAGAAAACACTGTAATGAATGAAGAAAACAAAAGACATGTAGAAATTCTAAGGAAACTAAAGGATAAAATAAGAAAAGAAACAAAAGACTCCTTGGCATTATAATCGTGAACTAAAACACTAATTCTCTAGTGGCAGCTGTAATTATGACATTCTTTCTGTCACAGAAACTATGGCAGCAATGGAGAACATAATAAGCAAAATTAGAAGTAGATTAATTAATTGTTATTGTTTTCTTTGAGCTTACATCCTAGCAAAGCAAGAGTGAAATAATTTAAAAAATTGAATAAGTACAAAATTTATATTAATAATAAGACATACAGAAAAACATAGTAGTGGACATAAACTTCTAGGCATAGAACTTTCCAGCTGAGCAATTACTAATTTAGTCAAGAACTTAAGGAAGGGAGGCTAAAGAACTGAACCATCTGGTTACATTTATGCTGGAGGAAACAGCAATTGTGAAGGTTTTATAAAAAGATGATGTAGATATTAGAGGGCTAGGAAGATGGCTCAGGGTCAAGAGCATGTGGTGCTCTTGAAGAGCACCTGGGTTTAATTTCCAGAGTACATATGATGGCTCAAATCCATCACTCTAGATCCAGGAGGTCCGACATTCCTTCTGACCTTGGCAGACAGCAGGTACACACGTGGTGTGCAAGTACACACAGGTATAACACTCAAACATATAAAATCAAAATTATACAAATAAATATTATAAAATAAAAATAAGGTAAAGATGTAGCTAACAATGGTTTAAATACAGACATAAATAAAATACAAAATTACCAAATAAATTAAGAACCATGGAAGATGAAGAGCTGAAGGAACAGTGGGGTCTACTGAAAACTTAATGACATAGACAACAATCACAAAACAACATTTATGTGGTTATTCCCTCCACATACCTACGAACACCTGATTTTTGGCAAAAAAGCAAACATATCAAATGGGAAAAAAGAAAGCATATTTAACAAATGGTGATGGCATAACTGGATATCAACATGTAGAATGAAAATAGATCCATACCTATCATTATGCACAAAACTCGAGTCCAAATGGATCAAAAACCTTAACATAAAGCCAGCCACACTGAACTTCATAAAAGAGAAAAGGGAAATCCACTTGAACACATTAGCACAGAAGATCACTTCCTAAACATAACCCCAGTAGCACAGACATTGAGAGAAAGAGTTAATGAATGGGACCTTCTGAAACTGAAAAGCTTCTGTAAAGCAAAGAACATGGTCAACAAGATAAAATGGTAGCCTACAGAATGGGAAAAGATCTTCACCAACCCCATATCAGAGGGCTGATCTCCAAAATATACAAAGAACTCAAGAAATTGGTCATCAAAAGAACAAATAATCCAATAAAAAGTGAAGTACAGACCTAAATAGAGAACTCTCAACAGAGGAATCTAAAATGGCTGAAAGACATTTAAGGAAATGCTCAACATCCTTAGTCATCAGAGTAATGCAAATCAAAACAACTGTGAGATTCCACATTACACCTAGAAGAATCAAAAACACTGATGACAACGTATGCGGGAGAGGATGTGGTGTAAAAAGAACATTCCTGCATTGCTGTTGGTACTGCCCCTTTGGATGTCAGTGTGGCGATTTCTCAAAAAATTAGGAAACAACCTTCCTCAAGATTCAGTAATACCACTTTTGGGTATATATCCAAAGGATGCTCAATCATACTATAAGGACATGCGCTCAGCTATGTTCATAGCAGCAGTGTTTGTCACATACAGAACCTGGAAACAACCTAAATGCCCCATGATCAAAGAATGGATAAGGAAAATGTGACACATTTACACAATGCAGTACTACACTGCAGAAAAAAAAATGGGATTCCATCCTGCCCTGCCCGCACCTTGGCCCTTTTGTCTGGGCTGCATCCCTGGGCTGCCTGGAATCCCTGATCCTGTGCCCTGCAATTTCATCTGGACTGGTGAGTGCCTGCGAACCCTGGGGCAACCTGCCCTGGGAGAGAGCACAGACCCCCTCCCCCCAGCTCCCTCTGCAGGCTTGTCTTTGTTTCTCATGACCCTGCCTCTCCCAAGCCTTCCCTAGTGTTTTCAGGTGTCCTGCTCCTGTTCTAAGGCCATCCACCCAAAGGGGTCAGACTCTGGCCTCCAGGCAGGTCTGAGGATTCCTGCAAGGGAGTGCGGGCTTCTTCAGATTGTGACGCAAGGAATAGGTCCTCTTCTGGCACTGGGGAGATCCAACCAGATTCAGTCACAGCAAAGATTGGTCTAGGACACCAAGCGCCTCCAGGCTCCATTTGAAGGAATAGATGGGCAGGAGCCAATGCAGGAGCTCCTCCAACAACATGAAAGGCAACATGACATCACCAGAATCCAGACATCCCAAAACAACAAGAATTGAACACCCTACCCCAGAAGATATAGAAGAAATTGACCTTAAACAGTACTTTATGAAAATAATAGAGGACCTTAAACAGGAGGTAAAAAACTGCCATAAAGAAATGGAGATGACAAACAAAAAAGTAGACGAAATAAATAAATCTCTCAAAGATACCCAAGAAAAACAAGAAAAACAAGAAAAAGCAATCAAACAGGTAAGGGAAACAGTACAAGACCTGATAAATGAAATGGAGGTAATGAAGAAAACACAATCTGAGGGAAGACTGGAAATGGAAACTCTGAGTAAATGAACAGAAACTTCAGAGACAAGTTTTTCCAACCAAATGCAAGAGATGGAAGAAAGAATCTCGGACTCTGAAGATACTATAGAGGAAATAAATTCACAGATTAAAGAACTAAACAAATCTAACAAATTCTTAACACAAAACATTCAGGAAATATGGGACACCATGAAAAGACCAAACCTAAGAATAATTGGGGTAGAAGAAGGAGAAGAATTACAACTCAAAGGCCCAGAAAACATATTCAACAAAATTATAGAAGAAAACTTCCCCAACCTAAAGAAGGATGTTCCTATGAAGGTACAAGAAGCCTACAGAACACCAAATAGACTGGATCAAAAGACAGCATCCCCACGCCATATAATAATCAAAACACAAAACATACAGAATAAAGAACAGATATTAAGAGCTGCAAAGGAAAAAGGTCAAGTAACATATAAAGGGAAACCTATCAGAATTACACCTGATTTCTCAATGGAAACCATGAAAGCCAAAAGAGCTTGGATAGATGTGCTACAGACACTAAGGGAACATGGATGCAAGCCTAGACTAATATACCCAGCAAAGCTTGCATTCACCATTGATGGAGAAAACAAGATATTCCAGGACAAAAACAGATTTAAACAATACGTAGCCACAAATCCAGCCTTGCAGAAAGTAATAGAAGGAAAATCACAAACCAAGGAGTCCAACAACGCCCACAATAACTTAGGCATCTAGCGACCCTTCACCAGCACAACTAGAAGAAGGGAAACACACAATCTCTACTACAAAAAAATGACCGGAGTTAACAACCACTGGTCATTAATATCACTTAATATCAATGGACTCAATTCACCTATAAAAAGGCACAGGCTAAGAGACTGGATACGAAAACAGGATCCAACATTCTGCTGTTTACAAGAAACACACCTCAACCACAAAGACAGACACCTACTCAGAGTAAAGGGTTGGGAAAAGGTTTATCAAGCAAATGGCCCTAAGAAACAAGCCGGTGTGGCCATACTAATTTCCAACAAAGTTGACTTCAAACTAAAATCAATCAGAAGAGATGGAAAGGGACACTTTATACTCATAACAGGAAAAATCCTTCAGAATGAAGTCTCAATCCTGAATATCTATGCCCCTAATATAAAAGCTCCCACATATGTAAAAGAAACACTTCTAGAACTCAAGGCAGCCATCAAACCACACACACTAATAGTTGGAGACTTCAACACTCCTCTCTCACCAATGGACAGGTCAATCAGACAGAAACCTAACAGAGAATTGAAAGACTTAATGGAGGTAATGAACCAAATGGACTTAACAGACATCTATAGAACATTCCACCCAAATAGGAAAGAATATACCTTCTTCTCTGCGGCTCATGGAACCTTTTCGAAAATTGACCATATACTTGGTAACAAAGCAAACTTCCACAGTTACAAAAAAATATTAGTAACCACCTGTGTCTTATCGGATCACCATGGATTAAAATTAGAAATCAACAACAATGCCACCCCCAGAAAGCCCACAAACTCATGGAAACTGAACAGTCAACTACTGACCCACACCTGGGTCAAGGAAGAAATAAAGAAAGAAATTAAAGTCTTTCTTGAATTTAATGAAAACAAAGACACAACATACTCAAACCTATGGGACACAATGAAAGCAGTGCTAAGAGGAAAGTTCATAGCACTAAGTGCCCACTTAAAGAAAACGGAGAAAGCGCTCATTGGTGACTTAACAGCACACCTGAAAGCTCTGGAAAAAAAAGAAGCAGACTCACCTAGGAGAAGTAGAAGACTGGAAATAATCAAAATGAGGGCAGAAATCAACAAAATAGAAACACAGAAAACAATCCAAAGAATCAATGAAACAAAAAGCTGGTTCTTGGAGAAAATCAACAAGATTGACAAACCCTTAGCCAAACTAATCAAAGGGCAGAGGGAGAACACGCAAATTAATAAGATCAGAAATGAAAAGAGGGACATAACCACAGACACAGAGGAAATTCAGAGAATCATTAGATCTTACTACAAAAGCCTGTATGCCACAAAATTGGAAAATGTAAAAGAAATGGACAGTTTTTTAGATAAATACCATATACCAAAGTTAAACCAGGACCAGATAAATGCTCTAAATAGTCCTGTTAGTCGCGAAGAATTAGAAACTGTTATCAGAAACCTCCCTACCAAAAAGAGCCCAGGACCAGATGGTTTCAATGCAGAATTCTACCAGAACTTCCAAGAAGACCTAATACCTATACTCCTTAAAGTATTTCATAATATAGAAACACAAGAGTCACTGCCAAATTCCTTCTATGAAGCTACAGTTACCCTGATACCTAAACCACACAAAGACTCAACCAAGAAAGAGAATTACAGGCCAATCTCACTCATGAACATTGACACAAAAATTCTCGATAAAATACTGGCAAACCGAATCCAAGAACACATTAGAAAAATTATCCACTACGATCAAGTAGGCTTCATGCCAGAGATGAAGGGCTGGTTCAACATACGAAAATCTATCAATGTAATCCATCAGATAAATAAACTGAAGGAAAAAAACCATATGGTCATCTCATTAGATGCTGAAAAAGCATTTGACAAAATTCAACATCCTTTTATGATAAAGGTCTTGGAGAGATTAGGGATACAAGGGTCATTCCTAAATATAATAAAAGCTATTTACAGCAAGCCGACAGCTAACATCAAATTAAATGGAGAGAAACTCAAGGCTATCCCACTAAATTCAGGAACACGACAAGGCTGTCCACTCTCTCCCTATCTCTTCAATATAGTACTTGAAGTTCTAGCAATAGCAATAAGACAACATAAGGGAATCAAGGGGATTCGATTTGGAAAGGAAGAAGTTAAACTTTCGTTATTTGCAGATGATATGATAGTGTACATAAGCGACCCCAAAAACTCCACCAAAGAACTCCTACAGCTGATAAACTCCTTCAGTAACGTGGCAGGCTACAAGATCAACTCCAAATAATCTGTCGCCCTCCTTTACACAAAGGATAAGGAAGCAGAGAGGGAAATCAGAGAAGTATCACCTTTCACAATAGCCACAAATAGCATAAGATATCTGGGAGTAACTCTAACCCAGGAAGTGAAGGATTTATTTGACAAGAACTTTAAGTCTTTGTCCAACAGCGGGGGCTGACTGAGAAGCAAAGGACATTGGCGCTGGGCTCTGATTCTTCTGCATGGACGGGCTCTGTGGGAGCCTTCTCAGCTTGGTCGATCACCTTCCTGGACCTGGGGGGAGTTGGGAGGACCTTGGACTTAGCATAGAGTGGGGAACCCTGATGGCTCCTTGGCCTTGAGAGGGAGGGAGGGGAGGTATGGGTGGAGGGAAGGGGAGGGAAGGGGGAGAAGGAGGGGCGGGAAGGGGGAGGAGGAGTGGAGGGAGGGGGAGGAGGAGTGGAGGGAGGGGGAGGAGGAGGGAAGGAGATGGAAATTTTTAAATATAAAAAAAAATAAACCATGAGAATGAAAAAAAAAAAAGAAATTGAAGAGGATACCAGAAAAGGGAAGGATCTCCCCTGCTCATGGATTGGGAATATCAACATAGTAAAAATGGCAATTCTACCAAAAGCAATCTATAGATTCAATGCAATCCCCATCAAGATCCCATCAAAATTCTTCACAGAGATTGAGAGGACAATAATCAACTTTATATGGAAAAACAAGAAACCCAGGATAGCCAAAAAAGTCTTATACAATAAAGGTACTTCTGGAGGCATTACCATCCCTGACTTCAAACTCTATTACAGAGCTACAGTATTGAAAACAGCTTGGTATTGGCATAAAAACAGAGAAGTTGACCAATGGAATCGTATAGAAGACCCGGATCTTAAACCACAAACCTACGAACACCTGATATTTGATAAAGGAGCCAAAAGTACACAATGGAAGAAAGAGGGCATCTTCAACAAATGGTGCTGGCATAACTGGATGTCAACGTGTAGAAGAATGAAAGTAGACCCATATCTATCACCATGCACAAAACTCAAGTCCAAATGGATTAAAGACGTCAATATTAATCTGAACACACTGAGCTTGATAGAGGAGAAATTGGGAAGTACTCTACAACAAATGGGCACAGGAGACCATTTCCTACGCATAACCCCAGCTGCACAGACATTAAGGGCAACATTGAATAAATGCGACCTCCTGAAGCTGAGCAGCTTCTGTAAAGCAAAGGACATTGTCACTAAGACACAAAGGCAGCCTATTGACTGGGAAAAGATCTTCACCAACCCTGCAACTGACAAGGGTCTGATCTCTAAAATATATAAGGAACTCAAGAGACTAGACGGTAAAATGCCAATTAACCCAATTAAAAAATGGGGCACTGAACTGAACAGAGAATTCTCAACAGAAGAAGTTCGAATGGCCAGAAGACACTTAAGGTCATGCTCAACCTCCCTAGCTATCAGGGAAATGCAAATCAAAACAACTTTGAGATATCATCTTACACCTGTCAGATTGGCTAAAATCCAAAACACCAATAATAACCTTTGCTGGAGAGGTTGTGGGGTAAGGGGTACACTCATCCATTGCTGGTGGGAATGCATACTTGTGCAACCACTTTGGAAAGCAGTGTGGCGGTTTCTCAGGAAATTCGGGATCAACCTACCCCAGGACCCAGCAATTCCACTATTGGGAATCTACCCAAGAGATGCCCAATCATACAACAAAAGCATATGCTCATCTATGTTCATAGCAGCATTATTTGTAATAGCCAGATCCTGGAAACAACCTAGATGCCCTTCAGTGGAAGAATGGATGAAGAAACTGTGGAATATATACATGCTAAAATACTACTCAGCGGTAAAAAACAATGACATCTTGAATTTTGCATGCAAATAGATGGAAATAGAAAACACTATTCTGAGTGAGGTAACCCAGACCCAAAAAGATGAACATGGGATGTACTCACTCATAATCGGTTTCTAGCTATAATTAAAGGACAACGAGCCTATAATTTGGGATCCTTGAGAAGATAATAAGAAGGTGAACACCCCCCTCCCCCCAAAAAAAGATATAGTAATCCTCCTGGATATTGGAAGTAGACACGATCACCAGGCAAGAATTGGGAACTTGAGGGTGGGGCGAGACGCGGCCAACGTAAGATGTGGAGAGATAAGCGTGAAGGGGAAAATGGGGGGAGCTCGGAGGAATGGGATGCTTGGGATACAGGAAGGGTGGATATGGGAGCAGGGAAGCATATATCTTAATTTAGGGAGCCACCTGAGGGTTGTCAAGGGACTTGACCCTAGAGGGGTTCCCAGGTTTCCAGGGAGACGCCCCCACTTAGTTCCTTGGGCAACTGAGGAGAGGGAGCCTGAAAAGGCTAGTTCCTATAGCCATACTGATGAATTTCTTGCATATCACCATAGAACCTCCACCTGGTGAGAGATGAAGAAAATGACTGAGCCCCACATTGGAGCACTGGACTGAGCTCCCAAGGTCCTGATGAGGAGCAGAAAGAGAGAGAACATGAGAAAGAAAGTCAGGACCGTGAGGGAACCTCCACCTGGCGATAGATGAAGAAAATGATTGAGCCCCACATTGGAGCACTGAACTGAGCTCCCAAGGTCCTGATGAGGAGCGGAAGGAGAGAGAACATGAGAAAGAAAGTCAGGACTGTGAGGGGTGCGTTCACCCATGGAGACGGTGGGACAGAACTAAAGGGAGATCACCAACTCCAGTTGGAATGGGACTGATGGAACATGCGACCAAACCGGACTCTCTGAATGTGGCCGACAGTGGGGGCTGACTGAGAAGCAAAGGACAATGGCGCTGGGCTCTGATTCTTCTGCATGGACGGGCTCTGTGGGAGCCTTCTCAGCTTGGTCGATCACCTTCCTGGACTTGGGGGGAGTTGGAAGGTCCTTGGTCTTAACATAGAGTAGGGAACCCTGATGGCTACTTGGCATGGAGAGGGAGGGCGGGCGGGTATGGGTGGAGGGGAGGGGAGGGAAGGGGAAGGAGGAGGGGAGGAGATGGAAATTTTAAATATAAAAAAATAAACCATGGGAAAAAAAAGAAAAAAAAAACGGCATCCTAAAATTTTTAGGCAAATTGATGGAGCTAGAAAACATCATTTTGAGTCATGTAACCCAGACCCAGAAAGACATTTATCACATGTACTTATTCATAAAGCAAAGAAAAGCAGCCCACAAATCACAATCCCAGAGAACCTAGACAACAATGAAGACTGTAAGAGAGATGCACATGGATCGAATCTACGTGGGAAATAGAAGAAGACAAGATCTGAATAAATTGCGAGCATAGGGACCATGGGAGAGGGATGAATGGGAGGGAAGAGGAAGGGAAGGAAGCAGATATAAAAATGTATAGCTCAATAAAATCAATTAAAAAAGAAAAAAACCAAAACAGCATTTATAGTTAACGGGTCAAAACTAATGGTGGCACCAGGAGGCAAGGATTAGATATGGGGAGACCAAGGAAAACAGCAGCTGTGTGGTGGCAGCTGCATCCCCTGATGCATCAGACGGCTCTTTGGTGGGTAATCATTTTTGAAAGTGCAGTGACGTTGTTACCACTGTACCAGAAACTAAGGCACTAGTGCACTTTCCGATTGTCATGAATATTCAATATTCCATAGTGAAGGTCCACAACCCCAAAAGATGCTGTCAGACTGTAGCAATGTTAGTGTTGGGTTTAAAGCACTCTCACTGTCTAGAAGCCCAAGGAGAGAAACGCTATGAAAGAGGATCTAGTCCTCCATGTTCTCAGAAAGGAAAAGGCTCACCTTACCCACTTCATAAAATTTCACAACACTCTTTAAACATCCACAATGCAGAGCCCAGCGGAGGGCTACTCCTACTCCGTGATACCCTCCCTGCTTCAAACTCTCTTTGGAGCACATGCTTTGTGCTGTATTGTTTTGCTAAATCAACTTCTGTTTTAACTGTTTATGTCTTTCCACTGATTCCTTCTTTCTTTGGCGAAGATAAGAACTTGATGGACGGAAATATCTGAGGCCATTAGCAAAAAATAAATCTAGGTGACCTTGTTTCACTCATCACAGTGATGGAAAACTGATGCATACGTTGGTATTTAATGAGCAGTACCCCCGCCATGTCATGGTTAGCATCCTTACTAGTGTGATCCCAGAAACTGAGTGAGAACTGGAAATGGCTTAATGTGCTTATTGGTTCAGCGACATCTATTTTAAAAGGTGATATACAATTGCTAATGTAGAAGGAGCTGTGGGCAGGACTGCTTTTCATCCTGCCCGGCTCCTGCACGGCTAGTTTAGCCCCAGAATAATTACATGGAAACTGTATTCATTTAAACACTGCCTGGCCTGTTATCTGTAGCCTCTTACTGGCTAACTCTTATATCTTGACTAACCCATTTCTAATAATGTGTGTAGCACCACGAGGTGGTGGCTTACTGGGAAGATTCTTAACCTGTGTCCATCTCGGAGATGAGAGCTATGGCGTCTGCCTGAGGCGTCTGCCTGACTCTGCTTTCTTTCTCCCACAATTCTGTTCTGTCTACTTGGCCTACCAAATTTTCTGTCCTATTAAAGGGCCAAGGCAGTTTCTTTATTAACCAATGAAAATAACACAGACAGATGACCCTCCTCCATCATGCTAAAACTTCTAGATACAATTTTGATTAAAGAAAGTAGCTCTGAAAATAAAACAGGCTGTTTTATTTTGGGAATAAAAATATTTTGGGAATGAACTAAAGACAAACTCAAGACTTCAGGGCTTTCAGAAGAGTTTCATGTACCCAGTTCATAACTTTACCACATCAGACTAGGAAAAAACTTGCAAGTAGAGGGAGGGCATCAAAATTTACAACTAAAAATATCCCATGAAACTATAAAAAAAAATGAGAGATGGAGTTTATTGCTTTAAAGAAATCTTACCTCATTGAAAAACATTCAACACAGTTGAACACAACTTAAATAATTATTATATTCTTGGTGTTATAGTTTCAGATGCAATTATTTCTGAAGGTAAATAAAAACACAGGTTAAAACTTAAAAATAAAAGAGCAAATGAGAAATTATGAAGGTATTTTGTGTTTGTGACCTTGCACTCTATGTACTATTAAAGCTTGACTTCTGAGATCATCTGTGGTTGATAACGAGTCCAACTCAGGTTTCCTTCTCTCTGGTATTACAAACAATACCCCCAGTGAAGAACCAATTTCTGAGAATTAACAACTGGCTAGAAGCATCCACGCCCAAGGCTTTGCCGGAGGTCCACATCTCATCTAGTCATTATTCACAATCCCCTAGAGAAGCCTCAATTAAAACTGTGAAGGCTATTTAGAACTAGATTTGTAAAATCATTTAAAAACATTCTTTCTTATGCTTTCATGACTTCAGTTTGTTTAACTCGGGTGTACTTTCAGATGCAACTAGAGCAGGTAGTAAAATATAGTAGTAGTTAATCTGAGTGTTGGCTGTCTTGTCTCATTTATTAAATCTAGTTTAATATTTTAAAAATACTTAGTAATGGCATTATACAATCAAAACAACTGAGCATTTGAAAACCTTCAAGGCATGTGAAAAGCAGTGATAATGGAGAGGTGTTCCATCAGCTTGGAATTTTATAATATAGTTTTCATAAGTTAACTTTTATTTGAAAAACAAAATAAATTCAACAAATGAAATAATGAATTTAAAGATGCAATAATTCCTAAAATCCAGTGATAAGTTAGAGTCACATCATGCCATGAACTTATTTGATTCTTACTTTTTCTTAGATGAGAAATTACTTATTTCCCATTTATAAATATTGTCATATATTGTAGTGATTTTTCTCACTCTTATTTTATGTCTATGGCAGAGAATTGCAATCCTCTCACTTTGCTATTTGCATAAATAGATTATAAGATATAATTTCCTACTAATTATTACATTTAAAAATCTCCTGTACAAACCATACCACCCCATACTTAATAGTATCACTAATATTAGAAAGGCAAACTGCAAGTGTTGGTGTGGAGAAGATGCTCATTACTGGGGTGAATATAAATTAGCTCTTCTATCACAGGGAAAGTCATAGAAGTTCCTCTACTCTCCAACATGGTCACTGCAGTTAGGAACAACATACTGCCTACTCAAAATTGGCTCTGCACAAAATCTACAATAATGAAAAATGAGAGCTATCGTAATTAACAACATTTCACAATATATACACATATTTATATTCCAGGGGAAAATAAAGTCCTTTCTCAAAATGAGTGATTGAGAATGCCTTAGACTGCTTGGGTCAGAATCATTTTATCTACAGAGAGATGATATTTTCTACCTCAAGTAGATATTATGAGGATAACAATTTAAAACAGCAAATCAATGTTGGACATGCACTATCTGTTATTATAGATAGTAATAACTTTTTAGAATCTTATTTACTTTTCAAAATTCCTCAAAGATAATTGAAAGCTTTCAATATGTGTGACTTTAAGCTTGAAGATTAACTTTTTGTTCTTCTCAATCAAAAAAAGAAAGAATTTATTTATGTGTATGACGTGTCTATGTGTGTGTACATGCATGAGCATGTGGGTGTTTGCAGAGATCAGGCAAAAACCTTAGATTTTAAAGAGTTGTAGTTACAGGTTGTTGGAAGCCACTGAGAATCAAACTCCAGTCTTCTTCAAGAGCAGCAAGAGCTTTTACAGGCTGAGTCATCTTTCCAGCCATCCCAAAGATTTTTTAAATTATAAAAACATACATGACTTTTACATCTATGACTAAGGCTTAATTTTCATGTGTGTTTTTTTCTATAAAAGGACAAGTCTACTTCTAGTTGGGACTGACTTGCAGCGTGTCACTTTAAATTAAGATTACACATGGAAACAGTTTGTAGTTATGGCTCTAGTTGCCATAGGTACATTTTCTCAATTTTTTATGGTAAGCTATTACTATATTTACTATCACATTTTGAAAATGACTCTAAGATACTACTTTCTTCTCAACTAGTACCTTAATCAGGAATTGGATATTGATTGCATCATATGATGTAGCACTATAAAAATTATATTCTACCTGACTCAAGGATAAAAAGAAAAATGTTGTACTTGGGGAGAAACATATATTAAAATGTTCCTTAAAATATTTGGGAAAGTCCATGTTGATACACCTACAGAATTAAACTAAAGATAGAACTTTCTGAGGTTAGCAAAATGAAATATACACCATAGTCTAAAGAAGAATTACAGTATTTAATCAGATGATTCCAATAGAAACAAGGTATTTTTTTAGGTTTGTGAGCATTCTGCTTTTACTATATGGGTGATAGTCTTTTTTTTTTTTTTGGTAAGTACTTTAGTCCAATTAACTTCTTATAGGATTCATTTTGAAACAGCAAATTAAGTAACATTAGTCTTAGCTAATGCTGATGCCTAATGAAATATTCTAAGTATGTTGTAATGGAAGTAAGTATGTGATTTCAGCCAAAGTGCTACAGATATAAAATATAAATTAGGTAAAATTACATCTAGAGTCATGTGTACACTGAAATATTAACAGATGACATCATATAATACCTGTAATTTACTTCAAAATGAAATATTGAGATGTCAATAAAACAAGATTATCAAGTTCTTAATTATTAATGCAAAATTAGGAATGTGAGGACTCATTACTAATATTTTTACATTTATCTCATTATTTTTCAAGAATTACTCATGGGTACTACATTAATATCATTTCCATTTAACATAGACCTGCTGCATACTTGGAACTGGGGCAGTGTGCACAGCTGGCAGAGGCAGAAAATGGACTTCCACCATGTTGGATTTTGCAGAGCAAGCAGAGAATACCATATATACCGTAGTAATGATGCAGCTTAAGTTTTTAAGAAGTGCTCATGGTCAGTAAAGAATTATAGATACACAATAGGTCAGACGTAGAAATAAAAGACCTCAAAATGGGTCACAGTATTGGATAAATGTACATAGGCTTGGGGAAGAGAGAAGAAAAAGAATATAGACAGTTATAAAAGGAAGAAAATAATTTTTTTTAAAAAAGGTAGTCTTTAAAAAGACAGTACAGACAGTCCTAGATTAAAGGAGTAAAGATAATAAAATAAATAATAAAAAGTAATAGAGTAAAAACAAATAAGCTATGTAAAGATGGAAAAGTCACAGAAATTCTGGATTATGTATATTATTGTATTTTCTTTGAATTTTTTGCCTGTGAGGAAGCTAAGTACATTTCATTGTATGGGCTGCTAAACTGAACCAACATTTATACTTTAATGGTATCTTGATTCCAAAATATGGATCTAAGGATATGTTGCTTTGGACAAGAGGTTCTTCTTTTGTTTCAAACAAGAGGCCTCCTACTACTGAGGTGATGTTGGATAGCCCTCTGTATGCTGTCAATACCATTGGTTAATAAAAAAAAATCTGGTTTGGCCTGATAGGGTAGAACAGAGCTAGGTGGGGGGTGGGGGAAGTAAACTGAATGCTGGGAGAAAAAAGGCCAAGTTGATAGAGAAGCCATGGAGCTGCTGCTGGAGACAGATGTGCTGAAACTTTGCTGGTAAGCCACAGCCACATGGTGATACACAGATGAGTAGAAATGGGTTCAACTAAGATGTAAGAGTTAGCCAATAAGAAGGTAGAGCTAATGGGCCAAGCAGTGATTTAATTAATACAGTTTCTGTTTGGTTATTTCAGGGCTGAGCAGCCGGGAACCAACAAGAGGGCTCTTACAAGTAGATTATCAACAAGTTCTTAATTATTGATATAAAATTAGGAAGGTCGGAATTTATACTAACATTTATACATTATCTCATAATTTTTCAAGAATTATATACATGAGTAATATATTAATATTATTTTCAGCACGTTCATCCCTCCAACTCTTACCATGCTTTCCTTACAACTTCAAGATTAAATTACTGCTACACACACACACACACACACACACACACACACACTCTCAGAAGGCATATTACAGGTTGTAATATTTACAGATTTAATGTTTGTCTTCTGAATTAGGGTGCTTTCTTCACTGTAGCCGAGGCTGGCCTGCAACCTACTATGTACCAAGGCTTGCCTTAAATGCATGGCAGTCCTGTTGCCTCACCCTCTCAAATGTTGGGATTGTAAGTGTGAGCCACGACTTTCAGTATTGATTTAATATTTTATTCCGATTCTTTTTCTCATTAAAAAACATACTTCTCCAAAGTGTCAGCATGGGGAGAAATGTGACATTCGTAAAAGAATAAAAAATTCAAATGAAAATTAATGTTCATTTTACTCATGATAATATAAAAAATAAATGTCATATACTTTCATTAGGTTTAAGAATAAAAACAGCTAATACAGTAGTATACAGAACTATAAGGAGAGGTACTCTTATAAAGCGTCACTGAGATGCAAACTGGTAGATTTACTGACCCTTGAAAAACCAATGCAATTTCAAAGAATATACCATAAGTTAGCATTCCAAAAACATTCAGTGGAATTTGAAGCATAGCTGTGCTTCTGTACATGGGCATATCTAAATTTAGGAGTCTGTGCTTCAGAACAAAGAACATGTACTCTTGGAAATCATCTCAAATCATCAGACATCAATACAAAATATGCACAAGATATGTATAGAAGTCATGCTTATCAGAGAAAACTGGAAACATATGAAATAGAATTGCAGGAAAGAAGCTCCATATTTTGTGGTCTTATCATTAAGCTGGAATATTACACTGTGCTTAAAAATAATGATGTTAATAACAGTTACTGACACAAAAAATGTTGCAAAAAATCGCCAAGTAAAAGAGGCAGTGTAGTCATAGAACATTTACACCCTACAGTTACTAGTCTCAGTCATGAACACACAGACATCTATTACACATGATCATTGATTAACTCAGCAGAGAATGTTAGAAAGCACCAAGAGTTCTATCTCAGGGTTGTGTGTGTCTGCATTACAAACTCCACAGTGAGTGTTAACCAACCTTATAATAGAAATATTCCTTAAAGACAACAGGTTTATACACTTTTAAAAAACCATTTGAAGGCACTGGCATTTCAAACTACAGATACCAGAAGCTTTCATGTTTAATGAAGACAAGAGAATCAAAACTGTATAAAGAACCAATGGAGCCCAAACGCCATTCCTACCTTCTGGAGAGAGACTGGGACAAACATAGCAAGTATAAGCTCCAGCAATGTAGTGGTGGTAAATGTTCAGGTGCACTGTGCTCAGCAAGGGAGTGCTGCTTCTCTCTGTTAAAAAAGAACATGGGCACATCTGATTTAGAAGAACCTGGGACAGAAGCCCATCTCATAGTCTGCCAGCAACATCAATGAGCCTTTGACATAGCACAAAAGGACTAGGGTATTGCTTATCTTGTTCTTCAGAGCATATTGATTGACCATGAGAGAACAGTATACTGTTTTCATGCTTACTTCATATACTTTAAGGAGATATACCAAAAAACTGTTAAATTGTTGGTAACAATAGTATGGTTTTTGTGTCTACTATCTGCCAGGTAGGGTGCTAAATACTTTCTCCATCCTTTGAAACTTCCCACACTTAATACTTGTTCACCAGTATTTATCGGTGCTTATTTTATTCAGGCATTATATGAAGTACTGATACATAATGGCAGGCAGTCATGGCGCAAGATATTCAGCAATACCACACCTTCAAATGAGTCATTGGGTATTGAGATTTAGTCCTTAGTAGCCAGCTTTAAGGCAGATAAAATATCCAGAAGAGAATGACTAAATTGAAATTTGTAGACGGAAGTCACATGGGATACATACGAAGTGTGTTATATAGATTTAATACTTTGTAATATGTTATCCTCACAATGTGTCATTACATAGATGATAGGAGCCTAATTAATCATGAGAATACAGCATCCTAGACAGAATGGTGTTAAATAAGTTTGGTTTGTATAGTTCTAAATCTTAAAATCTTACTTAAGAGAAAATAAGAAAAATAAATATTAAAGTAGAAAAAGAAGTAAAATGATGAGTATAAAAATTAAGTATTCTGGCATATGCACACACATACATACAGAATTATACAGATCCACACATCTGTGTGGTTTGTGGTATGGTCCTAACCAAGAATCACCACTGTATGGTGAGACAGCACAGAGGGGAAACACAGTGAGATGGAGAAAAAGAGGTAGCTATTTACAAAGGAGAACTGAGTGAAAAACATCCTCAAACACAAACTGTAAGAACTTTGCATGTCTGTTTTCAAGACATGTCTTACAGATAAACAGTAGAATATTTGCATTCTTCTACACGTGGACATCCAGTTATGCCAGCACCATTTGTTGAAGATGTTTTCTTTTTTCCATTGTATATTTTTGGCTTCTTTGTAAAAAATCAATTGTTCATGGGGTAATGGACTATGTCAGGGTCTTCAATTTGGTTCCATTTGTCCACATGTCTGTTTTTATGCCAACACCCAGCTGTTTTTTACTACTAATAGCTCTATAGTAGAGCTTGAAGTTGGGGATGATGATACCTCCAGACAGAAATCCCAAAATGGCTGAGATACACTTAAAAAAAGTGATCAACATCCTTAGCTATCAGGGAAATGAAAATCAAAATGATTCGGATACTATCTTACCCTCGTCAGAATGGGCAAGATCAAAAATGCTAATGACAGTCTCTGTTGGAGAGGATGTGGAGTAAGGGGAATACCCCTCCATTGCTGGTAGGAGTATAAACTTATACAGTCACTTTGGAAATCAGTATGACGGTTTCTCAGAAAATTGAGAATCAATCTATCTCAAGACCCAGCAAAACTAGTCCTGGGCATATACTCCAAAGGATGTTCAATCATACCACAAGGACACTTGCTCATATATATTCATAGCAGCCTTATTTGTAATAACCAGAACCTGGAAATACCCAGATGCCCCTCAACCAAAGAACGGATAAATAAAATGTGATATATCTATAGGATGGAGTACTACTTAGCGGTAAACAACAGTGATAATCATGAAATTTGCAGGCAAATGGATCGAACTAGAAAAAAAAATCATCCTGAGTGAGGTAACCCAGACCCAGAAAGACAAACATGGCATGCACTCATTCATAAGTGGATATTAGATAACCAGACTACAAATCTCAGCCACAGAGAAGGTAGGTAACAAGGAGAACCTAAGAGCGGTGCATGGATCTCCTTGGGAAGAGGAACTAGATAAACTGGGAATAGAGGAGAGTAGAGGGGAAGGAATGGGGGATGGGAAAATGAGGGATCAGGGTGGTCGATTTGGTGGCAGCCAGAGGACGAGAGTAATAAAAGAAATATCTTGATAGAGGAGGGGCCCTTATCGAATTAGGAAGAAACCTGATGCCAGGGAACTCCCAGAAACCCACAAGGATGATCCTAGACAAGACTCCTAGCAATAGTGGAGAGGGTACCTGAACTGACAACTTATAATCAGATTGTCATCATAAAGCCTTCATCCAGTACCTGATGGAAGTAGATAGAGATCCACAGCCAAGCACTGGGCTGAGTGCTGGTAGCCCAATTGAAGACAGAGTGAGGAATTTTATGAGCAAAAGGAGGGTCAAGAACATGATAGGCAAACCCACAGAGACAGTCGACAGCTTGTGGGAGCTCACAGACTCAGATGGACAGCTAGGGAGCCATCATGGGACTGACCTAAGCCCTCTGCATCTGTGTGACCGTTGTGTAGCTTGGTTTTTTGTAGGGCCCCTACCTGTGGGACCAGAACCTGTCCATGATGCATGAGCTGGGTCTTTGGAACCTTTTCCCTATGATGAGATGCCATGCTTTGTTGACTCCCATGGGAGGTCTTACTCCTTCTGAATGGAGATGGAGGAGTGGAAGGGGGTGGTAAAAGGGAGGTATGGGAAGGGAACAAGAGGAGAAGAGTGAGGAAAAACTATTGTTGGTATGTAAAATTAATTTAAAAAATGATGAATAAAAGTTTTCTCCATAAAAAAATTTAAGTGTGCATACATGATGTTTGTAGGCATTTTGGATGATATACGTGGCAATGACACATTAGCCTCCTTATCCACTGAGCATAAAACTTAGGTTACCACTTCCTAAATCTTTATTTCCTCCTTTGATGTCTATGTCTATAAACTTGTTCAAAATTTTGAAAATATCAATTACTTTCAGCTGAATTTTATTGAGCTTAAGATGGGGGCAGACAATTACTTTATTACCTATATATAAAACACTATTTAAAGGGAATCAGAAAACTATCACTTGCTTACATGAAAGCTGACTTTTCCAAAAAATAAAAGTACCTTGAAGTCAGAATTAAAATTGGAAGACAAAAACAGCAATCTAAAGAAGCCTGCAGGGTTTACAAAGCTGTTTTCTTCTTGCCTGTAAGATTAATGTGATCAACAAATATTTCCTTCTTGTTGGGTAAAGAAGAAAACTTCAACTCAGCTCCCGTTTCCTTGCCTTAAATTGAGCAGCTAAGAACCTCGGACACGGACGTTGTTTCAGCGTCTACTCCACCAGCTGTGTCCTTCAGACAAAGGATCAGATAATTTGTTTAGGAAGTTGAGAGACTGAGTTCTGGTTTCATCCTTGACCATTATAAGCACAAATATGGATTTTATAATGAAAAATTCAATAAAAAGAAAGAAAAAATATTCATTAACAAGTTATGATAAGTATAAACAAGTCTTAAAGGAGGAGCCAATGGAATAAGATGATGATCTCTATAAACTAGTGACAGTAAAAATGATAGCCACTGGTCAAAACTTAGTATCAATTCAATATGCCATTAATCTAATAATTCTAATAATTAGTAATGAAAACTTAGGTGAGTCCCAATGAAGAACTTAAGGAAAACTTCAAAAATTAAACTGGAACTTTAGAAAACTGGCGTCTTGTACAGAGAAAAGAAATAGTCCCAAACAGGCAAATGGGACAGACAAAATATGAAACAGCATGTAGATAAAAAGTACCGCAGACACTTAAATTATTTGGAGTGTGCATGTATACATAAATGCATGTAACAACAATTAATGAAAAAGAGGTTATGAATATGAAATAAACAAGGACAGTTATAAAAGAGAGTTTGGAGTGAGGAAAGGAAAGGGAAAATGATGCTATTATAATTTCAAAATTATAAGAAGTAATCAAAAATACATGATTAGAAGAATTCCAGGACATGATGACTGATTGGCTGATATATCAGTGATACGGGGAAGAGTAGTGGAAGAATCTCATAAACGAATGAACAGGCACCAAAGGGTCTGACTTCCCAGGTTTGCACAATTGCAGGCCAACACAAGCGACACAAAAACGATTCTCAGGAACTTATCTACCCGGCTCAACACAATGATTTTTAATCATCACAATGTCAAATGGTTTTATATGAAACACTATGCTCTTAGAAACTTAGAGAAATGTCACACATACTGGAAGAATTTATTTTCCAAATTGTGATCACAGAACTATTTTCTATTAATATACCAATATGAAAAAAGTATTGTGGTCTTCCTAAATGTAAAAAGTAAGGTATAAATATGACTTAAAAGTTAAGCCACTCTTTCGGTCTTTTGTGCCACTTTTCACCTAGAGGGCTGGAGAGTCGGTTCAGTGGGGAAGAGGACCCGAGCTAGTTTCACAGCACTCATGTCTAGCCACTCGTAAGTGTGTGTAACTCCAGTTCCAACGGATCCATCAGCCTCTTCTGGCCTCCTTACACCCAGACATGCATGGCATCCAATCACACATTATCATAAAAGGTCCTTAACTTATATTACATGGGGGAGTTTTTTTTTAAACCAGTCTGTCCTCAAACTCTTTGAGATCTAACTGCATCTTAGGGGGAGGCTTTTAAAATGGTCACTAGGTTAGTAGCAAAGAAAGGACATAAGAGAACAGACAATATGACTGCAATTATACTAAGAAATTATCCAGACAAATTTATTTCCATCTTGTATACCCAAATCTACATGCCAGCTATTATTTTAAAATTTTACATACAAAATCTACCTTTTATAAACGGTGACAGTTAAAAATGATTCTTAACTAGATTGACAGGATCAAGATTAATCTAGGAGAAAAGTCTTTGAGCGTTCCTGTGAAGAATTTTTGTGTTCAGGTTAGTCTCTGGTCAAGCTTGTGATAAACTGTCTTGATTAGTTTAACTGAAATAGAAAGATCCACACTAACAATACAATTAAACATATACATACACAGCAAATAAATAAATAAATAAAATTAAAAATAGAAGTGTCTTGTCTGTGATGTGAAAAACTGTACTATGAAGAGTCATTTACTGCTAATATGTTAGATGGTATATTAATATCGCTATGATGTTCAAAAAGAATGTGTCAGTTTTCTACATCCTTAGTTTTCTCTGTAATATCAAAATTACTGAAACTTAAAAGTTATAACCAATACATGCAATCAAAAATGTAAAAAATAATTAAAGGAAAGGGAAGAACTATGCAAGGCATATAAGGAAGATGTTTTTATTAAGTATGGTGGTTTGAATGAGAACGTCCCCCATTGGCTAATATACTCGAAGACTTGTTCCCTAGTGGAACTGTTTGAGAAGTATTAGGAGGTGTGGCCTTGTACAAAGAGGTCTGTCACAAGAAGCAGGCTTTGAGGTTTCAAAGCCCAGGCGTTTCCTGTTAGCTCTCTCGTCTATAACCTGTGCAGTGAGGTGTGAGAGCTTGGCTACTGTTCCTGCTACACCTGCCTGCTGCCATACTCCCTGCATAACGGCCATGCATTCTAATCCTCTGAAACTGTGAGCCCCAAATTTACTTTCTTTAATAAGCTGCCTTGTTCATGATTCCTTATGAAAGCAGTAGAAAGGAGAACTAAGGTATACATGTATAGCTATGGACCATCACTACTTTGCATAGTCTATCTAAATGTACTCCAGACACATTTCAATGCATGTAAACAACCAGATGAGGGAAACTAGAATGTCTCACTGGGGAACATTTGTCAGTCCTGTGCATTGGGATCTTTCAAGACTATGTCTTTTGAAATATTCATTTACCTGTTGTAGAACCCTGTGTTCATTAATCATCCATTCTTCTCCCCACTTCTTCTTTTCCTCCTCTGAACCCTTGGAAAGCTTTGGTAATAAAGTTTCCATTATGTGAGATAAACTTTTAGCTTCCACACACAATTGAAAACATATATTAATCTTTGTGCTTGATTGAATTTTGTTAACCCAGTGTTATTTTGATTCACAGCGTTAAAAAAAATCAGAATTTTCTCTAAACTCAGCAATATTTGGGATGTGTATAGCTTAGTCACAAATTCTTTGTTAGTTCTTCTGTTAGTAGGCACTGAGGCTGATTTTATATCTGGTTTCTGTAAATAATGATGCAGTATCCATGCGACTTTAACTATGTCTTTGACAGACTACCTGCCTTTCTTTCAGATACACACCCAGCAATGTGATCTCTGGGTCATCTTCCCATGACTCATGGAAGATGGAAGATAGGCTGAAAATCTAAGAGCTTAAGGTGATGGTGACTATAGGATTCTATTCTGTAGTTCTATTTTTTTCTTTTTTAATTCTGCTATGTGGTTTTCCATAGTGGGTACAGCAATTTAAATTCTCACCAAAGGCCAGGGTTCCTCCTTTTTTTGTCCTACATTTTTGCCATAACGTATTTATCTTTTTAAGCTTCTTTTAAAAAATAAAAACAATTATTTTAAAGATTTATTTATTATGTATACAATGCTCTGCCTGTATATATGCCTGCCTGCAAGAAGAGGGCACCAGATCTCATTATAGATGGCTGTGAATCACTTTATGGGTGTTAGGAATTGAACTCAGGACCTCTGGAAGAGCAGCCAGCTCTCTTAACCTCTGTACCATCTCTCCAGCCCTATTTTTTTGTGCTTTTGATAATAGTCCTTATAAGTAGAGTTGAAGAGGTTGCTTACTGTGGTTTTGAATTGCATTTCCCCAATGATCAGAGATTTTAAGCATTTTTAAATTAATAATGGTAGCCATATACATATGAGATGTGTGGATTATTTTTATTGTGTTCTTTATATGTAGTCTAGATATTAATCTTATTTTCCATTACTTATTCAAAATTGATCTTCCCCTAGCCCATATCTTCTCTCTGTTATTGCTTCTTTTGCTATGTGAAAGCCATTTAGTTGATGCGATCCCATTTATTGCTGTGTGGCTTGTTTTGGGATTTTGACACACACACACACACACACACACACACACACACACTCAGAATCTATATCTGGTCAGGACAGTTTCATAGTTTCATAGTACAGTCTCATCACTTATATTAAAATATGATCTATGTTGTTTTCTTGTATATGGAGAGAATTGAAGTATACTTTATTCATTCTGCATATGGAGACGAAAAGCATTTATTAAATATAATTGCTTTAATCTACCTATGTTCTTGTTGTATTTGTTGGAAATTGGCTTAAATATATATATTTTTATGCTACTTTATTGATTTATATAGCTCTTGTCATGACAATTATCATACTGTTTGTATTCCTATAGTTTTCAATATGTTTTAAAGTTAGACAATGTAATACAACTAACATTACAGATTGCTTAACATTGCTTTGTACTTCTGGAAAGACTGGCTAGTTTTAGGGTAGTCTGGTCAATTTAACATTATTTCTACTAATCCATGAACTTCAGTTGTCTGTTCTCTGCATGTGACCTCTTCATCTGGATTCATGTCTTGTTATTTTCATTATTGGGTTCCTTTTTGGGCTTAATCTTTTACTTGGTATTTATTTATTATGAATGACATTTTCTCAGTTATTGTATTTTGATATATAAAAGATTCTTAAATATGTTTACTCTGTGTTTAGAAACATTATTGAATTTATTAATTGTAAGAGTTTTAGGGTACAGCCTTTTACACTTTTCTTCATATAAAATCACAGTGGCTGCGAACAGATACAATCTGACCACTATCCTATTTGAATGTCCTTTAGATAAAAATAAACCGAGAACACAGAAGTACACTTCTGCACACTTTCTGTATTATCAGAAAATCCTATTGTGTAGATTGTATGTACTTAAAAAAAACCTAGCTTCTTAATATTAGAAAACTCGTTTCGCTGGGTGGTGCTGCTGCACCCCTTTAATCCTAGCACTCGGGAGGCAGAGGCAGGTTCATTTCGATGCCAGCCTGGTCTACAAGAGCTAGTTCCATGATAGGCTCCAAAACAAAAGAGAAAGCCTGTCTTGAAAAATCCAAAAAAAGAAAAGTAAAGAATACCCATTTCCTTGTTCAGTATACAACTGTGTAACTGTGTGTTTAAAAATCTCTTATTGTCATATTTGTTAAATGAAAAACGATTGTTTTAGAATGAATTTGTGTGACTTTTTACAAAATTTCTTAAAATTAAATATTTGGAATTGGGAATTGATCGCACTGTCAAGACTCTTACTGGAATGGTATATTTGAGAATTAAATGTATAGTTTCAGAAATAATCAGGCAGACTTAAAAAATTTAGGTTAATTGAAGTCAGTCCTTCAAAGTCTTCTAGAAATATGAGCCTGGCCCCTAGCTTTCAGTCTTATTAATCTTCTAAGCTAAGTAAAGCATACATGGAAAGAAACTCAGGCTACTTCAAAATCCCCAAAAGACAGGACATCACTGAAATCTAAAGGTATTGAGAGTGTCAAGTGGATACGTGTTCAAGTTGCAAAATCTTATTCAGTTTCTTGGTTGGGTTAAGAATCTGACTTCCTGCCACATGAAGTTCATATAAGCTTAATTTGAGATTCCTTATGAAAATTTCCAGTGGAGAAAATTTTAATATGGCTCTATGCCAATGGCTCCCAGCCTTCCTAATGCTGCGACCTCTTAATTTATCATGCTGTAGCGACACCCAACCATTAAATTATTTTGTTGCTACTTCATAACTGTAACTTGTTACTGTTATGAATTGTAATGTAAATATCTGCTATGCAGGATGATCTTAGGTGACCCCTGTGAAAGGGCCGTGACCCACAGGATGAGAACCACAGCTCTATGTTCAATAACCATTCTTACTACACTTATTTAAGATTCAGGGCCCATGGTCAATAACCATTCTTGCTACACTTATTTAAGAATCAGGGTCACTTTTATCTTGTAAATAAAAAGTAAGGAGGAAGTAGTTATAGGAAAAAGTTTTGCTTCAGTAGAAAAGCATAGTGAACTTGATATAACTTCAGCGGTGTTCACTGTCTTTCTTAAACTGAATGGGCCATTTATTCTCCTGTGCAAATTACTATTTCTAATATTTACCCCTTCTGATTTGACAGCTTTGATAACTGATTCATCTCCCCAAAGTGAAAGTCAGAAAACTGAATATAAACATCAAAGAAGTAACCCAACAGATTAAGTGAGTCAATATGTAAAGTACTTAGATTAGTGCCTAACAGTGCCTGGCACAGAAAAGAAATACATTTTTAATGCTGGCTACTATTTTCTCAACTAATATTATTATGTATATTGACCATCAAATATCCTGAGATTTTAAGCTCCCAGGTGCCAGAGAAATCTGCAATATAAATGTATGATGAGAAAAATCCCCAAGTTCTAGAAAATCATGTGAGGTTGGAGAGGGCACCAAAACTATTACAGGTGTCGTCAGTCCATCAACCCAGGTGGAGTCCATCTTCCTCTGCTGTTGACTCATTGCTATTAAAAAATTTCACTTTCAAATGTTCTCTTTAAATTGGCTATACTAACTTTTCTTGGCACTCAATAAAAATAAACTTATTTGATAAAAACAAACATTTTAAAGTTACAAAAAACCATTGACAACAAAAAGGGAAAAGTACATCCAAATCTACTCAAAATGAGCATACTCAATAACATAACTAAGGTATGCTATAATTTTGTTGTCTTAGTAGGTTCAATCCCACGAAACTGTCCATATTCAATCATTTTTTAAAACTCAAAATGACAATTTCACCTGTTCTAACCTAGTATTTCAGCAGCTATACAGTAGAGACCATATACTTACATTTTTATTAGATGTTATATTTTCATTTGGTTAGTTCAAGTTACTTAGACAAAATATAGATAGATGAGGTCTACAACAGAAGGCAAAATTATCCAAGGAAACAGGATAAGCACTTATAAAGTAGCATATAGGTGTCTGAAAACTTAATGACGCTACAGGTTCCTGTATTCTTGCCCATTATTCTTGGGACAATCATGATCAAGATTAGGAGTCAGACATGAGGGTGCAGGGTACAGTAGTAGAGTGGGACACCACTGTCTCCGCCCACTCTTTCTTTTTCTACCTGAGATAGGGACTATGCAGCCCCAGGTGCTCTTCAGATTCATTATATAACTAAGACTGAGCCTGAACTCCCAACATATACCCTTGAAGCTACCTCATAAGGGACTGCAGATTTCCACCCCCATGTCCAACCAAAGTTTTTTAAAGGGGAAGGCAATGTTCAGCCTGGTCAGTGAGGCTCTGAGAAGAAAATGGCTGATTTAGAGGAGTAAGGGAGAGCACCATGTCCCAAGCACGGAGAATATGTCCTCATTCTTTCGTTGTCACATTGGTGTTAGTGGCAGGAGTATGGGGCATGGCCACAACACAGAACTGTTTATTCTCTTTTCTTGCAGGAAAAATTATCAGCCATATTAAAAGGCATGCCAAGTCAGCTCATAACTATTCATCCTTACTGTCTTTAAATATACACATATATATTATTGCCTTTTAGAATGGCATATACTATACAAAGTGATTTATGGCTTGATGCTGATTTCTAGTGCTTTAATATATAAACTGATGAGCTATAAATCACACACTAATACACATCCTGAGTAGGACAGAGAGGCAGATGGGATGCTACCAAAATGTTAAACGTTCATATCTCTTATGGGAAAGATGAGGTATGAGGAGGTATGTCCCTAGTTAAATAACTACAACTGTAAAACCTGTGAAGACACAATAAAAATTCTTATAAATTACCCTAAAGACACAGATAAATACAAGAAAAATTTATTCAGCAGAATTTTCTAGCTCTTAGGAAGAACAATGCCTCAGTGGCACTTAAAGCTCATACCTCCTATTGCCTTCACAAGACAGACTCCATGTGATCATGGGCAAAAATCCAGGATTCCTTCTCCAGATCCAGCTTTAAACTAAGGGCTCTGGTATAGTAATAATGGCAATATGTGGCATCTTAACGGTAAATTAGGAAAACTATATATGTTTCTCATGATTCAGCCACTTGGTTTAGAGGATAAATTCAGTGCAAGTATAGCTGAGAGGAAGCAGCCTCTTTTTCTTGCACTAGACCCTAACCCAGAGAAAAACAGCAAACACTGGGATCCAAGCCATTCTAGCTAACTCATGAGAAACAGGTTCTATGCTGAGAACACTGGGATCCCAGTCATCCTAACCTATGGGGCACAGGTTCTATGCTGAAAACAACAGGGGATCCAAGTCATCCTAACTAACTCACGGGGCACAGGTTCTGTTCTGAGTAACGCTAATCAAGTAAATGAAAGGCTACTTATTATTGAAGGCAGTTTCACTGACTCTGTCCTTAGCGTTGAAGTAGTGGCTCTGAGACTTTACCTAGGGAAAGAGGAAGGCTTTAAAGAGAGAATGCAAGCTCTATCACCAAAGGACTGACTTTAGTTGGAGTAGAATATAGAAAAGCAAAACCACAGTGTGGCCTTGAGGAAGTGCCAGTTTCTGGTAAGCAAATAGGACTCTTCTATCTTTGGGACAGAAAAAAAGAAAATGGTAAGCTTTATCAGTGAACAGCAGGGAGAGACGATGTCAGTTTTTGAACAATAAGGAAAGGTAATATGAGGAAAACTCAAGCAGTTACTGCAGAGAATCAAGGGGAGAGACAGATAAGAATGGTTGTTCTGCGGTGAGATAAACTTCAAACATGGCCTGAAGAAAGTATAGCAAAGGGGCTAGAGTTTGATAGGAGCGAAGTGGGCAAAACTTATGCATGGAGTATTGAAAATAGAACATTCAACCAGCAATTAATAGCACCTATCAGATGGAAGTGACCAAATGAAGCATTGGAGGAGGCAGCCAAAGAGCTCTTTGTCATAACTGTCACTACAGATTCAGAGTCACTGCTATACATGAGTAAGGTTTTGATCCCTACAAGGTAGAATCAAAAGTATTACGAAGTTAGTGAAGCAAATTTGATGAAAATAGTTTAGCCAGGTTGCTAAATAAATAAGAGTAAACCAGAGGTGTTACTATACACTACTCCACAAATCTACATGTTAATTATACTTTCCTCAAACTCGCACATGCCTGTCAGAAACATTTAAAGGAGGAAGGATTCATTCTGGTTTGAAGTGTAGGTTTCAGTTTTCAGGCAGGATGCCATCTGCTTTGCCTCTCAAGAGATGCAGGATCTCATGGCATCAGAAGCATGTGGCATAGAGTACTTGGCAGATGGCACCCCAGAAGCAGAGAAAACAGGAAGGGTCTACACAGTTCTAACAGACCCAAATAGTCTGTTTAAGTAAAAGATAACCAGTTTTGAATCATGAATGAACTAAACCACTTATCAGAGCCTTCACATCTCTCACAGACACCCAAAAGTTTGCCTTCCTAATCTGTTCTGTATACCTCAACCTGGTCAAGATGACAAAAGCTAACCATTACTTCCAGGAAGGAGGTGAACTGAAGCTGCTTCTATGTATGGTGGAAGAGAAGATTAAGAATAGGGGAAAAAAAAAGATTACTTTTCAAATAGACAAAGACAATAGGAACTTTTTTAAGTTCAAAAAGGCAGTCATAGGATACCTGAAAAGTGGAGAGAAAATGGTAACACATAGAAAAAAAGCCAAGCTGAACAAAGTTCCGGCAGTATGGCTCCTCATGAGAAGAGGAAATACAGAAGAGTGTCCTCAGAGATAATCCTCATGGCCATCAGGAGAAGTCCATAGTCCTAGTAAGCCTTAAAATCAGTCATGCATTGTGTTGGGATATTAATTCCTCTGGCAGATGGATTAGCAGTATAGAGGATTCCCATTTTTCAGTCTGTGACTCAGACAGGGGCTGGGTATCATCTTGAGAATCTTTTACTCAAAACTGAATTTCCCAGAAGCTTAAGAACAAGGAATAATCCCTGGTCAAGGAACTTGCGTTTAATCTGCTTTAGCATCTCTGAGAGACAGCTCTAGGAGGTAGCTGTGGGGAGCAGGGGAACTAAATGTTGATAAGTCATAAGATGCTGGCAAGAGGAAGCTTGGTTCAGGCAGGGAAGTACAGCCCATTCTCAGTTTCCACATCTCTTCTATGAAGAATAAGCCTGGAGTTTGATGGCTTTGAGCCTGAAGCCAACAGGTGGTTCAATACTTGGAGCCATCTCTCTGCCTTTTGAGTCCCCAGTCTCTAAAACCCCAGAAGTATTCTTGGCACACACATCTGTGTGTGAGATCTTGCAGGACAGGTTAATACTTAGAGGGAGTTAAAAGTATCAACAGGCTCTCTGCAGGGATCCCAGTGTTGACATTGATTCCAACACACTCAACTCACTTAGAAGACAGCTCGCAGCTACAGCATCAGACACTTTAGAAAGTGTGATCTGGAGAGCATCATTGGGTGAGAAAACCTGCAGTTTGCAGATTGCAAGGCAGTGTGTGTGGTGACCCTGATTATCTCATCCCTTTGAGTGTCTGCTCCCTAACTGGTAGAGCTGCTTGGGAATAATTAGGAAGTGTGGCTTATTTGGAGGAACTGTGTCACTTAGGAGTGGGCTCTCCCTGTTTCTTGTGGATTTACCCAATAAAAACTTCTCCAAATCTAGAGGAAGGAATGGGCATCCAAATACAATGAGTAGTTAGATAATACAATGAAAAAAGAATTCTTTCATAAAATTATAGTCAGTATGTCAACTTTAAAAAAAACCAATATTCAGAGCTATAAGGAAAAATACCAACTCACCTAAAATGATATCAGATCTTTTAACAAGAACTCTAAAAGCCAGAAAAGCAAGGAGTCATGGACTTCAAGCACTGGAAGTAAAGACTCTCATTCAAGACTGCTATACACAGTAAAGCTATCTTTATTAATTGACAGAGAAATGAGGGCATTTTAAGGCAAGAACTAGTAAGATAGGACATGGTCCCCAAGCCAAAACCACCAGAAAATCCTATTCAGGGAGGAGAAGAAAGGAAGTCTTAAATCAAAAGAGCACAAGCAAGGACACATTCCACGAGAGAAATCTGAACAAAGGAGAGTAGAGCAGGATACAACACAGGGACTCAACAAAACTCTCACATTAATAATGGAGAAAGAAATCAACAAACAACAGTTCAACAAACCAGAAAAATACCAAGAAAATGATAGGAATTAATAAATATCAATAATAACCTTAAATGTAAATGGACTCAGCTCACCAACAGAGATACAGAATGGCTACTAGAATTCAAAAATAGACCCAACTATCTATTTTCCAAAATCATTCCTCACTGGCAAAGATGCCCTCAAAGTCAGAGTCAAAGGATGGAAGTTAATCTAACAAGTGATTAAAAGCTTCCAATTAGCAGACATAGCATTCCTGATGTCTGATAAGGTAGAATTCAAACCAGAATCAGTCATCATACATAGAAAAGGTAAGCACAGATTAATAAAGAGAACAATCCATCATGAAAATTCAAAACAATACATCAGATGTTTGGGTCTTCAACTTCATTAAAAAAATAATAATGGGCAAAACAGGCCAAATGTCCTGATAAAATAAAAATGGGTGCCTTCAATACCCTTCTGTATCTTTAGATGGGCCTTCCAAATGAAAAATAAACAAAGCAATGCCCAACAACAACAACAACAAATAAAAGAAGTAAAAAACAAAACAACACAAAACAATTTAGCAAAGTAACATCACTAATGAAAAGAGACAGAAAATTCATAATAAAATTCTTGCAGTTCATATTCGTGGGCGTATTAAAAAGATCATACCCAATGGCCAAGTTCATTTCATTCAAGGCATTCAATGTTGGTTCAACATACATGAATCAATAAATGTAATACAACAAATGAGTAGACACGAAGCTAGAAATTTCATGGGAAGTGTTGGATAAAGTTTAACATCACTTTGTGATAAAAAGCCTTGAACAGATGGAACATATGTCAATGTGATAAAGGACATGCTATAAACTTATAACAAACATTATATTAAATGAGAAGAATCTAAAAGCAGTTCCAGTGAAGTAAGATAAAGGTGCCCATCCTCAGCATTTATATTTAATATAGTGTTTAAAGTCTTAGCTAGAACAAGAAGATAAAATAAATGGATGCAAAATAAAGGAAAAAACATCTGTGTCCTTGTTAGAACATGACATAATCCAATACTTAAAAGTTCCTAATGAATTCACAAGAAAACTCTCAAAGAAAACTTTGACGAAAAGTAGAAAGAAACAAAATGAACATATCAAAATCAATAACCATTCTATATGCCAAAATGACCTTTCTGAGAAAGAGATTAGGAAAAACAAAGCCTATTTACGACAGTTAAAACAATATTTAGGGGAAAAACCTATCCATAGAGGGTAAAGTCTTCTACAGTGAAAAATTTATAACATCTACAAAAGATTGAAAGACTTCCTATGCTGGCTGACTAGCAAGAATAATATAAAATGATAAGACTAAAAGTGACTTTTGATTCAACAAAGCCCTGTAAAAATTTCAATGGTATTTTTCATAGAATTAGAAAAAAAAGATTCTAAAATTCTTATGGAAGCACAAAAGACGCTCCTGAGTAGCAACAATCTTAGAGGAAAAAAGCAATATTAGAGGCCTCAGTACACATAATTTCAATTATAAAGACAGCTGGAAAAACAAATATGTAGATGAAAGAAACATGACAGATGCTCCCCAAATTAACCAAACAGTTACATTAATGTAATTTTCAACTAATGATTACAATTTCTTCAACAAATGATGCTTGTGAAATTTGTACAAAAATGAAAGTACAAATCTTTTGCTCTGTATAAAGCAAATTCAAAACATACAAAAGGCATTAATGTAAGAATAAGACTTTTTAAGACTGCTACAGGATAACAAAAATGAAACACCTGAAGATTTATGCATAGGTATAAACTTTCTGAAAAGACGATTCAAGGAAATAATCACTAGAATGAAGAGACAGATTACACCATATGTGTGATGGTTGTGGTCGTTTCTATACTGCTAATACCCTCTCTAATGTATTCTTGGCAAAGTTTTTGTTTGCCATATTCCATAAACTATGAAAAATTACACAACAAAAAATCAAATTAGTTATTCAGTATGTGGGTTAATAAAATGAAGAGTCTATTCTCAAAGTAGATATAAACTGCCAATAAGTATTTGAAAAAATATTCAACATCACTAGCCCTCAGGTTAATGAAAATCAAAATTGTTGGCTTACAATACCAGGCATGGATTTCTTCCTATTGGGCAAGCCTTCCATTCAACTGGACATTCAACATGACATATGTGCCACTACTGCACCTTCACAGCCATCTTATCGTGCTGGTCAGTGCCGTGGTCTGCGGTCATCACAGCTGGGTAGAACTGTCAATTGCCTTTTCCCCCCCCTCCCCCCCGAACAAAAGGCACTTTCTGGCACCATAAAAGCTAGTGCTGAAGGAGTAAACATTCAGGTTAGATTCAGCTCAATTCTGTGTTCTGTATCCAAACTGCATGTAGGCTTCCGAAATAGGAACTTGTCTTCAACTTCTTGAAGACTATAAAAAGAAACAGCAATAGCTTATATTGTTTTCAGAGTTGCTTGGACTCCCCTTACCAACAGCTGGATAGGTTTCTCTTGCTTGTTATTTGTGATTTTGTTAGATAGTCTAAGGTTCTAATTATCAGAAGTGGCATAACTTCCTTTAACCATACACACTGTAATTTAAGGCAAATATAAATCATATGATTCCCTATGGCTTTTAAAAATATCCTTAGTGTTTGTTATTTATCCCTTGTCCCTGTCCTCTGTCTCTGTACTGTTCTGCTTTCTCCTTCCCAAATAAAGTGCACCCCCAATCTTTTCCATTTCCCCTTCACAGCACCTGTACCCCACTATTCTGTTTCCATCTAAAGAGCTCCTTCCACCATGGTGTATCCTACTTTCTTGGTTTTATACTCACATCTAAAGATTTGGAGCTAGGATCAACAAATGAGAGAGAACATGCATGTTTATCTTTCTGAGTCCTGGTTACCTTAATAATATTTTGAAGTTCCATCTATTTATCAGAAAATTTCATGATTTCATTTAACTGAATTTGAAAGACTCATCCAGAATGTGGGTAGTGCTATTCCATAAGCCATAGTCCCAAACTAAACAAAACAGACAAAATGAGTAGTTTGTCTAATATATGTTTTATCTTATATTCCATTTTATCTCTTAAAAGACTGGTCTTTAAAAAAGCACTTCTGCCTTTCTCATGATGGACTGTACCAATCTTTCAACCACGGGTAATGCTTGATACTGCTGAACATTAAAGATATTAAGTGAAGGAAACTACTAAAAGAAGACCAAAATGGTATGATTCCATTTATAAAAAATATGAAAAACTGACAGGTATATAAATATAAGAATGATTAATGAATGCAAAGCTGAGGCGTGCAGGTAGGTTGAAAATGAATCAAATGAAACATTATGTATTGTTATTGGGACAGGTATATTTTGGGTTGATAAGAATGTTCTAAAATACACTGTGGTAGAAATTGTTCAACTGTGTAATATAAAAATAGCCAATGAATCATATACGTCATATTTATTTATTTTCCTTTCATTGAAAATAGATTCTTTTCTTCTATAATATATCCTGATTATAGTTTCCCTTTTCTCTATTCCTCCTCGTTCTTCCCTACCTCCCCTCATATCCAGATCCACTCACTTTTCATCTCTCATCAAAAACAACCAGTCTTCTAAGATAATAATAATAAGATAAAACAAAAACTATCACATCAAAGTCGAACAAGACAAACCAACAGAAGGAAAAGAGCCCTACAGAAGGAACAAGAATTAGAGACATACTTGTTTGCTCACTCAGGAATTCCATAAAAGCACTAAACTGGAAGACACGCATGTATATATTGAACCTGGTAGAGACCTGTGCAGGCCCTGTGCATGGTGTTTCAGTCTCTGTGAGTTCATATGAGCTTTACTCATGCTGATTTAAAAGGCCTTGTTTTCTTGGTGTCCTCCATTCCCTTGGGTTCTTACACTCATTTCACCTCCTCTTCTACAGTGTTCCCTGAGCTCTGCGGGGAGGGATTTGATGAAGACATACCATTTAGGGCTGAGGGTTTCAAGGTCTTTCTCTCTTTCTCTGCATGTTTGGCTGCGGGTCTCTGTATTTGTTCCCATCTGATGTAGGAGGAAGCTTCTCTGATGATGGCTGAACAAGGCACTGATCTATGAGTATAGCAGAATATCATTATAGGAGTCATTTTATCACTAGAGTTTTTCTTTTGTTTTATTTTGTTTTCTTCCAGGTTCCTGAGCTATCTGTTCTGTTGTTCTTGGTCAGTCAAACAGTATCGTGTATGGGTTCCAATTTGTGGATGGGCTTTAAACCAAATTATTTATTGTTCTTTACTCCCACAAGTTGTTTTTTTTTTTTTTTTTTTGCCACCATTGTCCTAGCATAACTTGCAGGCAGAATACCAGTGTACATTAAAGGGTTTGTGGCTGGCTTGGTGCTTATGTTTTTCCTTTGGTAGCATGCAGAGTGCCTTCTGTGTAGGCACCAGCTCAACTTCTTCATGTCCAATACTTGTGTAGGTGTTGTCTCTAGAAATGGGACCTTGTTCTAAGTTTTTTGATAGCAACCTATTGTCTTGGCAACAGCATGGATTATTTAAAAGATTAAGCTATATAACACAAGGCTTATACACTAATAAAATGTCACATACATTTAAAGTAGGTAAGAATCTAAGCTCATTAGCATATTAGAATTTTGCATCATTTCTGCAATTTACCTGACATACACAATTTAAGAGTGGAAAGACTTCTTAATATAACATCTCTGAGGTTTCTGTCTAGTCTTGTCTGTAAATTCTGAATCTGTGGTGAGCTGGTGGGAGCATTTTGCAAAGGTTTCTCACTTGGCAGACAAGAAGCAGAGAGGGAGAGTGGCTACACTATTTCATTTTCTATTTTCCTCTCTTGTATTTCATATGGGTCTCTAACCTATGGGACAGTTCAATCACATTCAGAGTAGTCTTCCCATTTAGGTATATGCTGGGGAGATGGTTCAGTTTGTAAAGTGTCTGCTCACAAGCATGGTGAGCTAAGTTCTAATATTCAATACCCACTAAAGGTGCATGTTTGTAACTCAAGTAAATGGAGGTGGAGATAGGCAGAAACATGAAACTCACTTAGCTGAACTGCCTCAAAAAATATGGTGGTGCCATTGAAATGTCAGCAGTAAACGGTTGCCAAGCCTTACAACCTAATTTCAATCGCTGAGACCCACATGATGGAAGGAGAGAACTTACTCCCATAAATTGTTTGCTGACCTCACATGTGGACTATGCACACATACACAATACATAACAGATAAATAAATGTTTAAAAATGGTGAAGAAGGTGAGAGAAAGACACTTGAGGTTGATTTCTAATCTCCATATTCAGATGCACACAGGTATACCAGCATCCAGCCTTGTGAATAGACATATATATCACAAACACCTGTGTACAAACACATACAAGAATTGACTTCATGCTTCAGTTAAAACACAGCATAGGATTTGGTATATAAGGTCAGGCTGAAAGGCTGAGTAACAGTTTTAGTTATGACTAGTCTATAACAAGAAAATGATGAACACATACTTGGTAGGTCAGGAGTCTGGGGCGGCCACACTGAAAACACACACATTCGATGTTTTTTGTGTTTCTAAGTTAAGGGCTGTTAAGGCATGAAAGGCAAACTGCATCTGACCAGGGTCTAGAGCTGTAAACATGCGTCCCTTCTCTTATTCTGAAGCACCCTACATATAACAGTTTTGGAAGTATGTCTTCCCCAAAATAACATTTTAAGCATCCAAATTTTAGGTCAAAAAAAGCAACTTGATTTTCTATTCTAAAAACAATATATTATTTAATAATCCAAATAAGTGCAAAATGATAGAAACTCAACAGGGGAAAAACCAAGAACTGCTAAACAGTAGATCTTTTACACATCTTTTTAAAGATAAGAGTTATCAAATGTTTTATTGCAAAAACAGTGATAATACTAAATTATATGTATATATACATATATATTAATAAGCCTGTTTTTAAAATATTAATTTTAGGCAATGTGTATGATAATAATATATTGCCTTGTAATTTGCCTATTACAGTTAACCACTGCATATCATTTGGGTGGTTTCCAGGTTTAGTTATTAATAATGTTTCATGTTTCCTTTGTTTGATGGCTTTTCTTTCTGTAGAATTTTTAAATTACGTCAAAAGAGAATATTTGGTATCTGGTATATATACTGATCTCTAGAGACTTTTACCCTATATCAATTAGCATAGTAATAAAATACCCGTTTGTATAAAATAACAACTTAGACAAATATGTTGCCCTCATGAGTATTATCTTCTTTGTTTTTGTACTAAGTATCTGACATTCTAGTTACAATCGATATTGTAAGAATAACTCAATGTAAATTTTTTTTAGGAGAGGAAATAGTAATCAAATCTTGAATACACCAATGAATTCAACTGATTAGCCCTCTTAAAATCAGGTAACATCTGAAAAGTCTCACTGGCAATGGAACCTTTAACATGAAATTTTGGGGATATTACAAGTGCAAATCAGAAGGAATCAAAATTATTCTGGAAAAGTATACATTTCTATCTTTTTTGATCAAGTCAAGAAACATTTTGGACATGTCTTATGAACAAGGCATTATATGTCACAAAGAGCTACAGATTATAAGGCACTTACAGTTTAGGAAGGTTAGGTTCAAAAGTATTTCAATAACTACATAACTTCAATAACTACATAACTTCAATAACTACATATTAAATAAAAGAGTTTCAGAAACTAGCAGAGATATAAAATAGAAGTTTCCAGAAACTCCATGGAAAAAAGGAGAGAGAAGGAAAGATAACTATCTTCTCTCATCTATCTACTTACCTGGCTATGAATACATGCATCCATCTATCATCTATCTATCTATCTATCTATCTATCTATCTATCTATCTATCTATCTATCTATCTATCTATCTATCATCTATCTCAAATGTATCTATCATCTATCTATCATCTATCTATCTATCATCTATCTATCTATCTTTAGGTTATAATGAGGGTTAGTTATTAATTATTCTTGATGGGGTTTAAGATTTTTCAATATAGGCTTAACATGAAGGTTAGGAGAAAGAGAAGTGCTCAGAACAAAGCATAGTTGCAGGTTTGTCAAAGAATCTGAAATGTGTGTATGTGTACACAGGTGCATGTGTACATGCTACATAATAATTTTTCCAGGCTAGTCTTGAACTCAAGAATTTCCTGTGTTAGCTTTTTGAGTGTTGGGATTAATATCATAGAGCCCATTCATATCCCCCTTCCCACTGCTAGATACTGACAAGATTTTCAATTCTCTAAAAATCACTAAAAAATTATCTGTAAATTACAACAAACTCATTCTTGTATTTAGTTATTCATATCCACTTTGGCTCTCCTAGCACTGCCAGTAAGAACTTTTCCCTGGTATCTACTTGGCCTTAGAGACCTATTATACAGTCACATTAAGGAACTATTAGTTTCTTTAGTTTTTCTGTCTGTCACATAGAAAATATTTTTTTCTAGCAAAATACCTTTCTAAGATAGCAAATATTATTTACTTCAAATTTCTTCGAAGAAATCATTTCAGTTTTTAAGGTTTGAATCACACACACACACACACACACACACACACACACACACACACACACACCTATTAGCACTTTATACTCATAGCATCTGGATGGAAAAGTTTCTCAATCGTTAGAAATACTGGTTACTCTTCAAGGTGATCTGGACTCACATGGCAGCTAACAACTGTCCTTAACTCTAGTTCTAGCACATTCAATGCTGCAGTTATGTATATGGTATGCAGACAAAACAACCATACATGTTTTAAAATTTCATATTTAAAAAATAAACTTGATCATCTTCAAACTCTACCACACAGAAAACCATTGTCGTTATTCAGAAAAAACAGGGTGTCTCCCATTATTAGAATATTCAAAGAGGTTTTCATATTACTAATTGGTCCCAACTCCAACATCCCTTCTCAGAACTAAAGGGCCTTTTGAACTTTCATGTTAGAAGTTTTTTTTGGTCAAGTTTTACCTAATCATTAGATATCTGTTTAGGGTTTTGCAATCTATGGCTAAAAATAATGTAATGCACCTTACTTGAAAATCAATATTGGTAAAGACACAGAATTACACTGTCAGCAACACTGAGAAAATCATCAAAAATTAAGATTCAGTGGATGTTCAGTGGAGATTGACATGAATATCAAAGGACTAGAGAGGTCGTTAAAGTAGAAAAAACAAAACTACCTAGAGTAATATTTTATAAAAAGAGCCTCCTTAAAATCATGTAAAAATCACACATCATGGATATGACACATTATGTAATATTGTGTTGTCAATGTTTTTTTTTAAATTGAAAAATAGAAAATCAAAATGTCATTCTTTTTTATGGTGATTTTCTTTATGACTGAAAAATTCCATTTTTCAAAACCTCTGCTGTAGGATGCCTGTGTTGGTTTTTCTGTTGTGAAAAGGGATAGATTAAGCACCGATGTGCAAGGGTCTCTGGGGTGTGCTGACTTCACACCCTTCCTGCGAACATCCAGGATTGGGACAGTTGGTTCACACAAGAGGTATAGCTTCAGATTGTTGGAGAACCTCCTCATTTATTTCCATAGTGGGTCCTTCAGTTTACATTTCTACCAGCAGTGCATCATGGCTCCCTTTTGCCCGCATCCTCTAAAATACTTTTAGCAAGCTCAGTTCTTACTTTTTTCATTTCCCTGAAAGCTAGTAGGGTGACCATTTCCTCCCATGTGTTTAGAGGATGTTTGTTACATATTGTGAAAACTTCCATTTATTTCAGTTGTCTGCGTTTTTTTATAATATTTCTATTAATTCTCTGTCAGATATTGTCTTAGCTATTTTCTATTGCTGTGATAAAACACTATAATCAAGTTAAAAAAAAGTCAAAAAAACCATTTAATTTGGTGCTCATGGCTGCAGAGGGTTCGAGTCCATGATAGTGCAGCAAAAGTATAGTGGCAGAATAGCTGAAAGCTCACATGTTGATCTACAAGTTGGAAGTAGAGAGAAAATGCACTGGGAATGATACAAATCTTTTAAAACTGCAAAGCTGTCCTCCAGAGATACACCTCGTAATTCTTCCCAAAGAGGTTCAACACCTGGGGAACAAGTATTCAAACTCCCATTCTATAGCCAGTCTTTAATAGCTGTGCAGAAGCTTTTTAATTTCACAAGGCCACATTTACCAACTGTTGGCAATATTCTTCCCGTGCAACTGAAGTCCTATTCAGAACACCCTTGCCTATGCACAAAGCTTGAAGCACTTTTGCTACTATTGAATTTAATAGTTTCTGAATTTCAGGTCTAATATTAAGATCTTTGTTACATTTGGAGTTGATTTTTGTGCGGGGTGAATGACAAGGGTTGAGTTTCTTCTACATGTAGAAAGTCAATTTTCCTAGCACAATTTATTGAAGATACTATTTTTCCTCAAAGGAATATTTTCAGTATCTTTGTCAAAAATCAGGTGATTTTAGCTGTGTAGTTCTTTAATCTAATTTATCAATCTATCAATCTACTTGTCTGTTTTTGTGCCAGTAAGTATCATACTGTTTTTGTTACTCTGGCTCTAAAAGAACTTGAAATGGTTATACATGTAGAATTATTCTTTTTCCGCATGCTTACTTTGGTTATTGAGATCTTTTGTACTTCCATACACATTTTAATGCTATTTTTTCTATTTCTACTAAGAAAGGCATTGGAATTTTAGTGGAAGATGCACTGAATTTGTGCATTTATTTTGGGAATTGTTCCCAATTCATGTAAACTGTTTCTATTCATGAGCATGGAAGGTCTTTCTCTCCTTTAGGATCTTGTTCCATGTCTCTATACAGTGTGTAAAGCAAAACTGATTCTTCAAAAATGTATAACCATATTTAGCAAATTTCTCTGTAACATAGATGCAAAACTTCATTAAAAGTACTTATAAGCAAAGGATCCATAATTTTGATAGTGTTAAGTATCCATTTTATACTGTAGATATAAAAGCAATATCCATTATCTCTGTTTATATCATGATAACTTTCAGTGTAGAGAATGTAGGGAAACATATTTGAAAAACCTGGGTCTGAATAATGCAGAAATTTTAAATCAATGAGAAAATGAATGGTAATTCTTCATCTCAGTTTAGAGACTGAAACATAGAAGATATATGACCATAACACTCATTAACTGTGCTATGATATTTTTCAGTGATGAAAATTCTCTAGATCGATATATTAAAAGTCAAATAAGATATATATAGAATAATAAATATATCCTGTAGAAAAATCCCCCAAATCATTCAAATAGCGATAAAATAATCAATACTAGCATGTCAATATAGTAAGATAATTTTCAGTAATAAGAAGTGAAGTAAGTTTATGTTAAGTACTTCAATTACCAAAGCAAATAAGAGATTTCCTATATAATCACAGCTATATATTTTTTTCATTTTTTTATTAAAGATTTCCATCTCCTCCCCCTTCCCTCCCCTCCCTTCCACCCATACCCCCACTCCACCCCTCTCCAAAGACAAAGAGCCATCAGGGTTCCCTTCACTATGTTCAGTCCATGGTCCTCCCAGCTCCCCCTAAGTCCAGGAAGGTGAGCAACCAAACTGACAAGGCATATTACAAAAGCATTTGTTCAACTATATTTATAGCAGCATTATTTGTAATAGCCAGAACCTGGAAACAACCTAGATGCCCTTCAGTGGAAGAATGGATGAAGAAAGTGTGGAATATATACATATTAGAGTACTACTTGGCGGTAAAAAAAATGACATCTTGAATTTTGCATGCAAATGGATGGAAATAGAAAACACCATCCTGAGTGAGGTAACCCAGACCAAAAAGATGAACATGGGATGTACTCACTCATAATTGGTTTCTAGCCATAAATAAAGGACATCGAGCCTATAATTCGTAAAAAATCCTAGAGAAGCTATATAAGAAGGTGAACCCAAAGAAAAACATATAGTTATCCTCACAGCTATATATTATAAATGAAGCATTGCTATTTTATTTTTTTATTTGAAAAAATATAATAAAACAATTGATTCCTAATCTTAAAACTGATTAAAAGTTTAATTAAAGTCTATTGCGTTCTGAAGAATTAATAAGAAAAAAAATGAAGTGGCCAGGTATAAACATGTAGTGAATGGGGTGTAACCCCCACTCCTGACAGCTGGAATATGATGTCATGGGCAGTTGTGGTTAGGTATTATCATTATGCAAGGGAAGTCAGGAATTTAGACCTCAATATAACATTTTCTAACCTTAGAAAATCATAGGAGGAGAATGGCTTTCAAATATGGTGTTATGGTTATTTAAGAATTATATTTATATTCTTTAAAGCATTTCAATACATTTTTTAGTGTGTTGTACAGCAGTTATGTTAGAAAGAAACTCCTTATGACTCAGAATCTTTAAAAGGAGGCTCATTAAGACCCAGGAAATGGACAACTCAAAAGGTTCAGAAAATACACTCCCCAGAAATTGACAATGTATACTACACACAATTTCTCCAAACCGGCAGCAAAATTGCTGAGAGACATGGTTAGACAACTGTCTTGAAAGAGGCTCAGACCAACCGAGCTGCCCAAAAAAGAAATACACTCTCCAACCCATTCAGCTGTCTATGTTATGTATTACACTTCAAGTTTCCAGCTATTGTGAGCTCTCACCCAGGCAGAGACGGGCTTCTGCCTAGACAGCTGTCTTTGAGACACCCACGTTCCTGCAAGTAGCCCCTCACCTGTGTAAGTAACACTAGTTTGTTTTTTTTTTTTTTTTTTTTTTGTTTTTTCGAGACAGGGTTTCCCCATAGTTTCTAGAGCCTGTCCTGGAACTAGCTCTTGTAGACCAGGCTGGCCTCGAACTCAGAGATCCACCTGCCTCTGCCTCCCGAATGCTGGGATTAAAGGCGTGCGCCACCACCGCCCGGCTGTAAGTAACACTAGTAAAACTAACTGGTTCACTAGTTGGATTTTGGGCTGTCATTGGTTCCTGGTGTTTGATCAGTAGATGCTAGTTCATATTTCCCAGGGATACTGCTATGCAACACTGTGTCGGTCCTCTCTACCACTCTTTCTGCAGGAACGTTACAAATGACAATTGAGAAGTGTAAATCATTTTCATCAGCTTTGATTTCCAATGGTTTGACATGGCAAACCAATCAGAACAGAAAGAAGCTACATGTGTACCAGAATTCACAAACACTTAATAAAGAACAGTTGCTCCCCTTATGGTTCACCAGTGTAAGAGCCTGTGCTGTGCTTCCTACAGTTACCTCTTAGCTACCCAGAATGACACAGTGCCAGGAACTAATATGTCCATTTGCCAAAGAAGCAGATGGCAAAAGTAGCTGCATTAAAATGTGATCAAGTATGAATGCTCTTTTAGTGTTTTCTTTTAAGTGTCAGACTTTAGGCTAAAGTAACTTTAATCAAGGAAGGAAGGACCATACAGCTGCTGTAGACCTAGCTCACTGCTTATGTTTTCCTGTATTGGGAATGTTAATAGCAACATACAGAGAAACATAATGAACTTTTATCTTCTGCCAAGGCTATAAAGAAAAAGTCACTCATTTTATTATGTCGAGTTCAGTGTGAATACACAATTTTAATGAAAACAACTATTTGTAAAAGTTGAAAATGCATCTAATATTTTAGATCTTGATTATGGTGACAATTATACAAGGCTATGAAAGTACTAAAATTTACAGAATTATTCAATAAAATGAAGAAAAAGTCATATCAAATAATTAAAAAAGAAAAAGTTCCAATATAAGGGCACATACTTTTAGTTCTAGTACTTTGCAGTATGTGGCAGGCAGATTTTGAATTTGAGTCTAGTATTACTTATATAATGAGATATTATCTTAAAATAATCAATAATAAATAAAGAAAAAAATAAAGAGAAAGTAAATGAACCTCAAGAGCGTGTGGTCACTGTATGCTTATTCATACCTATACATTAAAGGCGGCAGTGGGGACAATTTACATCTACCATGTCATATATCTTCATAACCACTCATTTAAAGACTAGTTTTACTTTTGACAGAGAAGACACCGAGGTTCCCTGAGAGTGGAGGTGACATGCCCAAAACCAGGTACTAAGAACTAAGGTCAAATCCAGGTCTGAATGTGCGACTCTAGCTCTTTTCATGTTCCACTGTCATTCTGAGATGTTTCAAGTAATTAATATTTTGTTTAAATGTCTATTTCTTGCCTCGTACCTTTGATAATTGGAAAAATGACAACACACAGGCTAATCAGTGCATTAGTGTGTCTATCAACCAAAGGATATAAACATCTCTGATGTCAACCTGTGAGGGGTTAGGGACATCAATTTCAGCGTATGTTTTAATGGAATATAACGCAGGAATAAAAGCTCTGTTTGCTGATATTAAAGCAACGATAATAAATAAAACACCCCAAACATAAACAAATAATTTGGTAAAAAAAAGCAAAGGGCAAAGTAATACCAATTTAGTATGTTATTACATATGTAAGAAGAAAGTAGTATATATCTGACTGCACACAGTTATGTTTGTTTAAATAAACAAACACCAGATAGAGAAAGAAACCAGAAACAGTGAAGCTGGGGTAGACGGGGACAGGGTTATTTATTCCATACACAACATTCCACGTTGTTTAGATTTCTGAACCTCACATGGAAAAGGCAAGAAGATAGTTAAAGGACAGGGCTGTCATGTGGCTGAAAAGGGTTCCACATTTACATGTTATCCTTTAATTTGGTCCCTGATGACAGCAATTTTACACTCATCTTTGCACAGATCTAGCGTGATCAAAGCCATATTAAACTTAGGTAAGTTTCTTCTATGTGAGTAAGAAGAAACAAGAGCAATGCTGCACTGGTGACTTAGGTGAATAATATTTATTTCTCTGTGTGTGATTTAAAATCAAAACAGCAGTTAAGGATAGTTTAGTTCTGAGATGTATTTACTTTATTCTACTAAAAGTATGTGATAATTTTATATGAACAAGAAGGAAATGCTTGTGAAACTTACTTCTAAACTGAAACTAGGCTTCTTTCATTTTTGCTTCAAATTGCTAAAAAGTAAATATTCGATGATGTGGTGGAAGGAACAAAGGATTCTAATACTTTGGTCTCAAAAGCTACTGTCAAGTGGAAGAGGCAGATAATGTACTTTCTCTGCATTGACATCTCCTAAGACAACCCTTTAAGATAATCTCACTGAGGGCTGTTCCTTACTTCTAAAAGTGCAGGATCAACTGGGAAGCCAACACATTTTCCAGACTCTGGCTTATCAACTTTTCTTATCAGCTCCATGAAGCTAACTGATGTAATAAAGACAAGCAGTCATGGTTGACATGTGTAGTGAGTCACAGCTGATCTATTCTAACACCTTACACCACTTACTGTTTAGAAATATTCCTGTTACATGAGTATCACCGTCTCTTTGCTAAGCAACAATAACAAAACCCCAATATGTAGAGAGTGTTAAGTAGATAGGATCCTATAGCCCATCATGAGAGAAGCCAAGCTGGAACACAGATGTCCTAATGCTTCAAATGATTCTCTACTATGGCATGGTTTACCTGATATAAATCTATATCTGGCTAAGATAGAGACAATGAAAGAGTACTGTTTCGGATAAGGCTGGCAGTTCTCATGTGTGTATATTTGTATGCAAATATACATACATACATACATACATATGACAGTTCTTTGCACATGCACATGCATATTTGTATGTATCTCTGAAGTCCACAGTCAACCATGAGTGTCATTTCTGAAAGCCATATTTTGTGATTTTGGAGAAAGGGTGTAACTGGGGCCAGGGATTTGGTGATTAGACTAGTCTGAATGGCTAGAGAGCTCCAGGGGTTGAACTCTTGTCTTCTCAGAACTGAGACTATAAGCCTGGCCTGACAGACATATGTGCATGCTGGACATCAATCAATGTCAGATTCTCACACTGGTGTGGCAGCCAACTTACCAAGTATTCTTTGAAAATTTCACATATGTGTACAAGAGTGTACATAAAATCATATCTACTCATTACTTTTTCCAGCTCATCTCTTGTGAGTTCCCAATGTGTCTCCCTTACAACTTTATGTTCTATCTTAAACAACAACAACAACAACAAAAAACAACAAAATCCACTCAGCTCAATTAGTGTTATCCATATATTCATAGCTAATGGATCCATCTATGGGAGAATGGGCCCCTACCATTGGCTACACACCCAAAGAAAATTTATTTTTCTTCCATGGGCATCCAACAGCTCCGCACCAGGAGTAGGTGAGGAGCTAGTCAAGGACAAGGGATAAGTATTAAAAGTCAGGTTATAATGTAAAGAACATTCAGTAGTCAAAATTGCCTTTGAAGATAATTTACATATAAATAAAACTGTAACATACTATTGTATACACAATTAACAATCCCAATAATATTTCACTTCAAAACACAAATTAATAACCCACATTCACTAGGGAATATATCTTAAATATTATTATATGGTTTATTTATTTCATGAGTGACTACAGATTAAAGCATATATACACATATATCTTATAATCCCACTATTTAAATAATAAATCTAAAAAGTTCACTATGAGTTACAATATATGCTAAAGCTTTATGTTATAGTAATCATTTAAAAATTTCCAAGCACTCGGGAGGCAGAGGCAGGTGGATCTCTGTGAGTTCGAGGCCAGCCTGGTCTACAAGAGCTAGTTCCAGGACAAGCTCCAAAGCTACAGAGAAACCCTGTCTCGAAAAACCAAAAAAAAAAAAAAAATTTCCACGAGGTAGACATAATTTTAAAAAAAGAGATGAAGTAACATAGACTTTAAGAGTTGCATCTTAAGTGTCATCAGATTTTAAATCCATTCAATTAGAGTCTACAAGTCAGTTCCCAGAATATGAACTGGTATGCATATTTTCATTGTGAATCGAATGAGACCCTAATTTCCAAAATCTTATGTATAAACTATATAGATAGGAGTTTTGGTATGCTACTAGAAGTACACATCTAAGATACTTCTCTGATACAGACACTTAGCAGTCATGGGCAAAGAACAAATTAAAGTCAAAGTACAAGAGATTTCCAAAAACCAAAGACACGGTTGGGCACGTGTGCTATAACTGCAATCGTAGTATTTGGGAGCCTCACGAAGGATGACTGGGAGTTTGGTAAGTTCTAAGGCTAGCCTAAACTGAGCAAGACTTTTTAAAAACAAAGCTGCACTAAAAATGGAAACTGCCATATCACAGATCATAAATAGTTAGACTTGGCGAGTCTTATAGAGCATGAAATTGCACTGAGATGTGAGTTCCCAAACTGTGAAATAGGCTGATAAAGAATCTTTTGGAGTTAATTAACCCTTATATAAAATGCCCAGGTCCTAAAATCAAGGCCAATCAATCCACTGAGTCAGTGACATGGTGAGGAAAAAAAACATGAAAAATAAAAAAAGAAACAAATTCTAAAGCATTTCAGGAAAGTTACAGCTAAGAAAAAAAAAATAGACACAAGAAAGGGAAGAACCTGAGGACTTAGAAAAGGGGAACAGAAAAATAAAGTGAAAATATACATATAGCAAAACAGAAATTATCTTAAAAGTTTAGATTCATAAAAAGGAAGAAATATCACCTATGTAAAATAATAAGAAATTATATAATAAACCAACAAAAATGACAAAAATAGCCATATAGAAAAACACAGCAAAATTGTTACAAATAAACATCCACCAGTTGAAAAAGAAAACTGTAGTAGACAATATTAATTATATACTGGATAGAAAACACCATTAGGAAATAGAAAACTAGAACTGAGGAGTTCACTGAGAGGAGAAGATGATAGAAATGGTCACTGAAGTCACAATGGCTGGCTTAATATGTTACATCAAATTTTAAAAACAATAAAAAATTCTGGACGGGCTCTGTGGGAGCCTTCTCAGCTTGGTTGATCACCTTCCTGGACCTGGGGGGAGTTGGGAGGACCTTGGTCTTAGCATAGAGTGGGGAACCCTGATGGCTCCTTGTCCTTGAGAGGGAGGGAGGGGAGGTATGGGTGGAGGGGAGGGGAGGGAAGGGGGAGAAGGAGGGGAGGGAAGGTGGAGGAGGAGGGGAGATGGAAATTTTTAAATATAAAAAAAATAAACCATGAGAAAAAAAATTCATGCAGTGTTTGCACAGATTAGCTAAGGTACTTTCTGAATTAAAGATCAGTAACATATTTCAGACTGAAAGCTATATAAACAAAGTCAGAAAAAGGTAAAAAAAATGCAATTTATATCACAAGCCACCTTAATTGATGTAATTGCCAAAATAAGTCTCTTTCTGTATGTAATTGGTTCTATATCTAGAAAACTCAGATAAAAATAAATACAAGAAATTAAATCTGAATTCATAGGAAGTATTAAGTTGGGAAAAAGTGGCATTTATAAAATATGTCAATATTTTAAAACACAGCTTTAATATACTGAAAAGCATATGGACAGCACTGAAAAAATTCACTAACTCAGAATATTTGCATTCACACACACAGACACATACACAAACACACAAGCATCTACCAAAAATAGAAATTACATAGTTCAAATTACTAAGAAAATAGATTTCAACAAGGAAACTGATAAGCCTATCTATCAGGTACATGTAGATTTATGTTCAAAAAATACAGGGAATTCTTTTCAAACACAAATACATGGACCATTCATGAAAATGATCACACCTTCATAAATGTCAGATTCTGATTACAATGGCCTAAAGATTTACACAATATTATGAATAGATTTCAAATGTTAAATGATAGCAGAGACCCACAAGTATGGTTGTATATACATGACACTCTGGAAAAGGCAATACTGCAGGGAAAGAAAATGAGTGACAGGTTGTCTGGGACAGGCAAGACTGGCAAAACAGAATGACTATGAATGAACATGACAGAGTTTTTGTGGTTGTGAAAAGTTTCATTTCATGAGTATCATAGCAAGTAAATGAGTGTGTCCACATGTCAAAACGTAGAAGTATACATTAATAAGGTCAAAAGTTTTTTACTTCTAACAACTAAGCCTTAATTAACCTATTTAAAAACTCTCGCTTTAATAAAAACTTCAGTGAACTACCTTAGGTACATTTATCAAATTAGAAAGACAACTCCCTCAATATGTAATCAACAAATCAAGGGTTCCAATCAGCGTGGGGGCAACAAAAAAGAGAGGGGAATGATGAATGCAAGAGAAGGGCCATTCTTAAGATTGATGAGGAAGAGTAGGCATAAATAACATTATGAATGAAAGAGGGACATAATTATTAAGAGGAAATATAAAAAGACAACATTGAACATGTTAAGAGATAGTTTTCTAAAGAAAGTAAAAAATCCATTTATTTCTATTAATATTAGCATGAATATATAACTAACAGGATATCTGCATTTACACACACACAAACAGAAACATGCATATGTACGTGTGTCCACATCAAAAAATAGAAACTCTAGAGTCGAAATTCTTAAGAAAACAGATTTCAACAAGAAAACTGATGTTTTCTAACAAGTACAAGCTGATTTGCACTAAAATATTGCATGTACACACACATGAATATATGTGTATACATATATATGTACATAACTATGCACATATTCATGTGTGTGTACATATATTTATGTTTTTCATTTTTAGAAAAGGGCTTCATTTATATTCCGTTCTGCCCTGCTATTCTCTATTCTATGTAGACTAAGATGGCCTAGAATTCAGATTCACATGCCTCTTCCTGTCAAGTGCTAGAACTAACACCATGTCCAGAGTTATACATACCATCATATAGTAAAGACAGACTTTAATGATCTGTATTTGCCTTGAACTCTCACCAGAAATAGTCTTATGATTCTCCAAATCTTTGAACACTCACAGCTCTTATGATGTCTAATTGCTCTCCAGTTATTTACCAATATGATTATTGTTCACTGAACCAGACCATATACACTGTATTCTCTGTAATACAATCCTTTATAGGTACTGTGGGTGATAATCATTATTTAAAAGTTTAAGGTTAAAGTAACAAATGATTGTTTTCTGAAGTTAGAGATTCAAAATTGCCATAATTGGGTAGGTTGAAATCTTAGAAAAAAATTTGTTCTTCTTCAGTCTGGATTTAAAATTTCAACAATACACTACCAACAGTTCTGAAACCCTGGTACTGGTACACAGAAACACGTTCTTTAAGACCATCAAATATCTAAAGTAAGGATCATTCCAAAGATTTGTGCCAAAAATCCTTATGAAAAAGATTTATTCCTGATGTAGGATGTCCTTTTGTGTATGTGTTGATATAACTGGTTAATGAATAAAACTGTTTTGGCCAATGGCTTAGCAGAGTAAAGCCAGGTGGGAAATCTGAACAGAAATAGAGAGAGAGAGAGAGTAGTTGGAGTCAGGGCGATGCCATGCAGCTGCCTAAGGAGAAAGATGCAGAAAAGATGCCATAAAGATACCACAGCCTTGTGTCAATATACAGATTAAGAGAAATGGGTTAATTTAAGATATAAGAGCTAGATAGGAATTCACTTGAGCCATTGGCCAAACAGTGTTGTAATTAATATAGTTTCTATGTGATTATTTGGGTCTGAGTGGCTAAGAAACCAACACAAAGTCTCCATTTACAAAATGTCACCTACTGTCTGGGGTATGGATTCACATAAGACCTAAAAAGCTTAAGAAAAAAACAAGAGGGCTTCTAGACCCACAAAAATGGGAGCCAAGTGCAGCTTCTTTGTTGACACATTTTTTCTTTTCTTTTTTTCAGATAGGCTCTGTTTTCAGGCTGCAAGCAGAGACTTGGCTCCTTTAAGAAAGGGCTTCTTGGTTCATACTGGTATAAGTGGCTCTGGTTCTCTCAGGAGGTCCTTTTAAAGATCACTTAAAGTTTGTGAGCAGAGTGCTACAAGTTGCTTAACTGTGACAGACTTGCTATGTCCCTGGAGCTGAAGCTGTGAGACAACAGAGGCAGTGAACATAATTCCGCCACGTTGGATGGGGTAGAGCCAACAGGCAAAGCTGCAGTGCATTAGTCCCCTCCATGCCTGCTTAGCATTAAAAAAAAGAAAAAGAAAAACAAAAACTCTACTTGTCAGAAAATGATTACAGATACACAATAAGACAGGTTCAGGTGAATAAGACCTCTAAATGAGGCACAGTGTTGGATAAATGTACATGGGCTTAGGAGAGAGAGAGAGAGAGAACAAAGACTACAGACAGTCATAGATTAAAGGAGTAAAGATAATAAAATAAATATTAAAAAGTAATAGAATAAACAAAACCATGTAAAGATGGAAAATACACAGTGTCTGGATTATGTTTAGTACCGTGTTTTCTTTGAAATTTTTGACTGTGAAGGAGCTAAGTATAGACAGACACTTCATTGCATCGGCTGTTAGCTAATCCAACATAAAGGTATCTTGAAAATTTGAGTCTAAGGATATGTTACTTTGAAAAAGAGGTTCTGCTTTTGTTTCTCCAGAAGATGAAGACCTAAGGATTCCTTCCAGGCTAATGTACTTTCATTGAACAAGACCCCCCCTCCCCACAACCACTGAAATGTCTCTGTGAACCTTAAAATACTTTGTCCAACAAACAGCAGAAAGCAATTTGGAGAAAACTACCCCCAAATTCAGAAAATGATTGGTTATAAATGTTTGTTTTCATTTAAAGGGGGTTGATTATAAATAATTAAATGGTGACAGTCAATCTCTTTTCTTAGAAAAAGGAGGGGAAATGTGTTATAAAGATGAATACTTTGCATTGGTATGGATCTTGGTCTACTGATAGAAATTTAAGATCAATTTGTTATGCCGTGTACATGCATTTCTGCTCTTGTTTAAGGCATTTTGCTTGTGTTTGTGATATATAATTAAGAAATACAGATTAATAGATAGTCACCTATAATAGTAAAACTGTAGTCATGTTAGTTAGGTTTTTTTAGATATACAGAGATATATTTCAGATGGATAGGTATTCTTCAAATCTTTCAAAGACCTATAGAATGTGACATTTAAAATGTTTTAAGAACTTAGACTTTTCTCTGATTGTGAATTATAGGCTGGTTTTTCTTTGCTTTATGTCTAAAAGCCTCTTATAAGTTAGTACATATATTTGTCTTTCTGGGTCTGAGCTACTCCACTCAGTATGATGTTTTCTAGCTCTATCCATTTGCCTGCAAATTTCAAAATGTCACTATTTTTTCCACTGTGTAGTATTCTATTATGTAAATGTACCACATTTTCCTCATCCATTCTATGGTAAAGACATATTAATGTTGTTTCTAGGTTCTGGCTATGACAAATAATGTAGAACCTAGACAATAAAGAGGACTCTAAGAGATACATACATGGATCTAATCTACATGGGAAGTAGAAAAAACCAACATCTCCTGTGCAAATTGGGAGCACAAGGATTATGGGAGAGGGTAGAAGGGGAGGCGACATAGAAAAAAGGCTAAAAAAAAAACAATTAAAAAAGGAACTGCAATATTATGTATACTGATAAATGTGTATAAATGTAGTTACATTAACCCAAAATTTGTAGACTTTTTGGAAGCATTTATATAAATTTTAAGCACAACAACAACAAAAAAAAAAGAACTTAGACTTTTCTTGATAGTGAGCCATGTCTGCTTCTGGTAACACCAGTTCTGAGAAGTTGAGGGCATTGAGAAACTCGTTAAAGTGAAAGGTTAGCCATTTGGACAAGAATATGCTTTTTCCTGGACTACTTGACAGTATGCTTTAGGAACCTGACATGCACAACCCACAGAAAAGTGACTGTTGAACTTTCCAAAAGATGGGATTGTCATTTAGGGTTCCTGCTTCACAGAATAAACTGTCAGGCATTCTGCAGGACAGAGAAGAAAGTGACTGACAAACTGCCAATATTGGCAAAAGACTTTCAAAGTTCCTTCTTTATGGAAAAGTCTGCCAAATACTATGAGCGTGTAGGCTGAAGATGGATGCCAAAAAGTTACAGAAGATCTTTGGGTGACTGTCCAGGCAACAAGATGTCTCTGTCAATTCTAGAGTTTTGGAAGTCGTTTATAATGCACTTCCTGTTAACTTAGGTAATACTATATTCTTCTGGGGTCTTTAATGGAGTTGAAGACAGTTACAGTTTTCCTTGGTTAAGATAGAATACAAATTAGATATGAAACTTCAGACTCACAAAGAAATATTTTAACTGTAACTCTTGCTTGATACCTGTTTTATTTTATGTAAAGTTAAAATCTTCTTTTTTAATTAGACAGAAAAGGGGAGATAACATGGAGTGTCCTTCTATGTGTTGCTTGTATTGGCTAATGAATAAAGTTGTTTTGGGCAATGGCTTAGCAGAGTAAAGCCAGGTGGGAAATCTGAACAGAGAGAGTAGGTGGAGTCAGGGAGATGCCATGTAGTTGCCTAAAAGGAAGGACACCAGAACCTTACCCAGTAAGTTACAGCCTCATGGCGATATACAGATTAATAGAAATGGGTTAATTTAAGACGTAAGAGCTAGCTAGGAATACACATAAGCTACTGGCTGAACTGTGTTGTAATTAAAGAGTTTCTGTGTGTTTATTTGGGTCTGGCAGCTGAGAAACAAACATGCAGTCTCTGCTTATATATGCCAAAAAAGAAAGCCAGATACAAAAGTCCTGCATGATAACTAAAGAATATGTATAATTCTTTGAGGAAGAGAAAAAAATGCTATAAAAATAAGTTATTCAAACAATTATTAAAAACTTTATGGTACATACATCGTGTAACAGTATTTTATCAATCTTCATTTTCTCATATGTGCTAGCTGGTTTAAATGATGTTAAAGAATATTTCTGGTGGCTTAGCTTGGTTGTCAACTTGATACACCTGGAAAGAGGGGCTCACAGTGGAAGAACTGCTCTATTAGACTGGTTTATGGACATGTCTGTGGAGAATTTTCTTGATTGCTAATTGGTAGACAAGGGCCTAGCCCACTGTTGGCAGTGGTACTCCTGAGCAGGTGGGTCTGCATTGTCTAAGTAAGATAGCTGAACCTGGGTTCACAGGGGCAAGCCATGGTTCCTGCCTCTGCTCCGACTTAGTTTTCTGTGCTGATATCTCTCAATGATTGATAGTCACTAGTAAACATAGATAAAATAAACCCTTTCCGTTCTTTTCATTTTTATCTCAGCAGCAAAAGCAAACTAATAACAATATTCTTAGGGGATACATGTTAAAGTGTTAAGGGAAAATGTTAACAATCTCTGAAATTTACTCTCAAGAAATTTAGCCAAATAATGGCAAGTAATGAATATATAAGAAATTAATCAAACATGGCAAATGTTAATTATTGAACCTATGATGAGGAATAAGTGATACTAAATATACTATTCTTACAAACTTTTCATTGCCTTTACCTTTTCAAAATATAGATTAAAAAAGTAAAAGCAAAGCATAAATGTCTAAGAAACATTTCATATTAATACATATGTTTAAGAAAATGACTAAATTGAAGATACAGATCATATAAACATAAAGAATACTGTTTTTAATTAAAACTATGGTTAACTTATTTACAATAGTGAAAATGCTTTAAGTATTAAATAGATATTTATGTAGAAAGTTTCAAAAATTCTATTAAGTTCTAACTGAAAGATTGAAGTAATAAAAAGCAAAGAAGAAGCTGCTAACAACTCATAAAAATTAATTGCATATGTCAACTGAGCTAAATTCTTTGGTTAAACCCTACTGTGAAGCTGATTTTTTTATTAGATATGATTAACATTTGAATTAGTAGACATTGAATGAGGCACATTATTCTAGATCTCACCCATTCACTTAAAGGCCTGTGAAGGAATTCTGTCATCAGACTGCCAGAATCACTTTGGGCAATTCCATTAAGACTCCCTTTTTATATACACCCATTAGTGTTGCTTCTATGGAAAATCTTCACTAAAAGAGAAGACTGATCCAGAAAGTTCAGGAAATAAGAGCTTGAGTAGGTAAAAAGATAATGGAAGAAAGTTGAAGAAATAATACTAGGAGTTTTTTTTTAATCTCTTTCTTTTTTATTGTTTTTATTAAACCAGGAGTTTTTCTGAAAGGAATGAAAAGTAAAATTTCAGAACTGAATTTCTTATTCAAATGTAGTAAGAAGGCAATGTTGAGAGAGGAGGTTTCTTGTCTGAGGTTTCTGTCCTGCCCGGTTCCCACAGTTGTTAAGTCCCAAAGAAATCACACAGAGGTTTACATTAGTTATAAACTGATTGACCCATTAGCTCAGGCTTCTTATTAACTCTTATAACTTATATTAGCCCATTATTCTTGTCTATGCTAGCCACGTGGCTCGGTACCTTATTCAGCGAGGCAGTCACATCTTGCTTCTTCTGTGGCTGGGTCACGTCTGTGTCCTCTTCCTAGAATTCTCCTGTTCTCCTTGACCTGCCTCTACTTCCTGTCTGGTTGTCCCGCCTCTACTTCCTGCCTGTCTACTGGCCAAACAGTGTTTATTTTAATATAATTGACAGAATACAGACCATTGTCCTACACCAAAGAAACATACAGGTAGACATTACAAATTCTATATTACATATCAAAAGATTTGAAAGAAGAGGTATAAAGCAAAACCTTGCAGGGGTTTCATCAGAAAAAAAAATGTATAATAGTTACAAAAATGCAGTTGATATCAGACTTCTTATACAAACATATGACATCAGGGATTTACAGAACATGCTCAATTTTTAAAGGTAAAAATTTCCACACACCTTTCTGTTCTATCACAATGTGCACAAATAAAAACAAATCCTCAAGCTGTTTATTTCCCGATAATCATTAGGTGAATATGGCTATAATTTTACAATTCAGAGATATAGCTTTCTCTTGAGAGTATGTTGTTTATTGTGATTCATGAACTCATTGTTTTAATGTTATTTAATTATATAGTCTTGCCTATGTTTGCATACAGCAGTTCAATATGCAGCCCTTTCAGAACCCTAAGGGTTCAAATGCACCATTAAACTATGGTTAAATTATTGATATAATAACAGCAAAATGTTGCGGAATAGTAAAATGATTTCCATGCAAGAACCTTAAACCTATTCAGTAAATTTTTTTTAAGATTTACTTATTTCATTTTACATGTGTGTGTGGTTTGTCTGCTTGTATGTATGTACAACACATGTGAATGTCTGGTGTCTATAAAGGTCAGAAGAAGGCGTAGGATCCTCTAGAACTGAAGTTATACATAGCTGTGAACCATCATGTGGGTGCTGGAAACTGAACCTGGGTCCTCTGCAAGGGTAGTATGTGCTCTAACTGCTGAACCATTTTAGCAGCCTTTCAAACATTTATATTTTTTCACACAAACCCTTTTATCTATACATTTTTATATAAAGGCATTCATCTCAAACAATCATTGGTCTGGTTTGAGGCTCCTGGTCTCTGCTACACCATCAATGACGAGTCCTTACTAGGACTCTTCCTGAACATCCTGTTGTTGCCTTGTGTAGTGGAGGTCTTGTAGCCCTGGGTCCACAGGACAAAACTGGCCCCTCTTGCTCCAGCAGATCACAGATGGGGTAGAGGTTGGGGTGGGCCCACATATAACCCTGGTTCTGGGCTTGGGTAGCTTAAGGGTTGGTCAGTCCTCCAGCTCTTCCCTGTCTTCAACACCAGATGAGCTCTCCAGCATTGTCCCGGCTAGCTTGGAGTGATGAGTACAGTTCTCTGGCATTCAGAACCTCAGGGCCAGTTCTTCAGCACCAACACCTTCAGGGCCAGCTTTGCTGTATTGCCCAGGCAAAGTGTAGGGGCCAGTTCTTCCACCTGCCTTGGACATAGATGGTGGTAGTGATGGGGGGTATCTTTACCCTGCCCAATCCACCACATGACAGATGAGTAATGGGGACAACTCTCCCATGCTTATAACATCAGGGATGGCTTACCCAGACCTCTGCCAACAGGGTCAGCTCTACTGTTCTGACCAGAAGATGTGGAGAGCCCACTTTCCCAAGTCCTGCAGTTCCCTTGCTTACCCTAGGTGGCAGAGTTGGGGTGGATGGGGAGGTGCAAACATTTACTTTTAAAGACATGAAAGCAATATAATCTTGTAACTGTACCTTCTATCCCTTGCAACTTTACTATAGTTCTTTAAGAATATGACTTAATATGTAAAAAGTATCTTCAATGAGTATCAGCAATACAATATAAGAAGAGAAAGGGATACTTGAACACTGCTATGAGGACAGACATGCCATTACAACAGAAGTAAGTATGTGGGGTACTATGTAAGTTAGTTAACTTCATTTAGCCATATCACAATGCATATGCACTTTCAAACATGTTACATGTGGTAAATATTTACAATTTTTCTTTGGCAATTTCAACACTAAAGAAAAAAATGGCAGCATTAATAATAAACTTGTAAAATGAAAGCAGAATGTATTATACTTGCTGAGTGAATTAGATTCATCAGAAAGTGAAGCTATATAATGAGGATATATATTTAATCAACTTTTAGACTACAAGCAACAGCACTGGAATACCAATAGAAGGCATTTAAAATTCAAGAGAACATGAAAAGATGGAAATAATTGTTCTGGAGAGGTAATTTTACTTACAGTCATTTACAAATCAATCATTCTAATGTAAATTAACAAAAATGTATTCAATTCTGTAACAGAGAAAAAATTCTCTATAAATGTCCTAGAAATGTTCACCAAAGTTGATTCTATCCTATATTATAAAAACAATCTCATTTACGGTGGTGGTACATGCCTTAATGCTATAAATTGGGAGGCAGTGGCAGATGGATCTCTGTGATTTCAAGGCTGGCCTGGTCTACAAAGTGAGTTCCAGGTCAGCCAGGACTTTATAGAGAGATCATATCTAATAAAGAAAGAGAGAAAGAAACCATCATTGATAACCAAAATTTTAAAGGAATTAGGGGTCAACCAGTTATCATGGGTCAAAAACTAGGAAATATCAACTACTGATAAAGAGACAATATAAAATTCCCTAGAGATAAAATCATTCTCTAAAGAAGAAATCCACACATCAATGTATTTATTGTATCTATGTATTCTAAATTAAAAAATAACAATAAGACCAGCCCAAACTCTTAATATGGATTTCTACTATAAAAATGATAAATTGAACTCTTTTCCCTTCTCTTCTCTTGAAGTCTCACTAAGAGCAGTAATGAAATACTCTACCTAAAAGTCAAACAGACAGTAAGAAAGAACGATTCAAGATCATCTACCAATGGCAAAGGCAGTTTAACAATTTCATAGTGGGAAACAAATCAAAAACACAAAGCAGCAGAGAAAGGGATGGCGGATGCATGGGCCAACATATCGGAGGAGCCCTAGAAAGGGAGTATCATGAAGGACATTGGTAGAAAGAGTGAGATGGAGAAAGTTGAAAGCTGAAAGACAAAACTTTAACTCTTCTCATGACAAGACAGAGGAATCCTTGGCTAAAAGCCCCTCCTCCAAATAATGATTAATAACAATTCATTATGACAATTAGCAGCAGCAGCAGCAGCAACAGTAGTAGTAGAAAATGAAGTTGCTTCTCTAGGGTAAAAGGCAATGCTTCATATAAACACATCAGGTTTTGATAACTGGGGTTGTGAAATATGGTGGCATGAGGCAGTTAGAGGGCAGCTTTCTGGAGATGGTTTTCTTCTGCTGTGGGTTATGGGTACAGAGTTCAGGTTGCAAGGTTTGTGGCACAAGTGCTTTCCCCAATGAAGCACCACTCTGCCCAGCACTAACAATTTCTCAAGGGCCTATTCACTCTCTTTTCTCCCTTCTCCATGAGTGTATAAATTTGAACAAACACATTTTAATTTAAAAAAATTGCATGTCTTTAAAAATGTCTGACAATTCCATAGTTCCTTGTTTAGACTTACTCATTTTCATTTTTTTGAGAAATTTATAGACAAAGAATATACACACTACTCCACAGCACATACAAGCTTCTCTAAAATAGAGTACATACTGGAGCACACAGAAAACCTTAACAAATAGAGAAAAGCTGAAACAACCCAGATATTCCATTAGACAATTAAGTTTAAAATAATCAGAAAAAATTCTTAAGTTTATTAACTCATGGAGATTAAAGAACTCATTACTAAATGATGAATGGGTCAAAGAAGAAACAAAAAAAACTTTTGCTGAATTTAATTAATGCTGCAACTACAAGGCAACAAACTTTTGAGACACATTAAAAGAAGTTCTAACAGGAAAGATTACAACCCCAACTTCCTATATTGAAAACTAGAAAGAGTACAAATAAATGATGCAATGTAAGAATTTGGAACAAGATAAACCAAAAATCAATAGAATGCAAGGTGAGCCTTGTCAGTTTGGTTGCTCACCTTCCTGGACTTAGGGGGAGCTGGGAGGACCTTGGACTTAACATAGTGAAGGGAACCCTGATGGCTCTTTGTCTTTGGAGAGGGGTGGAGTGGGGGTATGGGTGGAAGGGAGGGGAGGGAAGGGGGAGGAGATGGAAATCTTGAATAAAAAAAATGAGAAAAAAATTAATGAAATATAAACAAACAAGCCAATACAAAGAATCAATGAATCTAGAGCTGGTTAATATAAACAAGATAGACAGTCTCTTGGGCCAACTAATCAGAAGAAAGGAAAGACCCAAATTAACAAGACCAGAAAAGAGCAAAGAAATATTGGAATAGACAACAAATACATAATACTATAAGGTAACACTTAAAAAATTCTATTCTCCATCAAGTTGGAAAATCTAAAAGAAACAAATGAATTTCTTGATTCAACTCCTAAAGTTAAACATAGAAGAGAACAACTTAAACAAAATTGTAACAAAGGAGGATGAAAAAGTAATGAAAATCCATCTGACTAAAAACAAACAAATAGACAAACAAAAAACACACATCCAGGTCCAGATGGATTGTCATCAGAATTTTACTAGACTTTTAAAGAATAATTATAACCAAACTCTTTGTAAACTCTTAAAAACAGAAACAGATGGAGCAGTCCCAATTTGTTCTATGATACCAGGATTAGTCTAATATTCAAACCAGGGAAAGGTAAAACAATTCCCCTCCCCCCCAAAAACTACAGACTGGTATTGCCGATAAACACAGATGTAAAAGTTCTCAATAAAATGCTAATAAACTGTATACAAGCACACATAAAGAGGACTGTCCACCAAGATCACTTTGAATTTTTTCAAGAAATAGAGTTGGTTCAACATATGCAAGTCAATAAATATTATAAATCATATAAATTGACTCAATGAAAAAATCAAATGATAATTTCAACAGATGCAGAAAACATCTTTGTGAAAGTCCAACATGCTTTGATAATAAAAGTCCTAGAGCGAACAGGGCTTAAGGAAACATACATCAAGAAAATAAAGGCTATATATAACAAGTTGACAGCCAACATTATCAACTTTATCCTAAATGGAGAAAAACTTAAAGCAATCTCATTAAATTCAGGATCAGATAGGGCTATCCAGTATTCCCACTCGTTTTCAACATAGCACTGAAAAAAACTAGCTGAAGCAATAAGACAACTTATGCAAGTCAAAGAGATACACATAGGAAGAGAAGTCTAATTATACTATTTGCATATGTTATATTATATATACAACATACCCAAATTCCCACCAGAAAACTAACAGGAACAATCAACAATTTTAGGAAAACTAGAACAAAATCAATTTACAAAAATCAGTAGCATTTTAATACATCACAGAGAGACACACTGAGAAATAGATCATAGGCACACTTAAATTTACAATAGTATGAAAGACTATGACATATCTTAGAATAAACCTAATCAAAGAGGCAAAAAATCTTTATGGTGAAAACTTCAAGTCTCTGAAGAAAGAGATTTAAAAAGACATTAGAAAACAGAAAGGTATCCTGTGTTTGTGGATTAGTAGAAATAACATTGTAAAAATTAACACCCTACCCAAAGAAAGGTATAGCTTCAATACAATCCCAATTAAAATACCTACATTTTTTAAAGAAATAGAAAAAAGCATCCAAAAATTCATATGAACCACCAAAGACCTTGGAGAGTCAAAACACTCCAGAGAAAAATGAATATTGAAAGAATTATTATTCCAGATAAGACATATTATAGAACATGAGTGATAAAAGCAATATGGCATTGGCACAAAATGTACATCAATGGAATAAAATAGAAGATCCAAATATGAGTACTTGTAATTCTAGACATCTAATATTTGATAAAGGCTCAAAAAATATACACTGGAGAAAAGAGAATCTTCAAGAATTGTTGCTGGGGACTGGATATCCACATGCAGAAGAATGAAATGACACACATATGTATAACCCTGCACTAAACATAGATAAAAGTGGATAAAAGACCTTAATTTGAAACCTGAATCACTAAAATGATGTGAAGAAAATACTGGCAGTACTCTCCAAGACATAGGTGTAGGAAAGGACTTTCTGAACAGGGGTCCATTTGTCCAGGAATTAAAGCCAACTATTGAAAGCATGGACCTCACAAAACTAACAAGCTTCTGAACAGCAAAGGAAACATTCAGCTGAATGAAGAAGAAACCCACAGAATAGGAGAGAATCTTTGCCAGCTATACATATCTGGTAGAGGATTGAAATCTAAATATACAAAGAATACAAACACACAAAACCAACCAACCAACCAACCAACCAACCAACCAACCAACCAACCAACCAACCAAACACCCTTCAAAATTACCACCATTAAAGAACCACATAGTGTCAAGGACAAATGGCTAAATTAAAAGCAAAACAAAACAAAAAATGGATTACGGATTAAAACACAGAGCTCTCAATTGAAGAAATATAAATTGCTCAGAAATAACTCAAAAGGTGTCAACTGTCCTTAGCAATTAGGGAAATGCAATGTAAAACTCCTCTGAGTTCAACAAAAAGGTTTAGAACAAACACTGGTGAGGTTGTTGGGAAAGGTGCGCCCTCATTCAATCACTTCTGGTAGAAACACATAATTGACAGAGCTTTCTGTTCTTCCCGGTCCTGTAGCTGTTCAGTCCCAAAGAAACACACACAAGTCTATATTAATTATAAACTGGTTGGCTTATTAGCTCAGGCTTCTTAAATTAGCCCATACTTCTTGTCTGTGTCATCCACGTGGCTTGGTACCTTTTATCATCGAGGTCTTCTCACCTTGCTTCCTCTGTGTCTGGGTAATTACTAGAGACTGCATCTTTCCTCTTCCCAGAATTCTACTCTTCTCATTGCCCCACCTCTACTTCCTGCCTGGTTACTCGCCAATCAGCATTTTATCCAAACAAAACTAAGTGACAGGGTACAAGACCATTGTCCCACAGTACCCCCCCCCCCCCGCCTTTGTTTTTTCTCAAAACAAGAACCCTGAATCTAATCTCCTTTGTTTAGCTTTCTTCCTGACCATTATCCCTAACAACTTGTAACCAACACTCTAAACACAGAGAAACATCCATAATCCATTTTTTTTTTTTGAGAATGTGGATTTAATTTTCCAGGCTACTTCCTGCTGATTGGGGATGCTGCTAATCCTTTTTTTTTTTTTTTTATTGATTTCTATTGTTGAGCTCTACATTGTTTTAGAATTGTATTTTAGTTCAATTTTAGTAAAAACGTTCAACTTTCATAAACCAATATTAAATATATTTTATATTTACAGAAAATATGAAATGTATAACTCTTACATGCTATGAAGACAGGCTTTGTTTACTTTGTGTCATAATTTTAGGTAATCTCTACTTCACAATATACCTTTCTACAATTCAAATTAGGATATGACTACACAGGGGTAAAGGTAATTCATCTTAAAATACACAAGTATTTTAAAAATTATGTATGGCTATGGTTATAGAAATATATGAACATTTGATTTCTACAAAACCACACCCTGACAGGAATTATTTTTTCTCCTCACTTGATACTGCATTTTGCTTCTTGAATAACGATAAAATCAATCTGAAAGGACAGATTTTAATCTGAAATGTTACTGCACTTTTTTTCTTGTAGAGAAGAGTATGCAGCAATTTCTGCTATGCATTAGAGATCAGACTCCCGGCCATGGTTTACGTGATTGATGGGTTTCTATTTGAGCAGGCACAAATGTGAATAGCAACTGTGAAGTGTTTACCAGAGAGACACAGCTAATGTAACATCAGCCAGTTTTCCCTTTTATTGTCAGCATGAAATGGACTCTACTATAGCAAAATATTTTTGAAGCCACACACAAAATTTTAATACATGGCTGAAATCTAACACAAAGCAACAGACACATATATTCAGAACATAGGTCTAACAGCTGGTCAGCCATAGATGTCAATGATTCACAGAAAAGCCCACTCAATACATCATTTTTGAAATAACATGTTTTATCAGGATACAAATCTTTCAGTTTTGAGTCAGCTAACCTCTTGAGGGTAGAACAGCTCATTTCATACTGGGTCTTTTTAAATATAATTTTTTAAAAACTAGCATTCTATACAGATTATATCCACAAATGCTATTTATATTACTAAGTCAGATAATTCTTGCTGAATTATCTTACTGCCTTAAAAGTAAGAAAATTTCAGTAGACCCACTCATATTTGATAGGAAAATAGTTCAGAGTATCCCTTGTCTTGTTTGTAAGTGCATCCAGAAAAGAAAGCAACATTGCTCAGAACCTCGGCATTATGATTAATATTTCTTACATTGTTGCTTTTCTAAATGACAATCAAGCAGTTTTCCCCACCCAGAATTCACTGAAACCAGAACATCTGAAGGCATAACTCAACTCACAGAATCAACTTAATAGATCTGTATTCTGGATACCCAGAAGCACAATCCTGGGTACGACATCCCACATGGCAATATCCAACCTTCCAACCTTCTGGGTAGTTATGGTCATAAAGGGAGGTAATATTTATGAGAGCCTACTGAGTGCTGGATCCCAAGCCTACGTTTTACATACATTTTCACCTACAATGTCTAAAGGAAACTCTTAAAATACAAATGATTGTTTCTGCTATATACAGGTGACACTGATGATCAGAAATCTGAAACAATTCCGTAACCAACAGCAGAGTTAGGAATCAAACGTAGACCTAATATACTATATTCACTGAGAAATGAGAAGAGATAAATATAAAAATACAAAGACCCAAGGACGCCAAGTCTGATAATAATCAAGTGAATTAAGCCACAATAATTCTTTCAGTGACAATAAAAAAAAACTATGCAAAAATACTGGAAAATGTAAAACAAGACAAAACAAAAAAATTATTCTTGAACCTTAATGAAAATTCCTGGATACAAACACAGACCATGGATGAAAGGTCTCAGCAAAAGCAGGAAGACAATAGAGGGTAAAAGGGGTGAATATAATCTAGATATACTATATATTTATGCATGAAAACATGATAATTAGTACATGCTAATGAAAGTCATGTAAGTGGATACTACTCAGTCAGAAAGATGAAATTCACTGTCTTGTTTGCAGGAAGTATCAGAGCCCAGAACTCAGAGTAGAGAGAATATATAAGGTGAGGATAGAAGAGGGGAAAAAGAAGGAAAAGCAGCAAAATCTACAAACTCTCTCCTCTACTGTATGTAGTGTGTGATGTGTGTGTGTGTGTGTGTGTGTGTGTACACTGCTTAGGGAAGAAGGTTAGGACCCCATGGATAGGACATTGTTGCAGTGAAAACAGCAGCTGTCCTTGCACAAGATAAAAAACTGACATCTGAATTTCCCCTGCCCAATGCTACTGAAACCTCTGGCTTTCCACAGAAGTCTTCAAAGTCATTCAGTATCATCTAGGATCAAGGCAGAGCATAAACTGATCTGTCTCAATAAAGTATAAATGTAACCATTCAAAAGACTCCACTGCTGAGTTAAAACACAAACCACAAACACAAAATAAAAACAAAAACAAATTTCGGTGGAAGGTAACAAAATTTAGTATCAAAAGTATGTCATCTACATTCAATACATACACCAAAAAATCCCTAGACATGCAAAAAAAAATAGGAGTGCACCAAAAATAGCTAATAGAAGACAATGAGATTGCCAATACAACTATGTTAAACAGCCATTATGCAGGAAAATTACCATAGGGCATTTCAATAGAAGAGGAGAAATAAAACAATCCAAAGACCCTTAAAAATGGTTAATGTGATAAATTTTATGTCATATATATGCTACCACATGAGAGAATTAGACAGAAATTATAGAATTGAAAAAGTGAAGCATTTAAATGAAGAAAAAATACTATATGGTCTTTAAAGGCATACTGGAGAGGGAGAGGAAACAGTCACTGAACTGGAGGTTATGCATACACATTTCAAAGAACAGCCTCTAAAGAACAGCTAAAAAAATACTATGGGAAAATAACAAGTTCTGAAACCCTCACAAGCAGGGACAATATTGAATTACCATATTTAAATACAGTGGAAAAAACACAAGAAAATAGAGAAATATTTGAAGAAACAATGAAAAATTTTCATGTTTGTTTTTAAAAATCAATTTTTAGGAATCAACTGGTCAGTAAGAAGCCTGCAAAGAAAAAAGTGCATAGGTACAGCTTGGCACACTGCCACATACAAAGAAAAAGGGGCAAGAGCAGGAAGTGCTTTTAACCTCTGAGTCATCTCTCAAGTCCTCTTAGTTAAACCACCAAGGAAAATTATCTGGATAATTGTAAACTCTAATGCTATATTATCTCCAATAAACATTAAAATATTTAATTTTTATGAAAGATTAAGTTTTTCATTAACAAAAAGTTATTCCCCGAAAATTGATGTGGGGGGTGTGCACTGACAAGGACAATATTCTCCACTCAATGAACACGGATAAGTCAGGCTTGTGCCTATATGGAGCCCTCATCCCTATGTTCTAGTCTCTTTGGTGTGGGAAGGTACAGTATCTTTGATCTACAATCTTTTATGCCTGAAAAATATGCTAGAGCAATGGTGGCACAGAATGTGTGGGAGGAGCCAAATAAAGTCTGATTTGATCTGAGGCCCACTCCACAAGCAGAAGGAATTCACACTTGACACTGCTTGGGTAACAAAGAATCAGATACTTGAGAGCTCAAAGATCTAGGGCAAAACCAAACACTGCTGGTCTAAACAAACAAACAAACAAACAAACAAAATTAATAAAATGATTCCTAATGATATTCTGTTATACTCGTATATCAGTGCCTTATCCAGTCATCATCAGAGATGCTTTCTTCAGCAGCAAATGGGAACAGATACACAGACCCACAGACAGACATTATGCAGACACACAGAGTCTAAATTGGAGGTCTCCACCAAATCCTTCCCTTAGACCTCAAGGAATCCCACAGAAGAGGAGGAAGAAAGATTATAAGAGCAAAAGGGAATAGAAAATACCAGGAGAACAAGGCCTTCTGAATCAACTGAGCAAGTACATGTGAACACACAGAGACTCAAGCAGCAAGCACAGGCTTACATGGGTCTGTGTCAGGTCCTCTGCACATATATCATTAGCTTAGGATGTTTATGGGGCTTCTGACTGAGAATGAGTGGGTCTCTAACTCTTGGGCTTGCTCCTGGGACTCTTATCCTCCTTTGCATCACCATGTCCAACATTGACATGATAGTTTTTGCTTCATCTTATTATATTTTATTTTGTCAGGTCTGGTTGCTATCTATTAGAAGCCTGTTCTTTTCTAAAGAGAGACAGGAAGAGGGTGGATCTGGAGAAGAGGGATGGTGGGAGGAATTGGGAGGAGTAGAGAAAAAAACTATTATCAGGATATATTGTATAAGAAAGAATATTTTTTTCAAAAAATATGAATAAAATAATGAAAGATGAAGCTGCAAATCCTTTTTGTTAACAACACATATTTCCAATTTGCTTTTGGAAACTTTATATATGTTAGTAAAACATATGCTGTGTGATTTCTGATACCAACATTATACTAGTGATAATCAGTCCACTAACAAAACGGGATGTTTTGCAGAGCTAGAAAATTAGTGTAAAACCTAGCAAATTTGACCACATGTTAGTATTTTATAGGGTCACTGCTGCATTCAATGATTGCCTGTAATGGCATAACATTACCCATAAACCAGTACTCCATGAAAGAGTTATATGGGTGACATAAAATAAAATTATTTTTTCATAGAATATATTCTGATCATGGTTTTAACTCCCCTATTCTCCTCCCTACTCCCCACCCATCCAACCCTATGCCTTTCATCTCTTTAGATAGCAAAGTGGCAACTAACAAATAAACCAATGAACAATATGTAATCTTAGATTACAAATCTCTATATGCATATCATTGAAACTTATCACAAGTAAGCAAAAAGTGGTAGCTACTGCTCTATGAGAGCTATAGACAAGGCAGTGGAGGGTAAAGAACCAGCTACAGAGACACTCACAAATAAACAAGCACACCTGCTCATAGAACACGCCTTGTCACAAAGACAACTGCTTTTCAGAAGCTGTGACGAAGAGAAATCTCTAATTTCAAGCTAAAATTTCTTCTTTTGCTTTATATCCAGCTAAAGACAGAACAGAAAGGGATAGTTGAATGATGTTCCTCCTAAAGGTCTGTTTACACCAGGTCCCCGTTATCTATGACTATGATCTTATTAAGAATATACTAGTGTAGGTATTGCAGTCAGCTTTCTTCCTGCATTGGTTATAGTCCCTAGGCCAATGTGACTGAGTCTCTATAAGAAAGGAAAGAGTGGGTTCTAGAGAAAGATGAGTAAAGTTGCCGCTGCACATCATGAAACCCGAATTACGATACCCAGAGTCTCTGTAAAAGCTGGGTGTGATGCCAGGGGTGGTGGCGTTCATGCATGAAATTGGGGCAGGCAAATTTCTGGCACTCTGGCCAGCTAGTCTACCAAAAATCAATGAGTTTCAGTGTTCAGTGGGAGACTATGTTTCAAAATATGAGGAGTATATTGATCAAGGAAAACATCCAACATTAAGCTCTGGCCTCAAAACACATTGCTCACATGAACACCCATGTGCACACACCTATACAAACATACCACAGTTATGTACGTTTATATATAGATATACATACAGTCATACACACACATACATATATCTCACATATGTACACACACAAAATTTTCCTGATTGCTGCATTTGGAGCCTTCAGCTTACAGATGTGTGAGAGAAGAGTTTTAGTAAATTTAAGTCACTAAGTTTCTGGTAGTTTCCTACAATGACCCACACAATTCTAGATTTCTTTAATCATTTTGACCTGTAAACACAATAGAGTTTTGGATAGCCTGCATTTCTACTTTAAAATTAAGGTTAGAAATTCTTACTGTGATACTTCAATGTGAGCAAATTCCTCAGTGATAACAGACATATGGTGAAAAGGAAAGCATTCCTTACAGGAGCTGAACTTAAGGGAAACATTGTTTATCACCTCACAAAGGATCGTCTATTGACTGCATTATGCTAGGACCTAAGCTATTACTTACATCTATCTCATTTAATTTCCAAAACAGCACTATTATTAGCACTCATATTTAAAAAGCTAAATAAATTGAGGTCAAAGAGAATTAGCAATTATCACAAGGTCACAAAGTTGGTGGATGACACAATTGAGGATAATTGGTCAGTATTAATGTTGTATGAAGCTAAATAATTCCTGTCTATAAATTCTAAGTGCCCTTTTAACTTGTAAAAGTTTTCAGTACTATAAATTGCAACTAATCCTAAAATCATAGGAGATAAATGAAATAAGACTTCAAATTAAAGTCTAAGTATTTTCAGCTTATTAATGATATGGTGATAGATAGGATGAAATTAATCAAGAACAAGAGGGTGAGTTCTTAATATTGTGCGGAAAATGAATTAAAACCATCTGACACAGATATGTTGTAGTGGAATAATCAAAACTGAGCCAGTGAGGGGGCTCAGTTGGTAAAAACTTGCTGTAAATACTTAGGACCAGAGTTTGAGCTCTGGGACCCACATGGTGAAAGAGAGAACCAACTCCTACAAGCTGCTGTCTGACATCACATGTTCGCCATGGCACATGCATCCCACCCCATACAAATAAATGTAACACAAAAATAGGCCATGACTGAATCAAGATATGACACACAGACAAGTTAAAATGTAATTTAAATTTGATGGGCTGCTAATGGAGGAACATAATCTGCAGAACTATTTCTCTGCTACAAATCAGTCAAGTTCTAGTATATTTTAAAAATACTTAAGCAGTTGGCTATAGTAAACTAAAAAAAAGATGCAAAATTATGTGGGAAAAAGATTTAGGAAAAGTGACTTAGCAAAGTATTTGAAGGTTAAATAAGGATGTTCCTCCTCTCCTGAAAAGCTCGTAGGCGGGTGCAGGTGGCTCTGCACATGTACCTTGCAGCTGTTCTCACACACAAGGCAGGTTCATGAGCAGCTCCTAAGTTCAGGTGTCTCTGCCAGACGTCTGGAGCACACAGACTAGCACGACTGCGTCACTGTATGGCAGGGCAACACAGCTGCTTGGGAGTTGTGATCAGGATTGGAGCTCCCAAAAGTTTTCCAATGAAATACAATAATTGATTTTGATTCTGCTAAAATATCCAAGCTATACCCTGAATTCTTTTGATCATTTACAGTCACTTGTCATTACAGAACGCATTGCTCAGGTCCAGCCTGCAGGGCAGATGTGCTACTGAAGACCTTAGGTCTGTGAGCCAAGTAAAAACTAGAAAACTCAGGCTTGACTACAGTTGCTGTATGTGAAACTCCACCTTTCCTTACATTTTAAAGAGGTTATTTTTTACTTCTTTTTCTTTCCATCTACTTGAATTATTATGTTTCATGGATGTGAAAAAGGCAGAAGACTTCACATATGTTTTCAAAAAGAATTGTCAGTCTGTACTAGGTAAACATTCTCTTAATGACAATGTACTTAATTTTAATTTTAAGGATGGCAGTCTGATCTACAACCCTTACTTATCTTAAAATTCAACATGTGTCAGGAGAGCACCTCGAAGTTCAGGGAACCCTTTTGATGCTGTGTTCTGATAAAACGCAATTCTGGGTGAGATTTAATGTGATGGCTTCCTAAGACTCTCTTAAAAACTTGCTAGAAATAAAAGAGGAAGATGCTGAAATGATAAACTAATAAATAAATGGTACAAATAACTCTAAAATGAATAGAAAATAATTAAAACTCAAAATATATTTAGCATTTTTAGTTATATATGTACAAGATAGATACAGTACACTGATTTTCAAATGTGGGTAGTTAATTTCTGTTACTTAAACCCTCATTTTGTATCTATGGATTTAATATTTCCTTAGCCTGTACAATAGTGTAGGTGGGGATAAACACTGTAACATAACTTCTGACATGCAACGGAGCCAAAGAAACGAAGATAGTGAGAACACAAGAAATAGACATGTTAACAAGGACGCTTTCTCACTAAAAATCCTATGTAATTCTACTTGATTCTAGAAAGTTAGAAAACAGAAAACTCATTCCACAAATATTTCATTGCTTGCCTCCAAAAAATTGTTGACATCCTCTGTGGCCATCTGCCAAAGTGGCCTTCCTGTGTGCTTGATGGCGTTAGAAGAGTTTCAGGGTTCTGTGGATTGAAGGAAGAAAATATTCTATGCTCTTGACTTCTTGTATTTATTTTCTTGGTTCTGTTAAAAGGCAAAAAAGGGTAAATTTACTAACTTTGATCAGTTATTCTGTACATATTAAGATTCACATTCAAATCAAACTTAAGCTTTTTATGAGCTTTGCTTAGAATCATATAATTTTAAACGCAAGTTATGTGCTAATAATATGAGTAATAAGGAGTTGCATGAGCCAAGTAACATGACCCCCTGGCTCCACATTAAGGGACACAAACGCCACCAGTCTCCACTTGGATCCAAGTGCAGCTGAGCCCAACCTGGACCTGAAAGACTGCTTCTTTCACTCAAACACCTGAGCAAAAACTAAGTACTCATACAGGTAATGAAAATGAATGGTCTAACAGGAGGATCTGGGATAGGAAACAGATCAGGTGTGGTTTAAGAATCTGTATTTTAACGGGTATGCTAGAGTACCAATACACTGTACTGGTTAGATTATTTGATATTTAATTATCTATAAATATAATGGTATATAATTAAATTTATAGTTTATAAAACTGTCAAGAGACAAAGTTATTGTACAGTTTGGGGTAAAATATTTTTATCTTGGAAAATTAGTAAATATAAAATATATTACATTTTTAGACTCATTCACAATAACAGACATCTTTGAGATTGCTTACTAGACTACCCTAACATCAAATCCCTTAATGCTGACAGGGCAATTCACAAATATACTCTTGGACCTGGAGAGGAGATAGTCTTGTTTAAAATATTATAATAATAAAGTTAAAATGTTCTTCTGTGATCCTTCACTTACAAGCATACATACAAGCAATTCATACACAAGATTCAAGTTGGACCAGTAACCAACCACTAATTTTGAAAAACATATTAGAACACAACTGAGTTTTAGCTAAGAGAAAGAGTTAAATAGATTATGTTCCTCCATTAACAGCTCATCAAATTTCCATTCAAACTTTCTTTAAAACTCATCTATGTACCATTATTGTCTTTCACTGTTTATTTTTGTTTTACACTTATTTGTGTGGGGATGGGGTGAATGTGTGTCATGGTGACATGTGAGGCCAGAAGGCATCTGCAGGAGCTGGCTCTCTCCTTCCACCATGTGGACCCCAGGCCTTAAGTCCTCGCAGCAAGCTGAGCCCTCCCACTGGTCCAGTTAGTATGAGTCTATTTATGACTGTATATACTCAGATTGTAATTTGAAGTCTTATTTCATCTATCTCACATAATTTTAGGATTATTTGCAATTTATAGTAGTAGTTAGAATAAATTAAGAAAAGATATAAATAATGACTAAAGTAAAATTCTGAGTAAATAATGACAGAAACAGTGACTTAGTAAAGTGTTTAAAGGTTAAACAAATGTTCCTGCTCCCCCCCCATGCTGGGAGGGTGGCTTCAGGTAGTTCACAAAGTTCAGCTGCATCTGTGCTGGAAGGCAGCCATGGAGAATTAACTCTTCATGGTCTCCTGAAGCTCAGTGCCCTTGCAGGGGCACTGTTTAGGACTGGGAGGCAAGAAAAATGCAACTGTATTGGTGGTGATGGTCAGGCATGGATGTCTAGAAAGAACTGCAGCAAATCTTCAAATATGATACATATATGATATGACAAAATATATTTAGGTCAAAGAAAGTAAAAATACAGATTTGTACAACCAGCCCAACCCAAGTATACACCTTATACACCCTCCCTTCTTCCTTCTTTTTGGCATTGTCATCCTTTGCTTTTCCCATGCTCCAGATACTCCGCATATTTTAAGTCTGAGAGCTATTCTCAACATTTTGTAGGCTGGTGCCCTATCCACTTTGCCACAGAGGAGTCTTCCCTGCTCCAGGCCTATTGTTTAGAAATACTACCCACCCAAAACTCAGAGGAAAAGGCAAGCTGACCTTTACTCCACTGCAGAGATGACTGGTAATGAATTTTTCTTTAAAGTCAAATTTTATTTAATAGAATAATTCATGCTAGTGGTGGTGAACACAGAAGAAAAGTTTCACCTCCTCTTCCCATTGAGAAATAACCACAAATGCATTCCTGTATGGCTTGTTCTATACTTTCTGTCAGGAACATAATAAGTTCACTTAAAATTCTTTATGATATTAAAGTGCTCTTAGTATTTCTACTTAGGTTTTAGCTATAAATGAGTTAACAGAAAAGGAAATTTTCTATTTCAGATCTTTTTTGCCTTCAGAATGATTACAAAAGACATGTGCTAACTCTATCCATGAAACCACAATATACCATATATAGTTACAATGAAAAATTCTAATCTTATACTATTTATTCAGATGCACTGTGAATGGAACATAACCTTGTATTCAGTCCTAGTGTTCAACAACTCAATGACTAAAAGCTGTAGCACACAGAACTTCTAATTCCTCACTAAACATAGGCAGTGAATCAATAGCTACAACTGTCCAGCTGGTTCTGGGTTTGCACATACTCCCTGCAAGAAGCTTCTATAGTAAATTCAGGTACCGAGTCAAATGAAGATATTTAGGAACACGTCGAACTACTCATTCACCATCTTAAACTACTGCCTCTTACATCATGCCTGCACTGCACAGAAGCTCACCCATCAGAAACATAGTTTCCTACTGATTACTTTTTAAATATTATTCACATCATACACACAATTTGAGTAGTTTTTTCACATTTATCGATTTTCTTTTTTTATAATATATATATATATTTATATATATATATATCAAGCAGAAAACCTAAATACAAGGTATGTACAACACTACAAGCTATTGCTATTGTCCTTTGTTGCCTCCCAGAGGTGGAGGGTAAATCCCTATTGATGAAGATAGAACATACATCATATGCAGGGCCCAGAAGCCCCTGAGCTGGAACTGACCAGAAAGAATCCATGAGGACTAACTTTCATGGTATCAGAAGGCACAATGGAAGCTTCCAAAGGGAGTGCTATGGCACTATGATCCACAACAACCAGCATGGCTCAGTAACCCTGAGAGTGCACTAACAGTATACATACTTAGGTGGTAACCAAAAGGTCTCTAACTGAAGTTGAATTTTACTCAACAAAAGAAAAACCATGCCTGGTAATGGAAACTGAGTTATCTATGCAAAGCTAATAAAGTCATGAATCCTGGAGGAGAACCTACAACCACTCCTTCCCTAAGCCAGAACACATTAACAGGTAAGCATAGTTCTCACCCCATGGCAAGGAAACTTATTTCTGTAACAGAGAGACCATTACAGAAAAGCACAACCAACCAAAGTGCAGAGATTTGGACATGTCCCAGTGCATATATATATAATACAACTCTGGCATCGAGAGTTTAGGGAACATTGCAGAAGAGGAGTGAGAAAAACTGTAAGAAATAGTCTTTCTAGAGGACAGCACTGAAAAAATACATACAAGTAATATATAGATTATAGACCAAACTTATTATACTTGCATATTTAGGAGCTTACATTCACAGACACACACACACATATGCACACATACACAGAAAAAAATGAAAAAAAGAAGCCATGAATTTGAAAAAAAAAAAAGCAAGGAAAAGTGCATGGGAAGGTTAGAGGGCGGAAAGAGAAGGCCAAAAAATGATGTAAGTATAATCTCAAAAAGCAAAAGAAGCAATATAAAATTCTTGTAAATAAATGAAAAGATCACACACAAATAGTAACCAGAATCCATATCTATGCAACATGAACTTCTATACAAAAATTACATTTCAGATTTAGAATAGACATTTGTAATGGGCGCTAGGGAGCTTTACAGTAAAATTTTCACTTTCAGTATTACATGTATTTTATGAACTAACCCACTGAAACCAAAACATCTTTGAATTAGAACTACAACAATTAGCTTTATATCCTCTTCCATAACATGTCCATTTCTGCACTCCTTCCTTCTTCAACCCTTATATTTAGCTTTCCTGTTCCCTTTTCATGTTATATAGTGCCCACATATATGTTTGTTTTCTATAAACACTAATAAGTGTATACATACCTCTTTAAGAAGAAGTATTGAAATGAATGTGAAGGTCAGAGGTTAAATATGAATGCTGTTTATCAGAAGCTACACCTCCTTTGGTTAATTCGGTTTTATTTTTTTGAGATTATAATATATGGTGGCTAGTTTTATGTAAACCTGACACAAGCTAAAGTAATCATAGAAGAGGGAGCCTCAACTGAGGAAAAGATAGGGCTGCTGAGAGCTTGTAATGCATTCTCTTAATTAGTTATTGATTGGGGGGGGGGGGCAGAGCTTGTGGGCGGGGCCACCCCTGGGCTCATGATCCTGGATTTTATAAGAAAATGGGCTAAGCAAGCCATCAGGAGAAAGCTAGTAAGCAGCCCTCCTTCATGGCCTCTGTATCAGCTTGTTTCCTTGGTTACTGGTCTATTTTGAATTTCTATCCTGACATCCTTCAGTGATGAACAATGATGTGGAATCGTAAGACAAATAAAATCTTTTCTCCAAAGCTGCTTTGGTCATGGTGTTTTATAACACAAATGGAGACTCTAAGGCATACCCTTTCCTTTTCCTCCCTCTGATCCCTCACATATACCCCTCCTCGCTCTCTTTAAAATTCATAGCCTCTTTTTCATTAATTGCTGTTATATAATTTCTATTCCTAAGTACAATTGCTTTGTCTGTGTAATGCTACTCATATATATGTTTTTAGGGCTGACGATTTGGTATTAATAAGCAGTTTGTATATTCTTCCCTGGGAAGACTATGTCTCCCATTCTCAGCATTCCTTAGTTGCCTGTAGTTCTCTGTGTAGGGTTGACATCTTCTGAGTTTCCTCTTTCCAGTTTAGCATGTTCATTATTGTTTTCTTGTCTAGCTCATGCATAGTCAGTCATGTTAGTAAGACTTCATGTGTACCTTATGACATTCCCAGGAAACAAAATCTTACAGAAAACTTCCTGAACCTTGGGATCTTAAAAATCTTTCTGCCTCCTCTTTCACAATTCTAAAATGTTCACTGAGTCTTAGGAGCAGGAGTGTATTATAGATAAATCCTCTGGGATTAGGCTCCACAACTCTGCAATTTGATTGGTTATGCCTTTTCTGTAATAGACTCTTCTGTTGCAAAGAGAAATTTCCTTGAGGTCGTGAAGGTTACACTTAGGTGTGCATATAAACACAAGTATTTAGAATGTAGTTAGGGATTATGCAGGTTTAGGAAACTGGTACTTATAGATTCTCTTCCAAGATCGGTGACTTCACCATTCCTGGGTAGTTGGCTAGGTTCCCCTGTTGTTGAGTGGGCAGTCCAATTAGAGAGCTTCTATTTACTGGCAAGGTAAGCATGCTACCACTGCACCTGTAGAGTTATCAAGTTATGCTGGTCACTTTTCACAGGTGTCATAGCTGGGTGGGTAGTACTGCTGGTTGCTCCACTCCTTTGGAAGTGTGCATGATGCCTCCTAGTTCCAAGGTCTCTCAGTGGAACGAGGGGTTCCTGATTAAAGTTCACTGTCCAGTAAATTTTTGTGATCCTTCTGTCTCTGTCTCTGCAGTGCCAAGATTACAAGCACATGCCATCATGCCTAGCTTTTTATGTGGTGCTAGGGGCTGCAGTCAGGTACTCTCATGCTTACACAGCCACTGCTTTACTGACTGATAAAGCCTCCAACATGCTGTTAACTATTTATGTAGTTACTGCTTTGTCTTCCCTAATAAGATATTAAGTTCCATTAGTTATTCAGTATTTATTAAAATTCATAAAACAATTCATGGCTACATTGATGGCACACAAATATACTTTAAAATAAATGAATAAATAATTGAGCAATACTCTTAATATCAGACTTAAATAAAAATGTTTAAAAATATCACCATAGGTAAAAAGAAAAAGCACATAAATGCAAATTAATTATGCCAGAAGGACTTCATAAGCTATTGCTTTTAAACTGTACCCGGATGCTGCACTGAGTATTTAGTGAGATTTTTAGAATATATTGGTGCATGTATATATTATTTTCCCAAGTGAAATGATATCACATTTCTGTCTGAAAACAACTTTGCTTTGATTCATATTTGATTTAAAGTTATTATTCCTTTTTAGAAAAATGTGATTTTTCACATCTATAAACTCTTTCAGAAGGTATATGTATCATACTGCACAAATACTGCCTCAGTATTATTTTACTTCTAGTGTGGGCAGAAAATAGACACAGAGATTATATAACCATTAGGAAATTTAAGTGCTATGAAGAGGGAGGCAAAGTAAAGAAGGAACTAGAATTTAAAATAGAGCACCAAGAGGTGGTTGTAGCAGTGCGAACCTTTAGTTTTCAGCTGCTATGAGAATGAAGCTCAAGAAGGGGAAGCACAGGAGTTGGAGTATCCTGGCCAAAAAGCAAGAGCCTAGCTCAAAAACAAAACAAAGTAAAATGTCACAGAATGGTCAGGACAGAATTTATAAAACAGACAACATCAGAGTAAATATAGAAAGAAAAGAGGGAAACAGCAATATAGATAAAATATAATTCATGCTCAAATTCTCTTTTTTTGTAGAAACAATATACAAAATACTGATGAATTTTAGTATCAAAAGAGAATCTTAGAGCCTCCTAAGGTGATCATTCTGGAGGATTTAACATCCATTTAGATAGCATGTTTTTAGTTTGTTTCAAAATCAAATCACTTTCCTTTTATACCACACATTATAATTTTTTATGGAGAGGAGGTACTCAGAACATATGTGTACAATGAAAAATTTCATGTAATCTGTACCAACAGGAACCCTTTTTCCATTTACTATACATACACATAAATCAAATAAACATATCCATATATTGACTTTACACATGAGCATGGCCAAAAGGCTTAGGAGCATCATGAGCTAACTCTGTTTGGAGAATGCTGGGAGTCCTTATCTCCTACTAGTTTTTCTAAAAAGGCATCTTGCCTTGGGATTCCTGCACTTAATACGGGTCATACCTTGGTACTGTCTTAAAAGAATTATCATCTGAAAATATTTTAATTTTAATCCAAGTAATTGGAAGGTGATTTTGCCATTAAATAGAAGAAAATATCACATAAAATATGTAAAATTATATGATGTAATAAAAAAGCTAGTGAGAAAACAAAAACTAAGTTCTCCTATGAAACATGAATAAAGGACCTACTATAAAAACACACAAGACAGTATGTTTGTTATGGGAGAAAACCTACTTACTTAGAGCATTTGAAACATACCATAAATCATCATTATTAGTCAAGGCAAATGCTTTATGTGAGTTATTTCATTTACTATTTGAAATAACCTCAGAAACCTAATAATGCAGTATTCCACTTTACAGAAAGCAGTAGAGTTGAGGAACGGGGACACTGGGGAACAAAGTAGGCAGAGTTTCATGTTGAGTACAAGAGATCTGAGGCAGGTGCAGTGGTAAAGACAGGTGGCAAAACAACACACATCTGCAATGTAGGATATCTTTATATAATTTTTGAAAATGTAGAAGCAGCAGAGTAGCAGTGGGAAAGTAAAATAGGAAGTGAACTATTGAAATTCTTCTTTTCATTCTTTTTATATCGGGAGGGTCTCATACTTCTGTACAAATATCTTTGGAGAAAAGGAAATGCTTGGATCACAGATGAGCCCTAACCAAGCTTGGGTTAAGAATCTTTCTGCTCTTTTCAATCAGAGAATTGAACTGGTGAGCTCTAATTTTTAATTTAACTCTGATTCTCCCTGGTTAGAAGGGAACCTATAGCGAGCCATAGTCTTGATGTGTATTTTGTTGATATAAGTTAACTGATTTCTCAGGTGTCCTGGGGGTAGGTCTACCTTTCATCGGACCTCATTCAGAGTGGCACAGGATGGGTACCAACTTCTCTGGATACCAGAAATGTATCTCAACATCTTTAATGGAACCTCCATCAAATGTAAGTCACATTTTTTAAAAAAAGAGAAGAAACAACCCTAAAGTTCATTTGGAAACTCAAAAGAGCCCAAGTAGCTAAAGCAATCCTAGACAAAAGGCACAAAACTGCAGGCATCGCAAAACCTGATTTCAAATTACACTACCAGTTAGCAAAAGGAGCACAGCACAGGCACAGAGACATAGACACATACCAAAGGAATAGGATAAAGGAAATGGAGATACACTTACAAAGGTAGAGTCAACTCAATTTTAAGAAAGGTGTCAGCCTACATTCAAGAAAAACCTCCTCAACTGGTGCTGGGAAAATTCAATATCCACAGGTAAAAAGAAGAAACTAGATTTCTAACTTCTGATACAAAAATGATTAAAAACAAACCAAAAGTCTAATATAACAGCCAAAAACTCTCAATGTGCCAAAGGAAAACACAGAGAGAGAGCATTCTAAGCTAAGGACATAGACAAGGAATTTTCAAAAATAGCCCATGATACAATGGGTTAAAATGCTTCCACACAGAAAGGAAACAACTGGCAGAAAGAAAGGCAATGCACACAATAAAACATAGACTAAATATGAAGGAAGTATAGCAATAATTACCTAATCATTATATGGTGCTCCCAATAGACTCATATGTTTGAATACTTGGTCCCCAGTTGGTGAAACTGTTCAGGATGGATTAGGTGTAGCCTTTTGGAGGAGTTGAAAAATAATGAACTAATTACTTTGGCAAAGGAGATTTCCAAATGCCCTAATATTGTCTTGATTGTATGGTTATTATTAATCACTCAAAAGTTCATCTACAATAAACAAGAGCAAGTGGGGCAAGAAATAAAATAGTACATTTTTAAGGAAAAAAAAGGCACCATAAAATTTAATGTTGGAACCTTGTTCTCAAACTAAGGAGAGGCCTGATCTGAAATGTAATTGAGGAAAGGACTCACCCAGCTAACCTTTCAGCTTGTGAAAGGAAAAGACCTAATGGGTATGGTCCTGGGGCAGGAGGTGTGTCACTGGGGGGTGGGCTGTGAGGCTTAAAGGACTCTTGCCATTCCTGTGCGCTCTCTCTCTCTCTCTCTCTCTCTCTCTCTCTCTCTCTCTCTCTCTCTCTCTCTCTCCCCCCCTCCCTCCCTCCCTCCCTCCCTCCCTCCCTCCCTCTCTCTCTCTCTCTCTCTCTCTCTCTCTCTGCCTCCTGCTAGCAGTTTTAAGATGTAAGTGCTCAGCTGTTCCTGCTGCAATGCCTCTGCTCTGTCATCATGGCCTTAACCTTATGACTCCATGGACGCCCAATTAAATGCCTCTTTTAAAAAGTTGTCTTGGGAGAGGGAGGGAGAGTGGAGGGGGGAGGGGGAGGTAAATGGGAGGTGGGGAGGAGGCAGAAATTTTAATAATAATGATAAAAAAGTTGTCTTGATCCTGGTGTTTTAGTAGTCCCTCTAAAAAGCCAATGACACCATATACATCATGGAAATTAATCAGAAATAACAATATTAGTCAGCTTTTCAAAAATATCATTCTGACAAAAATACACACACATACACACAAAAAACACCTAGTAAAATAACTAACTTGTTAGGTACAAATTCAAGAGAAAACAGATTGTAAGTACTTGTAAAATAATCTGGAAAAGAGAGTAATGTTGGAAGAGTGAGTGATCAACAAAATCGTTTGTCTCAAAGGCTGCACAAACTGTTTTATCTTGTGCAAACAGAAAGGTAGACTTTCTTCACTGGCTAAATTTTATGATGCTACTGAAATATATTTTTGATAAATCTGTATTTCTGATTTTGCTGGAGAAATAATTAAGGTTTGAATTTAAAGACCTCATTTCACTTTATAAGACGTTCAGATGAAGAGTGGTGCCCCTATTTTCAGGTGATATATTCAAAATATTTTAAAATGGCAAGTAAAATTTAATATCCTACTTCTGGCTTGTCCACCTCATATATCATTTGAAAAATTTCAAATACAGCTGTGATTTGAGGTCATGTAAACATTTAAGTAGTCATATACAGAGAACTCTGCATGAAAGAATATTCCGGAGAAAAGAAGACAATTTGGCAAGTTAAATTGTAATTGAGTAACCACACTATTTACAAGGCTACTTACCTGAGTGTCTAATTTCTTTATATTGATTAAACCACACAGCCTTCAATATCTATCTTACAGGGGCAGAAGTGGACATCTCCAATGCTATCCTAAAAGAGAAGCATAGGAACATATAAACAAGGATATAGATGAATTTTATTTCTTTGAATAGAAAAATCATCAAATTATGACATTTCATTAAAAAAACAAATTTGCTTAATAATGTAAGGTAAAGAGAAGCTGGGTCACATTACTGAACATATTTTAATAAACAAACCCCAAAAGTACATTGAGGTTGTTTTTAGAGAAGTCAGTTTTGTAAAACAAATATTAGCATGCCCTCTCTCAGACACATTTATTTATAAGTTATTTTCTTTTTGGGTAGGAGTAAGATGTGGTGGGGGTGAGGCATCCATGTAGTATGGAGGTCAGAGGACATCTTGCAAGAATCATTGCTTTCCTTTTTACCATGTGGACTCTAGGGATGGAACTTAAGTTGTTAGGCCTGGTGGCCAGAGCTTCTCCCTATAGAGCCATATCCTGGGCCCTTAACATATATCTGACGCATGTCATAGGGAGAGCACTTTCTATAGTTCTTTTTAACTATCCAGTTTCTATGCATATTTTCTATTTGAGAGTGTAATTTAATTATAACATTTCTCCCTTTTCTTTCCCCTATCCAAACCCTCCTCTATACCTCTCTCAGCTTGGCTTCAAATTCAAGTTCTCTTTTTCAATATTATTGCAGGCATATATGTATGCATATATATTCCTAAATACAACTTGTTGATTCTGTGTAATATTACTAGTATGTAACTTTTCAGAGCTGACTGTTTGGCACTGGACAGCTAATTGGAACTGCTTCTCCCTCTTCCAGCTTTACTCAGTTCTATGAGAATTGTTATAAATATGATTTAAAGCACACCAATTCCAGGGTCCTCTATGATTTTTCATATATATAGAAATTTGTTCCTTGTTCATAACTCTCACAAACATAATCAAAACAAAAACATAATTATATTTGAATAGTCATAAAAGCCAGATTAAAAAAAACCTCTAAATTTAAAACTGTGACTTGTGAAAAAACTAAAACTCTATTCTCATCACTTAGAGACCCAATAAGTATTTCAAGCCATCTTACGAAAGCTCGGCAATTACAGGGTAGGGAGAAATCTGGTGCTAAGGAACTCCCAGGAACCCACATGGATGACCCCAGTGAAGACTCCTAGAAATAGTGGAGAGGGTCCCTGAACTGGCCTTCCCCTTGTAAACAGACTGGTGACTACCCTAAAAGTGTCATCATAGACCCTTCATCAAGTAACTGATAGAGGCACATACAGAGATCCACAGCTAAGCACTGGGCCAAGCTCCTGAAGTCCAGTAAAAGAGAGGGAAGAGGGATCATATGAGCAATGAGGGTCAAGATCATGATGGGAGAAACCATAGAGACAGCTGACCCAAGCTAGTGGGAGCTCATGGTCTCTGGGATGATACCTGGGGAGCCTGCACTGAACCAAACTAGGATCTCTGAATGTGGGTGACAACTGTGTGACTTGGACTTTTTGTGGGGCCCATGGCAGTGGGATCAGGATCTGTACCTGGTACATGAACTGACTTTCTGGAGCCCATTCCCTATGGGGGGATACCATGCTCGGTCTTGATACAGGGAGGAGATGTTTGATTCTGCCTTAACTGGATAAGCTAGGCTTTGTTTACTCCCCATGCCAGGCTTTATCCTTTTTGAGGAGTGAATGAGAGGTGTGGGGATGCAGGAGGGGTACTGAAGGAGGGGAGGGACAGAACAGAGGGGAGGGAGGGGAAAGTATGGTTGGTATGTAAACTAAAAAAAAAATTAAAAATAAAATAATTAAAAAAGAAAGTATAGCAGAAAAAGTTGCTTCAAAAAATGACTCTAACTGACAAATGGATGTATGCAGAGACTATGTCTTTACCTAAAAAAAATTATTCTTATCATCCAGCAGTGCAATTTTGGAGACAATTTCAATGCTACAGGGCCATTCATTTAACAAACAGTTTTAGGGACTACAAAGTCTCAAGCTACCCACAAGTTATTTTGGATGCAATATCATTGTTGCTTTTAGTCATTATTGCAGATCCTGGTTTGCTTGTATTTGATTACTTGAGACACTTTAAAAAATATCACGATTTGGCTGTTTGTTAGCTATTCAGATTTAATTTTTATGATACTAACAGTTTATCTTAAAAACCACAGTGTGATTGCAATTGTCATGTCTATATGCATAAAATATATCCAATATGACTCAACTTTGCAATATGAATTTGTAGTTTCAGCATATCTCTTGTGAAAAGGTATGCTTTCTTAAAATATTTCAGCACATCTAATTATGAAACACAGGAATTTGTAGAGAAAACCATGCTTTCTAGCTTCACAAGGCCATAAGTGCATATGCAACTTCTAAGATCCTATTAATTTGTGTCCTGTAAGTAAGTTTAAAAAACATTTTAATTCACATTTTCAGTGATTTAATCAAAAGATTATCATAGAAAGAAATTACAAAATAACATAAAGGTCTAGTCTTTTATTATAATAGTAATTGAACACTTGAGGACTCAAAATTATTTGTAGCTTATGCTTGCTTTATAAAGGCCCCAATTTTTTAAACAAAATTTTAATCTATGGATGATGTATGTTAACAACTGTTTTATGCAAGAGAATAACTTTAGCCTGAGCATATTTAATTGTTTAATACCAATTAAGACCATTAGAATGTTTATTTCAAATTCTTCCAGATCCTGAATTAGTATAGTTCAAATGTAACTATTATATTTTTTTATTTTCTGTGGCAAAGAGCAGAAGAGTTAGTTCTCTACTAGTTATGCCTATGACCCTCTGAAAATTCCAATTACTGACTGTGAATCTTGCCCACTGACAACGTGTTCTTCAGTCGTCTAGTCACGGTCTAGTTAATCCAGCTTCAGTAGGCAATATATCTAAAATATTGAGGAACAAAGCTCTTTTTCCCTTTCCTCACCAGTATTTTCTAATGTTCGCCTAATATGGACAAAGCATCTTTTTGGTTGGAATAGTCAGTTTGGTCCTGATACATCTGTCCCCTCACAACATGGGCTTTGGAAGGACAATGCTCTTGCCTTCCCTTCCCAGTGCAGGGATGACAGGTATGACCCATCACGCCCTCTGTGACGGCATACTTTCAGAGCGTCCATTACTTCAAGGAAGCAAGCAGTTTATGATCACGATCATTTGTATCTACCATCAGTTTTACAGAATGAAAGTACAAAGTTTCCCCAAACATAGTAACAGAGAACATTCATATGCAAAGTAAATAAATGATGATCTGGGTGAATGTGTGTTCTTGACATGAACATGGCCATGCCAAGTGTCCAATGCTTCAGTCCCATGGGCGTGGCAAAGCCTTCCTTGGGTGAGGTTCAGAGGACAGCAAATCCTTCCAGCGGTTGAGTGTGAATATTGACAGTATGTGCATAAAATGTCCACCATAGCTTTCTTCTCCAAATGTTTATGGTCTTAAGACTGTGCCCTATGGAGCGCTGCCTACTGACATTAGTGAAACTAACTTTCTTGTTCAGCTGTATGTAATCATCCCTCCTTGTTTATGCATATATAATAATTATGCCTGATTCTTAGCTGTGTGAAATAACTCCACTTCCCCGTTCACATGCATATAATAAAGAAAGGGAGTTTCCAGGTTGCTGCAGCTTCTCCATCGGGGAGCCTGCCTGACCTGATCTCACTATTTTTCTGTCCCAGTACCTGTAAGTCAGCACTTTCTTCATTCCCTTGATGCCCCAGTTAGTTTAGGCTCTGGAATCATGCAGAGTGCTGCACATATGGGCACTCCATTATGAGCTTTTGTTGAGAGAAACAACTACTAAGTCAGCAAGGTTGAAGTTCAGGAAATAGGTTTGTTTTTCACCCATTGCTGAGGTTTTGAGAACAATTACTAAGCAAATACTCACAGCTAATAAAATTTTTAAAAATGTAGAAAATAATAGGGTGAGTGAACAAAATGATGTGAATATGAAGGTCTAGATTAAGTTTACAATCATTTGAATGTTTTTTCAAAATGGAACATAAACTGAAAACAGTCAATCAAAATGTAAAATCTGAAACAACCTTGGCCCCAAGCATCTAAGAAAACAGAGAATATGTGAAAAGACAAAACCTGTGACTAGGACATGAGTGAACAGAGGAAAAAGAAACAGGTGAGAGGACAGGATATACTTTAAACAAAAGAATACGTGGTAATTTCCCCAATCTAAATAAGATCAAGGTGCCTATCAAGATACATGAAGCGTGCAGAACAGCGAATAGGAGAGGAGCAGAAAAGAAATTCTCCATAAAATATAATAATCAAAACATCAAATATCCAGTACAAAGACATGAATATTAAAAGCTGCAAGGGAAAATAGACCAAGTCACCTAGAAAGGCAGGCACATTCGTATAACACCTAATTCTCAAGGGAGACTCTGAAGGCCAGAAAGGCCTGGATACCCATTCTACAGACTCTGAGAAACCACAGATGCTAGTCCAGACTCTACAGAGGTACTAAAAAAAAATTTCGGTCTGAAGAGGTGAATTGCACCTAAGAAGACAAAAGTAATAAATAATCACTGAATTGTTAATAGAAAAGGGGGGAATTAAAAGTCTTAACAACAAAATAACAGGAATCAATAAATATTCCTTATTAGTAACTCAATATCAATTACCTCAATTTCCCAATAAAAACAAACAAAATAATAGACGGATTGGCAAAAATAGAATCCATCTTATACATCCAAAAAACAAACCTCGCCACTGAAGATAGATACCACTTTAGGGCAAAAGAATAGAAAAACGTATTCTATGTAAGTAGATCCAAGAAGCAAGCAGCCTCTTTAATAACTGACAGAAAGACTTTTAACCAAGACCAATCAGAAGAGATAGGTAAAGGACACTACATAATACTTATCAAAGGACAAATGCACAAAGAGGATTTTATGATTCTAAATATTTATGCACCAAATATAACTACACTACAGGCTAAAACCACATATTGGACCCCCTCCCACCAGTGACAGATGGTAACTTTAATATCCCACTCTCAAGAATAGTCACATCATCAAGACAATAACTAAACAGAATAGAGTTAAAAACTACATAAATCAAATGAATTTAACAGACATTTCTAAACTTTCAACCTAAACACTGAAGAATATTCTTTTTTTCTCATCAGCTCATGAAGTTTCCTTCAAAATTGACCAAATGCTACCATCAAACTAAGTCCCAACAGATACAAGAAAACTGAATAAAACCCATGTCTGACCTTCATGGATTAGACTTAGACAGAAACAACAAGAGAAATAGCAGAAAGTATACAAACTCATGAAAACTGAACAATTTACCACACATGACAAATGGGCCAAGGTAGAAATCCAAAAGGAAATTACAAACAATCTAGAACAGAGTAAAATGAAAACAGTGTCTCCAAACACAAGGAAAACAATGAAGGCACTTCTAAGAACCACATTCATAGCACCAAGTCCCTACATCGAAAACCTGGAGAGATCTTGTATTAGCTACCTAACTACACACCTGAAAGATTCAGAACAAACAGAAAAGACAATGCCCAAAAAGAGTAGATAAGAATAATCAAGTTGGCTTCATCCCAGAGATGCAGGGATGGTTCAGCATATGAAAACCTGTCAATGTAGTCCACCATATAAACAAACTGAAAAATAAAAACCACATTATTATCTCCTTAGATATCAAAAAAAGCTTTCGACAAAATACATTATCCCTTCATGATAAAGGTCTTGGAGAGAGCATGGATACAAGGAACATTCCTAAACATAATAAAGGCAATATACAACAAGCCAATAGCCAACATCAAACTAAATGGAGAGAGACTCCCAGTGATCCCACTAAAATCAGGAACAAGACAAGGTTGTCTATTCTCTCCATATCTATTCAATATATTTCTTGAGGTCGTAAGTAGAGCAATAAGACAACAAAAGGAGATCAAGGGGCTACAAATCGGAAAAGAAGTCAAACTCTCACTATTTGCTGATGATATGATAGTTTACATAAGCGACCCCAAAAATTCTACCAAGAAACTTCTACAACTCATAAACACTTTTAGTAATGTAGCAATCTTACCAAAAGCAATCTACAGATTCTGTGTAATGCCCATCAAAATCCCAACAAAATTTTTCACAGACCTTGAAAGAACAGTACTCAACTTCATATGGAAAAGCAAAAATCCCAGGATAACCAAAACAGTCCTGTACAATAAAAGAACTTCTGGAGGCATCACAATCCCTGACTTCAAATTCTATCACAGAGCTACAGTATTGAAAACAACCTGGTATTGTCATCCCAAGAAAAACAAACAAACAAAAAAAATGAACAGGAGGACCAATGGAACTGAATTGGAGACTTACATATGAATCCACACACCTTTGAACACTTGATTTTTGATAAAGAAAAAATATAAAAAATATAAAAAGGAAAAAAGAAAGCATATTTAACAAATAGTGCTGGCATAACTGGATATCAACCTGTAGAAGAATGAAAATAGATCCATATCTATCACCATGCACAAAACTCAAGTCCAAATGGATCAAAGACCTCAACATAGAGCCAACCACACCGAATTTTATAGAAGAGAAAGTGGGATCTACACTTGAACACATTGGCACAGGAGACCACTTCCTAAATATAACCCCAGTAGCACAGACACTGAGAGAAACAATTAATATATGGGACTTCATGAAACTGAGAAGCTTCTATAAAGCAAAGGACATAGTCAAAAACACAAAATGACAGACAACCTACAGAATGGGAAAAGATTTTCACTAAACACACATCAGACAGAGGTCTGATCTCCAAAATATACAAACAACTTAAGAAATTGGTCATCAAAAGAACAAATAATCCAATAAAAAAATGGAGTACGGAACTAAACAGAGAACTCTAAACAGAGGAATCTAAAATGGTTGAAAGACACTTAGGGAAATGTTAAAAAACCTTAGTCATCAGAGAAATGCAAATCAAAACAACTCTGAGATTTCATCTTACACCTGTAAGAATGGCCAAGATCAAAAACACTGATGACAACTTATGCTGGAGAGGTTATAGGGTAAAGGAAACACTCCTGCATTGTTGGTGGGAATGCAAGCTGGTACAGCTCCTTCAGATGCCAGTGTGGAGATTTCTCAGAAAATTAGGAAACAATTTCCTCAAGACCCAGTAATACCACTTTTAGGTATACATCCAAAGGATGCTCAATCGTGCCACAAGGACATGCGCTCAACTATGCTCATAGTAGCATTGTTTTTCATAGCCAGAACTGGAAACAACCTAAATGCACCTCAACCAAAGAATGGATAAGGAAAATGTGGTACATTTACACAATGGAGTACTACACAGCAGAAAACAAATAATGACAGCTTGAATTTTGCAGCCAAACAGATGGAGCTAGAAAACATCATACTGAGTGAGGTAAGCCAGACCTAGAAAGACAATTATCATGCATACTCATTCATAAGTGGATTTAAACATAAAACGAAGAAAACCAGCCTACAAATCACAATCCCAGAGAAACTAGACAACAATGAAAACCCTAAGAGAGACATACAGGGATCTATTCTACATGGAAGTAGAAAAAGACATCTTCTGAGTAAATTGGGGGCATGGGAACATTGGGAGAAGGTTGAAGGGGGAAGGGAGAGGCAGGGAGGGGAGCTGAGAAAAATGTAGCGCTCAATAAAAACTAATAAAAAGAGTAGATGGGCAGAAATGATCAGGATGATGTCAATGAAATGGAAACAGAAACACAATACAAAGAATAAGTGAGATGAATGGTGTTTGAGAAATAACAGAACTGAGAAGCCTTTAGCCCAATTTAACTGGAGACAGAGACAAAAATTAGAGATGAAAATGGGGACCTTACAACAGACATGGGAAATTCATAGAATCCTAAGGTCATACTTTAAAAAATCTATATTCTAACAAACTGGAAAATGAACAGGAAATGGATGAGTTTCTTGATATATACAATCTGTCAATGTTAAATCAAGATGAAATAAGCAATTTAAACAGAGCCACAACACCTAGTGAGTAAGAAGTGGAATGAAAAATCTCCCAACCAAAATATGTTGAGTGCAAGATGGACTCAGTGCACAATTCTAACAGTTCATCAAAGAAAAATTAATGCCAATACTCCTTAAATCATCCCACAGAATATAAACTGAAGAAATATTTCCAAATCTTCTTATGAAACCACTAATACCCTGATACCAACACTACACAAAGAACCCCCTGAAATAAAATTACAGAACAGTTTTATTTATGAACACAGATGTCAAAAATTTTCAATAAAATATCTGCAAACCAAATCCAAGACACACCAAAAAAGATCATCCACCATAATCAAGTATGCTTCATCCCAGAGATGCAGAAATGTCTCAACGTACATAACTCAATATATGAGGAAGAGCCCTGGTCAGTTGTCCTCACCAACTGAGACCATGAAACCTAATCTGGACAAGTTCAACAGAAGCATCATATACGCTGCCCATGCAGCTTCAGCATTGCCAGGGCATAAATTTCAAAAATTTCAAAATCAATATACTCAATTCATATTTAAACAGTCTGAAAGATAAAACCACATGATCATCTCATTAGATACAGGAATGGTCTTTGAAAAATGTAAAACTGCATTTTTATAAAATGCTCCATGACAAAAGCTCTAGAGAGCCTGGGGAGACTGGGCATACAAAAGACAAACTGTAACATACTATAGGCAATTTGCAGCAATCACAGAGCCAACATCAATCTAGATGGAAAAAACCTCAAATCATTTCCAGGAATAATCGGGAACAAGACAAGCATAATTACTCCTTTATATTATTTAGGGTAGTAGGTGATATTTTAGCTATAGCAAGTAGGAGACCAAAGAAATACAAATGGAGAAGAAAGAAGTCAAAGTAGATCTAATTGCAGATGATATAATTTCATACACGCCCTAAAAAACTGCAGATATAAACACGTATACCTGATAAACACTTTCAGGAGAGTAGCAGCATAAAAAAATTAATACACAAATTCAGTCACCTTTCTATGTACAAATGATAGAAAAATAAATCAGGGAAAACAGTATCTTTCATAACAGCCTCAAAAAACAATAAAACTAAATCTTTAGGATAATAGTAACCAAGCAAGTGAAGACTTGTATAGTAAAAAACATAAAGAAGGCACTGAAGAAAGAAAATGAAGAGATCACCAGAAGATGGAAAGCTCTCCCATGTTTTTGATCAGCAGAATTAATACTGTGAAAATAGACATCCTTCAAAAAGCAACCAATAGAATTAAATGTAATCACCACCAAATCTCAGCAGTCTTCAACTATACATGGAAACACACACACATGCACATGCATGCATGCACAACAAACAAAAACCAAGGAAATCAAAGACAATGTTGAGTCACAAAAGAATAGCTGGAGTTATCACTAATCCAGATTTCAAGTAACAGTAATGAAAACAGCATGACACTGGCACCAAGCGTTCTGACTGATGGCAATAAGACCTAGACATAAGTCCATACATTCATGTACACCTGATTTTTAACAAAGTCAAAAATGCACACTGAAAACAACATCTTCAATAAATGGCTCTAATCAAACTCGATGGTGTTGTATAGAAGAATGAAAATAGATTCATATCTACTACGCTGCATGAAATTCAGCTCCAAGCAAAATGTTCAATATTTAAACAGATACCTGATCTGACAAAAGAGAAAGGGAAATTGGCATGAACTTAATGTTACAAAAAAGGTCCACTCTATAGATTGGGATTAAATCATTACCAATTATATAACTGACAGAGGATGATATATATATATATATATATATATATATATATATATATATATATATAAAGAGAGAGAGAGATAGCGAGAGAGAGAGATAGATATATCTATATATATGACAAGCAATCTCTCCAAACATCTGCACAATAACAATAATGAAAAAACTCAATTAAAAAATGGGTACAGCTGCAGGCATCAACATTCCTGACTTCAAGCTCTACTATGGATGTATGGTAATGAAAACAACTTGATATTGGCATAAAAACAGACATGTGGATCAATGGAATCGAATTGAAGACCCTGATATTAATCCATACACCTATGAACACCTGATTTTTGACAAAGAAGCCAAAATTGGACAATGGAAAAAAGAAAGAAATCTTCAACAAATGGTGCTGGCATAACTGAATATCAAGCCCATGTACAAAACTCAAGTCCAAATGGATCAAAGTTCTCAATCTAAGTTCAGTTACACTGAACCTGACAGGAAAAAAAGTGGGATGTTATCTTGAATGCATGGGCACAGGAGACCATTTCCTAAATACAACACCAGCAGTACAGACACTGAGAGCAACGATAAATAAATTAATAAATGGGACCTCCTGAAATTGAGAAACTTAAAGGACACAGTCCTTTAAGACAAAAAGACAATCTACTGAATGGGAAAAAGATCTTCACTTAACCCCACATCTGAGAGAGGGCTGGTATCCAAAATATATAAAGAACTTAGGAAACTAGACATCAAAATAACAAACAATCCCATTAAAATGGGGGTACAGATCTAAACATAGAACCTCAGAGAATCTAGATAAAAAGGAGGACCCTAAGAGGGACACACATGGAGTGGCCCAAGAAAGGTAAATAGTTAAGATTTCCTGAACAAACCAGGAAGGAGAGTAGAAGGCAGAGGATGGGGTTAGGAAACACGAGGGTTGGAGATGACTAAATTTGGGGAAGGATGAAGAGGGGAGCAATGAAAGAGATGAGGGAGTCACTATGGGGTTAGGGAGAAGCCAGGTGCTAGGGAAATTCCCAGAAATCCTCAAGGATGACCCCAGTTAAGACTCCTAGCAATAGTGCAAAGGGTACCTGACCTGTCCTTCCTCTATAATTATATTAGTGACTACCCTAATTGTTATAACAGAACCTACATCCAACAACTTACGAAAGCAGATGCAGAGATCCACAGCCACACACCAGGATTAGCTGCTGGAGCTCAGCTAAAGAGAGGGAGGAGGAATCATACGAGCAAGGAGGGGGGGCATCAAGATAATGATTGGGAAACCCACAGAGACAGCTGACCTGAGCTAGTGAAAGCTCATGAACTCTGGACTGACAGCTGGGGACCCTGCATGGAACCGAACTAAGTCCTCTGAGTGTTGGTGACAGTTGTGTGACTTGATCTGTTGGGTGGTGGCATGGCAGTGGGACCAGGACTTATCTTGGGAACTGGCTTTTTGGAGCCTATTCCCTACAGTAGCATATCTTGCTAAACCTTGAAACAGAAGAAAGAGGCTTGGTTCTGCCTCAACTTGGTAAACCCGATTTTGTTGACTCCCCAAGAGGCCTTACTTGCTCTGGCTCTGAGGGGTGGATGGGGGATGGTATGGGAGAGGTGGAAAGGAGGGGAGAAAGGGAGGGAGGGGAACCTGGGGCTAGTATATAAAATTTTTAAAAATTAAATAAAAAATGGTATAAAGAAGTAAGGTGAGAGTCTTCAAGGGATGAAACACAAATGGCTGAGAAACACATAAAGAAATGTTCGACAACCTTAACTATTAGTGAAATACAAATCAAAACTACTGTGGGATTTCATCTTAAACAGTCAGAATGTCCAAGATCAATAAAGCAAATGACTACTCATGCTGGCACATAGTAGGCACAACATTTACCTTCTTTTTATCTTAACAGAAAGACAGCAAAAACTACACATACACACACATACACACAAAAAAAAACCCGGCAAAAATTATGCTTCTTTCTTTAGAAATAGTTTGTATGTCAAACAGTTATTTTTGTAGTCTGGTAATTAAGATACATTGATGTGGGATGTCCATGTGTATATGAGTTGCTTTTATTGGCTAATGAGTAAAGCTGTTCCAGCCAATGGTTGAACATAGTGAAGGCAGGCAGAAAACCCGAACTGAGATATATAGAAAGAGTAGGCGGAGTCAAGGAGATGCCATGTAGCTGCTAAAGACAAGGGTGCCAAAACCTACCAGTAAGTGACAGCCTCATGGCAATATACAGATTAATAGAAATGGGTTACATTAAGATATAAGAGTTAGCTAAAAAGGTGTCTAAGCTATTGGTCAAACAGTATGTAATTAATATAGTTTCTGTGTGATTATTCAAGTCTGGGCGGCGGGAAATGAATGAACAGTTTCCATCTACAATACAATATCTTTACAAAATTATGATATAAAAGGTGAAATAACAATAATTTTATAAATTAAAATTCTACTTATAATGTGTTATCACTATACATGAAGAAAACAAATACTGAGAATTTGTATTCACCAGGTATTACCCATTCTGAATGTTGTGCATTTTATTTGTTCACTATTCAAAACAGTCTTATGGCATATTCTAAACCATTTCTATTTATAAAATTAAGAAAGCAAGGAAAAGAGTTGGATAAAGAAAAACTCAAAAGTTCCCAGGTGTTAAGTAGTAGAGCCAGGATATAAACCAAGAAATTATTCTCCAAGACTTATGATCTCAATTATCATAATTACACTGGCTTTGAAATTACTTTAATCACAGAACATAAACATTTTAAACAATAAAAAAATTAGAAAAAATACATCAGTTGGTCAAGTTGTAGTACAGACAAAACCGGTTAAACTTAGCAAAAGAAATTATCTTGCCGGGCGGTGGTGGTGCACGCCTTTAATCCCAGCACTCGGGAGGCAGAGGCAGGCGGATCTCTGTGAGTTCGAGGCCAGCCTGGTCTACAAGAGCTAGTTCCAGGACAGGCTCTAAAAAAAGCTGCAGAGAAACCCTGTCTCGAAAAACCAAAAAAAAAAAAAAAAAAAAAAAAAAAAAAAAAAAAAAAAAAAAAAGAAATTATCTTATTTAGGCTGGGGCATGAGCTATACTATCTGCCAAAGGTGCTTTACAATTTAATATATAAAATATTTTCAGAATTTCATGCACATACTACATTTACATCATTTCTATTCTCCTCTCCTCCCTCCCAACTCCTACCATGACTCTTTTCAAACTCATTATTTCTTGCTCAATTATTGTTACATATACATACATATATACACATTTAAAAAATCATTCTTTGAGTATAACTTAATGAATGAAGGTATGGCCAGAGTCTCCTAAGAACCTTGCTAAAATATCTGAATTTTACTATTAGTATTTCTCCTATCATTCCCTAGACAAACCTACAATCATTTACAAGAGTAATTGCACACTGCAGAAAAGAATCAGATTTTCCAAGGTCTAGTAGGTATTGGTTCTGGACTGGCAGTGATTCCAGGAGACACAAAGATTCATTTTGCTCTTCCAGTTAAAGTAGGGACTTATGGATGTCAGGTATTTAATAGGTTTTGGCTGAACTGGGTTCAGTGGTTCCCTGTACTCATTATATGGTTATTTCTTTAGTTCCAGAATGTATAATTGGGATAGATATACCGAAAAGTTGGCAGAGTCCCTTGTTGAACTATATGAGCTGTTATGGTTGGAAAGATCAAATGAAAGTCATTGAGTTGTGTCTACTGGGAAAACCAGCAAACCGAAACCAACACTGCAATCCTGAGGCAATTGCAGAAACTTTGATGGTAGGTCACACCATGGTGGTGATGCACGGATTAATGGAAATGGATAAAATTAAGACGTAAGAGTTAGCCAATAAGAAGCTAAACTAATGGGCCAAGCAGTGATTTAAATAATACAGATTCTGTGTGATTATTGTAGAGCTAAGCGGCCTGAACTAACAATCGGCCTCCTTCCTTACTCCTTCTACAATTACATATAAGGAAGTTGGGACTTTGAAATAGGACTCTACCATCATTTTAGACAGTTATTCTCCCCTGTGGGGAAAGCTCTTGGTTTGCCTTTGGGCCTAGTGGAATATGAATATTTGACAAGGATCATCAAGTTACCTTGTGACCTGAGTTGCCTATCATGAATTGGGCATTATCTGACGCCTAAAGCCATAAAGAATAAAGTGTACAACAGCAATAAGATATCAATGAAAAAGTTGTATACACATGGTCAGGCCTGGAAAGTCTTAGCGTATAACAAGTTATATGAAGATGTTGCTCAAATGGCTATGGTTTCTACTCCATTTGCAATCCTGTCTGCTTTCAAGTATGCACCTATAGTTTCACAGGGTAAACCTTATTATCAGCTCACCAAGGAAGAGAAGACTAGGGCCTGCTTTACAAACAGTTCTGAGCGGTATGTAAGTACCACCCCGTAGTGAACAGCTGCAGCATTATAACCCATTTCTGGGACAACCTTGAAAGACACCCATGAACAGAAAGTTTCACAGTGGGCAGAATTTCGCACAGTACATATAGCCATATATTTTCCTTGAAACGAGAAATTATCGTTGTGAGATGTTTACTAATTCATGGTCTGTAGGAAGTAGATTGGTTAAACGGTTAGGGGCTTGGAGAGAGCATGACTGGAAAATCGATGAGAAGGACATTTAAAGAAGTATTATGTGGATAGATCTCTCCAAATGGACAAAAGATATGAAGATACTTGTGTCCCTTGTAAATTGACTTCAATAGAGGAATTCAATAATCAAGTAGATAAGATGATGTGGTCTTCAGACAGACCGACTCTTTTCTAAGCCACCCCAGTCATTGACCAGTGTATCTATGAAAAAAGTGGCCTCAGTGACAGAGACAGAGGTTATGCATGGGCCCAACAACATGAACCAATCGCTGAGACTAACTCGACTTTAGCTGATCCTGGGGGCCAATCTTCCAGCAATAGAGGCCAACAACGAGTTCCTGATATGACACCATTCCCCAGGTGACCGACCAGCCAGTGACCTGGTGGCAGGTAAACTATATTAGATCACTTCTTTCATGGAAAGCACAACGCTTTGTCCTTACTGGAGAAGGTACTTAACTCTGGCTACAGATTTGCCTTTCCTGTACATAATGTTTCTACCAAAATCAGCATCATAGACTTTATCCAGCATCATGATATTCCACACACACACAGCACAGCTTCTGATCCTGGAGGTCCCTTCACAGCCAGAAAAGTGCAACAGTGGGTCCGTGATCATGGACTCTCCTGGTCTCCCCATCAAAAGGCAGCTGGTCTGAAAAAATGAGTAGATCCTTTCAGAAGACACTGTTACAGTGCCAGTGAGTAGGCAGTAGCCGGGAGCATGTGGGCAGCATTCTCGAGGAAGTAGTATATACTTTGAATAGTGTCCAGCATATGACAGTTCTCCTACTGCCAGCATTCACAAGTCCAGGAATCAGGGGAAGGGAATGGAAATAGTTGTACTCATTATCACACCCAGTGACTATGAGAATGAGTAACAGTGTTAGGAGGGGTGATTGATACCCACTACCAAGGGGAAATTGGACCATTTCTCTATCATGGAGGCATGGAAGATTGTGTCTAGAGTATAGCAGATCTTTTACGGTGTCTCTTGGTGTCACCATATCCTGTGATTAAAGTTAACTGGAAACTACAACTATATAATCCAGGAAAGATAGAGAAGAAGCTAAATGAAGGCATCTATCACTCATCCAGGAAAAGAACCAAGAGGTGCTGAAGTGTTTGCAGAAGATGTATTTCTAAAGGTAGTAAAAGTAGATAGCTATAAATACCAACTAGTTAATGTAGATAGATATAAATACCAACTAGTTAATGTAGATAGCTATAAATACCAATTAGTTAATGTAGATAGCTATAAATACCAGCTAGTAAATGTAGGTAGCTATACATACCAGCTAGTAAATATAGATAGCTATAAATACCAACTAGTTAATGTAGATAGCTATAAATACCAGCTAGTAAATGTAGATAGCTATAAATACCAACTAGTAAATATAGATAGCTATAAATAACAACTAGTTAATGTAGATAGCTATAAATACCAGCTAGTAAATTTAGATAGCTATAAATACCAGCTAGTAAATGTAGATAGCTATAAATACCAGCTAGTAAATTTAGATAGCTATAAATACCAGCTAGTAAATGTAGATAGCTATAAATACCAACTAAGGTCATATAACCATATGAAGAAATGTGGAGTCTAACTGACATGGGTGTTTCTTTTCTATGTTAAGAACATGTTTGTGCATATATACTTATGTATTAGGTAACATCTGAATTTTCTTTATTTCTTCAATATGTAATGTAACATTGATTGAGATAGTTTCAGTGGCTATTTATCACATTAAGTCATGAGGCAAATAAAGACTAAGAATTCCTTAAGAGACAATGTTATAAATTTGTGTTTATACATGATATAGTTACAACATATTAGGTGGAATTATGGCCAGATTATTGTTTTCCTTTAGAAATTAAGTATGGCCTAATGTGATATTTCTGTGTAAATTTGACAAGGGATGGACTTGCGATGGATAATCTTGGTTGTCAACCTGACTACATCTGGAACCAACTAAAACACAAGCAGCTGGACACACCGATTAGGGATTTCCTTGACTGGATCATTGGAGGTGGGAAGACCCCACGCTAAATCCGGGTACAGGCAGCAGTTCATATTAGAGAATACCGGAGAAGGAAGCCTTTGCTTTAGTCTGCTTGCCGGCACTCTCACTGGCAAGCCTATCTGTCTTGCTGATGCTGAGGCATCCTGCCCTGGTGTCAGAAACTACTCCAGGGTTTCAATGCAGACTGAAGACCACTTGGGATATCTAGCCCCATGAAATGAAAAACTACAGGAGTCTTAGTTGCTGGGAGACAGCCAGCCATTGTTGAACTAGCCAAATCACGGCTTATAAACCACTCTAATAAATCTCCTTTTATACATACATATATACATATTCATTGTGTCAGTTCTGTTACCCTAGAGAACCCTGCCTAATATACATTAGCAAAATATTTACATAACTTCTTCCCCCAATTCTTCCCATGATTCCTCTATGCTCTCTCACATTCATGACTTCTTGTTCAATTATTGTTACATATACATGTATGTGTATGTATAAAACTGAAATTTATCTATTATTTTATGAGTATGAGTGTTTTACCTGTATGTATGTATGTATGTGCACATATGTGCTTGGTGCCCCTAGAGGCCAAAGGGCTCATTGCATTCCTCTGGAACTGGAATTATAGAGTAGTGAACCTTCGTGTGTGTACTAGGAATTGAACCTAGGTACTCTGCAAGAGCAACAAGTTTTCCTCACTATTTAGCCAGCTCCCCAGGTTGCCAATGTATATATAAACAAACAACACACCAAGTATATGATTAGTGTTGTTCATTTGTAGTTGTGTTCAGGGATTACCAACTAGAATTGTCTAAGTCTCCTCTCAGCAGCAATTGGTTGCCTATAGTTCTTTAGGTGATACCCTGTGAAATTCCTTTACTCACATTGGTGTGCCAACTTGCTATTATACATTTTCCACATAGCTAATGCTCCTGAGTTTGCTTTATGCCTTATTTACAAATTACGTATTGGTTTTTAGAAAAACTAATAAAGGATGAAAAATTCACCAGATATAGGGTCCAGGAGATGGGCGTGGTGCCTCTCCTTTGTAATTTAATTTTTTTTTCAAGTTTCAAATAGGCCTTCACCTAACAGAGGAAACAGACACCTGCTGGGCACTTCACAGCTCATAAGAATGTGCCTGTCTACTCCAAAGAGGTTGAGCTCATCACCATCTCTGACGTCCAACTCCTTACTCTTAGACTTCCATCTTCTACTCGAAGGTTCTGAGTGCTTTGTGACCATTTCCAGCTCTGAATGACTGCTGGGTGTAGTAAAATGAATTTCATTTCCACACCTGCAATATTTTTAGGTTACTCTTAATACTTTCATTTAACACTTTATTACATCTTATTTTAGTATCAAGGTGGCTGATGAATATTTTATTAGTTTCTTGGTACATTAAGTTCTTTGAATATTAGTTTTTAGGGTCCTAGAATTTTATTCTATACTATTTTTATTGCTTCCATTTTAAAAAACCATTTTAGGTAACCCTAAACATTTATATTTGATCATTTTAATATATTAAGGTTTGTTTTAGTTTTGGCCATATGCGTGTGTACATATATATATATATATACATATATAAATAAATTTACATTTAAAAACTAAAATGTATTATTATTTTCAATGTTATAACTTGTAATTGATATAGACTTTAGTATTATAAATTATTTTTAGAATACTAGGAATATATTGAGTATGTAGGATGTTTTATTTAGTCACATACTCTTGCTAATTTTTACTGGTATTTATTAGCTAGCAATTTTAACAGTTGTGGGAAACAGAAAATGGAAAAGGACCTATAATACTAAATATTTTATATCCACAATAAAAGATGCTTATAGTGGTCAATTTGTCTAAACAGCTTATCAATTATATAATAATAATGCTGTATTGGGATTCCTCCAGAAGCTTCTTATCAAACAAGAAATGAAGAAACATAACTTGTTTGGGCCTGTAAGTGTCAGTAGAGGGCAAGAGAAGCATGGGCACATGATAGAAGGCACAGCAATTCCAGGTATCCCAGAGGTCACATAAGCTTAATTGAACGGGGAGAACACATGCAGTAAGTAGAACATACAGGGCTTAGAGTTGCCTGCATGTGGGCTAAGATATCAGGCATACTTATATGCTGAAACATGACAATTTTGCTTAAGACCTGGTCTCAGTGGTGTAGATCAGCTCAAATGTCAGATATTCAGCTTAAGATAAGAAAATGGCCTTTGGGAGACTGACACACCCATCAAGAGTGACCTAGAGGATACTGGCAGAGGATTCACTCCATTTATTCCCTTAGCAAAATAAAGAGATATCCATAATCACTATGGTGATAATCAGTACCAAAAAGTAGAGATCACTTGGCAACTAACTTTTATCTGGAAGATCAGGTATCCTAAATATATCTATTTTTAACTCATTTTTCTTACTATAAAAATGCTTGACTACAGATGTTTGACTATAGCTATATATTAAGAATGAGGCTTGGACTACATGTATACATTAATATGAAATTTATCTGAATTACTATCATCTTATTTAAATTTATGGTAATTTATGAGTTTTAAAGATAAGCTATGCTCTAAAAGAAACAGTGTTGAAAATAAATCAAATTTAGAAATAGAAGACACACTAGGAGCTGGAGAGATGACTCAGCCGTTAAGAGCATTTTGTGCTCTGGCAGAGGACTCAAACTCAGTTCCCAGCACCCACACAGTGCCTAACAACTATCTGTACCTCCAGTTCCTGGTGATCCCATGCTCTCTTCTGATCTTCAGGGGCATCAAGCACATGCCTGGTGCACAGATAGACAAGCATATAAAACATTTATACACACGGAAAGAAAATCTTAAAAAGAAATTACTCAAAACACTCTAACCCAAGATAATTTTTTTTTCTTCCCCTCTGTAAAACTATATACATATTAAAAAGCAATTGTAGGATAAAACCAGACTTGCAGTAAATCTTGTTATAATTTGTAATAATTCACACTGTGTTAACAAAAAGAATTATGTTGCCCTTATTAATCACAAACAGTTTTAGGCATAATCAATCCTATTTTGCTAACAAATCATGTGAGCTTAGAGTTTGAGGACTGGAAGAGAAATCAGCTGAAGGAAGTTCTAGTCTTCAAATTTCTGACTAAAAATGAAGAATAAAAAGGAGATTGATCAGTCTCTGAAGACTAGTTAAGATAAAATTTATCTCAACATATGAGTGATTAGTGCTGATCACATTTTAAAAATATTTGTTTTATTTCAAACTGACTGAGGCAGCTAATAAAACGCCAGGACCATATGTTAAAGCTGAAATAAATTAGTAAATTACGGCAAGTTAAATTATGAATGATAAAGGTTTAAGATTAAGAAATTAAGAGTTATAGGAAATGAAAGCTTTACCAGTACAGAGCCTGTTCAAAAGATTTTTACCAAACAAAAGCTACACGAAGTACTGATAGCATTCTAAGACTGCATTCCCCCGAATTCTCTCTCTCTCTGGCTCCTGGTCTTGCAAGTGACACAGCTGCCAACAATGGTAAAATGTCTGCCTGTGTTTCCCTTTCTAAAGACCTAAGCTGTCTCTAAGGAACATGATCCTGAAAACCTAGCTCCATTTATTGCATAGTTTCATAAACAGATATAGATTCTCAATTCCAAACAGCAAATTACAGAAAGAAAAAAAGTATACGTATGATTAAACTCCAAATGTAATTTCTATTAATAGTGTAGAAAACCCATGTGAGAACTACAGCAATGAGCCACCTACACAGAAGTTTCTAGTTACTAATATGTACATATCCCAAAGAAATTTCAATTCAAATAGAAGAAACCTACTCCAGTAAATACCACCATCCAATTTTGATCATACAGTGTATGAAAAAATGAAAGTACACATAAAAATGTCAAACGTCTCCTATGTATCAACCCTTCCCCAAACAACACTTGTTAAAACCTGTTTGGAAGCTAGCTTCTTGATCAAGTAATTGGAAATTCTCTCAAATCAAATCAACTTTCTTCCTTGAGAGAAGTGAAACATATCAATGTAACATAGCACAAAAAATATGCAAATTCTAACAAGATGTGCTGCAACCTTAGCTTTTCAGTCTAGTGACATAAATCTCGCACTACTGTAAAGAAAGTGGACCCATGCACACATCACGTGAATGGGTGAAAGGCTGAAGAGCTGGTGTGTCTTCTCACACTTAATTTGCAAACTTTGCTGGGAGTGGTGGTGTATACCTATAGCTCTGGCTGTTGGGAAACTTGAGGCAGGAACAACACGAGTCTAGAAGTTCAATACTTGGCAACACAGCTAGATCCTCTCAGCAAACATCCAGCTAGCCTCTAAAATTTACTGACATGGTTGAAAATAAACCAAGAAAAAGAAGTCTAATCCTAAAGGTGTCTGTATGGCATGTTCTTTACGGGTACTTTGCTTTGGGCTTTTAAAAAAACATTTGTTTTTTTTGTATTTTTGTATTTTTTAAATTAAAATGAAAAACATTGGTGTTTTCACATTTTAAGTCCTCTATATCCAATATAAGATGTTGTGAAAGAAGAAATTACACAAAAAATATATCTGGTCTGATATATATCTGAAGTCTGATATATCTGATAAAAATATCAAATAGAAAAGCACTAGTCACTATAAAAATAGAGTTAAGAATAAAATGTCATTTCAGCTACAGTAATAGAGAAGCAAATAATTTATATGCAAGATTTAGAAAACTAGTATGTTGGGCAGTGGTGGCACACACCTTTAATGCCAGCACTCAGGAGGAAGAGGAAAGTGGATCTCTGTGAGTTTGAGGCCAGTTTGGTCTACAAGAGCTAGTTCCAGGAAAGGCACCAAAGCTACACAGAGAAACCCTGTCTTGAAACTTAAAAAAAAAAAAACAAACCAACAAAACACTTTTCCGTAAAAATATTTCATAGGCATCTCTTCTTTGTTCCAAAGATACACACTACAACCCACCACATCCCTTAAAATGAGCTTATCAAAAACTTCTTGTTCACATAACCTATATAAATGTCATAATGTCTAGACTGATCTCTACTCATGCTATCCTGATATATAAAGTAATATCAATATACATTTGTACGCTTACATAACTATCTTATATAGCATACCAAAATCATGTGGGACTATCTTTACATCACATTTACATAGTTGAAGCTGGGTCTACAAGTCTGGAATCTCTTCTACCAGTTACTGTGTTGAAAAGCAATGGGTTAACATGCTGTTAGAACAAGACAAATTTAAAATAGCAGACAGATTTCCTTTTGAGGTTAGCAATTCAATTTTGGTTGTTTGATAGTGGTTGCCAAAGTACCACGTTAAGAAAGTTATTAAAGCCAGTGCCAGCTCAGACTGCCTTGATTTAGATCTTGGCCATGAAGCTAATTAGTCAAATTTAATCAAGCTTTCTTTGGTATGAATTAAATTCACTATTTATTTAATGAAGTGCAGGCACAGACGCTATGCTAGGAAGTACACATTCTAACTGAAAACAAAAAGCCCACAAAAGTTATGAAAAAGTCCACACTATCAGAGAATTTTAACAAACAAACTGTTCTACATAATAACTGCAGGAAAAATTACCTAGGCCCACCCTATTCAAACGCTAACACAAGACTGTTACAGAATATGATGTCAGACATTACTTTTAAAGGATAAATGAGAATTCATGTTGGGTTAAATAACATTATAAGAATTTGACATGGCCTGATACTTGAAATTTCTTTTCTGGGGTGCAAGAACAAGCAGTTCTATACTGTTGGGGCTCAAGGATAAGGTGGGAACTGATAGCTCATGATGCAGAGGGAAATGCTAAATTAGAACTCATTTATGTGCTTTTTTTTTGTCTCTATTTAATCTAAAGTCAATGGGAATGGTCGGTACCCCTTCCCCACCAGTGCTACGGATGTAGTTAGGGTATTGGGTATGTTAGACAAGCTCTCCACCCCTGAGCTATAGCACTCACTGGTAGAAATCTATTCTGACAGATTAACAATCATGTCAATATTTTAAGATGGCTGTATCACCAATACTTTACTAGGCCCGCAGATTCCACGCACAATCTCCATCAAGCTCTGCATCCAGACCCATGCTGAGTCACTCACTCTCTTCAGTCCCCTAAATGTGAAATCCCTCCCAGTTCCGTTCTTTCATTTGTTTGCTTGGCTTTGTTTTAGCATTTGTACAACTGCTCCATTTTATTTGATTACCATGTGTTTTCTCTTTTAAAGTCTAATGCCCACATATTATTTCTCTTAAGAGTACAGTTTTCTTTAGAAAGCTTGCACTCGCACTGATAGATGGAGCTACCTGCTTCTCATATGACTGGACACTGCTTGTTCTTGAAGTACTTATTACACCTAAACATCAAAAACTAATTTTATCATCCACCCTCCCTTTCTCACGTTGTTTTGAATTTTGTTGAGGGCAATCAAGTAGCATGAGGTAGAGAAAATCAAATACCAATTTATTGATCCATTTAGTGATTTACTTAAAGCACACTTGTTCTGCTTATTGACAAACATGAATTCACCTTGCTACTTAAAAAGGAATGACCTGGAGAAATATCTGAAATGGAACAGGTCATTGCCCTTAGCAACTTGACCACAAAGCTTAAACTGTCAACTGTAACATATGTCTTTGAAAACAAAAAGCCCCCAAGCTACGTGCTACATGGGCTCTATAAATCCTACTTGCTGGCTTGCTCAGCCCGTTTGTGGCTTAAGAGTATAAAATGAGAATACAAACTGGACTCAGAAACAGAGCAGTTCAGGAGCTACCCTGGCTCTGGGCCACCACTCTCACTGCTATCAGATGCTCATGCCAGAGAGATTCCTGCAGTAGATATGCTCACTTCTCGTTTGATAATTATGGTATCTGCAATGTACAGCACAATATCTGGTACAAAAATAGTGTTCAAAATGCTCATAAATGAATATTATCTATAGGCTGAGGGGCTGGCACTAGATCCATGATAAAGGCTGTAAGTAAAAACTGATGAATGTGAAGAGAATAGGCAGCCAAGAAACATGAGTTAAGGGGTGAGTTACTAATTGTTAGAGGAGTAAAATAAGTTAAAGTTTGAAGGAAAATTCATAAGTGAAAAAACAACTGTGGAGGGGAGGAGAGGGAAATGGGAGGAGAGGAGGGAAGTGGGAGGAGGGAGGGAAGTGGGAGGAGGGGAGGAGATGGAAAATAAAAAAACAACTGTGAGTACAGAACCAATAAACCCTATTTCCTAGTGTCTCATTGAGCACTGGGCTATTCTGTTGATCTCCACCCTCACCTGGCCCATACAAGTCCATCACAATGGCTACCCCCACTTTCTGCAAATGCAACGCACATTCCTCTCTCAGTTTCCACGTCTTGGACCAATCTTGTCAAGACTCTTCCATGCCTCACACTCTATTAAGTCTTCAGATGCTTTCTTAATTTTTTTTTTATAACTAAAACCCTATTCCAATTCCTTGGCAATCTTTTCTGATTTATTTTTCTTTACAAAACTGATCAACATCATACAAACAATATAATTTATTTTCTCAGCTTCTGTCACTAGAAATATAAATTACTCAAAAAGTAAGACTATGTTTGTTAATTTAATTCATGGGCAAATAAGGAATGATGCGCGAGGGGGCATAGTCTTCCTCATAGATGAAGAAGCATCACACATACTCCTGTGGCAGCTGTGCAAACTTGTAGGTGAGCAGCTGCCGATACAGCAGTTCTACAGTTGTGCAGACAGAGTTCTCAAACACCTGTCCCTCAGAGAACTCTCGCTATTTACTTTTGATCTGATAGTCCACTTTATTCTAGACTTCATTTCAGCTCACCGAAGACTACCGCTGTCCAAACAATCCATCAAGAGCATTTTCAAAGCAACAGTATTCATTTTTCCTCTGAGATTTAAATTTTATCCCCCCAGTTACAACCCCAAATTGCAAAAAGAAAAAAAAAGAAAGAAAGAAAAGTTTTAAGTCCTGAAATAAAAACATATTAAAGAAGAATTTTACTTCCAGCATACAACTATCACAAAGAAGTCACAATCTTTAAACTCACACCCACACCACACAAAACCTGAAAGAATATTGCATCAATTCTGGCAAAAAAAAAAAAAAGAGAATCCTTTAGACCAAAGAGAGGCATACTAGAAATTTTAATCCAAATACAGAAAGAAAAACATTAACAAAAATCACTATTATAAAAGCTTATATGAGGGGCTGGAGAGATGGCTCAGTGGTTAAGAGCTTTGCCTGCTCTTCCTAAGGTCCTGAGTTCAGATCCCAGCAACTATATGGTAGCTCACAGTTATCTGTAATGAGTCTTGGTACCCTCTTCTGGCCTGCACTGTATATATAATAAATAAATAAATATTAAAAAATAAAAGCTTATATGAAAAAATATATGTATAAATTTGTTTGTTTCCCCACTGAACTGGTTTAAAAGACAAACACATAATTTAAAATTCTAAAATATTTTGACTAGGTTTATAATAGATATAAACATAATTTGAAGGACAACATTAGTGAAAACTAGATAGGGATTGAATAAAATCATACCCAAAGTTTTCGTCTTTTAATTAAGGTGGTATTAACCTAAATTGTTTTGGGTTATAATGTTAATTAGAATTACAAGGGAAAGCAGCAAGAAAATAACACTAAAACATAGCTTTGCTTGAATCCTTGAGAGATGGCTCAGTCAGGAAAGACCCTGCTGTGCAGGCATGATTGCCCAGGATTTGAATTCCCAGCACCCATGGTAGAAGCTAAGTGCGGCAGCCCTTGCCTGCAGTCTCAGTCCAAGAAAGGGAGGCAAAGATGGCAAGATCTGACCAGCTAAACTAGCTAATCTGGGCTTCTGGTTCAGAGACCTGTGTCTAAAAATGGAGGTGATTGAGGAAGAACACTGACATGCACTGGGCCTTCAAACTTGTACCCATACACATGCACAAGTGCATGCATGTGCACACACATACACATGCACACAATTATAGACACATGCACACACATGGGGGTGGGGACCTATAAGGGAATGAAAATGGCACGTTTAAAACAATACTTGTTCAGACCAAGGCTGACACATTAGTAAAGACTGAGAGATGGCACAGCTCTTAGAAATGACATCACAACCACCGATCTATGGAAACGATGGGCAATTATTTAAGAGGCCTATGAGATAGGGACACAGTCCTGTTTTTCCATATGGTAACTTTTTCTTTACAGAGAAGATAGACATGGACAATTAATATTTACCAGGGTACACAAAGGTAGTTTCCAAGGTCATCTCAGAACTTGTAAAGCAGCAATGTTAACACTTACAAACCTGCCTAAAATTCATTCTTTCCATATGGTGCCTATGGAAACCTATTACATGAAACTGTAGGTCTTACAATTACAGATATGATGGCATAGGCTGTAACTGTATCCATGAAGATGATTTTCTACTCAGACTTGCTCAGCATCAGAAGAAAACAGGAAAGAGTCATTTCAATCCATTCATTTGCCAGTCAGCATGAAGATGAATGCTATCTTCTCAGCTGGTTCTAACAGTTGAAATCTGTGTTTGAAGTAGCAAATCACCTTTCCTAATTAAAATACATTTACAAGAGGTTTTTCCAGCACTGGCATTCATCATAATCTATACGGTACCTTTATAGATGATTATAGAGTCTAACAAGACTCTGAGATCAAGGACTTTGTCAGATAGCAAAAGTAGTAAAGTTTGCATGGTTCTGAGGACAGCAGACTTATTGACTGATCCTCTTGTGTTTGTTATCCTTAATGGTGTTTACCTCACCCAGGCATTGCTAGAGTGATGAAGTACCACATAGTGCCAACTGTAAGTGGTGTGACCAGAGTCGCTAGAATAGTATGAATTTGCTTGTTGTTGTATTTGAAGGAGTAATTTCTTTTATTGCTGATTTATGAAATATTTTGTTCACAAACAATAACCTAAAATGCATGGTTGCCTTCTGGTTGTTCTTGGTAATCAAAGAACACTCAAACCTTCAAATGGGATCAAAGTCATTGTTAAAAGAGGTAATCTCAGTGAAATTACTAAGTGCAATAATCTTTTTCCAACTCAACACCAAATATGACTGCTGATGGTTTCGATAAACAAGGAAATGCCTTTGAATCTGTTTTTTGTATGAACAAATAAGGCTCTTGGTGCACGTTATTAGACAGTGAGAAGTGAAAATAAAAAGGATCTTTGATGTCTTTCATTTTTTATGCAGTTAAAAACTTTGAAACCTATTTCTTTAAAAGAAATTAATCTATAGTTTAACAAATCTGTCTTTGTTATTGGTTATTCCAGATGTTTTTTTTTTCTGACAGAAATTATTTAAGTCCATAGACTTATTGGAAGAATAGGACTGATTTAACTACAGAATGCATAGTTATATTTAAGACGGATTATCTATGCTTTTGGATGTGCACGTGAACATGTGTGTTTGTCTGTGTGCTCATGTGGAGACCAGAGACTGACATTAGGATTCCTTTCCTCGATTGCTTATCCACATTCATTTAGTAAAGTACAGGGTCTTTCACTGAATCCAAAGCCTAGTTGCAGTTAAACAATACTGCCAAGCCAGCTTCTCTAGCCTTCTGTTTCCACCCACTCCCACTTGAGTTACAGTTGCATACAACACACCTGATTTTACAGTGCAAACTCAAGCTCTCGTGATGCACAGCAAACACTTTACCCTCTGAGTCATCTGTTTGTTTTGCTTTGTTTTCTAGTGATAGTGTCTCACTATTTAAGCCCCTTACACGTGCCATGCGGCATTATGCAATGCAGTTGTTTTGAATTTACTTTAGATAATAATATACTCTCAGCACAAATAACTTTTAATATTATCTTTTATTATACCTTTAAAGCATCTTTAAAAGTCATCAAATAAAAGACTTCTGGGCATAGTGGCACACACCTTTAATTCTAGCACTTGGGGAGCAGAGGCAGGTGTATCTCTGTGAGTTTGACTTCAGTTTGGTCTACGTAGTAAGTTCAGACCAGCCAGAGTCACAGAGAGACCTCCCCCCCCCTCTATATAGAGTGAATAGGTTTCTAAAGACAAAGAGTATCTCTTTGGTTTTTTTTTTTTTTTGTCTAACAGTCAGAATATAAGAAAGATTTTCATTCTTTTCCTCTACCCGAAAGTTAAGCTGAGGTGGCATTTAATGATATGATCAGCTTTAACAATAGTGATTTTAAGGTTTTCACGACTTTCTGCTTTTACCTACTGCAATTAGTCTAGACAATTCTCCATGTAGGCTCAAAAGTGGAGGTGTGGATGGAGCTGGGAGAGGAGATAGAAGAGGAGAGGGAGGGGAAACTGATTGGGATGTATGACACAAAACAAAACAAAACAAAACAAAAAGATCTTTAAAAAAGGTAGAAAAAAGAAAAATGAAAAAAAAAAAGATGTCGTATGATCTACCTACTTATGACTCAACACACGTTGAACGTTCACAACATGACATCCAGGGTGTGGTCTTCTAAACACAGGCTCTATGAACAGAAGCACTAACAAATCTGAAATTCCATGTAGCACTGATCTGTGGCTGAATAAAGCTTTTAATTGTTCCTGTGCTGGCTAATTTTGTCAACTTGACACAAACTGGAGCCATCTGGGAAAGAGGAAAGTTAATTGAGAGACTGCTCCCATAAGACTGACTGTAGACAAGTCTGTGGGTGCATACTTGTTTTTATTAATGATTGACATGGGAGGATGCAGTTCATTATGGGTGTTATCATTTCTGTGTAAGTGGTCTTGGGTGGTATAGGAAAGCAAGCCATGGCAAACCAATCAGTATGCAACTTTCTCCAAGGGACTTTGCCTCTGCTTGTGCTCGTGTTCCTACCCTTACTTCCCTCAGTGATATTCTATGATCAGGATGTATAAGCCAGATAAACCCTTTCTTTCCCCAAGTTGCTTTTTGTCAGTGCTTTATCACAGCTAGTGAAACAAAATTAGGACAGTCCTTTTCACATATGTATGTTGATGTCCAGACATGTAATAAGGATGAAGATTCAATAAGATTCAATAAAACAATCTGTACATTTTGATAACCTATGCCCCATTATCAGATTTAAAAAAATCTATAGCTGCTATTAATAGGAACTACTACAATCAAAGTGATACAATTTTTCCAAGAAGGTCATTTTCAAAATAACAATGATAACAAAAGTTTGCAAAAATTTGGAGAAAATGAAATTTACATTGTTCTACTTTCTGTAGTGGGAATGTTATAAGACAATTCCTCAAAAATAATAAGGAAAGTAATTATGAAAAATGCTTAAAAATACCTTAAAGATAGAACTGTCATATCATCTAGCAGTCTTGCTAAAATATATGTTAAAGAACTGAGAACAGTTAAGTTGAGGAAAAATTGGTGCCTTCCTATACATTTCAGCGTTATTTATATCAGTGTACATCAATGAATTACTGATTCAGAAAATGTGCTACAGATAGAGTGGAATATTATATTTCCTTACAATGCAAAGATTCTAGCATTTACGACAACATGAATGGATCAGGAAAGACAAGAAGCAAGAAGTAACAGTTTCATCCCAGTCACATCTGGAATCTCATGGAAACAGTGGGAAATGGTTACTAGTGACTAAGTGAAAGTCAGGAGCAAGAGAATAAGGAAAAGAATGTTAGTTCAAGAGTTCAAAGCTCCATTTAGACTGGAAGCTTAAGCGTCAGTGCTGTATTATACTGCATACTGACCATCATTAATACAGTTTTTCATTTATATTTAAATTGCTATGCAATTTTGAATATTCTTTCTATAAAAATACTAACTAATGAGCTCAAAGCATGTTAATTGGCTAGATCTAGTAATTCTACAATGTATACACAAATAAAAACAACATGATATACTCCATAAATATACATAATTATTTGTCAATTAAAAATTGAACAATACCAAATATTTCATAATTAAATCTAATTGTACTTTTAAATTTGTCTATTTTAAATGCATTATCGATAATAAAGCACAAAGTATTTAAGACATTTCCATGGAATTTTGCAAGATGTTAACTATGTTTTGCGTCCCACTTACATGAAAATGCATTAGGATTGAAGTACTCTAGATAAGAAACGATATTAAAATTCGAACTTTAAATAGCACTGATTCAGATAGCTATAGTACAAGTAAGGATTTTTGAGGTGTCAAGAATTAAGTTTTCATATTTTGCAGAATTTAGAATAGCATTTGAGTAAATCTCTCAGAAGATAAAATAAAAATTGTTAAAGTTAATTACTTTCATATGAAATGGAATGAAAGCCTGAATAAACTCCCAAGTGGTCAAATATTTAAATCTATTATTTAAGCCTAATGCTTTAAAATGAATTCTTTTATATACCTCTACCTAGATCAATCTACATACTCACTCAATACTATATATATAAATGGCATTTGGTGTTTTCAATTTAAATTCACCAAAATGCAGCTTCACACTACAAAGTAACATTATACAATCTGAACAGGGGATATTTAGAAATATGTCTGTGTGCATATACTTATATATATACACATATATACATACATATATACACACACACACATATATAGATACAAGCAATATATATTAGTGGAAAAAAGAGGTCATGAAGTTGATAGCGAATGGGTAGAAGTATATGAGAGGGCACAGAAAGAGAAAAGGGAAGAAGAAATGTTCAAATTGTATTACAATCTCACCGCTTCCAAAAAAAAAACAAAAACAAAAAACACCTAATTGGATGAGTGTTAGCTAGGGTAGGGTATTTCTAAAAAAAAAAAAAAATGACTATGTAAAGATTCCTAAGACAGAAGAGACATTGTAAGAGAAACAAAGAAACAAACCTAGAACCAAAAGAACTGAACTCTCAGTAAAAGTGAAAAGCGAGGAGTTTCAAGTGGGCAGAGGAAAGCAAAAGCCTCCTGATGGTCTGTTTTGAGAAAACTGGACAGAGAACTGAAGCATTCTCAATGTTGCACTCAGTAGCGGCCACTGAGCACACTAGATAAGAAGGTGTTTCTGCTTCCCATAGAATAGTGGCCAAATATGTATTAGACAATGAATTAGATAATGAATATCAGAACAAATAGCACCAAGATTCCATATTAACAAGGTATATAGAAAAAGAAGATGTATTTAAACATGGAGAGTTTAAGATCAAAAATGAACTCATAGGTTTTATTTTATTTTAAACACCCACTTTAAAATGTCCTGGGGCTGAAATGAAGCCTCGGTGTATTAAGCACTTGGTATACACGTGTGAGGATTGCCGTTTGCATCCCCAGGTCCCATGCAAAGGTACAGCTACCTGGAGGAAGAGACGGGACCCTGATACAAACTGGCTAGTTAGATTAGTTGGAACCAGTAAGCTCTCAGTTTATTGACAGATCCTGTCTCAGCAAGTAAAAAGTAGAGAACCATCAAGAAAGACACTCAACATCAACTTTGGACCTACATGTGCACATGCTCACAGATGCACCCACATAAATGTGAACACTCACACATGTTGCATGAATTCTAATTGGTCTTAAGAAAAACCCAGAGTCACATATTGGAGTAAATGCCGAGAGATCAGAGAAGTAAAGGAGTCAGACAGCAGAGAGACTTACTACCTTTACTGAATTCTCAGACTGAAGGGGACAAGATCCTGTCTCCAAGAATACTCAAATGGATGGGCTGAGTCCTGTCTCCTCCCGCCTTATATTTCTTTCTGTCCAGTCTTATCTCTTCCTGTCTCCACCTCCTAGTGCTGGGGTTAAAGGTGCTGCCACCACTGCCTGACCTCTATGGCTAACTAGTGTCTTGCTCCTCACTACGATCTCCAGGCAAGCTTTGTTAGAGCACAAATAAAATATCACTACACACACATGCACACATTAACATATAAAGAAGTACTAATAACTGTATTTTAAGAAAAGTAATTTAATAAATGTATGTAAGTGTATGTTTTCTATTTACCTATATACTTGTCTCTTTACCCACACATCTAATAATCTATAAAGATATACAATATTATAAAGATTACAGGCCCAGCAGCACATCAACCCTCAGAGAACTGGCCAACGAGCCCAAGAAAATTATGAAGGCAGTGAAGAAGTGTCCCCACCTCAAACCAAGGATCAGTGAAATGCACATATTAACTGGTTCCATCAAGACTGTGCACCCAGGCCTTACAGTCCAACTTTTTTCTGTGTCTGGCTAATATTTAAAACTAGAAAAAACTATTCCTAATCAACATGGATTGGAGAGTTTATTCTCTGTCTTATCTGCAGAAATATGCTGTCAATATATAACCCGCCTGCAGTGGAAAGTGTATAGTGTTTTGTAATAAATGGCCTGATGCTAATGTGTAAAAAAAAAAAAAAAGATTGAAGTGATCACTCATGAACAAAGCTGAATTTAACAGGGTGGAGGTATGTTAAAGTTAGCAGAAAAATCTCTTTTGGGGACTGTTATCAGGTCCACCTACCCTCAGTGAATTATGATAACAACGGAAATATCACTTTTATTCTTGTATAGCTTTCTCACATATTTTCTTAAGAATTAGCTCATGCTTAGTCATACCCTGTCATTTTTGTGAGCAAAGCAGTTAGCTAATTTTATGTTACACAATGAAAAATAATGTATGAGTATTCCTGTGTAAGCAATATAATTTGATTTTTATGCTTACTGAACATTAATAAGAACATCATCTTTACATTTTAAAATTGCCATCTGGATACAGACCACTTATAAGTAAACTGGACACCTGTCATCACCAATTTTATTCTGCATATAAAAATTTCTAATGGAATAGACTGTAATTTTTAGTTTAAAAATCTCTTCTCCAAAAAACAGCATGTTTTATTTAAAAGTACTCTTTTCTATATTTGTCAAGAAAAATAATTTTTAAAAATGAAAAAGCAATAAATTGAGGGCAGAGACACAGAGAAAATTTATTCCCCAAATTCACAGCTCTGTATTTGACTAAAAATAATTTATTTGGTACAGTCTAATTTGTAACTTATTAAGATAATAAGATGAATTGTATGGCTAAGTTAAATAATAAGTTAACTGACATAAGTTAAGTGACACACAACAGCCCTAAGAAAAATACAAAATGATTATTCTAATATATATATATTCTTAAATAGACTATAAAAATTTAAATTGTTATTCAAGTTGTTTCCTTATAAGTGATGTTATAATCCTACCAAATTATATATCTTGAGATATCAATTATGAACCTTTTTTTATTTTTTTTTAAAAAGTGTCATTCTAGAACAGTACTATCAGAACCCACATTGTCTAGTAAAAAGCAAGACATTAAATACAGGCCACACAATTACGCTAGGTATCAGGCATAGAATCTGAATAGGAAACGCGTAAATCGCGCTATTGTGATATGCTTCACAGGCTGTGTCACTGCCTTGTCTTTCTGCATGACTAACGGACCTTAAAGAAAGCGAACACGCAGTTGCAGTGCATGCTTTTGCTCCAGAGGAGATCATGTCAAATCGTAACTGACAAATAATGCCTAATAAATAGACATGCAAATGTTAACAAATAATGCGTGAATAACTGATTTAAGAATTTACCACTCCACCCTGAGTGAACTAAGTTAGACTATGATTACAACTTAAATATCACTTTTATTCACATAAACTTCCTGGCAGATTTCCTTAAGAAGCATCTCACGATTAGTCATTCCCAAACAATTTTGGGAGCAAAGCAGCTAGCTATTTTTATGTTATACAAATAAAAAAAGTAAGAGTATTCCTGTTTAAGCAACATAATTTGAGTTTTATTCTTATTCTACATTAAAAAGAAGATCATCTTTACATTTTAAAATTGTCATATGGATATAGTTCACTGAAAATTAATTTTTACTGAAAACTTGGAGTTTTGTGTTTTAGTAGGCGATAAAAGCAACAGATGACAACATAGATCTTTATGCATATTTTGTTACTGTTCCAATTTTTGAATAAAGATTTTAGATTTCTAGAAAAATAAAACGATGCAGCGGAAATAGCAAAAACACTATTTTATTTTATTTTATCTTATTTTCTGAGACATGGTTTCACTGTGTAGCCCTGACTGTCCTGGGACTTGTTCAGTAGACTAGGTTGGCCTCGGACTCATGGAGACCCACCCCCCTCTGAGTCCTGAGTTATGGGATTAAAGGCATAAACTGCCATAGCCTAGCTTTCAAACACACGCTTAGTTACAAAACATTCTTTTCTTAAATTCACTAGTATTAGTTTTGAATATTTGAGCATTTTCATGTGCCAGACATTGTGCTTGACAAATTATCATATTTATTTGTAGCCACTTCGCATAATTATTCTCATTTAACTTCCATTTCTCATTTCTCTTAAAGAGATCATATGGTTGAAATTATAGCAAGTTTGGCACCAAATTTTGTACTCTAAAAATGAAGCAAAGGTCGTGTGTGAAAAGCATTTATCTGTGGGCTATGAACACAAGTAGACAAAAAGCAAAGCTCTCCTTGCCTGAGGTGATGAGGCCATTATGCTGAAAAGACAGGCACATCTGTAACCACCAAGGTATTAGGAAACTTGGAGTAGAACATTCTTTTCCAGATAAGGAATCCGCCTGCTTGCTATTTAATAATACCTTTCTAAATGCACAGAATAATTTTATTTTCTTAAGAGAATACTGTAAATTTTCTTGAAAATTCAAATTCATTCTTATAAAAATTAGCTTTTTGGAGGGCTATTAAATGTACCGAATGTACTATGATTGTAATGCCCTGTGTTAGCAAACATTATTTGCCATTATTTTAATAGGACTCAAAGAACCATGCTTAGACCATTTCTAGTGGTTTTCCTATTTTCTGGTAATTAGTTGGCTACTGTAACATGAATACTGTTGCCTAGTAAGCCCCTCATATCATTAAAAAAAATAACAGTAATAGAAAGCAAACAACAAAATCTCAGCAACTGTAGGATAGGCAAGTGATAAAACACTGCATTTCATCCTTTCTTTCATTGTCAATAAATATCGGGTGGCTAGTTAGGTGGCAGATATAGATAGGCAATGATTAGAATCAGACTGTATATTAACAACTACAGAAGTGGCTAAGAAGGGCTAAAGAGATGATTCACTGCTCATGATGGCCTGACTAACGTTAGAATAGAAACAACTCCTACAAGTTGCCCTCTATCCTGAATAAACAAATGTAAAAACATTATAAAATGACGAACAGGCCGGCCAGTGGTGACATATACTTTAATCCCAGCAGAGAAGGTGAATCTTTGTAAGTTCAAGACCAGCCTGGTCTACAAGAACTTGTTCTAGGCCAGCCAGGGCTGTTACAAAGAAAAACCCTGTCTTAAGCGCCCCTCCGCAAATAAAAACTTCTGTCATAATTAACATATTAGTAACATACAAATTCCCCTTTATAGTATGTGAGAGCTACCAGATAGAATAACTTTATACCCCAAGTATTACCCTTCTTGCTAGATCTCGTCCCAGATGACAATACAAAGGACAAGACACACAAGGTGACTATGTGTAATGGAGTTCTAATAGAAATATGAAAGAGATAAAAGGCTGCCCATTACTCTTTCAGTAAACAGTTTTGGATAGTGACTGGTGTAAAGCTCTCTGGTACATGTTTGCCTAACATGTGTGAGACCTAAAAATATGGTACAGGTTTGCCTAGCATGTATGAAGCCTTGATTCAAGCACAATACCACATAAACATGAATCAATCAATCAATCAATCAATCAATCAATCAGCCAATCCATATTTACAGAACAGTCATTACCTGTCACAGTATATCTAAATATAGAAACATAAAGATGATTAAGAGGTATTTCTTGTCTTGAAGAAAAAAACAAAATCTCTATACTATTGTTTGTAAAGATGAATGATATGTCAGACTAATACGCCCTTTATTAAATTCTGTTTTAGATTATGGAAAAGTGGTGCACGCTTTAAATCTCAGCATTCGGGAGGCAGAGACAGGCGGATCTCTGTAAGTTTGAGGCCAGCCTGGACTACAAGAGCGAGTCCCAGGACAGGCTCCAAAGCTACAATGAAATACTGTCTTGAAAAACAAAAAAGAAAACCATAAAAAAAGGAAAGTGAACATTGCAATCAGCCTTTCATATAAGTTGATCCATGTTTCTTCATAAAATCTGCCATAAAATAAGACTTCTTTAATAATTTACATAGTGAGTGCTTTATTATTTTTATGTATAAATTTTTTTTTGCCTCAACATAGCCTGTGCACCACATGCTTACCCAGTGTCTATGGAGGCCAAAAGAAGACATGAAAAACCCCAGGACCTGAGTCAGAGTTCCAAGGTAGGCTGAGAATGGAATCCACGTACTCTAGATAAGGAGCCTATCTGCCGAGCCAATTCTCTAGCTCTGATATTTGTTTGAACACAGGGAATGCATTCATCAATTATCAAGGAGATACATTACTAGATAAATATAGTGACGCTAACATTTATTAAATATTGCAAATACTGCGGTTAAGCAAACATTGTAAAATATATTAAGTATCAGTTGCACTCTCTTACCTTACCAACTGGATCTTTAACCATGACTGAGTAAATTCCAACTACTCTTTCCACCGGAGCTGAGCATCCTATAAACCTTACCAGTTGACAGGTTTTTTCAAATGATTTTTTACTGATACCTCATACTTGCCACCACTGATTTCTTCTACAGTGTCCTAAGATACATGCATGTCCCTTCTGATCAGAAGGTCTAAAGGCTTCCGGGGTGTAGTTACTTGTCTGAGCTGTAAGAAGGTTTTCGAGGTAAAAGGCAGAAAGGATAAAAAGTCTGTTTGTGTAACATTCTTTATACTTTATAAAACCATCTTAAAGCCGGGCAGTGGTGGCGCACGCCTTTAATCCCAGCACTCGGGAGGCAGAGGCAGGCGGATCTCTGAGTTCGAGGCCAGCCTGGTCTACAAGAGCTAGTTCCAGGACAGGCTCTAGAAACTACAGGGAAACCCTGTCTCGAAAAACAAAACAAAAAAACAAAACAAAAAAAAATAAAATCATCTTAGACAATATTTTCAAATTTGGTGTGAAGTTTCTACTGCTTACTTCAATTAGTATATTTACAAACAGAAATGTCCTTGGAATCAACAAATTAATGACAACTTTGCATGGTTTAAGTGACTTGCTCTATCCCTTACTAGATCATTCTATTTTTTTACATGTCCAGAGATCCAACACAGTTCATGAAATAACTTTAAGGCAGACTGTAGAGTTATCTTCTCTGGTGGCTGTCATATACTATAAAAGATGCCTTTGGTGCTACTGAGAATTACATATTAATCACGATAGAAGTTAATATTTTAAAAACTTTTATTAATAAAATTTTATTATATTTTCATTACTATAACAATTTAAGGCTTAATATCAATAAAATGTCTCTCATTTCCAATACTCAATAACACTTTCATTCTACTGGATCACAATCTTCTTTGTACAATATATCAACTGCACTTTTACTGAGTATGTACTGTTATGGCAAGACGACAGTCTGAATTATTATTTTGGTTAAGAAATTCTTTAAGTATACCTTATCCATTTGTGCCACTATTCTGGACTGTTACGAGAAATTTGCTGCTTTTAATTCTCCTAGAGTTATATTAAGATCTTTAAAAATGGGAGTAAATGTATTAAAGCTTTTTTAAAGATTCATTTTAAGTTTGTTTGTGTGTGCGTGCATGTGTGTGCATGAATGCACTGTGTGTGTGTGTTTGTGTGTGTGTACTGTATGCATGCAGTCCCAATGCAGGTAAGAAGAAGGGATCAGGTTCCCTAAAAATGGAGTTCCAGGCAGTTGTGCCCTGCCATGTGCATGCTGAAACTGCACCTTTTGCTGGGTACTCTGAAAAAGCAGCCAATGTTCTTAAGTGCTGAGCCACATCTTCAATGTCAATATTAAAATATTTTAAAAAATGAAAATAACAACGTCAAAAGTAATTTGAAATTGCTATCCTAAAGTAAATGCATGTAAAGGTTTAACTCATAGGTATCAAAACTTGGTTCAGATTTTACAGTTCCACTAACAGGAATAATCAAACAGATGTGGGATTTTTTTTCTTTCTTAAAAGAGTCTCATTTATCCCAGATAATTTTTTTAATGAACTGTGGTAATGTATGAAGTAAAGATATGTGTAAACATTCCATACACATGAAATACATTAATTTTAATTAAACCCTACCCCAGGACAAAAGCAGGAATGAAGCTTTAGATATTTAGTAATAGTGCAATACATTCATACACCTGTGTGTCATTTGTACAGACTTGGTTAAAAAAATTTATACACTTTATTTTTATGTTTGATGGCATTTTAGTTTATTGCATAGAAATATAGTATGAAGGAAAGCAGGTACATAAAGCAAGAAAATAAGAATTAGTTTTTCGTCCACTCTAATTAATGGGGTTTTACATCAAGATTGGCCATTGGACTTCACCATAATGGAACACAGTACTTTAAAATTTCAGTTTTCTTTTTCTTTTTTTTTTTTTTTTGGTTTTTTGAGACAGGGTTTCTCTGCAGCTTTAGAGCCTGTCCTGGAGCTAGCTCTTGTAGACCAGGCTGGTCTCGAACTCACAGAGATCCGCCTGCCTCTGCCTCCCGAGTGCTGGGATTAAAGGCGTGCGCCACCACCGCCCGGCAAAATTTCAGTTTTCTAAGGACTGATAATATGCTTATGTATTTCTGTATGTATTACACGTATGTAATACAGTATAAATATACATTCTAAATAAGGATACTCACTAGAGTGTTAAATTAATTTGATACTAAGAATTAAGTTTAGGTTAAAATTTACTTTTAGTCTACAAAGAATTCAGTATTATACCTAACAAAATGAATTAGTTTTTCTCTCCTGCTTCTTCATTAACTGCATGCTGACATGCTTTTTTAAAGTATCTGTAATACAAGTGGCTCCTGTTCTCCATATAGTCACACGAGGTAAGAGCTAGTCAACTGCTGTTTATACATAAAGGGCTTCAAAAAACATGGCACTAATATTATTGCTCATATTATTACCATAGTCCCAGTTAAAGTATAAAAGACTGCTTTGCCTTTCATTCTGGAGTGTGAGGAATGTGGGGGAAGCAACTGTGAGAACATACTCAGTTTGTATAGTGGGAGTTAACATCAAGACTATGGTTTTCATACAAAGAAGGTAAACAGCCAACTAATAACTACAATTCTATTTTCTCCTAAAGGTTTCATTTGCAAATTTACCTACTTCTTGACCGACAATTATTAATGACTTATCTAGACTGGCTTCATGTATCTTGACTTCAGTTATTCATTCCGTTAAAAATACATTTAAAAATGAAGCACAGTTATATACGTCCAATAAATTCCTTCTTTCCTTTTAAGGTAGCCACATAGATTTTTTTCTCTTTATTATTTTTTTGTGTCACATACATCTTTAAATGTTTATTTTCCTTTTAAATATAGCAAACAACTTTTAATAGCTCACGTTTAAAAATATTTGGAAAAAATTATACACATAATTAAGTCTTAATTATTCAATGGTAGCTATATAATCGTAGTTTTAAGGAGGCCTCTAGTATAAGAGAAAGAGTAACACACAGGGTATCTGCAGAATAATGTGCTATGAATCAGCAGAAGCAAAGCATGTGTGTGTGTCTGTGCAAGCGTACCGGTGTGTGGCTTGTCAGCTTATGCTACAGGCATCTTTGAGGTTGAAGATAAGCTTTTTAGATGTTATCAAATGCTAATTTTGAAGTCAGAAACAGAAAGTTAAAAAATTAGGACATTGGGATATATTCAGAAAAACAGTTATTATAGGAATTATATATTACACATTTTCATTTAGGAAACATGACTGAAGTTATACTATGGAGAGTCAATCAAAAGAATCATGAAAAAAAAAAACCTAACACAACAAACCCAAACTTAACACGAATAAAACTGTTAACTCATAAACTGGGATTATAGTAGCTAAAAATTTCACCTTTTAAAAAATAAAAACCATGATTGCAATGAATTTACAAAAACATTGCATACCTAAATTAACTTAGCTACATGTACAAACTGTTGCCATTTCCTAAAATCTACATATCTCAATGAACTAATTTTTTAATTTTTAAACCTTTATTTTATGTGTATAAGTGTTCATCTGCGTGTATGTCTGTGTACATATAGTATACGTGTATATTTCTGATTCAATTTTATGCAAGGTTTTAGGCTTAAATATAATTTATATTTGTACATATATTAGACATATGTATATCTAATTCATCATATTTATTTAAATCAATTCTCATTATTATTTGGGAATTATCCCGAGATCCTTCTATATACCCCAAACCGGAATAGTCCAATTTTCTTATAATATTTGCATATAACCTATGTACAACCTTCTATACACTTTCAGTCAGCTCTAGAGGTGAATGGTATCTAGTACAATGTATAACATCTATAGTAGTTGTCATACTACACTGTTTAGTAAATAATGGTGGTTGGGGTCGGTAGGGCTGGTCCAAGTCCAGAGCATACTTTCTTTCCCTTAACTGTTTCGATTCTGTGATTGATGGATTCACTGATATAGAACCCATGAATACAGAAGTCTGACTGCAGTATAATTTCCCTGTACAAATCTGTGTGTGTGTGTGTATTTTTCATTCATATCTACATTTTTCTTTGATTTTCAAAGGTCACTTGAATACCAATTTCTTTTTGAGGTAAATTCCATTAAATGAAACATACTTTCCAATTATAAGCAACCAACCCTTTCAAAAATATTAAATGGGAAAGTTTTTATGTCTTATAATGGACAGAATATAATAATGATGATTCCATATGAAAGAAAAATAATTTGGAAAATGGAAAAGAAATTTCACATGAACATTTTAGGGAAGAAATTAGTGGGAAGAATGGCATTTTGGTTATATTTTGTTTTATTTTTTTGAGAACGGTTTCTCTGTTTAGGCATAGCTGCCCTGGAACCCACTGTGTAGACTACACTGGCATCGGATTCAGAGATCCTCCTGCCTCTGAATCCCGAGTGATGGATTAAAAGTATGAGCCACCACCACAATCTGGCTATCTTTCAAATATAAAAGTTTTTGTGGCACAAATCTATTCATCTGGATATTAAAGATTCTTTAAACAAATGCTATATGTTTTAAAACTACACTCACTGGGTAGTAACAGATCATTTGCCTATGTGATCCATCTCTTGTCAGAGTTCCTGCTTACTGAGGTTCTATCAGATCACCGCCATCAGATCCTCTCTCACCACCAGCATTCTGCACGTGTATGTCTGTTTGTGTGTGAATGTGTGTGTGCATATCCCACATCTTAGCTCACAGAGGTCTTCATGTGTATATGTGCCTCCCTTTAAAACTTTCTCTATTTTAAAAGGTCGAAAAAATCTATTAAACGTGTTTCTTGCCTTATTTTCTTATATATAATTAGTAAGGGCCCACTTCAGCTTATCAGATGAACAATTCTAAATGGGTATCAATACTCAATGCAGAATAAGCTTATACAAAATACACTCCAATTATTCATCCTACAAATTACCTTGATGATTGCTGTATATTTTGGCTAACAAAGAACTATAATAACAACAGACAGCTAAGAATCATTTCTGATCTTGCAATTTTAAGTTAGTAGCCAGGCTTTAAACAATGTTGAATACACATTTGTATTGCTTTTAATTTGTACCCTTTAAAAAAATTTTATGACAGTCCTCTGTCTCACTTGGATTATAATATCTTTCTGAGTTCTTCAACTTGCCAACATTAAAACTTTAAAAAAGCTTTTTACAACAAAGTTCATACTCCTTAGTTTTTAATACCTTTATAAGCATTTCAACACTGCATATTTTGTACCTACAAATGTGATAAATTGTTAGGACAGGAGGTGAGAAAGAGGTGAGATAGAGAAAAGAGTCCCTGGCATGATGAAGAACCTCAGTATTCCTGGCTCTCACTAAATCTACCTGTCTCCATTGCCCTCTTAATCTAGCTATCTTTGGTCATTTTTGATTGTACACAATTAAGTGGTTTCTCATACTTCATGTCATGTATATTCTAATGAAGTGACAGTGAAAAGTAAAATAAAATTATCATCTTCAAAATAATGAAAACTGCTCAGAATGAACTTTTTGTTTCACTAAATAGCTTACAAAGACTATTTTCATACTTATCCTCAAATGATGTAGGTGTGTCTTCTATCTATCTGATGATTTCATTGGTTAATTAATAAAGAAAACTGCTTGGCCTAATAGGTTAGAACATAGGTGGGTGGAGTAGACAGAACAGGAAGAAGGAAGTGAGGTAGAAGGCTCAGAAAGTTGCCCCACCTCTCCTCTCTGGGACAGTCACCATGAAGCCAGCCACCAGGACAGACGTGCTAAATCTTTCCTGGTAAGACACCACTCGTGGAGTTACACAGATTATTAGATATGGGTTAGTCAAGATGTGAGTAAGAGGCTGAAATTAATGGGCCAGGCAGTGTTTAAGTGAATCCAGTTTGTGTGTTGTTATTTTGGGGCATGAGCTAGCCAGATGGCCGAAAGCCTGGCGGCAGGAATGCAACCCGCAGCTCCACACTACACTGAAACATAATTATAGTCCATTTATCTAATATTTTTAGTTCAAGATAATATGCTTTTTGTTTTGTTTATGTTTGTTTGTTTGTTTGTTGTTGAGTTCTGTTTTTTAAGACAAGGATTTTCTGTGTAGCCCTGGGTGCCTCGGTACTTACTCTGTAGATCAAGCTGGTCTCTAACTCAGAGATCTGCCTGCCTCTGCCTCATGAAGATTAAAGTTATGTGCCAATACAGCCCAGCTTAGCATACTTTCCTAACCTGAGGAAAAAATAAGCAGGCCTATTAAAAAGAATTGCTGGTTTCATTAAGCAAACATAAAAATAAAAATATTATGCATGTAATTTTTAAGAAAATGAATTAGTTTATGTTCTAATATATTTATGTTCTAGATAGCCTCAAATCAAAAATTTACCTTTTTAGGGAAGATATTCATTATTAATGTCATATATATCTCTTCTGTTCCTAAAGCAAAGAATGATTTTAATTTTCCTTAATAATTAGTTTATTCATGGATATTAACTATATATTATTTGTGTTTCTCTCTCTTTTTTTTTTTTTGGTTTTTCGAGACAGGGTTTCTCTGAAGCTTTTTTAGAGCCTGTCCTGGAACTAGCTCTTGTAGACCAGGCTGGCCTCGAACTCACAGAGATCCGCCTGCCTCTGCCTCCCGAGTGCTGGGATTAAAGGCGTGCGCCACCACCGCCCGGCTTGTGTTTCTCTTTTTTATATTGATATTTTAATATAAACTGTTTCTTTCTTGTCAAAGTATGTTTATAAATATATTCATCACATATAATTTTTCATTGGATAGTTAGAAATATATATTGAAAATCAAAAATTAGTATTTGAAGAGAGGGATAAGGAGAATCAACATAACAGAGCTTGAAGGTAACCACTCTCTGTGTTCTGCATTGTTATACTATTTTACTTCTGGGTTCGGAACTTTATTCAAATATCTGTTTGTACAATTTTTTATCTATTAAAATAAGGTAAGTCTAAACTTTTTAACCAATACGTCAGTTCATGTGCAATGTTCTTCCATAACATGAGAAAATCTGACATGATAACATTGAAACTCTCCTAGTTGTGTCCAAATAATTCCATTATAAACCTTCTCACAACTTCGTCTAAAATAACAAGAACTAAAGCATTAATGTCTATCTTCATTCCCTCAATTTATTATCAAAGCTATTCTCAAGGATGCAAAGAGATTGATTCAGTTTGATAAAATGACCTATAGAAAAGTAGCCTTAAAATTATGGGATATTTTTAACTAGTCTGTTTCCTCCAAGAAAATATATTGCTTTGCTATTCAGTCTGGCTCTCTAAGTAAAAAGCTTGGGCGACTGTCCGAACACGATCTGTGAATAAAGTTGTGCGAGGAGACTCCAAGAGAACAGGACAGGAGTGACTGTGACTATACTTTGTGCCATGACTCCTCTTAACCCTCAGAGTACAGACTGTTTGTGTGAAGCTCCGAATAAAGCCAGTAGTGCATGAGACTTGAGTCGGCCTCATTTTTAGGCCCCAATCTCCCATGTTCATGCTGCCAACTAGAGTTTTAACAGGTGAATTTGGAAAAAGTCAGGAGAGGTGTTTGCCAAAGTTTTAAAGCTTGGAAAATAAAATGTCTTTTAAGAGAAAATATTTCTTAAAAATTGAATTATTTTTATAAAAAAGGCAAAATATAATCAAACAAAAATAACTTAATACTTCTCCAAATTGCACTTTTATTATTCATTTTAAAATTATACTAAAATGTTCTTTCTTTAGAAAAATAAAACGTCCACCAACTTTTCTAAAAATATTTTCCTAAAATGATTCAATAAAACTTTGTTATAGTGATATATTATTTGTGTTTTAATAAATAAAGCTTGCCTGAATATCAGAGTGCAAAGCAGCCATACTGGTCAGCCATATAGGCAAGACAGTGGTGGCACATACCTTTAATCTCAGCATCCACACTAGGTAGTCAAGGAGGCTAGGCCATGGTGGTGCACATCTTAATCCTAGCAATAGAGCGCAATATAAGACAGGAGGAGAAAACTCACTCTCAATCTGAAGATTCATGGAGGCAGGAATTCCCATTTCAGTCTGAGGTAGAGGCAAAAGCCAATAGCTGGCAGCTTTGCTTTTCTGATCTTCAGATTGAACCCCACTACACTTTGTACCAAATATATTATACTTGTTGCAAAGGGAATGTTGTCACAAAGTTTTAACGTACTGTAAAATAAGCACAAAGAATGATGACATGAACCTCTTTGCAATTCATGGTTTTTAGTACTTATTAAAATTAGTTTTAAATGTTCTTTTAAAAATTTTTTTAAAATTTTTTTAAAAATTACAGTTTTCAATGTTTGTTCTCATTATGTATTTTGTCATTGAGTTGTAACTATTATTTAAACCTGTTTCTCATCATATTCTACTCTGGCTTGCCAGTCTCTTTTGCTGAATTTAAGAAAGAAAAAGGTTTCAATATGGGTTCAAAAATCTTAGCAGGCCCAAGTTCCATCACCCTCTCTCAACCTCAGTGGTGTGTTGAATGTTTGAAGATCGGAACATACTATGCTCTATTAGACCAGATTGCTTTAACACATAGAAAGCTGCCCTTCTTCTCACTATTATATGGTTTCTTTGGGAGTTTGTAATCTTTCTGGAGTAACAGATAAAAATGAAACTGAAACTAAAATTTCATGTCTACAGTATACTTGAGTCTCCATAAGAATTTTTGATTTTTTTTTTAGCAGAGAAAAACTGTGCTGACTAGTTCTGAGAAATTTTACCCTTAAAGCAACATACAGCACCTTCATCTTCTGTATATTAATTAAGATAAAGTTTAAGCTACTTTTAACACCTTAATTCAAGTGCAGGCCATACTTTGTTATTTACCCAACTCAAATTTTAAAATGTATTTATTTATAAATAAAAAGTGAAAAAAAGAAACTGTGTCAAGAGGCTGGAAATATGACTCACTGGTTAAAAGTATTCAGTGCTCTTGCAAAGGACACGAGTGTGGATTTCAGCATCCACAACAGTGGCTCACAACACCCCCTAATCCCAGAACCAGGGGACCTGATGCTTTCTTTCTGGCTCTGTAAGCTCTAGCACACATATGGTGAACAGACAGTCAACTAGGCACACACACATAAAATAAAAAGAACCTTTAACAGTAACACCCCTTACCTGCACCCATTACCAATCACTCCCCATTACTCCATAACCAGGCTGATTGGTAAAGGCATTGGACCAGTCAATGTCTCTGTGGTGTGGTTCAGCGGCTATAGCAGTGCTGGCGGTGCCAGCAGCAGCTTGGGCCTGGGAAGAGACAGCAGCCACTCCTACAGCAGTAGCCATAGTTTTGGAGGTGGCTTCAATTCTGGAAGTGGCAGAGTCATCAGGGGTGCCTCAGTTCCTCTGGTGGCAGCTCTTCCACCATCACGTACACCACTACCTCCTCCAGAAGGAAGAGTTACCAGTATTGAAGTCATGGCCACCAGACCTTGTCCCTGGATCCTCAGATTCTCTGGCGGTAGAGCCCTGTGCTCAGGTGCTGTCCTTGCTGGCTTCCTACCTCTGCTCTCTGGTTAGGGCTGAGGAGCTGAGTCCTTGTTGCTCCTCTCTGCCACCACCCACTGGGTCCCCACTCCTCCTCCTCTGACTGTCATCTTCTGATCTCACATCATGAGTCACTTCATTTGGTGCTGCAGGTTGTAGTTAGACTGCTATGTTCCTGGCTCCCCGGCTCTGTCTCTGAGGCTGCCTGAGAAAGGGGCTCTCTGTCCCTTTCATCCTGGAAATCATTGTTGGGTCCTACTCAAATAAACAGGTAAATGGTTGCTTCCCTTTAGTTTCCAGTGGCCTAAGAAAACCCCAACTTCAATGTTGTGAGCCTCTCTGGCAGTAGTTGCGATAGCAAAAGCCTACAGTCCTGTGATATATGGAGTCTGTGCTCATGTGACGTTTCTCTGTTCTTTGCTTTCTTGTAATAAAGCTAAATAAAGCAAGTTTATAAGATAAAAAAAAAGAATAGGAATAGAGTTTGAGGCCAGTCTGGTCTACAGAGTGAGTTACAGAACAGCCAGGGATACACAGAGAAACCCTGCCTCGAAAAAAAAAAAAACCAAAACAAACAAACAAAAAAAGAAAATGAAAAAAGAAAACGAACCAACCAACCAAACAAACAAAAGGAACAGAAGGAGAAGAATCCTACCTCAAAGGCTGAGAAAATATTTAAATATTTTCAACAAAATCTTAGAAGAAAACTTTCCTAATATAAAGAAGGAGATATCCATGAAGGCCCAACAAGAAAATAGAATATCAACTAGATTGGACTAGAAAAGAAAGACCGCGTATCATATAATAATCAAAACACTAAACATACAAAAGAAAGGAAGAATATAAAAAGTTAAAATGGAAAAGACCAAATAACACATAAAGGTCCAACTCTTAGAATTATACCTGAATTCTCAATGGAGACCATAAAAGTCAGAAGAGGTGAGACAGATGTCCTGCAGACTCTGAGAACACAGATATTAGCTCAAATACTATTACCACCAAAACTTTCAACCAACATAGATGGAGAAAACAAGATATTCAATAATGAATCCAAATTTAAGCACTATTTAATCACAAATCCAGCCCTACAAAAGGTGCTAGAACAGTGGTTCTCAATCTTCCTATTGCTGTGACCCTTTAATACAGTGCCTTATGCTGTGGTAATTCTCAACAATAAAATTATTTCCATTGCTACTTCCTAAGGATAATTTTGCTACTGTTATGAGTTATAATGTAAATATTTGATATGCATGATGGTGTTAGGCCACCCCTGTAAAAGAGTCATTGGACACCAAAGGTGTTGGCACCCACAAGTTGAGAACAACTGTGCTGGAAGAAAACCTCCAATTTAAGAAGTTAACTACAAACATGAAAATACATGGAATAAATAATCTCAGAGCAGCAAACTCAAAAGAAGGGAAGCTCACCACCATCACCACCACCACCAGGAATAGCAGCAACACCAACAGTACCAACCAAAATATTAGGAATCTATAATCATTGAAAATTGATACCTCTCAATATCAGTGGTTTCAATTCTCCAATAAAAAGAAGCTCACAGACAAAGAGCCTACCTTGCTGCAGGGAGGCTATTGAAACAAAGAAACTTCCGCCCGCCCGCTGCACTCCCTATCTGGTCCCAACGCCCCATCAGGCTGAGCTGGAGATGTTATGAACCCGAAGAGGGGAGGAATAAGGGAGGGTTTTTCTGGATGCAAGCTGGGTGGGGTAGGAATATATATATATATATATATATATATATATATATATATATATATATATATATATATATAGACTGAGCACTGTGCCATTCTCCTTAGCAGTTTCCCTGCTCCTGGCCTGGCTCTTTCCCTACAGCAAATACAGGGAAAATTGACTGTAAAACTGTGGCCATGGATAGGTAAGAAAAACACTTTTCAAGAAGTTTAGAGTCCCAGTTGCTCTCACTGAAATCTAAAGTCTGAATCCCTTAACTATACTTTTTCAGGCTGTAATGTCTTAGGCCAAGAATTTAAAGTGGTACTATATTAATAGAATTATAATAATAATATTGTGTGTTCTTAAGTATTTGAAATGCAAACATTCCTTTAAAAATTCCACTTCAATTACAAGTACCAAAATATTTTCAAATACAAAGTTTACAGAAAAATGGTTAACCCAACATAGAAAAATTTTTGGTAAAATATATAACACTATATATAATAACAAAATTGTGACAAAAATTCTCCAGAGATGTTAATACTAAAATTATCATATTCTGTACATACAATATAAGATAAACAATATAGTACAGCAATAGGGCTAACAGAATAATATGACCTCTAACAAGAAAATAGCCATTCTAAAACCACAGAAGATAAATCTTACAGCAAAAGCAAAAAAACAGTGAATGGCATAAGATAGCTACTGCATTACAGTAAGAAAACCACAGTGGAGACATGAAAAGTAACACCAAAAAAGTTCTTTTTGAACTAAACAGCATGAAGAACAATAAGAAGAAACCTTGTATATGCCTGAATAAAAATTCCAGGAAACTGAAAACGCAGACAACAACAGCATCTTCATGTCTACTTAAAAACACCTTGAGTTCAAAGTTCAAGAATCTCAATGGATCTTAAAGCACAATAAATAAAAAGTCTCTACTATATGTTCCTATAAAGAAACTATAGAGAAATGAAAGTAAAGACAAAATCTTAAAAGTGAAAATTAGTATCCACTAATGGTGATGGGAATGCAAACTGGTATGTGTGGTCACTATAGATTTCAGTTTGGAGATTCTTTCAAAAGCTAAAAAGACAACTACCATATGTAATAGTTATTCTATTCCTTGGCATATGTCCAAAGAACATGATATCCCGTTACAAAGATACTTGCTTGGTCAAGTTTACTGCTGCTCCATTCACAAAAAAAAAAGAGGAAAAGGAATCATACTAGATCATGAAATTTTGCAGAAAAATGGGTAGAATGATTAAATAATATACAATTTGAAATAACCTATGGCCCCATAAATGGACAAATGTTATATTCCCTATTATGTGTAAATCCTATATATGAATCTTTAGGTTTCATTGTATAGATTGTTGTTTTAAGTTACTTTTCTAGTACTGTGATAAGACACCATGACCAAGACAACATACAAATAGTTAATTTGGGGCTTACAGTTTTAGAGAGTTATTGTCCATGACCTCCATTGCAGGGAGCATGGCAGCAGGTAGGGAGGTACAGTGCTGGAGCAGTAGTTGAGAGCTTACATATTGGTCTGCAAGAAGGAGATAGAAAAAGAGAGAAAGAAAGAGAGCGCTAACTGGCACTGGCATGGGCTTTTGAAACCTCAAAGTTTGCCCCCGGTGACATGCCTTCTCAAAAACAAAACAAAACAAAAAAAAAAAACAAAACAAAAAACAAAACAAAACCAGACCTTCTAATCCTCCCCATATAGTTCCACAAACTAGGGACCAAGCATTCAAATGTGTGGTCTATGAGGCCATTTTCAAAGACAGCACATGCTTACAACACTTAAAGCCAGGATAGTAAAAAGGGACCACTAGGTGAAGGAGGAAGGAGCTCTAGAGAGAACGCTCACAGGACAAAGGTGCTAGGAAGGAAAGTAGGGTATGATGCACTGAGAAGAGAGGGATAATACAAAGAAAGTGTTAACATTATTTCATAATCTGATTCCTCATGGTATTTTGCTATATTCTTAGAGCTGCGCCTAGCCAAACTGTCATCAGAGAAGTGTCATCCAGCAACTGAACAGAACAAATGCAGAGACCCATAGCCAAACACTGGGCAGAGACGGGGGATCCTGTACAAGAGCTGGAGGGAGAATTGTAGGAGCCAGAGGGGTCGAGGGCACCATGAGAACAGGGCAGAGAATCAACTAAGCAGGGCTCATAGGGGCTCATGGAAATTGAAGCGGCAAAGGTGATCCCTATATGGGTCTGAGGTAGGTCACTGATTACACTTGTTTTGTGTTCTTGTGACACCCTAATAATGGGATTAGGAGCTATCTATTACTCTTTGGCCTGCACTTGGGACCCTTTCCCTCAAACTGGGTTGTCACATCCAGCCATGATGTGAAGGTTGTTCCTCTTCTTACTCCATCTTATCTTCTTAGCCATGCTAGGTGGATATCCATGGGAGACCTGATCTTTTTTGAAGGGGGGTGGAGGGAGAAGGGAAACAGAGGAGGAGTTGATCTGGGAGGAGAGGGCATGTGGGGGAGGGGAAAGATGGAGAGAGACACTGAGAGGAGTGGAGGGAGAAAAAACTGTAGTCAGAGATAGTTACAGAGGTCCACAGTTGGTTACAATTAAGCGAACCTAGGGTGCCCAGACTCAACAGGACATGTATAAAAGAGCCCCCAGGTAAGGAACAGAGAATACTATGGAACAGTGGACAAAGATACTCTGAGCCTGAACAGAAAGATCACAGCTAAAAGATAGTATCTTAAAAACACTACAGGGACATTGCACCCCTGAACTCTCAACAACATGGTTGCCTGAATAGGATCACACCAGTTGTCCTGCCAACAGTGACGGGGACAATATCAGAGGACCTAATACTAGATTATAGGCAGTAAGGACTACTGAAGGAACAATCAGTTTTCTTCATGGGCAAGCCCCCGATCCAGAGTTTTCAGTCTTAACCATGTGTTCATATATACTACATTAAATCTATTCAGTAGGCTGTGCATGTAATATCCATGAATAAATATGTATGTGTACATATACACATATGTGAAATTTAGAACAATAATTACAGAAGAGGTTAAAAATCTGAGAGGCAGGTAGAGGGAACACAGAAAAGGAAGAAGGGGAAGGAAGAGTGCAAATGAATACAGCACACTTACAAAGAAAATTATCAAAAAATAAAAAGTATATTTTAAAATCTGAACAAGTGAGAAAGAAAGGACTCAGGGAACTGATATGAATATATGAAAAAATAGACAATAAAATAATGTTTTCAGTGCATTACAGAGATTCACTCATTCTATAATTTTAAACACAAAAAAAGTTACAACAAAAAAAGTTAAAACAAAAGTAGAATGAATCTACTCACTGATATATTTTCAGGCAAATGGAAAACGACAGATCTGAAATATTAGAAAAATGATAAAGAAAAACATGGATATATATTTATAAATAAAACCAGGATTATTAACATTACAAAATAATTATAAATATGACATAAAGTAACAAACTATAAAATACAAATTAAGAAAGGGTGTACAGTTAAAAAATTTTGCTCTACGACTGTTGTTTTGCTTGCTAGGTAATAAAAGTATGCATATAATTGAATAGTATACATAATGACATTTTTAGAGTGATCACCTAAAAATAGAGCCCTTAAGTACAATGCTAGAAAAAAGAGGAAGCCAAAGGGCATAGGGGAATGACAAACCTAGTAAGCAAAAAGAAGTTAATGAAGAGGAGAACAAAGAAATGGTGGGAAAATAAAAAACAATATACTAGAAAAACAAAAACAAAATCAAAGCCACAAGGGGAAGATCAAGTAACATATAAAGGTAAATCCATTAGACTATTATACCAAGCTTTTCAATGGAGCCTCTGAAAGAAAGTGGGGCCTAGATAATGGATGTCTACACATACACTCTGAGACCACAAATTCCAGTCTAGACTACTATAACCAGTAAAACTATCAATCACAATAAATGGAGAAGGAAAAACATTGCACTATAAAACCAAATCTAAGTAATTCATGTACACCAATCCAGTTTTATAGAAGGCGCTAGAAGGAAAACTTCTAGTTTCCTATAAAGTAGTTTAACTAAACTGAAGAAGATACATGGAACATATAATCCAGAAACAGTAAATCAAAAGAGGGGGAAAATAACCACACAACAAAATAACAAAAATCAGCAAACACTGCTCATTAATAACTCTCAATATTGACGATTTCAATTCCCCAATAAAACAGATTAACAGATTGGATTAGAAAACAGGATCTACCATTTTTTTTTAAAAAAAACAAACTACTCTTGGATATATATTCAAATGATTCAATATCTTATTACAGAGATACTAGCTTATCCATGTTCATTGCTACTCTATTCATGACAGCCAGAAACTGGGATTATCTTAGACATCCACCAACCGATGAATGGATAATGAAAATATGGCATATTTACACAAAAGAAAATTATTCAGCAATTAGAAAAAACAGGATTACAAAATTTCACAGATAAAAGGATATAGCTAGAAATAATCAGAATGAATGAGGTAATCCTGATCAATAAGACAAGTATTGTATGTTTCTTTTTAATGTGGTTGTTAGATTTTAAATTTTCAATGTATATGACCACAGAGCTTAGGTACCTAGTAAGAGAGGAAGGGATCTCCAAGGGAAAACAGTATACAGTATTTTGAGAAGATTAAGGGAAATAAGAAGGATAAAATAGGAAGGAGAAAGAGAGAGAAGGTAAAAGAAGGAATAGAGAGAGAGAGAACTATATGGGAGAGAGACAAACAATAAAGAAAACTATTACAGCAAAGTTTCCTAAAATATATAAATATAAGTAAATATATGAAAGGACTCTAAATGGAGTCACCGAATAACAGGAGAGACTTCTGCCATACACTACATCACTACCTCAGTTTTTTCTTCCCCCTATTCCCAATTCCCCCACCTTTTCTCCATTCACTCATCCTCCCACTCAACCTCAGTTACCCTTCAGAAAAGAATGGATCTCTCATGTAGATCAACAAAACATGCCACATCAAGTTGCAGTTAAGATTAGAAACATTCTCTCATATTAAGGCTGGACAAAGCAGCCCTACAGGAAGAAAAAGGTTCCAAGAGTATCAGTGTGTATCTTTAAAGAACCCAGAGCACCAGTCCAGGGATGGCCCCACCCACAATGGTCTGGGCCCTCCCACATTAATTACTAATTATAAAAATATTCTATAGGCATGCCACTGCCCCGTCTTATGGAGGCATTTACTCAATGGGGGTTCTACTCTCAGATTCCTGTAACCTGTGTCAAGCTGACATACAACTAAACAGCACAAATGACCCTCTGTCAACTTGACACACACCTCACTGCTAAGTCACAATCCTTCCTTTCTGGTCCATCCCAGGATCATACATTAATGTTAACATTACAATATACAACATTTCCAAACTTATAAAGTCCTACAATTTTTGAAAATTCAGGTACTAATAAATTCAGTCTCTTTCAAAAAAATATCCAGTCTTTTATAAAATCCAATGTCTCTCAACTGTGGGCTCCTACAAATAAAAAAAAAGTTAAATACTTTATTAATTCAAGGAAAAATCAGATCATGGTCACAATCTGAACAAAGCAAAACCAAACCTAGCTCAATCTAAAAACAAAAAACAAAAAAACCCAAAAAACCAAAAACCAAAACTAGCTCAATCTAAAAACAAAAAACAAAAAAAAAACCCAAAAAACAAAAAACAAACAAAATGCCTTGTAATAATCTAGGCTCCTCCAAAGGGCTTGGGTCACGATTCTGCTCTGCCCTCAGGCTCTCCACACACAGAATATCTCCTTGGATCAGGCCAGCTCCATTCTACACCTGCTGCTGCCCTTGGCATTCATCCCATGGTGGGGAATCTCCAACATATTGGGGTTTCCCACTGCACCTGGGCTTCACTTTCATCAGTAGCGTCTCCGGGGCAGCCTCCTGCTCTGCCACATGGTGCCAAACCTCAGCTGCTCGCTACAACACTTTCACGCCTTCAAACCCAGTATGACGTGGGTGACTCTTCAACTACCAAGTTTGGCTGCCAATAGGAAGTACAACTTTGGCTGCTTCTGGAACACAGTGGTGACCTTGGGGCAATGTTTCCCAGAAGACTTCACCTCAATGATGCTGCTCTCGTCTTAATCACATACAATCCCTCAGTCCCAGCTGACCAGCATCCATTGTCACAGCAAAGCAGAGGCTTTACTTTGGTGGTTCAGGTCTTTTAATAATCAGAGCCAGTTTTTCAGTTGCAGCTGTCCAGACACCACATAAATTCTTCACATAAAGGACCTATAGAGTATTTGCTTCCCTCTTAAACTTCACAAGCCAGGCTTCCATTGTCCTTACAGCTTTCATCATTCTTATCTTCTATGATCCTGTCTTTTCTAACCCAAAGTTCCAAAGTCTATCCACAGTCCTTAAACAACATGGTTAGGTCTGTCACTATCCTGGTACTAACTTGTCTTAGTTTGGGTTATTTTTGTTTCAATGAAACACCATGACCAAAAGAAAGTTTGGAAGGAAGGAGCTTATTTGGCTTACACTTCCACATTAGAGTCCATCACAGAGGGAAGACAAGACATGCTCTCAAACGAGGCAGAAACCTGGAGGCAAAAACTGATGCAGAAGCCATGGAAGAGTACTGCTTACTGGCTTGCACCCATGGTTTGTTCAATCTGCTTTTTTACGGAATCCAGGACCACTAGTTTAGAGATGGCTTCACCCATATCAATCTATTAGTGATTGATGTTCTTCAGGCTTGCCTATAGCCTAATATTATGGAGGCATTTTCTCAATTGGGTTTTCTCCAGTAGCCTGTGACAAATGACATAAAATCAGCCAGCTCAACAACACACTAGTCTTCTATTTGAGGCTTCAAGCATGAAGCAACTGAGACAAGCTGTCCCGACTGAATTCTTCTTCCAGAATTTATAAGTATATTAAGTAGCTTTTATATTCCATTAATTTAAGGGAATTTGACATGTAGCATTGGCTAACTGCAATAAGGGTTTTGATACAGGCAAGTTTGGGACTTCGATATCTTAGGTATATATGTAGATATTTGGAGCTGGAAAATCTGAGCATTTTTATAATAATAGAGATAGAGAAGCAAGAGGCGGCTAAAAAGGTGATCTAATTTTAGCTAATACTTGGCTCTTTGCTTTCTCTTGTTTTAAGAACATTATGTAGTAATGTGTAAGATGGTGCATGCCTGTAACCACAGGACAGAAGATACTGAGGCAAGAGAAATATGGAATTCAAGAACAGCCTGGGTTAACATAGCTAGAACTGGTCTCATGCTCCCAGCCTTCCATCAACATAAAGGTAAAGCACCCTTTGCTGGAATCATCACTCAGCAAGAGACACTCGTCCTTCTCCCTGTAGACTCTTCTTTCACATGGGCAACAACTCTACTTGTTGAAATGTTTTTGAATACATTACAAATGTCACATTCAGCTCCCCGGATACAGCCTCTCTCTCCCTGTCCCTTCCCAGCTTGCACCCAGAATCCTCCCCCCCTCCCCCTTCCTCATCCTCCCGTCTTTGGGGCCACAAAATCCCACAGCTCAGCCTGTTTGGGCTCTGGGGACCTGGAATTGAGTGCACCCAGGCCTGTGGGAGGTCCCCTCCTTCATTTGACTGCCTGGGGCAAGGTAGGCCTTTGTCTGAGAGCTGCTCGGCCTGCAAGGGGACCTGACAGTCTGCAGGAGGATCCATCATTCTTTGGGGTGAGTGAGGAGTGAGTGCCCGAACCGCGGCAGCTGCCCGGAGAGGGACCACCGACTCTCCACAACTCCCCCTGCCACCAGCACACTTCCTGCTCTTCCTGCAGGGGGTATTCTCCCCGGATACCGCCTCTCTCTCCCTGTCCCTTCCCAGCTTGCACCCAGAATCCTCCCCCCCTCCCCCTGCCTCATCCTCCCGTCTTTGGGGCCACAAAATCCCACAGCTCAGCCTGTTTGGGCTCTGGGGACCTGGAATTGAGTGCACCCAGGCCTGTGGGAAGTCCCCTCCTTCATTTGACAGCCTGGGGCAAGGTAGGCCTTTGTCTGAGAGCTGCTCGGCCTGCAAGGGGACCTGACAGTCTGCAGGAGGATCCATCATTCTTTGGGGTGAGTGAGGAGTGAGTGCCCAAACCGCGGCAGCTGCCCGGAGAGGGACCACCGACTCTCCACAACTCCCCCTGCCACCAGCACACTTCCTGCTCTTCCTGCAGGGGTTATTCTCCCCGGATACCGCCTCTCTCTCCCTGTCCCTTCCCAGCTTGCACCCAGAATCCTCCCCCCCTCCCGCTTCCTCATCCTCCCATCTTTGGGGCCACAAAATCCCACAGCTCAGCCTGTTTGGGCTCTGGGGACCTGGAATTGAGTGCACCCAGGCCGGTGGGAGGTCCCCTCCTTCATTTGACTGCCTGGGGCAAGGTAGGCCTTTGTCTAAGAGCTGCTTGGCCTGCAAGGGGACCTGACAGTCTGCAGGAGGATCCATCATTCTTTGGGGTGTCCTGCTCCAGTTCTAAGGCCATCCACCCAAAGGGGTCAGACTCTGGCCTCCAGGCAGGTCTGAGGATTCCTGTGGAGGGGTGCGGGCTCCTTCAGATTGTGCTGCCAGGTTCGCTGTGTGGTATTCCATCCCGCCCTGCCCCCACCTTGGCCCTTTTGTCTGGGCTGCGACCCTGGGCTGCCTGGAATCCCTGATCCTATGCCCTGACATTCCATCTGAACTGGTGAGTGAATGCGGACCCTGGGGCAACCTGCCCTGGAAGAGAGCACAGACCCCCTACCCCCACTTCCCTCTGCAGGCTTGTGTCGGTTTCTCCCTTCCCTGTGTGTCTCCCAAGCTTTCCCTAGTGTTCTCAGGTGTCCTGCTCCTGTTCTAAGGCCATCCACCCAGAGGAGTCAGACCCTGGCCTCCAGGCAGGTCTGAGGATTCCTGCAAGGGAGTGTGGGCTTCTTCAGATTGTGACGCAAAGAATAGGTCCTCCTCTGGTACTGGGGAGATCCAACCAGTTTCAGTCACAGCAATTATTGGTCTAGGACACCAAACACCTCCGCGCTCCTTTTGAAGGAAGAGATGGGCAGGCGCCAATGCAGGAGCTCCTCCAACAACATGAAAGGCAACATGACATCACCACAAGCCAGACATCCCGAAACAACAAGAATTGAACACCCTACCCCAGAAGATATAGAAGAAACCGACATTAAACAGTACTTTATGAAAATAATAGAGGACCTTAAACAGGAGGTAAAAAACTGCCATAAAGAAATGGAGATGACAAACAAAAAGGTAGACGAAATAAATAAATCTCTCAAAGATACCCAAGAAAAACAAGAAAAACAAGAAAAAGCAATCAAACAGGTAAGGGAAACAGTACAAGACCTGATAAATGAAATGGAGGTATTGAAGAAAACACAATCTGAGGGACGACTGGAAATGGAAACTCTGAGTAAACGAACAGAAACTTCAGAGACAAGTATTTCCAACCGAATACAAGAGATGGAAGAAAGAATCTCGGACTCTGAAGATACTATAGAGGAAATAAACTCACAGATTAAAGAACTAAACAAATCTAACAAATTCTTAACACAAAACATTCAGGAAATCTGGGACACCATGAAAAGACCAAACCTAAGAATAATTGGGGTAGAAGAAGGAGAAGAATTACAACTCAAAGGCCCAGAAAACATATTCAACAAAATTATAGAAGAAAACTTCCCCAACCTAAAGAAGGATGTTCCTATGAAGGTACAAGAAGCCTACAGAACACCAAATAGACTGGATCAAAAGAAAGCATCCCCACGCCATATAATAATCAAAACAAAAACATACAGAATAAAGAACAGATATTAAGAGCTGCAAAGGAAAAAGGTCAAGTAACATATAAAGGGAAACCTATCAGAATTACACCTGATTTCTCAATGGAAACCATGAAAGCCAGAAGAGCTTGGATAGATGTGCTACAGACACTTAGGGAACATGGATGCAAGCCTAGACTATTATACCCAGCAAAGCTTGCATTCACCATTGATGGAGAAAACAAGATATTCCAGGACAAAAACAGATTTAAACAATACGCAGCCACAAATCCAGCCTTGCAGAAAGTAATAGAAGGAAAATCACAAACCAAGGAGTCCAACACCGCCGACAATAACTCAGGCATCTAGCGACCCTTCACCAGCACAACTAGAAGAAGGGAAACACACAAACTCTACTACTAAAAATGACTGAAGTTAACAACCACTGGTCATTAATATCACTTAATATCAATGGACTCAATTAACCTATAAAAAGGCACAGACTAAGAGACTGGATACGAAACAGAATCCAACATTTTGCTGTTTACAAGAAACACACCTCAACCACAAAGACAGACATCTACTCAGAGTAAAGGGATGGGAAAAGGTTTATCAAGCAAATGGCCCTAAGAAACAAGCGGGTGTGGCCATACTAATTTCCAACAAAGGCTGTCCACTCTCTCCTTATCTCTTCAATATAGTGCTTGAAGTTCTAGCAATAGCAATAAGACAACATAAGGGAATCAAGGGGATTCAATTTGGAAAGGAAGAAGTTAAACTTTCATTATTTGCAGATGATACGATAGTATACATAAGCGACCCCAAAAACTCCACCAAAGAACTCCTACAGCTGATAAACTCCTTCAGTAACGTGGCAGGATACAAGATCAACTCCAAAAAATCAGTCGCCCTCCTATACACAAAGGATAAGGAAGCAGAGAGGGAAATCAGAGAAGTATCACCTTTCACAATAGCCACAAATAGCATAAGATATCTGGGAGTATCGCTAACCAAGGAAGTGAAGGATTTATTTGACAAGAACTTTAAGTCTTTGAAGAAAGAAATTGAAGAGGATACCAGAAAATGGAAGGATCTCCCCTGCTCGTGGATTGGGAGGATCAACATAGTAAAAATGGCAATTCTACCAAAAGCAATCTATAGATTCAATGCAATCCCAATCAAGGTCCCATTAAAATTCTTCACAGAGATTGAGAGGACAATAATCAACTTTATATGGAAAAACAAGAAACCCAGGATAGCCAAAAAAATCTTATACAATAAAGGTTCTTCTGGAGGCATTACCATCCCTGACTTCAAACTCTATTACAAAGCTACAGTATTGAAAACGGCTTGGTATTGGCATAAAAACAGAGAAGTTGACCAATGGAATCGTATAGAAGACCCGGATCTTAAACCACAAACCTATGAACACCTGATTTTTGATAAAGGAGCCAAAAGTACACAATGGAAGAAAGAGGGCATCTTCAACAAATGGTGCTGGCATAACTGGATGTCAACCTGTAGAAGAATGAAAGTAGATCCATATCTATCACCATTCACAAAACTCAAGTCCAAATGGATTAAAGACCTCAATATTAATCTGAACACATTGAGCTTGATAGAGGAGAAAGTGGGAAGTACTCTACAACAAATGGGCACAGGGAACCGTTTCCTGCGCATAACCCCAGCTGCACAGACTTTAAGGGCAACATTGAATAAATGGGACCTCCTGAAGTTGAGCAGCTTCTGTAAAGCAAAGGACATTGTCACTAAGACACAAAGGCAGCCTACTGACTGGGAAAAGATCTTCACCAACCCTGCAACCGACAAAGGTCTGATCTCTAAAATATATAAGGAACTCAAGAGACTAGACGGTAAAATGCCAATTAACCCAATTAAAAAATGGGGCGCTGAACTGAACAGAGAATTCTCAACAGAAGAAGTTCGAATGGCCAAAAGACACTTAAGGTCATGCTCAACCTCCCTAGCTATCAGGGAAATGCAAATCAAAACAACTTTGAGATATCATCTTACACCTGTCAGATTGGCTAAAATCCAAAGCACCAATAATAACCTTTGCTGGAGAGGTTGTGGGGTAAGGGGCACACTCATCCATTGCTGGTGGGAATGCAAACTTGTGCAACCACTTTGGAAAGCAGTGTGGCGGTTTCTCAGGAAATTCGGGATCAACCTATCCCAGGACCCAGCAATTCCACTATTGGGAATCTACCCAAGAGATGCCCAATCATACAACAAAAGCATATGCTCATCTATGTTCATAGCAGCATTATTTGTAATAGCCAGATCCTGGAAACAACCTAGATGCCCTTCAGTGGAAGAATGGATGAAGAAACTGTGGAATATATACATGCTAGAATACTACTCAGCGGTAAAAAACAATGACATCTTGAATTTTGCAGGCAAATGGATGGAAATAGAAAACACTATTCTGAGTGAGGTAACCCAGACCCATAAAGATGAACATGGGATGTACTCACTCATATTCGGTTTCTAGCCATAATTAAAGGACATCGAGCCTATAAATTTGGGATCCTTGAGAAGATAATAAGAAGGTGAACTCCCAAAAAAAGATATAGTAATCTTCCTGGATATTGGAAGTAGACACGATCGCCAGGCAAAATTGGGAACTTGAGGGTTGGGCAAGACTGGGCCAAGGGAAGATGGGGAGAGAAAAGTGTGAAGGGGAGAGCGGGGGGAGCTCGGAGGAATGGGGTGCTTGGGATATAGGAAGGGTGGATATGAGAGCAGGGAAGCATATATCTTAATTTAAGGAGCTACCTGAGGGTTGTCAAGAGACTTGACCCTAGAGGGGTTCCCAGGTTTCCAGGGAGACGCCCCCAGTTAGTTCCTTGGGCAGCTGAGGAGAGGGAGCCTGAAAAGGCCAGTTCCTATAGCCATACTGATGAATTTCTTGCATATCACCATAGAACCTCCACCTGACGATAGATGAAGAAAATGACAGAGCCCCACATTGGAGCACCGGACTGAGCTCCCAAGGTCCTGATGAGGAGCAGAAGGAGAGAGAACATGAGAAAGAAAGTCAGGACCGTGAGGGAACCTCCAGCTGGCGACAGATGGGGAAGGTGACTGAGCCCCACATTGGAGCACTGGACTGAGCTCCCAAGGTCCCGATGAGGAGCAGAAGGAGCGAGAACATGAGGGAAAAAGTCAGGAACGAGAGGGGTGCGTTCACGCATGGAAACGGTGGGACAGAACTAATGGGAGATCACCAACTCCAGTTGGAATGGGACTGATGGATCATGCGACCAAACCCGTCTCTCTGAGTGTGGCCAACAGCGGGGGCTGACTGAGAAGCAAAGGACAATGGCTCTGGGCTCTGATTGTTCTTCATGGACGGGCTCTGTGGGAGCCTTCTCAGCTTGGTCGATCACCTTCCTGGACCTGGGGGGAGTTGGGAGGACCTTGGTCTTAGCATAGAGTGGGGAACCCTGATGGCTCCTTGGCCTTGAGAGGGAGGGAGGGGAGGTATGGGTGGAGGGAAGGGGAGGGAAGGGGGAGAAGGAGGGGAGGGAAGGGGGAGAAGGAGGGGAGGGAGGGGGGAGGAGGAGGGAAGGAGATGGAAATTTTTAAATATAAAAAAAATAAACCATGAGGAAAAAAAAATAAAAAAAAAAACAAAAAAACAAATGTCACATTCATTATAAGGAAGGGAGTGGATGGTTCTAGTATGTTTTATTAAATTTACTGTCAAATTTTATTTTTTAAATATTTGTCTGGCCTATTAAGTTGAAAAACTCCTTCAGGCAATGAAACTAAGCTTGGTATAGCCAGTACTAAACAGTGATTAGTGGATGTAAGTTACACAAATGGTTAGTTGTGTGAACAAATTTATTTTCTCTCCTCTGCTGCAAGATACACAGACTGGAGATAAAGCTGAACACTGGGCTAGTGAGTACTGAAAAAGAGTAAGACTCGACAAACAGTGCTGCACTGACATTACCGCCCACTTCATCAAGATTTCCCTAGCTCAGATCACCTAAAGTACACCAGCCCATCAGAGCTGATGAATTGCTAGTCATAAAAACAGACACAGTTGTTTTCCCATTTCCTTAGTCTTTAGGCCTTCATGACTCACAGAGGACACAAGTCTCATGATTTATATAAACAAGTTATGGTAAGTAACCCATATTCATAAAATCATATGCCTATTCTGTTTCAAGACTGTATGGGCTCACAAATGAACTGGTACAGGTTTCCTCCATAACACTGCTAATAATTTCTTTTGGGACAAAACAGGAACATCTGACCAAATACTCCAGTATTACTTTCTCCAACTAAGATTTTACTTTCAGTCTTTAATACTGAATAATATTAAATACTGGTTTCATTATAACAAATACTTAGAGTGTAAATCATTTTCTCCTTTTCAAGGGTTATCGGCTGATGAGAACTTATCTATTCAGATGAATTACGTTCAATTGAAGAATGAGAAGAACAATGAGTTAGGGAGCTCTCTCACTAATGACTGTAACTACTTCGATTGGTCTTAAAAAAGTCTGTCATGCAGTACAAAACTTTTTTGTTGTTGTTGTTGTTTTCTTTTGTTAGTTTTTCAGGCTACTATCTCCTTGTCCTCCCTGCTGTCATCTAATAGGTAATTGCTTCAAAAATCCTTTTCATCTTTTAAACTTCAACGTCTCTGGACCACTCTTATAGTGTCCCTCTTATCCAAATACCAGAATCAAGTAAGCAATGCTAACATACTACACAAACAATTTAAACTAATTTTTTATTCTTGATTTGCTCAGAAATTACTGATTCTCCAACTGTCAGTAATATCAATAGATATTTCTTTAAGTTAATAAAATATCGAGGAAAAAAACTAAACAAAAAATATATAGATCTCTACAAGGAAAACATTAGACCTCTGAAGAAAAAGAGAGAGAAAGACAGTAGAAAATGGAAAGATAACCCATATTCACTGATTTGGGTAATTAATATTATGAAATAATAATTTTTCTAAAAGATATTTACAGATATAATGCAATCTTAATCAAAGTTCTCATCAAATTCCTCACAGAAATAGTAAAGTAATCCTAAAATTTATATGGAATTGGAAAAAAAAAGTTAAATACACCAAAATATTACTGACCACCACCAACAAAACAATGCTGGAGAGACTGCCATTTCAGATATTAAGATATATTACAGAGCCAAATACAGTGTTGGCACAAAAACAAGCACGTAGAGTCATGGAACAAAACAGAAGTCTTCATACTTTACTATTTGACAAAGATGCAAAAACCAAATACTGGAGAAAAGAAGGCATCTTCAGCAAATGGAGCAGGTGAACCGGATGCCCACCAGCAGAAATATAAAACTGGACTCACATCTATCACCTTGCACAAAAACTAACTCCAAATGGATCAAATCTCAAAAGGTGAAACCTGAAACACTGACATTTCTAAAATAAAATACAGGCAGCACCCAACATGATATAGGTCTACAATTTTCTCAGCAGGTCTCCATTTGCTCAAAAATTAAGATTAACATTTGACACATAGAACATCATAAAAGTAAAAAGCTTTTGCACAACTAAAGAAACAATTACTCAAGTAAAAATAAAGACCACAGAATGGGAGAGAACCTTTACCAGCCATACATCTGATAGAGGATTAAGGTCCAGAATATATAAAGATCCCCTATATATATTGGACATATATATATATATACACATACATACACACACACACATATACATACACACACACACACACACACACACACACACACACGACCGATTCAAACTAGGGTGATGACCTGAACAGAAAACTGCTAAGAAATACCTCTTTAAAAAAAACAAAACAGTTTATTGTCTCTAGTACTTAGAAAAATGCAAATCAAAGCAATATTGAAATTTCATCTTGACCCATTTAGAATGGCAGGTAATCAACCAACCAAGCAACAAGTGCTGGAGAGTTAGGGCAAAGGAAAGCCACAGTCACTGTTGGTGAGATTGTAAACTGGTGTGAGATGTAAACATTGATTCACTGTGCGAATCAATGCCAAGAATTCCCAAAAAGCTGAAAATAAATCTACCCTAATGCTCAGCTATAGCATTGCTTGGCACCTTATTCCACAGACATTTGCTTAGTCATTTTCCCTGGGGCTCTACTCACAATGGTTAGGAAATGAAAATAATCTAAATGACCTTCAACCAATGAATGGATCAGGAACATTAATAGATATATGGGAGGAACTAGAAAAGATCATATTGAGTGATGTAAATGCACCCAGAAAGACATGTTCTCCTTCAGCTGAATCTCCTAGCTACAAATCTTCAGATGTGAGTACATATTGTGGAGTAAGTATAAAAACCAGGAAAGTACAAATGGACAATTGTCAGGGCAGGAAGTGGAGGAGCAATAAAAGCAGGAATATCTCTGTACAAGTGATCTGATGAGCATAATGGGAAAAGTGGAGCAGGGGCTCTAATAATTTAGGTGGGAGGGAAATAAAGGACAGAGAGGATATAATAACAGTAAGGGTCTTTGAAAAAGTCCTAAGAATTCATGTCATTAACTATTTACCCAAGGGCGGAACCTATAATACCTGTAAATTTATATATAGTTTACATGAAATTTTCTCATATGATCTGACAATGCTCCCTCCAAGAGCCAAAGACAACCTAATAAAAACCTCAACACCATACATGAGAAGCCCCTTTTTATTCTAGATCAATGAAAGACTCACCATAAATCACAGACTATTGTTATGACTCTAGGTCGCCCACCAGGGGTGAAAGATGAGACCCTAAGACAGCATGAATTTCAAAGGCCCCTTGGCTGAAACTGAGTGTCTCCTCTCTGAGGACCATCTTCCATGGTACCTTCATGGTACCAGAAGATGCCATGTAAGCTTCTTGGAGGAGATCATATAACCTCCACTTTACTAAACCAGCATAATCCCTAAGTACATTAAAAATGTCTGTCCTTATAAGAACAGGTAAATACAGCTTCACTCCTCATCAGAGAAACTTCTCTTTGCAACAGAGACCAATGCTGAAATGCTATGGAACAATCTTTTTGTATACTGTGAATATATGTTATTCTTATTGGTTAATAACAAGCTTACTGGCCAATAGTTAGGCAGGAAAAGGTTATGCAGGACTTTGAGACAAAATGAGAGTGTGGGGAGATGAGGGTGGAGTCGCCAGGAAATGCAGATAAAAGATGATCATGCCACACTGATAAAATTTCCTGCCATGTGGCCAGGTGTAGATAAGAAAAATGGGTTAATTTAACTTGTAAGAGCTACTTAGTAACAAGCCTAAGCGATGGGTGAAGCATTTATAATTAATAATAACTCTCTGTGTGGCTATTTGGGAATGGGTTGGTGGGACAAAAAACCCTGCCTACACAGAAAACCACAACCAATCAAAATGTAAAGTTGTGGATCCCAGGACCAAAGGATATATCTAAAAAACAACTCCTATACTTAAGATTCAAGGAACATTGCTGAAGAGCAGTTGAAAAGACTTAAGATAGAGAGGATCAGGGAGTATGTTGTGTCATTGTGTTTCTTGGTAATATCAGAAATCATGTCCATCAAGAGTCAGGAGCATGACTCCCTAAACACAAGCTGAACAAGGGTAACAATAGACATGCCAGAGTGGACAGGGGAAGACTATGAGGCCTCAAGCCTACACAAAGAACTACAGCAACTACAGAGTGCGGAGAACAGAAGAAATAGTTTTCACAGGTAGGAGCACATCAACTGGTCAGCTCTTCAAACATTCATATAAGTAACATCATACAGACCAAGCAGGTTCTATTTAGGACTACATATGTATATAGAAATATACATATATTGTATAACAACAACTAATGAAAAAAAGGAGGCCATGAATTTTGGAAACAAACAAGAGGTATAGGGAAGATTTAGAGGGAAGAAAAGGAAATGATGTAAATATAACCTCAAAAATAAAAGACAAACAAAGAGAAAACTAAAACAACCCAAAGAATAAGCAAACAAATGGGCTATAATTAAAACTCCCCTTATTTTCCAGTCTCAGGGAATTTTCTTTAAAGGAAGAAGAGCTAAAAATGGACTTTTACTATTTTTTCTTTCACTTTGTTAGAAACAGAAGAAATGCTGATTTATTATATAAATTATGAACATTTATAGAGTATATTATTATATTGTAATAGAGACAGACAGTATACAATGACTAAATCGGGGTCATTAAAAATTTCAATTCTTTAAAACATAATTTTTGATTCATCCACAATAATTGTACGTATTTATACGGTTAAACATGGCATTCCAATACATGTTTATCATAAGTACTTTTAAATCTAAGTAATTAACATTTCCATCAAAGGTTATATAATGTCCATTTTTAAATGTTATGAATTGTGGCATCCAAAGCTTGTAGTGCTAATTAAAGTGACTTCATTAAAACCAAAAAAAGGGAAAGAAAATTGAAATCTGAAGCTTTTTTCCATGTCATTTCCTTTCCCTTATCAGTTCTTCAGTAATTTACTTTTAAAGTTTCAAAAGCCTATTAATGAAAATGGAAGAAGTATAAATGTTAAACTGATTACACCAGGCTAATTGATCTGACCATGGGTAATTAAAAATTGATAATAGTGCTTTTTAAACTCGTAACAGTATTTTCATTAGATTTTTTTCTTTTCTATTCTCTTTTAAAAAAAGGGAATCTCAATTTTTTCCCTATTCACATATAAAATAGTTTCAGACATTTTTATAATCCAACGAATCTCAAGTACATTTAACATTCAAACCCTGGAAGTCTGACACAACTTCTTCACAAAAAGTTCTTTTTCCAAATCTGCTAATGACAGTAAGAAGAACACCTACCAAAACTAACTTACAGACATAATTTAAAAAGAGGTAATGTGCATATATGTGCATCAGAGATCAATTTCAACAAAAATACCACTTATTAGTGTAGGGGTACAGGGATTGGAAGAGTAGCAAAAGTCACGAAGAAATGAGTGAAAATAAAAAAAAAAAACAGAACATATAGGATAGTACTGGTAGGGAGTTCCAGTGAGTATTGAAATCGCCTGCATTTTATTTTCATTTGCTTACAATAAACACCCCTGACCCCAAAAGGTAGGAGTAAGATTAAAAAAAAAATCATTAACATGATACAAAGGAAGTGAACAGACCAATTGAAGGTTGTGGGCTACATTCTTAATTAAACATTCTATTGCTAGAATAAAACAAGTAAAGCTCACACCCTACACCAAAATATTCGGTAGTCAAACCACTCCCTGGGTGAAATCAATTGTTACCTCCCTAAGGGAGTATGAACTCAGTTGGATCCTGACTTTTGTTTGGGGTAAAAAAAAATCTACTTCTCTATTTCTGAAATACAAGGACTGGATACTAGCCACACCTATTTACAAAAACCTTGAGAGAGCAGAACTCTCTGATCTAAATATAGGTAGATTGGAATTACACATGTTAACCAGTAATATAAACTATGAAGTGGTAGCTATACATCATCTCCCAGAAAACTAGATTTTTGTTTTGTATATCATTCAAAATCTAGCGCAGAATAACAAGAAAATAGTTTTTGATAAGGAAAAATTGGAGTACTTATAGAAATGGTATCTCAATATTCTCTATATTCTTTTAGGAACTTGAAAATGCACACTTTTATGACAAACAACATTTTTGTTTGTTTATCAAGACAGGATTTCTCTGTGTAGCTTTAAAGCCTGTCCTGGAGTCAGCTTTGTGGACCAGGTTGGCCTGGAACTAGGAGATCTGCCTGCCTCAGCCTCCTGAGAACTGGGATTAAAAGTCTAAGCCACCACCGCCTGACCCAAACATTCTTTATCCTGCTCAAATGATTAAGCATATCCTGCTACCCTTTAAAAGGTACTCAATGATCAGCAATTACCAAAAGTTTATTCAGTGATGATTTATGTTTCGCTAGATTCCAATACTTTATGATGATTCAGCTGACCTTTAACATTCTGGGATTATGAGGCAGCTGGGACAGTGGGGAAAGCTCTGTCTTTGGAATCTGACCTTTTGCAATCTGAACCACATTGCTAGCTCAGGATCTTCAGAACCTTGTTCAGGTCACTCTGGTGAGTAACACCTGATGCCAACTGACTGCAACACTGTTAGTGCCTGGTTTGTGGCTTGTTAGTACTTTCATACCGAGTTACCATCCTTGTTCTTTATAAAATGCTTACATATTTATAAATTTATCTTTTCACAGTACTCTCATCATAGCTTATGTTAACATGTCTAACAGGAAAATCATTAGGATTTCAAAATATCAATGCATACTGTTTGGAAATACGGTCACGTCACTAAAGGTAGTTAGAAAATATGTTGTGGATACATATAAGAATGAGTTCCTGGAAGTCTTCATGAAGACTTCTTGAGGAATTAACACTAAAAAATTTTGACCTGACTGACAGAACCCATTCATCCAAGGACTAAATAGAAAAGTATTATAAGAGGGAATTACTTACATAAAGTTGTAATGAACTTGGTGTAGCAAATACTGACAGGCCAGTTAGGATTGTTAACACAGATTTTCAAATCAAGTCTTTCATCCAAGGTAAAAAGTTTGTAGGTTTCTATCCTGTAGAAGTGAGACAATGTGCCATATTAAAAAAAATAAGTATTAGAATTAATCTTTGATAGCCTATCTAAAGGAAAAGGCTTCCTATAGAATAGTGGAATACATTTCTAACTGGTTGAATGATAGTGCCAGAAGTAGCAGGCATAATCTAAGAAATTTAGTTTCAAAAATCCAGAGGCTTGGATCTGCCAATTATAGTAGACACTCAGAAACTCAGTTTCTGTAGCAAATGAAAAGAAATAGGATGGATGTTTTGCTTGTGCATATTAAACAACCTCAAGAATATACAGTATCAAAAATTAATTTAATTTGTGATTAGTTAATATCATTAATATTATTTATACTAATATAGATACTTCGCTTCTTTCTTATTTTGGGAGAATTACAGGTTGGTTTGTTTTTGATACATAATTTCTACATGTATCTCAAACTTGGGATCTTTCTGGTGTACACGATGATTGGTATGGGACACCATGTTTGCTCTTCCAGATACACTGATGAGCTCAATAACCAAAGAAAAACAGAAAAAAAAATCTAGGTTTTCTAGAGAAATTTTCTGCATGTAAATGGCCCATGTTAAATGACCAGTAGTACAGTTTAACAGTTTAATAATTTTCAGATTATTAGGATTACTATGACATTCTTCAGATAAACCTGTCTGTATGTACACATAGCTAACTGCTTAAAACAATCACATGATAAAAATTTAAGAATCATCATTATTATGGACTTCACGTCAATATATAAAAAAGAAACTATACTCAAGATAATCTGCTTAACTTATAGGATTCATAGATTAAACCTTTCAAATATAACATCGAACCTTCTCTTCTCTAGCAACTACAAGAATAAGTTGAAAGGCTCCAAGGTGTCCTGTTTTCAGCTATGTATTTCTGACCAAAAAGCAAAGAAAGCAGAAAAACCGTAGCTTATCAAATACTGTTAATTTTATGTGTAGAATTCAATCAAAATGTAACAACTTAGATAGATCATATAAAATTAGCAGGTAAGAATAAGATAGTTTCATCCTAACAGAGCTTAGCCACTAAAATGAATAAAGCAGGCAACATCAACATTAATATTACAGACAAACAGCCTAAGCCATTCCCTGATGAAGGAAAATGCAGGTCCAGAAATCACAAATACCAGAAGTACTGATGTCATTAAATGGGAAAACACATAGGCTCTGAAGAAGATTGAAAAGAAAATAATACTTCAACTAGGAGAGACAGAAACAACAGCCTGTCTAGATGGGCACAGAAGTCTGCACATGTGGGAGCCTGAGACGGGAGGATGTCAAAACCATAGTCTGTTAGACTACGCAGAAAGATAAAAACAGCCAAATCTGCTGTGACATGTTAGCCCTTTTCTCAGCTTACTGAAATGCTTACTTTCCTCAACTGGCAAAAGCCTTAACAGCCAAGTAAAGGCTGTGCAGATATGCTTATGTTTGAGGGTCAGGATGAGAAAGGGGAGATAGTTCAAAATGGTTTCCATATAAACACAGTCAAAATTTCCATAGACCTGACAGTAAAAGAAAATGGTAAAATTATTTTATAAATAGCAAGAAGATACCATGTTTTAAAATAGTAACTGTTTCCTAAAAATAACAAAGTGACATTTTTTTTGCAGTTATGACAGGTTAAAAAAATAACAGAAGTTTAGGTAACTTTTTTTTTTTTTTTTTTTTTTTTGGTTTTTCGAGACAGGGTTTCTCTGTAGCTTTGGAGCCTGTCCTGGAACTAGCTCTTGTAGACCATGCTGGTCTCGAACTCACAGAGATCCGCCTGCCTCTGCCTCCCGAGTGCTGGGATTAAAGGCGTGCGTCACCACCACCCGGCTTGTTTAGGTAACTTTTAATTTCAATTTTTTTTGCTTATTTATGTGTATGAGTGATTTGACTGACCATATGCATGGCTGGTGCCAGCAGGGATTAGAAGACACTGGACCTATAGTTACATATTATTATAAGCCAACAAGTTAGTACTAGAAATTGAACCCAAGTCCTCTGTAAGAACAAGTGCTCTTCATGAATGAACTACCTCTCCTGTCCCAAATTTGACTGTTAAAAGTATCCAATATTCATATATTTTAGATAATTATTTAGCCATAAAAAGAACTAAACCTATGAAATGTGAAAAGATGTTAAAAAACACACATTTTCATGATAAGATACAAATAAAAATGTTAAAATGTATTTTAAAATAATGTTAGAAATCAATAAACATGAAAGTATTATGAAAAGTATATTTTATATAAGATTGTATATTAGGGTAGCTACTTTTAGCTGTATCATAACTGTTTCCCTTATTACTCCCATGATGCTATAGTATTTATAAATACTTGGTTTTAGAACATTTTTAATTTTACTGTGGCAGAAGTGTATAATCCCAACAAATGCCTGAGTCTCCAAGTTTGACATTTCACAAGAGGTTGGTGTCATGTATACAAGAGAACAGAAGCAGAGAAAAAGTGAAGTGTTCTATCTAACATTAATGCTAACACAAGATCTTGGTCTCAAGTGCAATGATTAAACACTAAATACAAAAAAAATATGTTCTACAACATGATATTATCTTCAGTTTTAAACAGGTAAAATTTTATAAAGTATTTCAACACTAGGTTTTCAATCTTACTATGTAATCTTTATCTACAGTGGGAAAGCTTGCCATGTGAAGTATGATTGATATAAAATAATGTATAGTATTTAAAATACATTGCATAAACAACACAGAAGAAGTATAAAATAGGATCTTGACTGGGATGCTTAAGTAAATACTGTAACATTAAAAAATGTGTAATGGTCTTTGGCAGAAACTACAGATATATATTCTCACCTTAATTTACAAAAAAAAAAAATAGCAAAGAAGTCATGTTTACTAATCCCCAAATCAGGCAAATGGAAGTAAGATGGCTCATCTGCTAAGAAGACATGTTTAATGATCCACAATCAGGAAAAGGCAGAGCAATGGTGCACCTGCTAAAGGCATTTCCTGAGGTAGAATGAACCAACAACAGAATGTTGTCCCCTGATATCTACACCCAGGGTGTGGCACACGTATTCCCACACATACCAAGCATACACTCAATAAAAATTAAATAATAAAGACTATGAAATAAAATCAGTCCGTTACATAAAAATTTTCTATTTCATAGTCATATGTTCTCAATAATATAAAAGTCATGTCTGTTATAGATCAAATAAAAAACTGTAATTTTGTGAAGATGATTCTGTCTATAGTTTTTTTGTTTTTTTTTTTTTTTAAGAAAATAAGTTTCCTAGTCTGACTTAAGACTCTGACTCTAAGCTGCCCATTCAAACTATTCCTGCAACAGAGAGGAGCTGAATCCATGAGCGCTCATGGTCCAGACCCAGATAGGAACCACATCCATGCGCTCCATTGCTGAGCCTGACCCAGAACAGTCAATCAAACTTGATGAAATTAAAGATGAACAGGGGAACTTTATAGTGGACAAATAAAGAAGAAAAACAGATGAAAAAGTATTTGGTAATATTTAAAAACATATATTCTATTAAGCTGATTAACGAAAATAGATGGATTTCCAGATTCTTCAAAATCAACAAGAGATCAGTATCTTAAAGAAACCTATAACAAATACAGAAATTGAAAGAATTAGAAGACTTCCAACAACAAAAAACACAAGTCCAGACAAATTCACAGTAGAATTCTGTGAGAATTTCAAAGAACTACAACCATTACTTATTTTTTTTTTTTTTTACCAAAAACAAAAAAGAAAAAGCCCTCCCAAACTTACTTTACAAGGCCAATATTATTCCAATGCCAAAACCAGGAAAAATCACAATGACAAAGAAAACTATAAGTCATTGTCTCTGACAACATGGAACAAAAATCTTCAATAAAATATTGCAGATTAAATACAAGCTTATATAAAAAAGATTATCTACCACAATCAAGTTTGTTTTATCCTGATAATATGGGGATGGTTCAACATATTTAAGTGAATAAATATGATGAACCATATAAATGGACTTAAAAGATAAAATCACACAATCATTTCAATAGATCCAGAAAAGGACTTTGACAAAATCCAATATGTTGTCCTGATAAAAATCTAGAAAGACTTGGACTGGAGGGAACAGAATAAAGGCTATATACTACAAAGTCATAGCCAGCATCATACTAAATGTAAGACTTGAAACAATCCTATTAAAATCACAAAACAGAGATGACTACTATACCTAGCCTTTTTCAATAAAATGTTAGAAGTACTAGCTAGTGCAACAAGACAAGAAAAAGGAAATTAAAGGGACACAAATAGGAAAACTGGAAGTCAAACTAACCCCTATTGCAAATGCTATATCACTCATAAGAGATCGCAAAGGTTTTATCAGAAAACTGCTATAAATACCCAACAGATTTAGGAAAGTTAGAGGATACATAATACACCAAAAACAAACATGCTGAGAAAGAGATCATGGAAATTTTTCCTTTCACAATTCAAAAGAAAAATCAATCTAGGAAAAAAATATAATCAAGGAAATAAAAGATTTCTACAAGGAAAAATTCAAATATTGAAGATCAGTATTATGTAAGACACTAGAGAAAGACTTCCCATCCTCATGAATTATGAGAATACACACCATAAAAGTTGACCTAGACCCAAAAAGAGAAACACTATTCGTTCTCTTCTTTGTGAATTCTAGAAGAGAATCCCTAGAGATGAATATCTATATCCTCAGAAGCTAGTTAAGTAGAATGAGAGAAAAAGCTCAAGAGGGTATTAGAACATGGATGCTATGAAGGAGGACAAGGACAAAATTGAGGAGAGCCTCTAACTGGGGAGAGAGAATTAAGGAGAGAAAGGAAAGACAATCATAACACAGTAGATATTTGAAAAAGACACAGAAAATCTATTTGTATAAGCTTACTTTAAAATACATGTGGTGGACGCATGGGTGGTGGTGGTGGTGATGGTGATGGTGGTGGTGGTGGTGTCTGTGTGTGTATGTGTATGTGTAGTTTAAACAGAATTATCCCACATGGGTTGATAGTTTTCCCCACAAGAACCATCGATATTTGAGCAACTGGAGTAAACCCTGGTTGCAGTGATAGGAGTCCTCTATTGGCATTGTCACTGTGATAGGTTGGGAGGTGGGATCAGGAGATACACACTGTAACTTAGGCAACTGGCATTGCCCGTTACCTCTCTGAACTTGGAGGTAAGATCCTAATACTAAAGACACTAAATTTGGACTCAGGTCTTAAAGAAATCAAACTGGAATTGATCCAGAAGTCTCTTCCCAGAGGATTAGCTGCCATTGCATAGTATGATGTGATATAAGCTATCTAGACAGAAAAGTAAAAGTCTATAAACTACAATGACCAACCAGGCAAGACAGCCCCGATGGTGAATATTGACACTAGTTACAGAGGTAACAAACAGCTGTGTAACTGGACTTAAGGCATACTCAATAGGCGGGAACTAAAGCCTTAAACTTTAAACCCATCCAAGTACTAATTAGTGGAGCAATCACAGACTCTACCCAGAGGAGAACCTACTATTCCCATTTTTCTAAACCAGTATAATTCTTAACTGCATTCTAAACAGTTATTTTTAAATCACAGATAATGCAGCAGATAATGCAACTCTCACCCCTCAACAAAGAATCTGCATTTTTTTGCAGCACACAAAAGCTGCTAGAATTGAACCACTACTGGTCACAATTCAGAGAATTAGTGCCCTAGGGGTCACTATCTCCACTTGCTACATCTACAATAAAACTCTGCATCTAAAGCTTAGAAATTATCACAAAGGAGAGGGTGGAAAGACTTAAAGAGCCATGAGACTAGGATTCCTGGTGCTAGATAGTGTCTTCTCTCAAGATAGCAAAGCTGCACCAATGGAATTTCTAAAAAAAAGACTTCCATATGATATGCCAAAATAATAGGGGAAACTTCAAAATTGTTAGCTAACCGATGAAGAACTTATATAAGCAATCAACAGCTCCCAAGAGAAAGTGCATCAGTCTCCTCCAGGAACAATCCTCCTGGTAGATAGGTTAACCAATCCCACATTGTCAATCATAAACACACCTACATAGAGAAACATTAGACTAGATGGGCTCAGGAGAGAAAAGGAGAGAGCGATTTTAATAACATTTATAGAAGTGGAAGTCATGAACTTCAGAGGGGCATGGCAGAGTTGGAGAAAGAGAAAAGGAGATTTGAAATATAAATATGATGCATTTACAGAATGATGTAAACACAGAACTAAACAAAAGTAAAATTTAAAATAAAACATCAAATAAATCCCTATTCTTGTCACGGTGAATGAGTGACTTTAAACACACAACTTTGCACCTTTGCTTTCACATGAGCATTATGTGAAGATTTTAAAAAATCATGTTTACAAACTCACATACCTAACAAAAGCTAGCATAATTATTAGTAAGACGTTTATAAAGCAATATATTAATTTTTATTAAAAACCTATTAATTTTAAATTTTGCAAAAGTTATCAGCAAAAAGATCATTTGGATTAGCAAATATACATTCTTATCTTTTCTACAAGATTATATACAAAAATAAGAGAAGTTTAAGTTGTACATGTTTATTACTGATATTTTTAGTCTTAAAATATAGGAAAATATAAGGACAGTCCCTCTTTTTAATCATGAAGCATACTATATTCAGGCATATGAGGTAGTGAATAAGTAATTATTGAATGACAATAAATTAATCAACCAGTAAGTGAAGAAATTGGTGGGGCAGAGAGCAAAGGAGATAGACTTGGAAGAAAAAAAGGAGGAGAATAATAATTGCAAATATGAGTATAATAAGTAATCAAGAATGAGATGCCAGCAGTTCTTGGGAAATGATAAAAGTTGGGGAGACCTAGCAGAACAAATGGAAGGAAGAGACTTGATGAAAATTCAAGAGGGAGGTTGTTATGTAGTGCAGAAGACACTGAATGAATGAATGAATAAGAATTGTAAAACACAAATCTTTTCAATAGCTCAGAATTATGTGGAGGGAGCAGCTTCAATCAGAGGTCTAGAGCTAGAGAGCAATTCTAGCTCCAATAAAGGATCTTTTAAGAATTCCTCTGGTTTTATGCAGAAGTGGAGAATATTTCCTTACACACAAAAGGGTATAAAATAGTTTAGCAAAGAAAAAGCGCGTAAAATAACACTGCATAATAAATACAAGTATAATGACTCAGAAAATTTAGAAGGATTTATACAGCATCACAGTGAAATGGTAAAAAGAAATGAGTCTATATGGTCTGGCTGAGATGAAATTATTAACCTATCAGATTCATATACTATGAATATGGTTAAAGTTGCCAGTGTCCTGTAGTGGTTTGTATCCTAAGACAGATGGAATTCTCGAACACAAGTATGTATGTGTTACAGTTCAGTAGATGCACTGCGGCATAAACGAAAATCAAAAGCCACAATACTATAAGAAGTCATCCACACAAGTGCGGGAGAGTCTGTGTTGTCAAGGTTACATCTGTGTAAAACAGCCTGGGATCGAAAGGATATGCCTATTTCCTTTACACCTCAACATAGTCACACTCCTCACTAAAGTCAGTATGCTGTTCATCTGAATAAAGGGCACACTAATTCTTTGTCAAAGCTCATCTTTACCAGCTCTATGTTGTTTGTTATTTCCTCTGTCTGGTGGTTTAAGGCACCTTAATTATTAAACTGTATTTTATGTTCTAAACTAGAAAAGATGGTGAGGGACACAAGAGATTTACGCTGAAAATATCCTGTGTATATAAACTTGGATGTAATTACATCTCTGTCATCTGGTTTTTTTCATTCCCGACTGAACAAAAACTGATCAAGCTCCCTTTTGTTCTAGAACTATTCCTAAATGCTAGGGAAACAACAATTTAAAATGGCAGACATAAACTCAATACTTGTAGAGATTTTTTGACATGTTATTTGAGAGAATGAAAGTTAGAAGACAATAAAAATGTACCATTTATTTAGCCTATTTTATATTTGATATTAACTTTTAAAATTGCCTAGCACCTTGACATTTTGTGTTTGGGCTGTTGTTTATGCTGAAATAAATACTATAGAAAGTACAGACTTTTGAGCATATTGTATACTAGTATTTAGTAAGTGCCTTTCAAACACTTAGAAGTACTCAATACTTCTATGCGTTTAACCTTACCTTTCTAATAATGCATTTGAAAAAAAAATCCACAATAACTTTTGCCATTAAAGTACACTATGCAAAAATCTGAAGAAAAAGGCAACTTCCTTACCATTTCAACATAACCTTACCCAGCATTTCAACACATTCTTATCTAACAATTTAAATATATGTTTAAAATTTCTGTATATTTAGTGGTCATATTTCATAATAATTCTGAAGTATTAGACTTGAGTTTCATTTTAAATCATTTTTATTACTTCATTATTTTATTTATAGTAGAGACCCATAAAGATCAGAATAGTAGAATGTATCTCCCCCAGATCATCTAAAAACTTCCAGAAAGGTAGTAAGAAAATCTATTTTAAGCACGGACAGTGTTTGAATTGAGATTTAATGATAAGAATTTTCTAAACATTTGCCAGATATTTTTAAAATAAATTAACTTAAAAATTCAAATTATTAAATTCCTGCTTTAGATTTGCAGATGAATAAATATAGGAAAAGTAACTTAAATATTTTTTCAATAAGCATTTATCAACTAATGAAACAGAAAGTCTCAAATAGAGTTCAGAAAAGAATGTTTTTGAAGAGGACAGTATTTATCTAATTCCAGCCTCTGAAGGCGGAGTCAGGACGCCTCAGCAAACTGGCCAGCAAGATTATCTGGATATAGACATACTCTGTGTTCGACTGAGAGACCTTGCATTATAGAATAAACTGAAAGAACAGTCAAAGATCATTACCAACATCAACCTTAGGCTGTCACATGAATATGCACATGTACAAACTCATATGATGCAACATATATGTACATGCACAGCACACACACACACACACACACACACACACACACACACACGAAAAATGGGGAAAAATTACTTTTCTTTTTTGTGGCTTAATGTATCTTCATGCAACAAAAGTAACATTTTGAAGTCCTTTTCTTCAAAACTGCTTTAGACCAATCCTGATTTATTTTATAATTACTTCTCTCAATCTTAATGTATCTTCTTTTTCTCTGGACTTGGTATTGCAGTGATTTTTGGTTGGAAAATAACTACTTTATATGAGTCAAGATTTCATATTAGCCTCTTAGAACACTACACATTTTGAACTACAATATTTTACTGTTTAAAATTATAATTTTCCAATCTGAGTGGTGGTACATAGCCTTAATGCCAGCATTTGAGGCAGGTGGATTTCTATGAGTTCAAGGCCATCCTGGTATACAGAGCAAGTTCCAAGACATCCAGAGCTACACATAGAAACCATGTCTTGAAAAAAAACACACACATATATCTATATATATACATATATATAGAGAGAACTTAATGTGTAATATATGTTATGTATTTTATATATATATTTTTTTCATACAGTAGCTCAGTCCATATTACAGTATATAAAACCCACTTTTATGTCTGTCCCCCATTACCTTTTTCAGATTTCATTTTTAAAGGAAGTGTTTAATTTTGCATACGGTTTAATAGAGCTAGAGTCCATGATGGCAGAGAAAAGGCATGACAGCAGGAACAGCTGAGGGCTTACATCTTGATCTACATGTAGGAGGCTGAGGGAGGAAAGAGAGAGAGAGAGAGAGACAGAGACAGACAGACAGAAAGAGAAAGGCACTGGGAGTGGCTTGAGAATTTTGAAACCCTACAACCCTCACCCAGTAACAAAGCTCCAATTCTTCTAAATTCTTCCAATTCTTCCAAAACAGTTTCACTTAGGACCAAATATTCAAATATATGAGTCTTCGGGGCCATTCTTATTCAAACCACAGTAATCAGTATCCTTCCTCTTCATTATGACACTCTAACAGGTCTTGCTTCTCGGGGTCGGATCAGTCACTCTGACTGTCTCTGTTGTTTCTAAGCATGCTGATGTACTAGACATCCCAAAGTTCTACAGAGTCTATAGAGACACTACCATCTGGGCAGTGCCTGGTAGGGCCTGCCACCTCCCAGGGCAGCCACATCCCTTTTTTTCCATTTATAAACTGATTTATGCTAAAGAGATGTAGAGGCAAAGGATGGTACAGGTCTTTCTTTGGCATCCCAGTCAATAGCCATTATACTATTATCGTTCTCTTAGTTTTCTGCATGTCTCCCTGGGGAAACAAACCATTCTTATCGACAGGTCCCAAGAGAAGACAATGCAATAACATCTTTAGAGGGTCCTTATCTCATAATCTTTATTTAAATTTCTAAGACAAATGGATTTAAGCCTTAATATTCTGAAAAAGCAGAATTTTCTGAAAAAGCAGTTATCCTTAGTTGGTTTTATTTCCTGTACTAAAACAAAACCTACCTTAGCCTTTCTATACAGATATCATAGGTATCTTACCACTATCCAGGCATCAAGTCAAATACCTGCTTTACATCTCTAATGGCTAGTACCAATAGTGTCATAATCCCTTAAAAATTCTGTATCATACAAAGAAAAGGTACACTATTAAATGATATAAAAGCTTATTAGATAGTTCTTGGTATTTTATTCAACAGTTAATTAAATAGGAATTTGTTAGAAGGCCTTCCAATTTAAGTACACATACCATAAAGCAGGTTTTGGACAAATGTTTTTTGTTAAGACTTAGTATGTTTCTTTCTTGGCTATGCATGTTGATTAAAGTCTGCTGAATATTCTTCATTTTCCTGGGTCCTTTAAAAAGTATAACAGGCATTTTTATCTTCAAAGATAAAATAAAATAATAAACACTACAGGCCAGATAGAGCCTCTCAGCAAGAGTTTGTGACCTTTACTACAGAATTACTTCTTTTGTTCAGACCACACTATGAGACTCTAGAATCATTCACTTTCTACTATGGTGAGCCAAAAATAGTTAAGTATTCATTAAAGTAGTAAATAAATAAATGAGAAGATATATTAGCCATGATAAATAGAAATGTTAACAGCTATTCTAACTTATATGTTGATCAATAGGATATTTCCGCTAGATACAATTAATAACTAACTTCTCGGCCTACTTGAATTTGGATGTGTGATGTCTGAACTGGAATGTTATTTTGCAGATCTGAGACCATTTTTCCCCTATGTTCTCCAGCATGAGGGTCAGCAACATTTGAAATAGTGGGTGCTCCATATACTTTTGTTGTTTTTAACCACTGAGGTTTTGTGTTTGCTTTAACATAGCCTATCCTGACTGATAAACTTCCAATTATTATAGCAATGTAGGCTAACATGGAACCTATTTGAAACTTATACCTGGTTGCAGTACAACCCAGGAAAAACTAGGGCATCTTTATCATTTCCTAAAAAATAAAAAAAAAGGTGTTGAGTTTTCAACCGCATTGTTATTGATGATCTAGGGCAACGAATAAATATTCATTCTATATGATGCTTTTGAAACAAACACAGTAGAATGAAGTTAATGTTTATATTTAAGTATTACATTTTTAGGTGAACTGAAAAACAACTAGGCAGATGTGTTGTGCTATGGCTACAATATAGCAGCGGAATACATGTATTACAAGTCTATTTGGCCCCATCATTTGAGAGGTTTTAATTCATGACTGGTTGCCTCTAATGATTCTGAATGGATGGGAGCAGCAGCTTGTTGCAAAACCACTCATCTATTGACCAAAACTACAAAAAGTCTAAGAATCCTGCAGTCCATATCAAGGGCATGCCAGCAAAAACACAGAACAACAACTACATCCACCTATTGAAGATTCCACCACATCCCATGTCTGCAAAGTTCAGAGCTATTCTTTTAACATTTCGGCCTTTTAGGAACAATTAAGACATACTACAGCAGGTGCTATTATAGTTGAATAAGTTGACTAACTACTATTGTCTGCATTTCTTGCAAACTATTTTAATCATTAATATATTTATGTGGGCATTGATTTTTAAGAACGACTCAAGATTCTAAATATAACATATGAAACATTTTGGAGATTCATATAAACAACCACTTAGGAAATGCACACACAACTAATGTTATAATCTGATTAAAAAATGTAAAAAATTACGGATTTATTACATAAAGGAATTTTTTGTTTGTAGTAATTGTATTGTAGCAAAGTTTGAGTCTGTCACACACACCAAGGGTTGGGGAAAGTTCCAAATGCTTGATACCTTAGTCCTTCCAGGAAGTTTATTCCCATTTCTCTTAGTCCAGTGCTTTAGACATAAAGAAAACGTTGTAGTATGGTCAAATTTCTAGACAACCATTCTGCTTTCAAACAGTAAACAAAAAAATAAAATTGTTTTGCTTTGGTTTTGGTTTTCTGAGACAGCGTTTCTCTCTGTTATGGAACTCACTCTGTAGACCAGACTAGCCTTGAATTAACAGAGAGCAACCTGCATCTGCCTCCTGAGTGCTGGGATTAAAACCATTTGCCAGCACTGCTCAGCAGTAAATCAAATTTATTAGACAGATATACACGCACGAGTACAAACATGCGCGCACACACCCCAAGTAGAATCCTTTAGTTACAATATTCCTAGTGTGGCTTATGAGTCTCCTTCATCTTGGCCACAGCCCGACTTACAAACTCATTTCTCATCTACATTAAGTTTAGTCCTTTGTTATTTCCTTTTGCTCTGAGCTGCTATTTGTTTGAGTTTTTGCTGCAGGCATCTCTTCACAAAGTGGTAAGACATCTCTATTAGTGCATGTGTAGTTATTAATTAAGAGCTGATAATCTTTCTTATGCCTTTCTGTCCTCCCCTGGAGACCTCTATTTTAAGAGAAGTCCCAAAGTACATCTTTGCTGGGAGCTCTCTGTAAAGGAAGTCTTTATTCTCAAAAGACACTTACAAAACTCTACACGATGTGGAAGGAAGAGACAGGCATTATTTCCAAATCATTACCTGATGTTTCTTTTGAAGTTTACTATTTCCAGTTCACACAGTATTCCTTTAAGAAAATAATGTCATCTACAAATCAATTTTCTCTCTGTCTCTCTCTCTTTTCTATGTACAGTCACTTTTCATACAGGACGGACTGGAACTCAACATGTAGTTGAAAAAGACCCTGAACTTCTATTCCTCCTACCTCTACTTCCATAGTGCTAGAATTATAGGCATGTTACCAAACCTGACCTTATGTGGTACTACATACAAGCTAGACAAGCAACCTACCAAAGGAGCCACATAACCAGTCCTATACTGTATTTTATAAGCCAAAAATAACTGGAGCCTAAAATTTTATAAAAAGAACCGTGTTAAATGTGAAATGTTTTACCTGTTATTTTAAAAATAATAGCTTTCCATGCTGGCAGTATGGATTTTTATAGCAAAGCATTTAAGGCTACAGGCTCTAGAATGAGACTATACCCTGTATATAGCCTAACTTTGCTCCCTGATAGTTTAATGAGCTTGGACAAAGTATCTTTCTTTGTTTTATTTATTTTTATTTGTTATACCTTTATTTATTTGAAAGTAGGAGTGTGTTTACACTCCCATATGGCATGCATGCAGAGGGCCGAACACAACCCCAGGGAGCCAGGTCTCTTTTGCCATCTTATATAGAAAAGAATTTTACCAACAATTAACAAAGAAGGAAATAACAAAATCTCAATGATCTAGTCTAGAAGAGAAGTAACTGTTATTTTTCATGAAAATTTAGAATTATAGAACTTTAAGCCCAATACGATCACATGTAGAAGCTGCTGTGGAAAGCACCGAGTCTGTAATCAGGGCAAGCCTGTACTCAGTTTTCATACAACTAATGCACATTCCTCTAAAGAATGCAAGCGATATTCATGCTAGAAAATTATTCACCTTACCTTGTAAAAATATTTGGTTGGCATATAGATTGCATTCTTAGGGGAAAATATTTCTAAGACAAAAGAATGCAGACTAAATAGAAATTTTATTTTTATTTATCTTTCATCACATATATAAGAAGTACTTTTTTGGATAGAGAAAAAACATCATTGCTGAGTTTTGCCTATGAAATAAGCAAGTACAGTTCAGTCTACTGTATATTAAAAATAACTAATTAATAGGAAATAGAAATCTGTTTTGAACTGAAAATTGGAATCCCAGCTATGACACTGCTAGAAATGGAAGATTTGCTACAAATGACTGATTTTCACAATGCAGTTTTCAGGTCTCTGTTCACATAGTTTTTTTTGTTTTTTGTTTTTTGTTTTTTTTTTTTTTGGTTTTTCGAGACAGGGTTTCTCTGTGGCTTTGGAGAACATAGTTACTTTACAAAAAGATATTGTTGTTTTAATTTCTTAAAACACGAAACAGATAGCAAATTACAGCAAATACTCATAATATTGATGCTATGGACAAGGACTCTGCTCATCCTTTCAAATACATTATCTTCAGACAGGTAAACTGTAGATTGTAGATTGAGGTAAACTGTAGAATGGTTAAATGAAGGAACACAGGTGTGTGTTTCTTCAGAAAGTGAAAACACTTCATCATTCATGCAGCAGCAGTTGCTTCTGCTTCTGTTTGTTCTGTTTCTCCTCTTCCGTTTTGAAAGCCATGAGAAAGAAACTATTCTCTTCTTAGCATTAGGTACACTGTCAGGTAATGATAATTTGAAAAGCCCACTGTTCAAAGAGGTGGAGTATTTTTTTTTCCCACACAAGCAGTTATCTTAGAAGTGACTGACCACAACTTTAATAATTACAAAATTCTTAATATGTTAAGTTTCATAGGTTTCAACTAAAAAAAGAGTCCCAAAGCATGAAATATAAAATATCTTCAGGACAAGAACAATAAGGGCTTTATTCATTTAAAAGTATTGAAAAGCAATGCATTTTAAAGACAGTATGATCTGAACAAACGATGTCAGTGAAATGGGTAATCCTAATGATCAGTCAGAAATAAATCACTTTTGAGCAGTCTGGAACTCTCAGCGGGATAATCCTCAGCGTACAGTGAATCGTCTATAACACCATAACACCAAATCAAGGTCTCAAGGCCTATTAGTAAATGACCATGAAATAATACACAACTCAGAAAGAAAGGAATGAGAAAAGTTCATATTTCATTGTTTATCAGAAGGATTAAGAGAAAACTTCTAATGATATTCAAAGTACCTGCCTCAAGATACAGAGAGTTCTTGCCAACCACTTCTACATTTATATATATGTGTAAAAAATCCAAATGACTAAACATGTACTCATACAGACAAAAAAGCTGCTGTATATAAATATCAATGTATTTGCATGAGTAATCCAGCTGGAGTATGTCAGAAAAGAATATTATAGTTTACTTCCCCTTTAGTCATTTTAGCTTTCAAGAAAAATTATCATCACTATTTTAACATGTTTTTAAAATATCTTTTTATCGTAGATAATTTATGCTCCACTTAAAAAAAAAAAACCCGGGCCTGCAAGGAGACCCGGGTTTTTTTTTTTAAGGTACCTTTCTCCCCTGGAGCAGCCACGCCCCTGAAAGCAGGGATTGGTCAGCTGCCCCAACACTCCTACATTCCTCAATCTACTAGGGTTTACTCTGTGAGTAGTCATTAACTTCAACACATTCCACCTTGAAGCAATATGTATTTTCTCACTAATAGCAAACCATTATTTTCTACACTGTGTCCTCTCTATCATTTTCTTTCTTTGAGTTTTTCTTTTTTTTTTATTGCTGTTGTTCCTGTTGTTGAATGAAGATTCCAAATACTCATGACACTGCCTCTGAGTTGTTATTATTAAAGGAAATTATAGGCTAGAGAAGGCTCATAAAGGAAAAGAAGCATAGGTGCATCCTACAAAGTCAGTGTAGGCTTATCTTTCTAGACTATTAGCCAGAATCTGTAATTCATGCAGAACTACTGAGCCAGCCTTCAATAATCTTACAGTGGTTCTCATACCACTTTTTCCCTATCTTATCTTAAAAACACAGTAAATGCCAGGCTATTAAAGATGGGAGAGCCTTATAATGAAGGCCAGAGAAGTCTATTAAGATCTTTCCAGGAATGCCACAGAAGAGAATAAATATGTTTGTTTACCCTTTACCTACTATAACTCCAAACGGGCTGAAAAAACTAGGATGAAAACGGCATTACGGAAAACAGTGATACTAAATACTGACCATACAACTACCATCTCGACCAGACTCCAAATGACGTAAGATGCTCACCTGCTATTAGGTTGGTGGGCCTGGGAAAGACATGCCTTTAATACAAGTACTCCATGCGTTCAAGGACAGTGTGGTACAAAACGAGTTCCAGTACACTCAGAGCTGTTACACCAAACAACCCTGTCTCAAAAAACAAAAAACAAACAAAATACTAACTGGCTATATACAAGAACTAATGATTTTCATACATCAGCTACTGAAGGAATAGAAGGAAAAGGAGCCAGTGGGATGAAAGGACAAAGGAAGTAAGGGACACCAGGAGAAAGGGCTAACAAGGCAATATTAAGGCTTCAATTATTTCGGGGATGTTATCTCAGAATATTGCTTACATGATGAAAATATATTATAAAGACTTGGACATCTGTAGATCGTGATAAATGACACACTCTCTGGGTAAGATAAGTCTTAAAATTCAGTGCTGGAGATATGGCTCAGCAGTAAAGGGCACTTGTGCTCATAGAAGAAATGGGTTCTGTCACCAGAATCCACATGGTGGCTCACAACAATCCAGTTCCAAGATTTCCAAAACTAACCCATCTTTTGGGCTCTAAGGGCAATACACACATATATACATGCAGGCAAAACACCCATACACATAAACAAAAATAAATATATTTTTAAAGATTATTACATATGTTAATATTGAATGAAAGCAATAAACTTTGAAAGCAAGGACCATGTACCCGTTTAGTTTTTACATATTAAGAATCTAGGGATTAATGCTTATTTTATCAATTTCAAACTTTAACCTGGTGTGGGGAGAGATAGCTTGGTGGTTAAGAGCACCAGCTGCTCTTCTAGAGGAAAGAGGTTTGATTCTCAGGACCTACATGCATCTCACAACTGTCTGTAACTCCAGTTACAGAATATTCAACGCTATTTTCTAGGTCCCAGGAACACTGGTATGCACATGGCATACAAACTGGAAGGAAAAACAAGCATACACATGAAAAAAATCAACAAAAAAACCCAAAACTTTCTCAAAAAAAAATCCCCTCCCAAATATAAAATGATAAATGATTATATATGAACAAATACATTGTTATAATTATCTGATTGTAAGTTTTGGAGAGTAATAAAGAGAATCAGGTGGTCAATTATATAATAAATTTAATTTCAAACTATTATATAAACAAAATGTAAAATCATTTCAAATCAATATTTCAAAGTGATAATATATAATTATATAAATCTTAGTACATATAAACACCCTCAACAGACATAAAAAATAAAGTACATGAATCAATACCTCATTAAAATTAAAGATTCAAATGTAAAAAATACATGGAAAATAACTAAAATCTTGAGAATATAGAGGAATATTAAAGAAAAGAAATCTAAGTATTTTGATTGCATAGTCTACACACAAACACTGCTTGCAAGACTATAAGTCAGCTTCGTTTTTCTCAGATAAGCTTATTATATAACTAAATATGAAATGTAATATTTTTAATTCAGAAATTTCATTTTTAAGAATTTATATCTTTGTAAATAATACATAATGCAAAAATTATAGCTGTGTTAAATAAAAGTAAATATCAGGAAAACCAAGACCTAAAAAATGTAGGAAGGCTAATTAAATTATGATGGCATATATAAAAGGATTGTGTTTCTGAAATTTTTAAAAACATGAAATATATTTATGGTTGCAAACTTTTCTCTACCCTTTTCTTGAGGAAGAGAAAGCAGATACATAGTATATTCTATCAAGGGAGGGAAGAAGACAAACAGGTTAAAGTCTTGTGTTTTGTAAATTTATGTACTTTCTAGATGTGAGCATGAAACAGGCATAAAGAGAAAACAGAAACAGAAAAGCACAGTGACTATGCCATTGATCATTTGAGCAGATTACTAGCTGTTTATACTGCAACATTGTAAATACAGAGCAGTGACTGCTGTGTCCTTAACAGGAGGAAGTGTTAAAATTCAGGGAAGGACCTTATTAAGCTACAGGACCCAACATCCCAAATACAAAGCCTCTTCGATGGCAAATAATCACACACAAAAACAAACAAACAAACAAATAAACAAACAAATGACAATTAGAAAATATAATCTTAAGGATATTTACAAAATAGGCTATGGGATTGGAAAACCTTTTTGCAAAGGAGAAAAACATAAGCAGTCACAGCAACTATCAAGAGAGTATGCAGTATTTACTTCAGAATTAGTGTTTCCTCTTTTATGCATTAGCTTCCTGTGTTGGGAATGACACCTTATCAGGCAAGATCACGGTGAGACAAAGCAAAGCTTCCTTTGTAAGGCCATGAAGAATAGGTAAAATCATGCACAAGATCTGGCTAAGAAAGATGTCTTAGGAAACAATGGCAAAACTATATTACTGACAGAATTAATGGAACTAATCATTTAAAAAAATTTTAGAAAATTTCTGAGATGGATGTGGAAGGCTGAGGCAGGATGGTTTCACATTCCAGGCAAGGCAGGGCTACAAAGGGTTCCAGTCAGGCCTGGAAGACATGGTGACTGTTCCCACAACACACAACAAGAATGAAATCATCAGAATGGAACCCATTGACAAAGATATAAGAAACACATACATTTACCTAAGAATTTCAGTGTAATCTGGAATATCTGAGAGTAACTCATATCAAGCCTAAAATGCTCACTTTCACATATATAAACTGTTAATGAAAACTCATACAATTCTCACTACTGTGATAAGAAAACCAACTGGAAAATTATGAAGTATCACAAAAAAATGACAAAACCTGATTTCGTATAAACCATATAATTAAACTATCTTCAAAGTATCCATGCACAGTGGGACATTTTCAAAGTATGGCTCCATACTTCATGGCATTTGTGGCCTCCAAGCACCGCAAAGTCTGACTGGTTAACAAAAAACAAGGTTTTCCATGATCCTATGTTAAAGAAATCCTTAAATAAGCCAAGAAATATTTCTTTCATGTTTTTTAATTGAAAAGTAATTATAAATGTATTTAAGTATGGCTGATAAAATAGCATTTAAATTATGCCTATATATTTACATAGGTTGTTATCATTATTTAGATTTCAACTAGTTCAGCACATTAATGAATACCTGCCTTGATGCATACAGCAAACTGAACTTAGAGGTGATGGCAACAGGGAAGAAAATTTGTTTACTGGACACCTCAATTTTTAAATGTATGCATACTGTATATATGGAAATCAAATGGTAAACTTCAACTGTCGGGACTGATTTCCATATGTGTGGAATATTTTCATATTTTAAAAACCCACTGACAAGTTTGTTTGTTTATTTATTTATTTATTAATAAATGATGCTAGAATTGGATGGGCAAAAGCAAGCAGAGGACTTTCATAAGCAAATGTGACCACAGTAAATGAGTTATAAGAAATTATTGTCAAGGTTCATTATCCAGAACTTTTCTTTTGATATTATCTCCAATATTAACATCACAAAGATACATACAGGTCACCGATTATTATAAACATCAGGATAAAATGTTTGCATATTTATCCAGTTACACAGCCATTATCCATTTATCCTACCATCCATCCAGCCATTACAGGGCATTGTATAAAACACTTCTATTGTGCTACAAGGTCTTAATTTACAGGGTGATAATGACAAAATAATTTCTTACCAAGCTTCTATACTACCATTAACTTCTTGAATGTTTCACACACACAAGCCCCTCTGTGGGAAGTGTTTAGACTAACCCAAGAATACCTTTTGCTTAGGTCTTTGACCTAAGTTTTAAAGCCAGATACAAAGAATGAAATCTATATGAAGAAAAGCTGAAGCACATGTCTATCTTATCCAGTAGTTATATTAAGAAGATAAACAGACTTTATGATGACAGTTTGTTCAGTTATTTTGAAGGAAGTAATAAAACTAAAGTAAATCACACTGGATAATATTAATAAACAAAAAGTGCCCCAAAAGTTTTTTAAAACTAAATTTAAATGTAAATTAACAAGCACTTAGAAAAAACCAAATAAGCATATTTTAACACATTAATTACCCATGATCTAAACATGTTCTGTTCTCTCTTATCTCTTCTCCCTTCAATTCTATTCTTTTTCTTTTTTTCCCATCCTGTGCTCCCCACACACACACGCCCTGTGGGTAGGCTGCCTGTTTGCTGAGTCAGCCTCCTAAAAACTTGGGCTATGGTTATACACTTCCACATCTGTCCTAAACTTATCCCTTAATATCATGCATACTACAAATAATCTACAAAACAAAAAAAAATTGTAATGCAAAAAAAAAAGATGGCAATACTGAGGTGAGGTAGGTTTGACTTCTGGATCCTTTCAATTTTAAGAATTACATATGACTAACAATTTAACATTTTAATTTTGGTTTTATTCTTTGAGAAATACAAAAAAAATCTGTCGGGTTCAATTGATATTCAATATATACTGAGTTTAAACACTACAAAGTACAAATACACTCTAAGGAACCAATGGAAAAAAACATTTAGGGATAAAACACTAAACCAAACCAAGGTAAAATGGAGGTGTAATGTTATGCCTTCTCCTCTCAGGTAATATTCCTGGTAGGACTTAAGGATATAAAGTATTGTATGACAAACAAATGAAAATGTCTTCTCCATGGCCAGTGGCTCAGACCACAGATTTTAATCTCTATTCTTTAAAATCAAAACTTTTAAATAAGAGTTTGTGCTTTCCTCAGTGCCCCAAAAGACAGAATCCATAAGTTACAATACGGCAATGAAACAATAACAAGATAACATTTTTTACAATCTAACTTTATTTTACTATTACAAATATATATGAATAAATTATAAGCTCTAAATCATGTACACACATACAAATGATTAAAGCACATTGAATTTAATGGTGGAAAAATCAATTCTGGAACTTGTAAGCTGACATTCTAAATCTAATAACTTACTGTAAAGGTTTTAATAAAGCCCAATGATGTGACACCAAATGACTTTAAGTATATATTACAATTAATAGGAAATAGACACATCCTCGCAGAGGTGAAGCAAAAAGAATACCCCCCAAAACCAGGAATCAGTGAATAAATTACAGTAGGTATTACAAAACATCATGAAGAAACAATTATAAAATTCATACATATGAAAGAATTACAAATAAGGCAATACTTATAGGATGTCTAATGGCCTTAAATATTTACACTGTAAGAGATGAACGGCTTAAGAGTCCCACAAGAACACCAACCTATACAACCAAAATACATATACAGAGGACCTTGTTCAGTTCCAAGGTCAGTAATTGTTGGATTTGGTCTTACTCTTGTAGTAACTTGTTATGTGGAGGCTTATTTATTTATTTATTTATTTATTTCTAAGGGAGGCAGAGGAGTGGATGGGGGTGGGCACAGAGAATGTGGACGAAGAGGGAATCTGCAGTTTGGATGTGACATATGAGAAAAGAAAAAAAGAAGAGAGAGCCGGGTGGTGGTGGCTCACGCCTTTTTCCCTAGCACTCGGGAGGCAGAGACATAATATGTACAGTATTTAGGGAATATATGAAGACCCTAACCCTCCCTTAAAGACTTGTACATTGAGGGAGATGCTCTTGTCATGTGTTGACCATCTGATCTTCCATGGATGCTGCTATTTTGAGACATTGGGAAAACCCAGGAAGAAGCAGGCCAGTGGGAACCTGGCTCTTTAATATCCCTAAAGACTACCTCTGCTTTCTGTCCACTGTAACATAAGCTGCTTTCCTACACGACACACTGCCGACCATGATGCTCAGCTTCAGTTTGGGTATAGAAACAATTAAGTTGTTATAGATGAAACCCTCCAATTTCATGAGCCAGGAATAAGTCTGTCCTCCTTAAATTAATTTGATGTATTTTGTTTCAGAGACAAAAATTTCAATATAATGATGAAATAAACATTAAAAATCTCAAAAAAGCAAGCATCTCAGTTGAGTGGATATTACTAGATATTAGATAAAATTTTTAACACAGTTCTAAAATAATGGATTACAAAAGAGATAAACATCCCTACATTTTTTTAAAAAATAATAATTAAAGGCAAACAGTTTCTTAGATAAAGAGTCACAACACTCAAGCTAAGCATATTAAAATTTAATCCAAGAATAGAAAAAAATTATGACCAATCTCCATTACCTTGGGTTTAATTTGGAAAGTCATATAAATATTAAATATTGCCTAACAGGCAAAAATACAAAAAAATAATAATCACTACAAATATATCAAAACATTTGTACACAGTATAAACTAGAAAAAGAACTCTGAAACCTATATGCAAATCGTATTTCAAGGTAACATTCAAAAACCATTGCTTTTAAAGACAGCAACATGAAGGGTATGATGGCTCATGCATCCAAAACATAGAAGCTGATCAAGAGGCTTTCCAATTCAGTGAACAGAAGAAGAACAAATTTGTCTTTAAGGAAAACATTAATAACACGAACATTTCATAAATGGTGTTTTTGGCAGGCACAAAAAGCAACAAGAAGAAAAACTGTTTTTAGATTGGAAAATGACAAAAATACCAAAACATTGTTTCATAAAAATTATCAATTACAAAATTATTTTCAAGAATCTATACATGAAATGTTAAAGAATGCTTAGACAGCTTCCCAAATAAATACAAGAGGTTTACATTTATACAGAAAGAAAGTCAAAATACTATTTAAAGAACTAAGAATAATGAAATGAGAGTACAGAGAAATTTTCAAAACCTTGAGATATTCAAGGTAAAATAGTTCATTATCTAGAAAATCAGAACCTAATAATATGAGATCAATATCCCAGTATCCCTCACTGTAAACCAGAAGGGGATTGTGGATGTTCTTTGGAAAAACTACATAACAACGCGTTTCTTCTACTATCAGCTATCAGTACGTTCAGTTACTGCAGGTAAGACATGGCAAAGGCAAGGCCAAGAGACAAGAGAAAGGGCAGGGAGCCCATGTACCAACCCAGACCTTTGGGAAAACACATTAAACACAGTGGGCACAGGAAACCAAAACTACAGAGAAGCTACTCAGTAAACAGTGCTACGATAACCAACCCATCTGGTTTAACTCTCACGTAGAAATAAAATCCATATTCTGATGACTTCAAAGACCTGCATGTGAAAGACAGTATTTAAACAAACAAACATACATGCATGCTATACATATTATATACATATATGCAAGTATTTTGGTACATAATTGGAAAAGTTCCTAAACATGAAAAAGAAGCCATTAATAAATTCTAGCATATTTAAATTTCTTTTATCAAAATAATCCCTATCAAAAGAAAGACAAAAATTACCTAAATCACAAATTTATAAAACTTATTATGGGATCAGCATTAACATAAATATCCTACAAATTCAAATTATAGTTCAAATGTGGTGTACATATATCCGGGTACACTTAACTTCACTATCAACCTGGGGATGCAAGCAGAAAAGGTAGCACCCATTTAATAATCTAACAACTCGCTAAAGTTAAGTACAAACATGGGTGGGGTGAAATTGCAATGGACACAGAAACATGGGGCAAAGACAACTCTTAAATCTTAATAGTGAGACAGAAATTCTATTTAGCAATTGTAGAAAACAGTATTTTATTTAATAAAGTTTAACATATGCATGAGAGTGTGATCCTCCAATTCTTTACCAACATATCTAGTTTTTTTTCAAACTATTCAGTGCAAATAACTAGTTAAACATTATGTCAAATCTTGTACTAATCTGTATGTATGTGTACCCAGAATTATTAAATCCTAATATTATTAAATTACTAACATAGTTTACTATAAAAACAAACATGTATTTGAATGTGTCAACAATATCAAATTGCCATTTAAGTTTCTACCCAGAGTCAAATTAAGTTTAATTTGTTGTAGACCAGTAACGGTTTTCAATCAACAATGGTGTTTGAAATACTTTTTAAAAGGCATTGCACTTGTGATGGAAGATTCTCATTGGCTAATAAACTGCCTTGGCCAGCCCTTAGGTGGGTGGAATAGACAGAACAGGAAGAAGGAAGTGAGGTAGATGGCTCAGTCAGATGCCACGCCTCTCCTAAGTTAGTCAGACTGCTGTGCCTCTCCTCCAGGGGAGAGAGATGCGATGGAGCCAGCCACCAGATCAGACATGCTGAATCATTCCCGGTAAGACTCCACTCGTGGTGTTACATAGATTATTAGATATGAGTTAAAGCAAGAGATGTGAGAATTAGCTAATAAGAGGCTGGAACTAATGGGCCAAACAGTGTTTAAATAAATACAGTTTGTGTGTTGTTATTTCGTGTGTAAAGCTAGCCGTGCAGGAGCCAGGTGGCGGAACGCAGCCCATTGCCACCTCACTACAGAATGGCGCCCATGTGGATAACTGGGATAATAGAAACTTTCCATTTTTATGCTCTTCAGAAAGTTCACTACCACAGATGGCTACAAAAAAAAAAAAAAAACAAAACAAAAACAAAGATTAAAAAAAAGAAAGTTCATACAGTCATTTGATGAACACTATTTCAGTCAAGGACTGAATGTCTCTATGATGGTGGGATGGGAAGATTGGCTTACTTAATGACATCTTTGTGCAAATTACTCTATGATGTTCATACAGCAAAACAACCTAATAGTACATTTGTCAGAATGTATCATTATCAGTTTAGGTTTGACAGGATTACCATGACCCTTTAAATATAAATCATAATTAGATAAAAAGGAATACATTGCTCTATATACACAAACTAAAATATTTTTAATGCAGTGGGCTGGATTAATGACTTAGAAGGTAAAGGCATCTGTAGCCATACCTGATAACCTGGGTCCAATAACAAAACAATAACTCATATTGTTGAAAAAGAGAAATTTCCTACAATTGTCCTCTAACTTCCAGAAAGATGCTGTTGCAATGTATCACATATATACACATATGCATAAATAAAAAAACAAATATATTTAAGATGGAAAACCAGAGAATGACTAAACAAGTCACTTAGGAGGTTTCTCTAGAAAAAGGACAAGCATATGGTAAGAGCAATATAGACAGGTTGGCTTGATGGCAGAGAAGCTGCCTTGCTTATGGAAAGCTCTATTTCAATCTCCAGCTATGGAGGGGTTGATAGGATGCAGAGGTGGGGAAGTTCATAGTCTTAATACTAAGTGATTCTGTAGATTAATATTCATTCATTAAGCTTCAAAATTAATCATGCCAGATATTTTACTGTATATATTAAACATTATATAATGTAATGTTTTAAAATGCACATGCTAAAATATCTTAAAAACAACATCACTATAACAAAATTGTTTTAAGCATATAGGACTTCAAAAGGAAAAGACTGAATCTAATAGTCAAGAACACATAGAAATTATAAAACTACATGAAGCAAAAAATGAAATGTGAAAAAGAACAGACAGAGGTCAACAATAATAGCTAAGTATCTCAAAATCCTACTTTCTTAATGAATAGAATCAACGAGATGGGGGATGGACATGACAATGAAAGACTTGAGTAACCCTGTAAGTTAATAAGAACATTTATAGAAGAAACCTATCCAAAATAGAATACACAATTTCCTAAAATAGAAGTATTTTCCTAAACAGACTGTATGCTTGGCAAAAAAAAACAAGTCACAACAAAATTTTCAAACAGTATAATCAGAGTGATTCTCTAAGCATGATTGAATAAATTCAGAAAAAAAAATTGAGAAACTTAAAAATGTGTGTATATTACACATACATTCCCAAATAACCACAGGGTTACAGAAAAAAATCATCAAGAACATTAAAAATGCCTAGTGAAGAATGAAAATGAAAGCATGACATTTGAAAATTTCTGGTGTGCATCCAAAGCAATGCTAAGAGGAAATGTTACAGCTGTAAATGTCCACATAAAACATCTCAAATTAATCTCCTACCACCTTATTAAAGGAAAGGGCAAATCAAATATAGTCAAGAATAAAAAAAAACAGAGATAACAAAATTAGAGCAAAAAAAAGAAAAGAAAATCAGTCAAAGTAAAATCATCACACAAACATTTCTCTAAAATGATAAACAAAATCAGTCAACCTCTGTCTAGACCGACAAAGGCCAACTGCTGACAATGAAGTCACCACGACTAGGAACAAATAAGAACCAACAATGCTTACACTATGGAAACAAAACACATGAGGAGAATACTGCACACAGTGTGTGGGGCTGGGCAGATCTCTGTGGCAAGAGTACTTGAAACAGCAGAAGGACTGGGAATCCAGCTCCCAGGACCCATATCAACAGCCTAGCTAACATGGTTGCAGCCCAGCTATAATCCCAGAGGGAGAAACAAGAGACCTTTAGGTTAAGTTGGGTAGCTAGTCCAATTTTCCATCTCAGTGACTGAACTGGAGAACCAAAGAGAAAGACATCCTGTGTCAATCTGTAACTCCACATGGATGCACACACGATCCATAAGTGTATGAACACACTCATCAAAGAGTGTTGTATGGCATCAAATAAGTTATAAAGTTGACAGATTTCCAAAAACACACAAGACATTTTTAAAAGCTCCTGAAAAAACCCCAGAAATTCTTAACATATGTATTACAAATAAAAAGAATGAGCCAATAATTAAAAAATGCTATCTACAAGAGCTAGTTCCAGGACAGGCTCTAAAAAAGCTGCAGAGAAACCCTGTCTCGAAAAACCAAAAAAAAAAAAAAAAAAAAAAAAAAATGCTAATATAAACTCACAATCACATAGTCTGATTACTGAATTCTACAAAAGTAATCAAGCAAAATAATACAACCTCAGCCTCTTTGAAAGAACTGAAAGAAAAATGAGCGCAGTCTCACAAATTCTATGAGCCCAAATACCAAAGTCAAACAAGGAAATCCTATTTTTTAAAAAAATATACATTTGTATGTCTTATGGCTACAAATTCAAGAGTCCTCAAAAACAGTGATTAGAATATTGAATCTAGAAGTACTAATATACATAAAAGATTAATGAAGTTTTAGTTCACTATAGAAAAATCATACAAGCAGACTAAAAATAGTAAAACATGTTCGTCTTAATTATAGCAGAAAAAGCATGGGACAAACAACCACAACTACGAAAATAAGACTAGGGAATTTCATTTTTTTAACTTAAGAATTTCTTAATACAATCTTTTGTCATTTTATACAGCTACCCCTGATCCCTCTCCCTCCCCTCCCCCACCCAAGCTTCCACTCCTCTAGAAAGGGTAAGGCTTCCTAGGGGAAGTCATCTAAGTCTTACACTTCACTTATGGTTGGCAAGGTATCCCTCCAAAGAGAATGTGCTCCTAGAAGCCAGTCAAGCACTCGGGATGAATCCTGGTCCCACTGCCAGTGGTCCCACAGACTGCTCAAGCTTCACAACTGTCCCTTTAAGTAAACATTATCTATTGGAAATGCACAATAACTTCATGATTATATAGAGAAACCCCAAGATCAGAAAGAAATAAGAACTAGAGTTTTACTTCGTTTACATCCTACATAAATAGTTTTCAACCTTGGGGTAGCAACCCTTAAGCAAACCTCTATCTCTAAAAACATAAACATGATTTATAGCAGTAACAACATTACATTTACAAAATAGCAATGAAGACAATTTTATGAATGGGGGTCACCATAACATGAGGAACTGTTATTAAAGGGTTGTAGAATTAGGAAGGTTGAGAACCACTGTTCTATAGGGTTTAGACATTCTAGCCAAGGAAAGGGATAAAGGGAAAATGTGTGTCTAAAGTAGAAAATGAAAGCAATTTTAATTTACAGATGGAATAATTTTATGTATATTAAAAATCTGAAATCTCAACTAAAATAAAATAAAGGTTAATGAATTTAATAATATCATAGATTATACGAACAACATAGTAACAAGCAGTTTTATTTTATTTATTTATTTATTTGTTTGTTTGTTTATTTATTTATTTATTTATTTTGGTTTTTCCAGACAGGGTTTCCCTGTAGTTTCTAGAGCCTGTTCTTGAACTAGCTCTTGTAGACCAGGCTGGCCTCGAACTCAGAGATCCGCCTGCCTCTGCCTCCCCAGTGCTGGGATTAAAGGCGTGCGCCACCACCGCCCAGCTACAAGCAGTTTTATTTCTAAACTGTATCAATCAACAAACCAAAAATGAAAATAAAAATAAGTCCACTTACTTAAATCCAAAGAAATTCAATACTGAATAAACTTAACGAAGTACAAGGCATATGTGCTAAAAACCACAGATTGTTTAAGAGTGCCAACCTAGTAATGTCTGTTCATAAACCCAGAATTAAGGAGACTGAGGCAGGGGATCTTGGGTTCAAGGCCAGCCTGGGCTGATGTGGGGGATATGTGCATAGGATAATGGCTAAGAACACGCACATATGTAAAATTCATCCGTATAAGGGTTAGATGAGCTATTCTCATGCAAACAGCGATCCCCACACGGTGAAACATCAGTGCACGGCCCATCAGACTTCAACAGCTGTGTGTGTCTCGGATGGGACTGACTCATGTAGTTCTGACATGCATTTGGAGAATGATGATCAGTGTATGTCTGAGAAATGGGCAGAGTTATTTAATGAGGAGAAAACAACAGCAAAGGGAAGTTAAACAGACAAAGAAATTAGTTTGGACTTAAATCTTACAGTATACACAAAAACTTGAACGTGAACCAAAGAACAAAGACATTTAATGTAAAGAGATAAAATTTTAACTCATAGAAGCAAAAGGAGATATAAATCTTTAAGATCTTGAAGCAGGCTGAGATTTCTTACATTGACAGTAAAAGCTAAAGCAACAAAAGGCAAATAGACTAATTAAATGAAAATGTGCATGAAAGGATGTTACCAAGCAGTCCAGGCATGACAGCACCTGCCCTGTTATTCAGAACTCAGGAAGTAGACAAAAGGGGTTCACAAATTTGAGGGCACCTGGGTTTCATAGAGAAACTTTGACTAAAATAAATGATTTTAAAAAGAAAGATAGTATCAAGAATATGTAAAGGAAAAACAAGGAATAGTAAAAAACATTGCAACCATGCATCTCATAATTGTCTATTATCCAAAACATGACTAGAACCTACACAATTCAAAAAGACAATAACCAATTATAAATAGAAAGTATTCAAATACACACCTCCAAAAATGATATTAAAATGACTAAAAATCACAAATATTTGGAACATTAGTCATCAGGGAAAGAAAATAAAACCCAAATGAACTACCATTTTATATTTTTGTAACAAGATAGCTATAGTAAGTAAGTAAACATAAAAACCACCTAGGTGAGAAAGTGGAAAACTGAAATACTGAAAGGTCGGAGTGTGTGTGTGGAGGAGTAGCTATTAAGTGCTAAAACCTTTCAAAGTCTAAAGTTTCAGATTCTCAATGTGACCAGGAAATTCTTCCCTACGTATGTATCCAATACCAATGAAAACACATACAAAACAACCTGTACATGAGCACTTATGAATATAATCTATAATAACCAAATAGTGAAAGCATCCAAAATGTCCATGAAATATTGACGAATGGACAAATTACAACACAATCCTATAGAAAAATAGGATTTTTTTAATATACGTACTAGAAGGATAAAACATTCTGGCATACAGTAGAAACCAGACACAAAAGGCTACATATATGATTCCATTTGTATAAACTGTCCACAATAAATCTGTATAGTTAAAAAGAGGAAGAGATGTGGCTAGAAATTAGAGGAAGTGAATACCTAGACATTACTGCTCAGGGGTACAGGGTTTCTTTTAACAGTGAGGGGTCCCTAACTCCATGTCTATACTGACAGTACTACAGTGTATATGCTAGGGTGGTGAAGACACAAAGCTCATGTTACTCTTCATCTAAATAAAAACACACAGAGAGATAGAGAGATGTATAGAGACAGACAGACAGACATGGAAGCCAGAACTATAGTGGAAGACATAGAGTACATTTCAAACAAATTTCAGTTACTTTTCTTCTGCATTTTCATTCAAACAAACTGCCATATTCTTCACTGGGTTAGAAATCTAGCTGGGCTGGATGTAAAGTGTTGGCACAGTGTTACTGCGTGGCCAGTCCTACCCACAGGCTTCTATGCAACTCCAGTGTCCTCCAGCTTTCTCCCTTGGCACACACACAAGCACACACACACAAAGTGAATAGCTGAGTTCCTGGGTTATCCCACAAAGTCCACTTGTCACATGATTTCCAGTTTATGAAGTTATGTGCTGCATAATTTCTGAGTAAAAATGAGTAGGTTATGAAAACCAGAAATACATACATTGACATTAATTACCTCTAGGCAATCTATCACATACATTATCAGAATGTACAGTTATAGGAAAAAGCTTCTTTCAGACTATTTCCCACAAGATGATCAGTTTCACACCTGCTGCTGGTGCTGCATCTTCAGCACTAACATTTCTAATCAATCACTGTTCCTTACTCCTGTCTGTCAGAGTTATAGTAATGCTTTGTAAAGCTAGGTGAGACTTAGTGTTGTCTGATACACTGTCTCAGCATCTCAAGCTGAGATGGTCGTTTTTCAGTTTTCTCTCATATATGCACTGAGGACTCAAATGCTTTTATCATCAAAGGAATGAGGTTGCAACTTTAGACACTATGGTAGACTTCATAACACTGAAGTCCACTCTCACACACCAACACACCAAAGAAGATGTAACCCCACCCCTTTCATTACCTCACCTTCTAGTCTCTGATAGAGGTGTTGTTACACTTTATTTAACAGTTTAGCATCATCTTCATCGTCTTCATCACCACCACCATTGTGTCTGTTGTTATGTATGTTTGTTCGTCTATTGTGTGTGCAGGCACTCTTGTACCACGGCACAAATTTGAAGTACAGAGGACATGTCTCAGAGCCAGTTCTTTCATTCAACATTCCCACATTTCCATACATATTAGGGATAGATCTTAAGTCAACAGATATGCATGACAAGTGTCTTTCCCTCCAGAGACATCTCATTCAATGCCATCATACCATTTTCTTTCTCTGAACAAATTCTACACTGACTTTCTTCCAATCATTAACAATCCTGAAAAGCATCACACCCATCAGTGCTTCAACTCCAAAGCAGTCATCACACTACAGTGCTCATGAGCACGGCTGTTCTAATGGTCCTTCTGCATTCCTTGGCTTTTTAGTCAAAAATTCTCCCCTAGTTATTAGCCAAGATTATTCATTTTCAATAGACATATGACTATATCCTCATGAAATTATCAAATTTATAAGGAAAAAGGTAGTATCTTGCTCATTGTTGTTAATTCTAGCTCAGAATACATAAAAAGCACTCAAAGAATCATTTCTTAAATAAGTAGGTGAAAGAGAACAAAAAGCCTTATCTACAGAAACATGTTGACATGTCCTGATGTTGAAATGTTTTTATGAACCAGACATTTCTAACAGCTTTGTCTTCATTATCTCAGAATCTTCCTAGAAACTCTTGATATAGACATAGAGTAGAGTTGATATCTCCTTTGAATGGGTAAGAGATGTTTCAAAGAGGTTGAATACTTCAGGATTTTAATTTGAATTCAGGTCTACAAAAAAAGTATACTCTGACCTACATCAAAAATGAAAGCACAGGTATAATAAACAATGGATAAAATATTTCACTCAAAAAGCATATTTAGGGAAGTAGAAAAAGACAAGATCTCCTGGGAGCATGGGACCTTGGGAGAGGGTTACAGGGAGTGGAGCAGAAAAAAAATGTAGAGATCAATAAATATAAAAGCATATTAAAAAATTTAAGTTGAAAGTTGTCAAGTGAACCTTGTGGAAGCTGGTTTGTGAGATCTTCACTTACTTTGCTGATCTTGCTGCTTGTGTGCCAGGAGGTCCTTTACACTAGGGAGCTCTAATCAATCTTATTTGTCCAAAGAATTCCAATCACAATTGAATTTTTTTTCACATCCTATGTGAGTCCATTTTGACAAAGGAGAAATCTCATCATGAGGGTGCAGTTCTTTAGAACTATTTCAATTCTACATTTCTAGATGACATTAGACTTCTTTCTCTATCTGTCTCACTTATTCACTCTGAATTACTTAAGAGGCAGAGACCCATTCTTACTCCTGTTTGTATCTTTAGAGATGCGGTAGCACAAACCCATATATATAACAAGGCATTTAGAAAAAAAAAAAAAAAGACTGGCTTAAAATTTTTGTCCCAATGTTTGATGCCCTGGTATGTTTAAGATCTAACACTGGACAAGCATGATATGAAAACAGCCAGACTTGCTAAATAAAAAATAAATAAACCCTCTCTCTACTGTTATACAGATTGAATTTCATTCACTTTGCCAGGGCATCCGTACTTTAATCCAGGATTGTCTGAGTCGTACAAAGCTTAATGACTACAACAGTCCAAGATGGTGATGACACTGGCTTAATTTGAAGGTAAAAATAAAGCAAACATAAACCTTCACAATCTTGGGGATACCGAAGTAATACAAGCAGATATTCATAAAAATTAACTATTCACAAATAATGTAAAAAGGGCAAATTATGCTTGAGCAGGTTCAGGTAACTTATACGATGTGACAATTGACTTAGAGCTTTGCAGTAAGACTATGTTGGAGTAGGTGCATGGGTATAAGGCTATGGAACCAAACATAACAATATAGGTATATGGGCAAGAACCGAAGAACGTATGTTTAAGAGACAGCAGCATTGCGAGGTGAAATATAAGTAAAGCAGAAAAGTAATCGGTGATAAGGCTGGAGGTCTACATTAAAGATGGATAGTAAAGACTAGACTGAACTTGGAATTTTATTTAAAAAAATGAAGGAATAATCCTGACAGAGTCAATAAAGGTACTGACATTGTATTTGGGAACATGTAACTAATAAAAGATAGATTATGGAGAAGACAAAAAGAGGAAAGCAAGAGGCAGATAGATTATCTAAAGAGATTATTTGCTGCCACTCTCCATCCAAAGAATGAATCCTAGCAACTGCAATGTACATAACCTGAAGGCATGTCAGGGAGTGGCAGAAGACTGTGACATCCTCTAACATGCAGAGTGGGGTAACCTGAAACAGTATCTCCTCCAACAGGAAGAAAAATAGTTGTGGGGGATGTAAAAAGGTCCTTGAAGACCTTGTATTTTATTTCCTTTGAATCAACGGCGTAGAAAGTCTTAACTAAAACAATGAGCTGGCTTTTTCTGTGTGGACTATGGTGCTGGACATAAATGAAGATAAGATTTTGTTATCTGTTGTAGGATTACCACCAAATGTCTTGAAAATTTCTAGACTGACATATATAATGAATGCTCAAATACTTCATAGCACAAGGCAAAACAGAAGGAAGATGAGTACTTCCCACAAATATTAACAAATAACTGCTGAAATTCCCTCTGATTCTTTTTACTATTTTTCCTAGAACAAGTAACTAGTCTCTGAGAAACTAGTAACTGAGAAAGTGACCTGAGGGGCTGGAGAGATGGCTCAGAGGTTAAGAGCATTGCCTGCTCTTCCAAAGGTCCAGAGCTCAATTCCCAGCAATCACATGGTGGCTCACAACCATCTGTAATGAGGTCTGGTGCCCTCTTCTGGCCTTCAGGCATACAGACAGAATATTGTATACATTATAAAAAAGGGGGGGGGGGGCTGATTCAATTTTAGGTTTTTCTTTATCAATCACAAGCAATAAAGTATCAGATAGTATTTCTATTACATTCTGGGGAAAACTTGAGAAAGTTACTAAATTGATCCTATAAGTTTAAATCTTTAGGAATTGTTGAATAAGGACTACTTAACATAGTAAATATGTAATACATACACTGTCTGTTAACTATGGGATGTATACACAAACAGCCAATCAACTATCTTTCTTATTGCTCTTGAGGAAGGGGAAATCTATCAATCATCCATCCATCCATCTACCCATCCACCTATGTACGTACGTATATAATATACCTATCTATCACATACCTATCTATCTATCTATCTATCATCTATCTATCTATCTGTCTGTCTGTCTGTCTGTCTGTCTGTCTATCTATCTATCTCTGACAGTTATGTTTAAAACAAACACTGACATGTTTAAATGTCATTTAAAGTAAAGTATGACAGTTAACAGCTATTTAAATTTAGCTTAAAATGTACTTTTCATATAATCTTGCTTTGAATTTGCTTGCTCATAGGTGGAAATAAAAATTATACTAAATTTCAAGATGACTGCAGATTTAATGATATATTTGTAAGCCAGATATTAATCATGTACAAGATGAGCTATAAAAATAGTTCCTATTATAATTCCTATACTTATTGTGCAAATATGAAAATTAAATGTTGTTCTTATTAGAGATAAAATGGATTTTTTGTCTGTGTGTTTGCATGTGTCCTAAAAAAACATAAAAGAAACAAAGAGAGTGAATTCAGCAGCTCCTCAAATTATATACCTTATAAGTAGTAGTATTTTAAAAAACAAAAGAATTCATCATCTGAAATAATAAGCACCAAAAAATCATCAACTAAATTATAACTTTTGCAGAATAACTATTCATTTCATAAAAATCTGGAGATCAAAGGAGAGATGAAATTTTTATATAAGGCATTTTCACTTACTTTCCACAAATAAGAACTTTAGGAATAACATGTCTTACATGATAATCCCTAGTGAACTGTTAATTTCTATTTTAAGAAGAAAAACACAGATGAACGTAAATTAGGAATTTTATCACACAGTTGAATAATTGAGTAATACTAAGAAACATCCTAACATAGGAATGATGTTTCTGACTTTCCCCCTGGTCACCTTTTTTCTTCTGTGTGCTTCCATATTTTAAACCGTAAGTTACAGAGCAAGGCAAGGATCACTGAACTGTGAACCAGGAGACTTTGTTTTCTAACATGGGTGGGACTACAGCATTAGAAGCGCAAGCAGCTATTCTCAGACTGTTATCAAACAGACTCAAAAGAGAACGCCGAGAAACAGCACTTCCGACAGCATCTAAGGGGGTACCCATGCTTGCACTCTAAGAGGAACTCTGGTGACCCTAAAGCCATAGTCTAGAAAACCCATAGACCATCGTTCATATAGGCACGAGATCCTGAGAGCCCAATGACTTCATTAGGTTTTTAGAAAGCCAAGATCTAGGAAAAGAGTAAAGGATCCTATGCCTGAGGAAGCAATAAAGTTTAGGTAAAAATAACCTTGAATAGCAAACAGATGCTGAAGTTTTCCAAGTTTTCTTTTACCACTACTAGCCCCATCCCTTTCTTCTTTTCAGCCATTATAAATTTCATAAATTTTAACAAAAAATTATTATTACATCAGTTTTTCTTCTATGTTTTTTGAAAAATTTGGTGTGGTAACACACAAAAGCAAATCACAGCCACACAGTGTGTCTGAGACGCAGACAATATATACAAGACCAGACCAAGTTAAAAAATAAATAAATAAAAAAGAATTTGAGATATTAGCCTGTGGTTTGTCTTATTCTCAAATCTGTTAGAATGTATTTTCCTTTACAATTATTTAGTATAGTAGAACTATATAGCTGTTTAGTTTGTTTTTTAATATACTATAAACTTTTAAAAAAGTCCTTGTTTTAATTACATATAAGGAAATAATTATGAAAAGAGATAGAGACACAGAGAGAGAGAGAGAGAGAGAGAGAGAGAGAGAGAGAGAGAGAGAGAGAGAGAGAAGGAAAAAGGGAAGGTGAGTTATTTATTTGTGTTTTTTTTCCCTTGGATTTCCCTACAAGTTTTCATTGCTGAGAGAAAGGTTTATGTTATGTGCTATATCACAGCATTTCTTTTGCATGACAGCATATGCTTCTTGTCAGCAATATAAAGATGGGTGCAACTTCAAAATGCTATACAAGCACTAACACAGGTTGTAGAAAAAAGACCAAAAGCCAGTATATTTTTGCTAAACTACTTAGTTATTTTAATGGCTATTATGTAGAATTGGAAAGAAAAAATAGAGAAAATATATGTCCTTTCAAAACCAAAGTAAAATCTACCTCACAATTTTGATAATAAATTTTGATAATAAATTTGCACCCACATCAGTGTTTTAAACAGAGATTCTATGTTTTGCAAAGCCAAAGCACCATTCTCTTAAAGCTGTACCAGACAAAGTTTAGTGGCTATCTTTTATGCCTTGGTTCACAAGTAAAGAAAATCAGCAAACTGGAGGGTAGGGGTACATTATTTATCCTTGCTTTTGCCTTTAGATTAAAACATGGAGAAATTTAACCTATTAAAAAACAGCAATATACATCTTTACATGGCAACTGTTCAAATCTTTTAGCTGTTTAAAGAGAACCAGTTTCCCTTAATAAGGAACTTTCAAGCAAACAGTTACTAATGGTCTTTTGATGGTTTTGGACGCGGTATAGAAAGAAAGCAGATGGAAAGCAGGGAATACAAGGAATACCCTTCCCATGCCCCGATCTTTGCACTAAAACATGTTAGCCTTGCTTGATTGGGAATAACTGGCTAGTAGAGAAGTTGTGGGTTTACGAGCAAGCATGAAATACGTGTGGATACTACAGGGAGCCCTTCAAAGAATGGTGGTCTTTTAATGCCTGGATCTGATCTTCCTCTCTAGGAAAGACCATTCACAGTTGCTATAGGAAGATTTTCTGCAAGTCCATTTCAATGACTTGAGAAGACAAATGGCTATATACTACTCTGTTTTTTAACGTATTATTATCCTGAAACTTTGAAACTCACCCCAGTTTCACCTAACCACTTAGGTCACTCTCCTAGTTCATCCACTAATACCAAGATGAGATACCTTTATCTATCTTGTTCTAGTTTCAAGAAATAGAAATAAGAATCTCCATGTTATCCTCAGAATTCACCAACATATCCTAGTGCTACTCTCTAAAGTTCTATAGTACAGATTCACTGTGGCAAAGTCCTTATTTAAAGACTACTCAAGCCGGGCGGTGGTGGCACACGCCTTTAATCCCAGCACTCGGGAGGCAGAGGCAGGCGGATCTCTGTGAGTTCGAGGCCAGCCTGGTCTACAAGAGCTAGTTCCAGGACAGGCTCTAAAAAAAGCTGCAGAGAAACCCTGTCTCAAAAAAAACAAAAAAACAAAAAAACAAAACAAAAAAAAAGACTACTCAAGTATAAAGTAGAAAATTCTAACTTAATACCTCAGCTTTAGAATAATAATTTTCAACAATGACTCTATTTTAGAATGATTTAGGATGCCAGGAAGGTTAATTTTTCCAATTAAATTACCTGGGTCGACAATATCAAAGACCATGACTTCAAACCTACAGGCATCATCATGCATGATTTCATATGTAACCAGGTTCAAAAAACAATGTTCTAGGTTTAGGAGAAAAAAAGATAGCTATGAAGCCAAAGAAAGAGTCTTGCTTTATCATGTTAACGAAGGAGAAACAATTAATAAATTAACTGATGTATGTATATGTTCAAGATTAAACTGTGGGTTACCAAAAAGATGTTATGTTAGCATAAATGAAAACAGGATGATTCTAAGCTATATTTTATAAAAAGCAATATATGCCATTTGCAACAAGTACTTATATGTACCTACTTATCATAATACTGAACAATAACTATGATATACATTAAAATACATCAAATTAGTATACAGGAAAGTTAATGTCAATTTTACTTAGCGATCACAAAAATAAAATAAATAATAATTTGGTTGGATATTCTACCATCCAAAGAGTAAATATTTTCAGCTCTAGAGATACAGATTATTATTCATAATATTAAAGAAGATATTGTTTCAGTAGGATAAATTTTTCATTAAAAATCAAGCTAAATGAAAATCCAGTACAAAACACCATTGCATTCTCTTTCACTGAAGCAGAAAGAGGTGTGTATGCATGGTCACTATAACTTAAAGCAAAAGATAGTCTGAAACACAGCTGACAAACATAGTTAACTATAGTGTCACAACACTTTAGTATATAACTCTTTTCTTTTTTTTCTGTTATTATTATTATTATTTGGTTTTTTTGAGATAGGATTTTTCTATAGCTTTGGAGCCTGTCCTGGAACTAGCTCTTGTAGACCAGACTGGCCTTGAATTCACAGAGATCCGCCTGCCTCTGCCTCCTGAATGTTGGGATTAAAGGCGTGTGCCACCACCTGCCAGCTTAGTGTATAACTCTTAGTAACAGTAACTCCAATTCAGCATTTTAATGCAGACTGTATAAACTATCTAGAAGATAATAAATTAAACTATAACTCACTGAATAAGATATATTTACAACTGGATGCAAACGAGACGTCCCTATGAACAAAATAACTTTTCTTTAGTTTCTCATCAGAAGTTTAGTAGTGGTTTATTTCTAATTACTATCCTGCTGAAGTGACTTCTCACACCTTAGAGCTGTGTCTCTTTAAGCCCATGGAGGAAGTGATTTTACAAACATTTAAGTCTATCAGTAGCACTATCTATTTAAAGACATCTTCAGCTGAAACTTTTTCACAGTTTTTCACTCTCCATATTCCATATTCAATTTGTTGGTTTAAAAAGTTTTTAAATTTCACCCAAGATTTAATTAAAAATAATCACTTGTTCTTAAAAGACAAAACACACGTAGCAGAAAACAATGCAGCTTAAAACATACACGGTATATTATAAGCTAACTACAAACTGTAAACATACACGGTATATTATAAGCTAACTACAAACTGTAAACCATAGGGTTGCTACTTTGAGAAAATTTTTATGAATTAAAATCTGTTCCTATCACCTCACTATATCTGAAAAGAAGATGGTCTTAGTTTTTGATAAAAGGAATCTAAGGTTATAAAGCAGAAAATTCACTTTCAGTTCTAGCAGGCATGTTTGTCTGGAGTCTGCTGAGCTCTATTCCTTTTTTGCCATATGCATTGTAGGAGGGATGCTTCCTGCGGTTACCAAGTCTAGCTTTGTAGACTCAACTTTCAAGCATTTATTTATTTCAGAAAATGTGACTGTATTATTGTTTTGCTTCCCTAAACCTAAGGAAGGAATAAAAATGCACCTAGTTTCACTATTAAATATACTTACCAAATTTTGAACGTGAAAACAATTGAACACTTACTTAGACTTTGTATTTAGACAGAGATCCAAAATTAAGAAAACATAATGTAAACCGGGATAAAATCTTTATTTAGTCTAAATCCCAACTGTGCTAGACTATCCTTTAAATTTATTACAGGGCTGAGGATGGCTAAGTAGGTAAAGGTCTAGCTACACAAACCTCACAATCTCAGTCCATCCCTGAAACCAGTAGAGATCTGAATGCAGTGGTGTGCTCCTGTAGCCCCAGCACTCGACAGTAAGATGGGAGGTGGACACAGAAACCAGAAAGAAGTTCATGGACTGCTACTAGCCTCCAGGACACAGAGCAGCAGCAGAAGTAAGACATCTGCCCCACTACAGAGAAAGAGAGAACTGACTCTAACTCCTAAAAGTTGGTCTCAAACCGCCACATATACACTGCAGTACACACACACACACACACACACACACACACACACACACACAGAGTTGTTTTACATCTTTAAAATTCTCTGAAATTTATTATGAAATCTTTCCTTATCAACTATATTTATGACTGAACCCTAGTAACAGAATTCTAAACCAGTGTTGGACTGAAACCATCTAAGAAAAAGCTGTGTTAATTACCCGAGACCCAGTTTTTCTTCATAATAGAAATAAGACTATACCTAACTAAATTCACAAAAGGAAGCAATTTGCTTCCCTGAGAAAAATAATAAATCCATACAGCACTGCAAGGTTTTATAGAGAAGAGATTTAACAATGAATTACCACACCAAGCTTTAGAAGGGTTATAGTGCTCCCCGTGAGAAATCCTACACAAGGATGGCCTTGGGAAAACTCTCTAACAGTAAATGAAGAAAACTAAATTCATTTTTAAAATATTCAAATTAAATTTAAAATAAAAGTTAAAAAGGCATATTTTAAAAGGTTTATTTTTATATGCAGAGGTTTTTGCCTGCATGTATATACATATATGTGCACCACCCTGGCACTCGCGTGTGGGTGTACTACAATACAAACTGTGGTCCTCTACAAGAGCGGCATGTGCTGCAGCCCTTTGACATATATTTTAAATATATTTCTATGTAAAGTGCCTGCTACAACTATCTAGTATCTTGCCTGACTTTCCTTTCTGTCACATCCTGCTTAATTGTACATGGGAGATATAAGTAGGATAGGAAGCAGGCAATCTCAGTCCCAGATGTAACATTTGCTATATGACTTTGGATACCCATGAAGCTTTTCTGCATCCCTATCTTTTAGTGTAACCAATAAAATTGAGAGCAAAAAAATTATGATTATCCCTTAGAAAAGCCTGACTTATAATTCAGTCAAGTCTATGGCCAAGTACTTAAAATATATAGAACTTAATGATTATACCTTCGTCTTTTTCTGTATCATTATGAAAAATCTGAGACTGTTCCTCAAGTGTGAGGACTCTCCTTTATCTATCTCTCTCTCTCTCTCTCTCTCTCTCTCTCTCTCTCTCTCTCTCTCTCTCTCTCTCTGAGTGTGTGTGTGTGTGTGTGTGTGTGATGCAAACAGAAACAAGTTTTTCTCTTTAAGACAATTTCCTTCTTTGGAAAATTTTATTATTCCCTTAAGTTAGACCCTGATGTCTCTTACTAGACAATATTGACCTTTAGGATAGTCTAAAATGTCTGCAACTCTCTCATTTTGAAAAAAATAATCTTTTGCATGATGTATAACTTAAAAATATATTTAAATACAAGATTTCTTGGCAGAAATTTAAAGTGGCTTTATTACATCAGGATTTATAAAACTGGGTTTTAAACTAGGAAAATTAAGAGAACCATGTTTCCAAGTTTATTTACGAGACCAGCAGAATGAATGTCAAAACAAACGAAAATAACACTTAAAAACTAGTCCAGAGTATTTAAATAATAGATGTGAAAATTAGTATGAACTTTGTGTATCTGAAAATAGTCTCAACAGGTGGGCAAAGAAGTTTAGCAGCTAAAGCACTGGCACACAGACCAAACACCTCAGTCCAATCCCTGGGAACCCAAGGTAAAGGTGGAAGGAGGAACCAACTCCAGAGGTTGTCCTCTCATCCATTTACATACTGACACAGTTTGCTTGTTTTTGTTTTTGTTTAATACTGGAGAAATTAAACCATGGGTTTCAAAAATGCTTTTGTGTCACTGAATTTCATCCCTAATCTGTTTAAAGAGAAAATTCATTCTGTTTTCATGTGTGTGTACACACACATGCATGTATGTGTGTTCTGACACTATTTGAAATTATATATTCTGTTTTTTCCTTTGTTTTGTTGGCTAAATAACCATGTATAATACTCTCAGATATGGTTATCTCGAGTTTTCTTCTGGTTCTCAACCAGTTTATAACATTCTTAAGATGATGAATTGCTGGAGAGATGGCTCAGAGGTTAAGAGCATTGCCTGCTCTTCCAGAGGTCCTGAGTTCAATTCCCAGCAACCACATGGTGGCTCACAACCATCTGTAATGGAGTCTGGTGCCCTCTTCTGGCCTACAGGCATACACACAGACAGAATATTGTATACATAATAAATAAATAAATATAAAAAAAAAAAAAAAAGATGATGAATTGCACAGTATATAAGAAAAGCTAAACACTTTTAAAGAAACTTTTGCAATGTATTAACAAAAATATAGCATTTACTGGATACACCTAGAGAATTTTAAAAAATACTTTATAGTAATACATTCTTTAAACTTCAGTATCCCTGTTTAAAGAAAAAATAGGTGCATCTAGGATAGTTCACAAAACCACATTGAACCCATATAGATAAAGTACAGACAGCATTAGGAGTAAGAAAGTTTGACTAGTTCATAAGAGAGGGGAAAGTCATTTGATGACTAAGATAAGATACTCAAACTTGAAGTATAGTAAGGGAGAGCTAGGCCACCATTTGACTTTAAATAGACTCATCTGATTATAATGCAATTTGTTACACAACCTCTGAGTGGATCCATCTTAAATAAAAGGACACCAACACAAAACAATGAATTTCTGGAGAACATTTATTTTGCTAGCTGATAGGCTTTTTGAATTCTCAATAAAACACAAAAGATAGCTTGGATTGTGAATATTCTGACAGAATATTTTAGTTTTTCTACTTTATTTTTTATTGTCATACTTTAAAAGGCTCTGAATTATCTGCATCTCAGTATCTTTATGACAAACAATGGAGAGAACTATTTCAAAGAAACAAGTCAAACCAAATTCATTTCATCCTATGAAATAAAACATTGTTAGACTTCCTAAAACATACTATATATTATCTTTTTATAACATACATATAGTACAGTATTTATAATTATGTACATTAGTTATAGATTTAAGCAAGTTTTATATAGTTATATAATATGCATTCATAATTATGTACTTGAATATATAACAACATATATAAACACTAATGTGCATAATCTTGTCTCTCCATGTATCTGGCATTATTTTAAAGTAAGTGAGCACACATGAGCTCTCTCTCTCTCTTTCTCTCTCTCTCTCTGACACACACACACACAAACTGAGAAAGATACATTTCTTAGATCTATTTTATTAATAACACTGAGTCAAAATATATCACATTCATGCTTTTAACCATTTTGGTAGTATTACCAATTTCATATACAGAAATTAAGATTAAATGTATTTATATTCTTGTTTTATTGATGGTAAATTACCAAAACCAAGGCTATAAAACCTAAATAGACTGTGTGCATTGCCTAGCTACAATTATTTGACTTTCTCTATAATGTGTGTTCCACAACTTTCATAGAATATTTTAATTGTTAAGCACACTAGCATAAAGATGAATTAGACCATATTTTCAATTACAAGGCATTGTATAACTTCATAAAGAATAAAACATGGAAGAGAGAAGCAAAATGAAAATGTCAATGAATATCTACAAGATGCGAAAGTTCATATGCTTTACATTTAAATATCAATATAATGCTAAGAAAAGCATGACAAAATCATTTTCCTTATAAAAACTACAAGAGCAGAACCTGAGTCGCACCGCCCCCCCGACTATGTTCTCCAGGATGCAGTGTAGAGAGCTAGGTGTCAGCTCAAGGGGCATCTCTCAAAGCTCCGGTGCTTGCTGCTTAGTGATAAAGATGACACAATGGGTTACTGTTGATACCAGTCAACACTGTGGCTAGAAGTGAGTGGAAGCACATGATAAATTTAGCATTTAGCTTTATGGATAAAGCCTGTGACCTTTTTTTCCCCAGTGCTATAAAGATGTAGCAAAAGAATGATATTTATTTAACTCTTACATTCTTTAAAATTTGCCTATATTTATAAGCAGAAAGAAATAAGAAATACTTCCTACTTGTTTCTTAGAATTTTTGTTTTGCTACTTGTTAAAAGAATTAAATGTAATAACTTAAGTCAATAATAACCAAGCCACAATCTGTAGACCCATACAGAGTAAGGGACTGGGGGACAGGAGGACAGATCTTGATAGGAAAGGGAAATAGACTAGAAAGCTATGAATGGGGGCTGGGCTGGGATGGGAGAATCAAGTGAGGAAAGGGAAGGGGGCATGAAGGAGGGAATATGGGGAGAGACAGTAAAGGGCCATTTTAGGGTTAGTATGGAAACTAAATAAAGTAGAAGTTTCCTAAAGTGTGTGTGTGTGTGTGATGTAAATCAAATTGTGAAATAATGGGAAAACAGAGCACCAACTGGACATCTCATCACGAAATGCCATTACTGGGATTGGTTACATATAATTGAGTTGCTGACCAAAGGGGTCCATCACAAGGGAACCAGCAAACAATCCAGGCTATTGCCAAAACCATAGGTTGCGCTCCACAAACTGACAGAAAGACTTCATTACAAAAGACGATAACTACAAAAGTCGTTGCATATGAAGGAGTTGAGCTGGTAGCTACATAAAGCCTTCATCCCTACATTCTAGTGTCTTTGGTACAGGAAGGTATTCTGTATGCTACCAAAAGAGAAATGCAAACACCAACAGAGCCATTAACCCTTGGCTCAACAATGGTGTCCTCCCTTCAATACATGCAATTACAATGACGGCCCAAAGTCTGTGGAAGTAACCAACCAACTATCTGATTTTACTTAAGATCCTCTTGATGAGATTGAACCCATACTCAGCACTGATGGGTGACCGAAAATCAGAGAAAGGTATATCAGAGAACTAGTGTAAAACCAAACATTGTTCTTGAAAAACAAAATCAACAATAACAACAAAACAATGAAACCACCACTAACGACATTCATTATGCTACACTCATAGATCAGTGTCTTGCTCAGCCATCATCAGAGAAGATTCCTACTGCAGCAGAAGGGATCAAATAGAGACCAACAGACAGACATTTTGCAGTGAGAAACTTTGAAACATTCAGTCATAAATGGGATATCTCCATCTTATAACTCTCTGCAGGGCCCAGAGAACTCTTTGGGGGCAGAGGCAGAAATAGTGTAAGGGCCAGAGATGATAGAGGACACGAAGAAAAAGGCCTTTAATCAGCATGAGCAAAGCTCATGTGAACTTAGACTGAAGCTGCATGTACAGGGCCTGCACGGATCTGCACCAGATCCTCTGTGTAAATTTTATGGATTCCAGTTTAATGTTTTTCTGGGATTCCTTAGTCTATTTTTTGTGCCTTCTCTTGGCCTCTTTTCCTTCTGTTTGTTTTGCCCAATTCTGATGTACCAGTTATTGTTTTATCTTAATTTTATTATTCTATAGAATCAGTTTTTTTTCTAATTAGAGACAGAAAGGGATCCAGGTGGGCAGGGAGTTAGGAACTGGGAGGAGAGAGCAGAAATCACAATCAGGATATACTAGGTAAGGGGTTAAAAAAAAATCTATTTTCAATAAAAGAAAAAAGAGAAAAAAACATCAAGAAAAGATTTTGGTATCATAATCATATATATTAAAGTATATTATTAAAAAACAGAAGAATTATAATACCTGTATTCTTAGCACAGTACATAGCACACAGAAGTACTCAGTAGATTAATAACAATTAGGTTAGAGATTTGAAATTTGTACTGATAAACCTTAACATATGCTATAAAACCTATCTACCATTCTTTAACTATAACCACGAATTATTAACCTTATTTGATAAAGAAATCCTTGGGAGCAGGGGTACTACTCACTTATCACAGAACTAGTATCCTTAGGAATATGTTTTGCTAGAAAGATAATAAAGAGGTATAAAGCAGAAGCAACACTGCAATTCCTTAATAATGCCGAAACCATTCTTTATTCCCATTTAGAAAGTACACCAGACCAGAGTATTAAACTCAGTAAGTTTTCTTTTCAAGTATTCTAATAAGCTTTTCAAACAGAGGTGGTCTATTAACTCACTACTCCTGTAGGTACTGAAAAATATGTATCCATGCTATGTATACTCTCTCAGAATGTTGTATTTATAAGTAAATAAAGAACTCTAAACATCTTTGTTATTTTTAGAGATTAAAATGTGCTTTGAGAAGCATAGTCTTGGCTGGGAAGATGGCTCAGGGGGAAAGGTACTTGCCCTCAAAACTAAAGACATGTTCAGTCCTTGACTCACATGGGGGAAAGAACCGGCAGGCCCTGTTGTAGGTTATCTTCTGACTTCTCTGTGCACAACCATGCAAATAAAGAAACACATAAATACAGAAATATTAAACAAACAAATGTAATTTTATAAGAAAGAAAGGAAAGGGAGGTGAAGGCAGGAGTGGGAGGGAAAGATGATCTCCTATATCTGAGAATCCCAGAATATTAAGATCAAATTTATTTTACAAACTGTTCATCTTTAAAATTAGTTCACTGAAGTTGGCTGGTGGTGGCACACACTTTTAAATCCCAGCACTTGGGAGGCAGAAGCAGACAGATCTCAATGAGTTCAAAGCCAACCTGATATACAGAGTGAGTTCCAGGCAGACTCCAAAGCTACATAGAGAAACCCTGTCTTAGAAAACCAAAAATAATGAAAAAATAAAGTAAAATAAAATTAGTGCATTGAAAGAATGTATCAACCCTTAAGTCATGTAGTATCCCAATGATTCAATGAGTGCTTAAATATATTTTCACTCTTATACATCTTCATGATATTTTGATATTTTGCTGTTAACCATGGACTTAATACATTAATTTTATCATGCTCTTACATGTTCTTATCATATTCTGTTTCTCAAGCCTCTACTTATCAAACTGTTAACTATTTAATAAAAACTTAAGGTAGCGTCCAAAGCTCAAGCAGAATGAACATAATTCAGTGATAATGTTATATTAAAAAGGTAAAAATAACATTCCTTCAATTTTATCTTTAAAAATCCTATTGCAAATCAGATACACCAAATTATTCAAGGCTAACATCACGGAGTTATTAGAGACAAGGAGTGCAGTCTAGGCATTTACTACCATTCTGACTGTATGTGTTCATATGAACAGAACAAAAATGCTAATATTTGTATTACCATTATTGTGTAATGCTATTTTTCTTAGCAGTACATGAAATAATTTGTAAAACGTTTACATTCTAGTTAAAGATAAACATGCATAAGTTTATAATGGCTTTGTCTTCTCTCTGCTTTGATTTGCTCCATGTGTTACTGTCCTCTTCACAAGTTGCCCCACACAACTATGTCCCATAACTTCATTTGTTATCATCTATCTCATACCTGAAACGGGCTTTTACTTTAGTATATCGATTAGGCATCACAATTAGGTCCTTCTCTTTTGAACTCAAAGACATATTAATTTAATTCCTTTTCTAAGTTCTGCCTAGTTATCTCTAGATAAGTATATTCTGTTCATAATTTCCAATAAATTTGTACTAAAAGAGTCTTATGAGATCTGAAAGTAAGATCGTGGCTGCATGGGAGAGTTCATTATTGGTTTAGAATGAAATAAAGTCATCTTTAGTAACAGCCGACCTATAACTAATTATGAGCTTTTCTCAATAAGAACAAAGACTGTCTGTCTACATTTCAGTTTTAACCCAAAGATCAAGGAAAGTATTGCTTTCAGTGTCTTGGCAGTTTTGCTGGTACCTAAGCCTCTAAAAGTCCTTGGGCTTTTCTTTTCAGGAAATGCTTCTCCATCGTGATTAAGGAAACTCAGAGAAATTACAACTAAACATTGCCTCACAATTAGATGTCTCCTGTTTCCACTAAAACCTCTAATAGTAAACTTCATGTAACTTTCCATGACAAAAGTTCTAATTTTACATTTACTGGCATAATTATTTGATTAATAACCTTTTCCACCTCCAGGGTTTAGTTCTAGAAGACAGAGACGCATGCTAATGTTCACTCACACATCTCAGTAAGCACACAAGAGCTAACAACATATATTAGTTTAAGGAAGGTAATGGCAAGTCATTGGTAAAAAGGAAACATCTAATTAATGAGAATCGAATTTTCAAATATAAATTACATCTCTTTTCTTCTGGAAACAAGATACAGAATCATATTTGTTATAATAAATTTGTCTATTTTCAAAAGGGAAAAAAAATTCCTGGTGGTAAAGGCAGAATAGTTTGTAACTGTAGGACTACTTCAAGATAAATCACATCAATCAAAATCCATAAATTAAATCGAGAAAACCTAAGCTAGACTTTTTCTACTTTTAGCATCTATATGTAATATGTATAATTTTATAGTCTACTATTCATAACTGCTCTCAAGGATTAACCAGGGTATGAATTTTAATAAACTGAACAAAAAACCATGCTGTAATGTGGTAATGTTTTACTACCTGAACCACAGTGCTTCATTCCCAATTCATATCCAGACACACTAGTTTCAGAAACCAGTGGCCCTTCTAGTCCTAACTGCACAGTTATTCATTTCCTTCATTTTTGTCCAAATTATTTTCTCCTATTTTTCTGTGTATTTCCTTTCTGATTCATGTTCTAGGAAATAAAAAGGTAAAAACAGAAATTTACAGGTATCGTATTTCTAATCACATCCTTACTTTACTAGATTATTTTTAACTTTAGTCTTTGTTGTTCTGTCTGCAGGGATGGGTGTGGCAGTGCATGCCTTTGATCCCAGCACTTGTGAGATAGAGGTAGGCAGAGCTCTATGAGTTCCATGCCAGTCTCATCTACATAGTAAGATCCTGACTACAAGAACAAACAAAATAATGACAACAAAATAATAATTAATAAATAAGTTTGCTAATGTTCTCATCTCATTAGCTTTGTCCTTGCCTGAAATCACTTCCTTCTGTAACAACTCAATATTTCTCCTCTATATAAATCCACATTAACTTATCCTTCCCATGAAGTACATGGTGATTAGCCTTACAGAATTCTGACACTTTCTTTTCTAAGCATATTTACATACTCATTTTGATAAAATTTTACAAAAGTTCCAAGGCTGATTTTTCAAGGACATACTCAAGTCACTTTAAAAGAAAAATGCTTATTCTTCAAAACCTTCTGCTTTATTTTTGTCCTCTATTAAAAACAGTAGCTAAGTACTCAAACTCTGTAGAAATGTCAAGTGACTATATGTGATCTATATTTCAGGGAACACACAATAATTTGTACCACTGATGAAAATGTTTTACAATAGGTCTATGCATTCCTTCTATTTTAGACGAAAACTTCCTAGTTGACATCCTTCACTATCACTCGGGGTAGACTAGAAGGATATCCAATAAGTAAAATATTTCAACATGCAGTTTCATTACAGAAGACAAGACTTCACTCTCTTACATCAAAAGAATAGATTGGTCTGACTGATTTTTATCAATCTATGATGACTTTAGCAATACGAAATTTCCTCAAGGTACGCAGGGATCTATTTATGAAACTATTTGCTTAGGCCTGTAATTTTTTTTTTTTGTTTTTTTGTTTTTTCGAGACAGGGTTTCCCTCTAGTTTCTAGAGCCTGTCCTGTAACTAGCTCTTGTAGACCAGGCTGGCCTCGAACTCAGAGATCCGCCTGCCTCTGCCTCTGCCTCCCGAGTGCTGGGATTAAAGGCATGTGCCACCACCGCCCGGCAGGCCTGTAATTTTTATGGGTCATTTTTTTTCTTGTTACTTTAATATACAAATGTATTCTTATTATAAATTTGATAATATAAAAACATATTGAAATCAAACCTAAGTAATATTAAAACATACAAATATAGAGTTCTTTAACTTATTCAGAATTATAGACAGATGATTTCAATACACAAAAGATGTAACTTAGTAAATATATTCTAGGTCTGTTTATAGATAGACGGATGGATGGATGGATGGATGGATGAATGGATGGATGGATGGATGGCAAAGTCTATACTTTCATGACATATACAGTAGAAAATAAGTACTATATTATCTGTACAAATATACATTCTTAAACATAACAAAATATGTTTTTTAAAAAATGACAACATACTGTACATATTATTTGACTTACTTTTTTTACCTAGCTTATCTTAGAAATCTATCCATGTATTTAACCTACAAATTTATAAATTTTGTATATTTTCCATTCTTATCTTCAGATATCACATTGTATTTCTTACCTTAGTATCTTATATTATTCCATAAAAAAGAGATTGTTTAATTTAAAAAGTGAGCCAAATGCATCTTTTTTTTTTTTAAACATGCCAATAAAAACTGTTTAATTAACAGTACCAGTACAAAATTCTTACTTTTGATGGATGTGTTAAGTGACAGGAAGCTGGGTAAAAATCACTCAAAACCTTCGTCTCTTCTTTTTTTTATTTATTACATTGTTTATTCATTTATTTAGTGTGTGTACACATGCATACCTGTACACATGTGTGCTTGTACCTGCACACATTATTTTTAAACCCCTTATACCTACTATACAAATGCATCTTTTGAATATACTATTTAAAGATTTTACTAACAATCGATTCTATATAAATTTTCATCTTTCCTAAATGATACATTTATATCTGCATGTATTTTGCTTTCAACAAAAACATTTTTAGAATATATACAGAAAGTCAATGTATAAGAGAAGTAAAACATTAGGAAAAAAGTAATAATTTAGAAAAAGTGCCTACTAAGTTAAAAAAAACTAGGTACACACACAATTCAAGTCAATTTATGACTAGGTGATACAAAAATAGATGAGAAGCTGAAAACATTAAATTCATTATATCTTTACAAAGAGAAAATAAACAATTTAACAACCTACTTAAAATACAGAACTGCAAACAGCAAGAGTAACAGCACAGAAAAGAATGTAGGATTGAGTTAAAACTGTTATTTGCATGTAGACTTCCTACATATACATAAAACCACAGGAATATGACTCCTAGTTTTCTAGGGGGAAAGGCAGCATATTATTCTGTTCTTCCAACTAGAACCGGGATCCAAATCAATTGATAAGCAAATAAAAAATTTAAAGAGAAAAAGAAGATAAACTGGAACATTAGGAAAGCAAATAATAAAAAATGTTAGGTTTTAGAATCATCAAAAGAAATTGTTTAAGAGAAATAGAAAATACTATATATTATCTCTATAGGAAAGTTTGATTTTATACATCTATAAGAAGAATTAAATGCTAACATTTTCTATATTAAAAAAATATTCTTAGGAGTTGCAAAATTTAGCAAAGCCTATGGTAACAAAATCACCACATACATTAACAGCAATCCTTCTAGCTGGTATTGGCGTGCTGCTACATAGTGAACTAAGCACTGTAGCTTTAATTGAAATTTGAATGTTATAAACAGTTAGAGGTCTGGCTCTGGCCAGCATTGTAATGCCATCAGCAGAACAGAGATGGGAAGCATAAACAAACCTTTTAACTAGATTAGTCTCTAAAATGGCCAAGAAATCCTTTAGCACAAACTCCATTGTGATTAACGTGAAAAGAGGAAAATAGTTTTTGGAATAATGCTTCAAAAAAACTCTATCTGTACAATAACATGCATTCTAAATATTTTGATATTTGGCATTTATTAATGAAAACTTTATAATTTCCCAATAAAAACCCCTTCCTGCTTTACATGGCAGTTTCACTTTAGGTCAGTAGATCCCAACTAGAGAAGCGATGTCAACAGCAATATTTGCTTCCCTGGACTGTGGAGAACGTCTTCCACTTACTACAGTAAGTAGTGCAGCCTCAACCATGGCTTTCGAATCCTAATATTAAGAACGTATGGATTAAGTACAATAATAGCTAACATGTCTTTACTCATAGCAAATAAAAAACAATAACCATAGCAACAAGAAAATAAAGTTTAAGCCTGGGTCTTAGGAAACATTTTCATATTCTTTCCAGGTTCTGACATACAGACATGCAGTGAAGAAGTAGGGTAGCAGTCGGCACAAGAATTTAAGTTTTAACAGTAATACCAAACCAAAATATTTCCAAATTGATAAATCCTTTGATTTAACAAAGAATTTAGCAAAGAACCAATATACAAATACTTTACCCCTGCAAGGTTCACGGTTGATTACATAACTCATTTTACTGCTTTAAAGCAATATATTCTGCTAATTTGTTCAACTCTATGGAATTTAATGAAAAGTTCTCTAAGAAAAGGTTTTACAGGCCAACTATGCTAGATGAAAATTTTGTCATATCTAACTCTGAACAAAGTATAAGCTTTACAGCTTCTTTAACGTCATTAGCATTTTTATTTCCATTATGTTCATCTATATTAGAAAATAAATATTAATGTGCATTAATCTATAAATATCTCACCTTTTTCTCTCTGAAGACATACTCAGTTATTCCAACATTAAGTATTATGTAATACCTCAAACAGAAATGCTAAAGATTTCGAATTCTTACTTTTCACTTACTTTTAGGTTATCTAAAAGAATTATTTCGGACCAGACTTATTCTTTTCCATTGTTTTTTCTTATTGTTCTCATATAATCTCAGAAATCATTTGAAATTATCTATTCTTACCTACAACAGAAACACAGTTTTTTTAGTACTTCAAAACGTTCCCAAGGACTGGCATACTGCTTATAGAATGACACTCAACATGCGTATACAGTATGAATATATATTTAGTAAGACAGAACCTCAAGAATAACTGATTACCAAAATAGTAAATTTTGATTTAATTCCCCCTTTCTTAAAGAAAGCAAAAGAAGCAAAAAAAAAAAAAAAAAAAAAAAAAAAACTTCTGGTTTACTTCACTAAAAATCATTTTAATTTGGAAGCTGCTTTTAAACAAAAACCTTGTTTTGTGGCATTTCACTAATAAAATATTTGTATAAAAATTGTTAGAAGAAATACCTTGTTACATACTGTTGTAATCTCCAAGTTCATTTAACAAAATGCTAAATGTAACTCCATGCCAGTTAAAGGAAGGTCAAATACAGAATTCTGTCATGTTATTTTTTCTGTAAAGAGAAGACTGACTGTACTTAGGCTTTAAGTTACACACTGGATTGTATCCTATAAGAGACTTCGATTTGGTCTGTTTTTCCATCCATCCTGTACACTTTGAAATATTTTTTATCAACCTACCTATAAAGCTATCGGAGCCATCATTTTACTAATTCTTTCAACAGTACAGGTCGATTTTGAACTAAGAAGTACCCTATGTCTAATGCAATACAGTGCTTAGTGCCATCTAATGATAAAAGATACTGGACTGGTAAACGATTTCCTCATATGGAACATGACACAATAATACAAATGGAAAGACTGGGTAAAACTGATATATTCATGAAGGTGCTACACACTTACAATAAGTCCTGAGTATTACTAAAACACACAAAAAATGAATGTGAAATAGTTCTGAATTTACCATTTAGAGTCAATTTACTTCTCATGGCATTGAACTAGTCAGCAGAGGCATCCACTCCTTAACTTCCATTGCAAATCAACATTATTCTCAAATATACATAGCCAAAACTGAGAAGCGAATGTAGCTATTTCTCTCCAAGGTACTGTTCAATTATGTATTAAAGCTATTAAAGAAACTGATACAGGATTCTTTGCTTTTTAAAGAACTCATCTATAGAGAAAATTCTGACTCATTTTATTAAAACCATAGAAGCAGTATCACATAAGCAGTATTAAACATTGCAACTGATTTAGAAGTGAAAAAAAATTTTCATGAGGATCTTGAAGAAGTATGCCTAGAATATACTAAAAATTCTAAAACTTAAAAAAAGTCGGTACTAAATTACTGGACCTCAATTATATTATAAGAGTTGCTTAAAGTATGGTACTCAAAATATTTAAGCACTCAAAATGAAAATGTCTGCTGTCTGAGGTTAACAGAAAAAATATAGAGAGCAAAACATTAAATTTGGAGAAAATTGCTTTTTATTTGAAAAAATTTAATGAACATTTTTAATAATCTTCAAATCAAAGACTTATATTTAGAATAAAAACTCAACAACAGTAGCCAAATAAATGACTTTCATGGTCTAAAGCTCGTGAATTGTGTATAAATTGAAAATCTCTAAAGTACAATATTAAGTAGAAATTTTGTTATATTAGTCTATTCTAATAAAATACAGTAATAATCTCCTGGAACATTCATTTTCCCACCTAACAATATTAATATTGTTAATATAATATTTTAGTTATAAAAAAAATACTTAATGCATCTGTGGGATACAATTAACTCTCTTAACATGGAATTGCAGGCCCACCCTTGTTTTCAGATGCCTACCACGGTGCCTAGCAGAAGAAGATATTCTACAGATGTTTAATTTCTAAGCACAATCTATTTTTCACAGACATTCAAAATCCAACAGTTTGCAAAGACACGTAAATGGATATAGGCTTTCTGGCTGACTTCACTGGGTCCCACTGATGACTAGGTGTAAATCTTCATATCCATAGAAAACTGGAAAGCTGATAATTATCTGGGTAAGGACCAAAAAAACAAAGTCAGGGACACATGTCACCTAAGTAAGGACTGGGACCTCTTTATAGAGCTGGTGAAGGCGGCCTGCTCATCCCAACATCCTACGGTATCATTCGCTCACTGAGATGAGACAAGGGAACAGTGAACAAATACATGTTTAATCAAGTTTTTAAGTAATTGCTTACTCAAAATAAGCCACTTTTCTCAAATTCTATCCTGATGAGGATTAGAAGAAAATATGTTTTTAATTCTTATTATGAGTACTACATTTTTAACAGCATTTAATTTAACTGTTAATTAGAAAATGTGAGAGCCACAGCAAATATCAAGAAAAAAAACTCAAGGAAAAAAAAAACTTTCATGGTAATGAGAATTATACCAGGAAGGAGGGGGAAAGAGGAAAGGGAATTAATCTCACACTTCTTGAGTGGAAAAAAAAAACTATATCTATTTTTAGAACTCATATGGATTATGTCAGCCAGTTGGCCCTACTATGTACCTACCATGTTTGCTATGAATGAGGTGCATACAAGGTCTAATCAGATTAAAAGTTTTGTCCTTATGTTGTTCATTAAGTCAAACTCATAAGTAAACATTTATAATTCTAATTGATTTTGTAAATAAGGATTTTCACTTCAAGAGTAAAAATATATTTACTTAGCTGATTAACTGGGGGTGGGGAGATGGGGACTAGTATTAGAGAAAGCTAAATGATTCTGAAGAAATAATCCACAACCAGTGAAATTAGTGCCTCAAGAGGCAACATCAAATAACTGCTTTGTAGGTGGGCAAATCGTAGCTCTAAAGCTATCCACTTTAACACTCATAGGAAGGAATCAGTCTAGACAGGCATGGTGGCTGCTTGCTCTTAATCCCAGGACTGAGGAGGCAGAGTTGGGTGGATCTCTGTGAATTAGCTAGTCTGGTCTAGATAGGGTTTTCCAGATCACAGATTCTGTCTCGAGAAAAGCCTCTGTGTAAAACTTTGAACTGCTATACATGGAATTAGGCATGAAGGTTTTCATTTCTGACCAAAAACCTTGGAATCTTGAGTAAATTCTTCAGGTTTTCTAAATATCACAGCGTGGAAAGTGACGAGTTATATAATGTGACCTCCAAGGTATTATCTATCGACTTGAAAAATTATCCTCCTAAAGTATCAACAGTATTTAACACTTAGAATATAAGCATTCTAAAAATATATAGAAGGTTTTCAAGCCATAAGTTGTTATCTCCTTTACAGAAAATACAGAGTGGTCTAACCATAGTAGGGATTAAGCAAGAAATAGGAGAATAGAAATACTTTCAAAGGAAAATACAAACAGTGGGGTATGGTAGCACACCCTTGTAATCCCACCACTCAAAAGGCTATATGCAAAAGACCCTGTCTCAAAACAGAGGAAACACAAACTAAACACAGGCATTAAGTTTAAGCCAGTAAATTCTTACTCAGCTGCACACTAGACAACTACTATCTCATTGTCTATACAAGGTGCATACTTAACATAGGCGCCTTTAGTAAGTTCTTCCTATCCATTGTATTATGACTGCTAAATGTGTAAAAAGGCAGAAAAGCTTAGGAGTATTAGTATTAACAGTATTACTAATATTTATGATGGAAGACAAAATTGAAACTAGCACAGATTTCTGCTCAAGCGCAGCAATCACATCTCAGAGAAAGGCTAAAAAAAGTGTTCAAATTTATAACAGAAATGAAAGAAATAGGGCCATACTGTATACTGCTACACAGTTCCCTGCCGGTGTGTAAATGTCTATTTTACATACAGTTGGAAATTAAAATTCTACTGCAAGAGTTTCTATAGATGTACTGACTTTCGGTCACTAAAATATGAGTATAAAATGGCTTGGTTTTACCATTAAGAAAACAAAATAAAACAAACAAAAAGGATCATCACATTGTAAGACTATATCAAAGATACTATGTCAAATATTATAGATTTCTGTTTCTTCCATCCTTCTTGCTGATCAAATTGCTATTCTCCTATTGTTGACATGAATTATGGAATCAGAGAAACCAAAGCAATTTTTAAAAGCTGAGAGAGAGGCACAGAGAGAGAATAGGAGATGAATGTGCGCATCCATCTTCAAAAAAAGGGAAAGGAGTCCATAAATGAAACAAAATACCACTTCCTAATGTAAGATGCAGCTATGAGGCCTACAACAGAAATATATTTTTAGTACTTATGAAATAAAACATAGCACTATTTTTGGAATATAAATGATATATAAATATAAATAAAATACAGCACTATAGGATGAAACCACTAAGAACATACCACATAGAATGAAGAATTTTTATCAAAACTGTTATTCTATAAGTCTAAATCCAGATTTACCTTTCGATTTGTATCTAACTATAACATACTATCTAAAACTTGATGATTTTTTTAACTCATGAAAGTGAATTTTAAAAATTTATTTTCTTTCACATGTTGTGAACAATTTGGTCACTACCTCTGGATGAAAAACTCGTCTCAATTTACAACAGTAAATAAATAATTCAGTTAAAACTGAAAGTGGTACCAACCCAGCAAAATATTGATGGGGAGGTTTGGCCTTCTATGCAGCAAGAACAACATAAAGTTTTCAATGGGGATGACTTGTTCAGACAAGTTACAAAGATTAGAGTAAAAAAAAACAGTTATGAAATAGCTAATATTTTCATGTTATGGAAAATAAATACCAGAAACGTATGTGGGCAAAGATATTACCAGTGACATTTAAACTTCAAGCATTTTAAGCTTTGAACTTTATATAGTCAAACATGAAACAAATATCTTACAAAAAAAATACAAGTTAAAACCCAACCAAAGGCCTCATGAACTAAAATTTGAAATTTCCTATGCAATTCAGACAAAATAAAAAAAAATGGAGAAACTAAACACTTAACATAAACACCAGTCAAGTCTTCCAACCCTAAAGTCAATATCCAAGCCACAGACAGAAGCAAAAAGAGAAACACTCAGGTCTACAACTGCATAAGCAGTTCCAACACAATTCACATCCCGACATTTTCCCACTCAGAAACAAATGCAGGCAGCTTTTCCTGGGGAGAGAGAAGAAAGCTCTCGAAACGTAATTTTTTAAGTGACATCTAGAAAGTATGCCTCTTTCTCTTTCCCTGGCGCCTCATTGGAGGAAGGAGGGGGTTGTTTTTGTAGTCTCCCCCACTGAAGCAAGGCACAATCAGATGGTAGCTGGAGAAACCACTTTTGACAACAGCAAAGGAAAATAAAAGTGTCCTCCCTTCCCTGACAGGGTGGACACCCCACCTCACACACCCCTCCTCACTCCAGCCCCTCCTTCACTCACCCCCCAGCACCACCCCCTCCTCACCCCGGAGCTCCACTGCGTATGAGGTTTGGTGCTCCTGCCGCCCGGAGTGAAAGTCAGAGCTAGAGGAAGGCAATGGAGCCCCCCCAGACGCACTTACCTTTCCTGCCCCCCACTTTTGAGTGCCTTCCCTGGAGCTGTGGAGGATGACACAAAGGGTAATAAAGGGGGGGAGTGGAGGAGGAGGAGGCAATTGAGGAGGAGGAGAGCTGGGGAAGTGGCTGCTCCCAGTGTAGGGAGATGTCTCCAGCCAGGGCCAAGCAGCGGCAGCAGCAGCAGCAACAGCAACAGCAGCAGCAGCAGCAGCAGCAACAGCAGCAGCAGCAGCAGCAACAGCAGCAGCAGCAACAGCAAAGGGTCTGTGTTGCTAAGAGGCTTTTGGTCTCTTTCTCTCCTCCTCTCACGGCCACAGAGAAGGAGGGTGGAAGGGGCTCAGGGAGCAGGCGAGTAGAGGGGCTGAGGGGGTAGGAGTCGTGGATGGGGGTTTTCTAAGAAGAAGAAACTCCTCTCCTCTCTCCGGCTCAATCCCCCACTCAGGGCTCGGAGCTGGAGGGTGGGGGAGGAACTCAGCCGCCTTCCCCCCACCCCCCTCAATTCAAGGTTGAAGTGGGGTAAAATGAGTGTCCTGTCCCTTTAAAAATAGAAATAAAAGGTGCCCCCCCTCTGCCACTGCCTCTCTCTTCATCATCAGCTGCTGCTGCTGCTGGGGTCTCTCTGCTTGGGGGGGAGGGGGGGCTCGGGTAGAAGAGACGGGAGGCACTCACTGCGCATGTCCCTTTCTGACGGGAGGCTGGTTGGTTGACGGCAGGAGGAGGGGGAGGGGAGGAAATGAGATGTTTTCCCAGAAGGCTCCAAGGCGCTGCCGACCCGGAAGACATTGTAGCAGGGGGTAGAGGGGCGGGGGCGGGAAGAGGGAGGAAGTTGCTACTCTTTAACACCCCCAGCCGCCTCCTCCCTCCTTAGGGAAAGCGGAGGGACGGAAGTAGGCGGGGCCCGAAGGGGCGGGAGCTCACGTGACGAGCCGGGGCGGGGCCGGGGAGGCGGTGGGAGCGCAGCGCATGCTGGGAGTGGCTGTGGGCGCTTGGCGGCGGGAGTGGGAAAGCGGAGCCGGGAAGGAGGTGACCGTCCTGGGTCCTCACAGTCTGTGGCGGCCGGCGTTGCCCCGGGATAGGCAGGCTTGACTGCAAGAGGTAAGGCGGGTCCCGAGGCGGGGTCGGCTTGGCAGTGGCCTCAGGCGGGCGGAAGGAGCGAAGACGTCAGGCTGAGGGGGACTGGGAGAGAGGTAGGCTCGTGCAGGCCAGGCAGGCCCGGAGCCGACGGGCTGCTGCAGGCTCCCGGATCCCCGGCGATGCTGAGGACGGAGCCCCGAGCGGGGCAGAGTACTGCTGATCTGCTGAGACTCGGTGCAGAAGGCTCGAGGGGGAGGTACATGATTGGCCAGCGTGGAGAGGAAACCGGGGTCTCCGCAGGTGACCCACCACTTCACCCCTTACTTCAGAGCCTGGGACGCTTCTGGAAGAGGCAATCCGGATGTGTGAATTTGGATCAACTTCTAGTTAGCCTTGCCGAGTCCGCATCCTGCATCCCCCTCCTTTTCTGTCGTCCTAGGGATTTTTGGAGAAGCGGTAGGCAAGGAACTGGTAGGGGAGGTTTGGGGGAAGGCTGCCTGCACGCTCTGCCTGAATGCTGCCACACAAAAGGCTGCAGGCTCTGAGGGGGGGATGCCTGGGATTGTGTGGGTCCCTCATACTGAGTTTTGTCCTTAAAGAAGAGACACCTCCAAATTTTCTTTCCTTGTAGCGTAGAAGAGAAAGCTTTTTATCTGGGTGTTTAATTTTTTTTTTATAGTGAATTAACGGTTTCTTTTCCACCTTCTCATTCTTTACAATTAAAGTCGTTAGTTTTTCGTTGCTTTTTGTAAAGATACTTTAGTAAGCCAAATCACTTAATACGATTCTTTTAAAAGAATCGAAGATCCTCGAATTAATTGTTATTATCAATTTTAGTTCTGCTTAGTATGATTCACCGTCCAAGTTATTTTATTTTACAAATTTTATTTGGTGCAAGTCCATACAATGGACCCTATTCATGTATCCATTACCCTGTGCTTACCTTTTCTTTGTGTGAGGGAGGTAATTATGTCAGGTGGGCCCAAAACTTCTTTATTAGAAAATCAAAAAATTTTTTTTGAGTTTTTCAAGACAAAGGTTCCCAGCTGTCCAACTATCTCTTGAAGACCAGGCTGGCCTTGAACTCACAGAGATTCACCTGTCTCTGTCTTCCTAGTGCTGGGATTAAAGGTGTGTGCCATCACTGCCTGTCTTTTTCAAGATTTATATATATATAAAATGTGTACAGTGCTCTGCCACTAGGAATGCCTGCACTTCAGAAAAGGCCACCAGACCTCATTCAGGTGCTGTGAGCTACCATGTGGTTGCTGGGAATTGAACTCAGGAACCTGTGCTCTTATCTCTGAGACATCTGTCCAGCCCAATACAATACAAGCTTTTTTTTTAAAAAAAAAGTCACAGTTAGTCTTGATGGATATTAGACTTACATTCATTTTTTAACTACTTATAAACGATCTAGTTTAGAATATTTATGAATATCTGCATAAATGTTTCCTTATGCACATGGCTATCTATTTTTGTAAATTGTATAAGTCTGTCTTCAGTTTCACCAAATTTTAAAATGGATATGACATTTTATACTCCTGCCTCAGTGTGTGATAGACTCTGACTTGTGCCATTTCAACAATGATTATAGTTTAATTTTGCCAATCTGATGAATCTAGTTTTATAATTTGTAATGCCTTTATTACAGTTCTGTACTGAAGATATTTCTTTTTCAGAAACTTACTGACTGGATTTATTCTTTCAGAAATTGTGGTTTGGATTTTTGTTTTTTGCTTTTTGTTTGTCTGAGAAAGTCCTGGCTGCCCTGGAGCCACTCTGTAGATCAGGTTACCTTGAACTCACAGAGATCTGCCTCTGTCTGCCTCCTGAGTACTGGGATTAAAGGTGAGCACCACCACCACTTGACTCCAGAAATTGTTTTTTTTTTTCTTTTTTATCATTTTTATAAGTCATTTGTGTAGTTTTTTTTTTAAGTTTGCTGTTTCCCATAGGGATTTGTATCATTGTGGCAGATAGCTAATCTGTTCTTAAAGTATTACTTATTTCTGGATAGTATGTTTAACAGTCTGAGTTTATATGTTGTTATTGTTCCTTAAACTTCATTTTTAGCTTTATCTCCAGGAAACAAGTTTTCTTCTCGTGCTACTCAGTACATTTGTCATCACCTTCATGTGGCTTTTGAGCACTTGAAATGTATGTAAATAGTATAAATGAGGTGGAATTGTTTTTATAGTGTTTATTAAATATATTAGAAAATATTAAATTACTTGGAATTTACACTTACGTTGGACAGCAGTGTTCTCAGCTTTGAATGTTGAGTTACTGTTTTCATCTTTGCCACTTCTGATTGCTGTACTGCTTTCTGACTGTTCTATTGGTATCTTTTTCCTTTTACATCAATATGTTCTCTAGAAGTTCCTTAATGCAGACAACCACCCACTTTTCTTACTCCTTTGCTTCTAAGCCCTTGTTCTGGTTCTGTTTTGAGGGATTAGGGTTTCTTGCAGCTTTCTGCTTGTTTTTCACCACTTTGAAGATAATATTCTGCTGGTTTGTTTAAGGGCGGGTGACTTCTGCTACTGTTTTCCAGCAATTAGCTCTCAATCTAATTCCAGGTACATTGAAAAATTGTTTTATTTTTTAAAAATATTTTGTTTGGGATAATTTCTCTGCCATTTTACTATGATGAGGGGAGGTGGAATTCTTTGTATGCTTTAGAGAGTTCTTGTGGTTTCTGGTATCAATATAATCATTGTCTTTGTAAAAACATAAATGAACTGTTAGTGATTACCTCCTAAAAATTGAAACTTTGACTTTCATTTTCATGTATTTATAGTTAATTCGTTGTCTTTTTACTCCAGGTTCTAAATTATTTTGAGTGTGTTTCTGCTGACTTGCAATGCTTTGTTATTTCTTGGGTATTTGTACCAGCTGTGGCCTTTGGAAATTTACGTTAATATGCCGTAGGATAATCTTTTTGTACACTGTGAAGATGTGTCTTTACTAAGGAGCCTTCTGATTGGTTAATAAAGAGCTGAATGGCCAATAGATAGGCAGGAGAGGATAAGCAGGATTTCCTGGGAGAGAGAGGAAGAGGAGATGAATCTGGGGGTGCTGAGACATCATGGAGACTCTGAAGTGTGATATACAGTACAGAACAGAGGAAATCAAGCCACATGGCAGAATGTAGATTAATAGAAGCAGGCTAATTTGAGTAATAAGAACTAGTTGGGGACAAGTCTAAGCTAAAGGCCAAACTTTCATAATTAAAAATAAGTCTCCAGGTCAATATTTGCAGATTGGTGGTCCCAATGAAGAAGTATGACTACAGGGATATGTAAGGTACAAAGATAATGGTATTTTTGAGACATTACACTTTGTGTTAAAGAGGCCAAGATTCCTAAGGTTATCAATTATAAATGACTTTATTCATATCCAGATCTTAGAATTTCCCGCTATATGTATGACATTTAGCAGGACTTAAAATTATTCCATTTTCCCTTACCCTAATTACGTTGCCCTTAATTTCTCAACTTAAGTTAGACGATTGTCTGAGTACCTTTGGTGGGCAGTGAGCTCTGATATTTTACCATAATCCAGCAGTATCAAATGAGTCAGCCTTCTTACCAGCCGTATCTTTTATATATGTCATCAGCATAGAAGTAACTGGATATGCACCTTTTTTAGATTTAGGCATGTGGTTCCACACTGCTTTATTTCTTTCAATGTCAGTGTGTGCAAGTGAGAGTGTTTTGGCCTCACAAGATTATCTGTCCAGCCTGCCTTTAACCATTAACTTTAAACCTCATGTATGCTGTGTGTTGTTTTATTAAGTGATAGATGTTCTTGATTTTTCTGAGTGTGTGGGAAAGATACATTGACAAGTAGCATTTGCTTAGAACTGGACAATTGATATGTAGAAATTACAGATACATTGACAGCTATCCAAAAATAAGATATCAGTGAGAGTATGTTTACTGGTTTTCAGTTTTCTTTTTAGCATTCTTAACTACATATATCATTTAAAATAAGAAATTAGTTTGCATTGTTTTATATATGTAAACAGATTGTATATTGTATATCACCTTTTTTCTCGTGCTGCCAAGATTCAACTTCATTGATATTTTAAACTGTCATATATTTCCATTACTAATGTCTCCTATATCATATGTAGTGAAGATATGTAAATGGTTGGAATATTTGTATTAAAAGGCTAAATCTACATCAGCCTTAATAGTAATTCCTAAAATTGAAAAACAATGTCATTTAAAGCTGTACAATTTAATACCAGAAGAATTAGCCAAAGTAACTGAAAACTGTTCTGAGACAGAAAATACAGGCTATGACAACTATCTTACCCAATACCGTAATTGTCCAATACTAAGAAAAGTGCCAAGTAAAGTCTCCCTGTAACAAAGAGTTGTGAGGCAGTTTTAAATATAAACCATGTAGAGGTACATCATCTTTTTGTCTATTTTGTTTTTTGTTGGTTTTGAGACAATATATCCCTATGTAGCCCCACGGTGTTGTAGCACTCCCTGTGTTACCTAGATTGGCCTTGAATTTACCATGATTCTCTTGACCCAGATTCTAAAATACAGGATTAGAACCTGGACTGCCACAAGAAGTAGTCATTTTTACTCTTGAAATCATTACCTTAGACAGGAAATAAACTGCTTAAAAGTATTTTCTAGTCTTAATATCTTGTCTTCTTGTACCATAGAGGCAAATTTGTTTTCAGAATTAAACTAATGTGTAAGATAAGTTAAACATGCAATTTTAAGCAGGAGTAAGTTCCTACACCCCTGCTTGTCAACCCTGTCCAGCACTCTCTACTATTGACCTTGTTTCTAGTATGAACTCCTGCATTTGTTTGTTATATTAGTTACAGTTAATGAGCCAATGTTGAAACATCAATGCAAGTCCAAAGTTGACAGTGGAATTGTCTGTGTATTACACATTCTGGGAGATGTCATGTGGTATTACTAGTATGCTGTCATGGAAGAAAAATATCTCTTGTGACTGCTGTCAGTGTTTCTATAGTTTTGCCTGTTTCATCATCTATATAATAAGACAGTCTGTAGCATTTCCCACTTGCCTTCTTTCTTAACTTAGGAGTAGCTATCTAAAATTTATTCCTTTTTTTTTTCATGGTTTCATAGCTTCTTTTTATTTTTTAGCACAGTAAAAAAATCATTGTAGGGCTGTATAAAAGTTTATTTGTTATATTGAAAAACATGCTGCTTCTAAGTTTCCATGGTTACTAGTAAAAATTGATTGTGGGTATGGTAGCATGTAGTTTTAATCACAGCTATTTAGGTAGGAAATAACTTGAATTCAGGTGTACCCAATGAGAGACTAGGCATCAATTTCAAGTAAAATACATATACCATGAGTGTCTTAGTGCTGTTATAAATATTCTAACAAAAGCACCCCAACTCAGCTTCAGGTTCTAGTCTATCATGACGAGAAAGTCATAGCAGCAGTAACTTTAAAAGTCAGTTTACATCCACAGTTAGAAGCAAAGAGCAGTAAATTAATAAAGCCCTGATGTTAGGGTCCTTCATTCTTTTTACACTTACTACTATTGTGTGTTAAATAATACAAGCAGCATTATCATTAACTCAAAGACTTACCAGCAATTAATGAAATCGTTGTTTTAAATTTTCTAATAGCTGTGGAGTGATAGAAAACTTTTTGACTATTAATTTCTTTAAGGATATGATATTGAACATCTCATGCTTTCTTGCCACCCTGTTTGATGAGATGTGAGTTTAACTCATTGGCACTTTTAAAATAGGTTGTTTTCATAATAGCATTTTAAGAGTTTTTTGTGTATTTTGAATCTAGTCAAATAGGATCAAATATTTCCTCCCAGTTGGAGTCTTTTTGTTTACGTATTCCAAACCATTCAATTTATAGAGCAGAACCTTTTTGTTACGTTCACCTTAACACTGGGTTGGGGAAACTGAGTTAATTTCTTAACTTGAATGTTGTGGTTTTTCTCATATAGTTCTTGTACATATCTTAATGGATTTGTACCTAGGAGAGAGAGAGAGAGAGAGAGAGAGAGAGAGAGAATGCACACATAGGCACCCACACATGCATGCAAATGTCAATAGTATTGTTTTAATTTGGAAATTATGTTGTGTCATAAGAAAGCAATGGGAATTTTTATATTTCTTACTCATAAACTTAACACAATAGGTATTTGGCAAAGTCCATTTTCCCCCTTGGTGTGTATGCCCTTGACTTTTCATACCTTGCATTTTATAAGGATTTTAATACCATTTGAATAAAAACAGTTGAAACTTTTGCATTTTACATTAAAAGTAAGTCTGCCAGCTCTAGTTCTTTCTTGATAAATAGTATTTACCATGTCAGAAAAAAAAACCCAACTTAGTTTGCTTCATTTTTTAAAAATATCATGGATCAGTGTTATAGTTTGTCAAATGTTTTTGTCATAGGATCATGATTATTTCCTTCTTTAACATTTGTGTGAGTTTCATTGGTGCTTTGCAAGAATTGGTATGCGTTTGAGGAGTGATGGTAAATAAATCTTTAGTAGATTTTATACTAACTAGTTCAAAGTTAGACTGTTTACTGCTTGCTTAAGAAACAGGTCCAAAACTAAAAGTTCCTCTTGTGTCTTTGTTGTTGTTCCTATATTTTCTTAAAGTTTTGCTTGGTATTTCTTAAGATCTGTGTTAGGTATAGGAACCCATATAAATGTATCAAGGTAGGGAAACATTCAATCCATTTTCTGCTCCTGATTCATTAAATTTATATCCTCAATGTCTGTCATCGCTTCTCAAATGTGGGAAGAAACTGTTTACCTTGTTATCTCGGTATTTTTGTGGATCTAGGAGTGCTTTTCAATTTGTTTAACATTTTCTTTATTATTTTTTGTTTATTATTGAGATTATAATTTTATTAACATTTCTTGCTTCCCCTCCTCCCTCTAAACCCTTCCATATACCCTTTCCTATTCTCTTTCAAATTCATGGAATTTGAAATTTCCAGGAATTGTTATTGCTGACATATAGTTCTTCATATGGCCCGTTGAATCCATATTTTATGCTACTTGTATACATGTTTCCACAGTTGACCATTTGGCACTGGATGACCAGTTGATGTCCTCCTACCTGGAGAAGACCACGGTCTTTGTTAGAGTTACTATTACTGTGATGAAACACCATGACCAATGCTATTATAAAAGAAAGCATTGGGAACTTGCTTACAGTTTCATAGGGTTAGTCGGTTATCATCATGGCGGCATGCATGGCTCTGGAGCAGAGCTAAGAGCTACATATTGATCCACGGGCAGAGAGAGAGAAATGGGGCAGGGAAGAAGGGAGGGAGGGAAGGAGAGAGAGAGAGAGAGAGAGAGAGAGAGAGAGAGAGAGATACATTTCTTTCAACAAGACAGTACCCACTTGAAGGCCATACCTATATGAGCCTATGGGAGCCATTCTTATTTAATCCACCACAACCACCTCTTCCACTCCCAACTTTATTAAGTTGCCTATAGTTTTTGTATAGTGTCAAGATCTTGTGGGCCTTTCCCAGTCCAGTTTAGAATGTTCATTGGTATCATTTGTGTTTCAACTTATGTTTTGGCAGTCATGTTGGTGAGACTTTATGGGTATAGCTTCTAATTTTACTAGAAGACATAGTCCTACAGCAAAGTTCCTGATCTTTTATCTCTTAAAATCCCCCCCCCCCATTATAGAATGTTCATTGAGTCTTAGGTGCCTGGAATAATTTCTGTATATAACCATTAGAACTAGACTCCACGACTCTATATTTTGAATGATTGTGGTTTTTCTGTAGTGATCTTTCATCTTTTTCAGAAAGAAATTTCCTTATTGGGGTGTGAAGACTACACTATCTTTGCGTATAAAAACAATCGTTTATAGATTTTTGTTAGGGAATTATGCTGGTTTAGCAAATTAGTGGTTGTAGATGCTTCTCCAATAACCATTATTACTAGTTCTGAGTGGTTACTAGGTTTCTAGTGCCAGGCATGGTATCCCATCTGTTGAATGAGTCTTAATTCCACCAAAATATGTGTGCCACCATGCTGGTCACTGATGTGGTTCACAGGTGTCATAGCTGGGTAGGATTGTTGGTTGCTTCCCTCCTTTGGAAGCTTGTGTGGCGCTCTCTGATACCATGAATGCTAGTCCTCGGGGAGAGGGTGTTCAGGTCAGTTCAAGCTCAGAAGTCTCTGGGCCCTGTTTTCTGAAGTGCATGCTGTCTTCAGCAATAAGGACTTACCTTCCACCTTGAGCATGTAGCAAAAGACAACAGCTTTGGCTGTATTTTGGGGACTCTGTTAGGCAGCTCTAGCCAGGTTTAAAAGAGGGCTTCTTATGTCTGCTGTTGGGGTTTTTGTCTTTGGCTTTTGGGAGTACTGTCTGCTCAGATTAGAAACTCTAATCAAGACAGTGAAAGACTTCTGTAATTAAATCTTTAAGAAACTGAATAAAGAAATTGAAGAAGATATCAGAAGATCTAAAGGTCTCCTATAATCATGATTCATGAGATTATAATTTTGAAAATTGCCATTCCACCAAAAGCAATCTACAAATTCAACACAGTCTTGATCAAAAATCCCAATACAATCCATCACAGAAAAAAGTTTTCAGCCTCATATGGACACATATACATACAAAAACAGGATAAGTACAACAATCCTGAATAATAGTTGCTTTAAAACAGATTTCAAGTAAAAGAGTGTTGTATTGTCATAAAAACAGACAACATTGATCAATGGATTCAAATTTAAGACTCAGACACATTCATACATACAACTATGGACACCTTATTTTATGACAAAAAAAGCTAAAAATACAACTTTGGAGAAGGGACAATATCTTCAACAAATGATGCTGGACAAACTTGATGGCTGAATATAGAAGAATGCAAATAGATCCACATTTATCAACATGCACAAAACTCAACTCCAGATGGATCAAAGACCCCCCCCCCCCAGCATAAGACATGACCACCATGGATCTGATAGAAGAAAGAGTGAGTATAGGTCTTAACTCATTGGCACAGGGAAAGATTTTCTGAACAGGATACCAATAATATTAGCACAGGTGCTAATTAAGACCAACACACTGTCTCTAAGTGTCCAGTAGAACTTATATCGTGGTAATAACCTATAGCAGTCTAATTGGACTTAGAACATGACTTTAACTTGTTTCATTCACTGAACATTTTTCTTCCTACTTCCACTATTACAGGTAGTTTTGCTGGGTACAGTAGTCTAGATTGGCATCTGTAGTCTTTACAACTTGTTCAAGCCTCTTTTGGCTTTAAAGATTTCATTTGAGAAATCAGCTAGTATTGTGGTACGTTTCCTTCATAGATAACTTGTTGTTGGTTCCTATTCTTGGTTTCACTATCCTCTCTGTTGTTTATTTAATGTTTTGAGTATAATATGCCATAAGGACTTCTTTTCTAGTTTTACTTGTTTTGTATGTTTCTTGCATCTTGTACTGTCTGGTTTTGTGTATCAACTTGACACAAGCTAGAGTCATCAGAAGAGGGAGCCTCTGATTGAGGAAATGCTTCCTTGAGATCCAGCTGTAAGGCATTTTCTTATATAGTGATCAGTGGGAGAGGGCCCAGCCCAAGGTGAGTGGTGCCATCCCTGGGCTGCTGGTCTTGGGTTCTATAAGAAAGCAGACTAAGCAAGTCATGGGAAGCAAGCCAGTATGCAGCTCCCCTTCATGACCTCTACATCAGAACCTGCCTCCAGGATCTTCCCCTGCTTAAATTATTGTCCTGACTTCCTTCAGTGATGAACAGCAATGCTGAAGTATAAACCTAATAAACCCTTTCCTCCCCAGCTTGCTTTTCGGTCATGGTGTTTTATCACAATAATAGAAACCATAACTAAAACGCACTGTGTGTGTGTGTGTGTGTGTTTGTACATATATATATATATATGTATGTATGCATCTTTCCTTGGGGAAAGTTTTTTCTGTAGGCAGAGTTTTTCTGTGCAGCTGCTTTATAATAATCACATTGAGCCTTAATAATAATTATAAATGTTCAGTCAATAGCTCAGGCTTATTACTAGCTAGCTCTCACAATTTAAATCATTTCTATTGCTCTGTGTGGCTTTTACCTCTATCCAATTTGCTACCCATATGGCTGGTGACTCCTCTGACTCTGCCGTTCATTATCTCATCATTCTCAGTTTGGCTTTCCCACCTAACTTTATCCTGTTCTGCTATTGGCCTGTCTGCTTATTAAACCAGTCATACCAACATATATTCACATAATGTACAGAAGGACTATTCCACAGTATTCTATATATTTTTAAGTTCTGCTTTATTCCACTTGCTTTGGGTTCTTGTCTTCATCTGTGTCTATAATTTAAGATTTGGTCTTTTCCTGGTGTTCTACAGTTCTTTCATCTTGTCATCTTTGCTTGCATGGTCCAAGTCTTCTACTTCAAGATCTGATATTCTTTGTTTTTTTTGTCAATTCTACTCAAAAGATTTTCTCTGGGTTTTCTATCTGGGCTATTAAGGTTTTCAGTTCTTAATTTAAGCTTGTGTTGTCCTCAATATGTATTGTGTTTTCTTGAACTATGATGTTAACTCTTAGTGTGTAGATTGTATATTTTTCCTAAGTAGAACAAGAAATGGAAGGTGTTCTGTAAAGAATGATTCCATTGGATGGTTGGATAGGAGAAACATTCTGTATGAAAGAAAAAGTACTTGCTTGAATTGAATGTATCTTTAGGGGGAAGGGAAGAATTACCAGGAGAATCATATCAATTGTGAGAATACCAATTAAAGTACATGAACAAATGGACATGTTTGTAGGTTTCTCATTTGAAAATTTTAAGCATTTTTTACATTTAAGAATTTGTATCTGATTCTATAAATGTAATTTTTAAATAATCTTTTAAAGCAGATAGTATTTATTCATCTTTTTTTTAATTTTTTAGGATTTGAGTTGGTCAAAATGAGCAATCGTAAAACCAAGAGTAACAACGTAATACATGCAGAATGTCTTTCAGAGGTTAGTATGCATATTCCTTAATCTCAGATCCTTACTAAAGATGATCAGAAAAATAGTCATCTTTTCGCCTGATTTTTTTCCTTTGCACTTTTTAGACTGCTTTATATTATTAGAGGAGGTGTTTTTGTAAGTTCCTGAAAGAGTGAATAAAAACAAAGCTGTCCAAATTGGAAAAATTGTATGTGAAATGATACACCATATTTTTATTGTTAAAGTTCTTTTTTATGGTTTATTTTTTTATATTTAAAAATTTTCATCTCCTTCCCTCCCCTCCTCCTCCCCCTTCCCTCCCCTCCCCTCCACCCATACCTCCCCTCCCTCCCTCTCCAGGCCAAGGAGCCATTAGGGTTCCCTACTCTATGTTAAGACCAAGGTCCTCCCAACTCCCCCCAGGTCCAGGAAGGTGATCGACCAAGCTGAGAAGGCTCCCAGAGAGCCCGTCCATGCAGAAGAGTCAGAGCCCAGCGCCATTGTCCTTTGCTTCTCAGTCAGCCCCCACTGTTGGCCACATTCAGAGAGACGGGTTTGGTCGCATGATCCATCAGTCCCATTCCAACTGGAGTTGGTGATCTCCCATTAGTTCTGTCCCACCGTCTCCATGAGTGAACGCACCCCTCACGTTCCTAACTTTCTTTCTCATGTTCTCTCTCCTTCTGCTCCTCATCAGGACCTTGGGAGCTCAGTCCAGTGCTCCAATGTGGGGCTCAGTCATTTTCTTCATCTATCGCCAGGTGGAGGTTCCCTCACGGTCCTGACTTTCTTTCTCATGTTCTCTCTCCTTCTGCTCCTCATCAGGACCTTGGGAGCTCAGTCCGGTGCTCCAATGTGGGGCTCAGTCATTTTCTTCATCTATCGCCTATTGTTAAAGTTCTTGAAGGCTTCTGAAGTATTTTTATTCTGTTGGATGCTGTTGCATATGAAACTCTTTTCTTAATTTCATCTTTGTTTAGGTCATCGTTTATAGATATACTGATATATTGCAGAACTCATTAGTTACTATTTTTTACTTTATTTTGGAGGTTTTTTTATGTTCAACATTCTGTTTCATTTTTACATGGGGCAAGTTTTATTTTCTCTTTTTCAGTTTGAATCTGCTTGCCTTAGGAAGTGTGGTGCTGAGGATATCACCAGAGATTTGACCATACAAGACTGGCAAAAGGGAAAACAACATTCAATCCTCACTGTACTTTGTTTATTCTCTTTACCAATAATTGAGTATTATACTAAATGCTAGGTAGTATCTTAATAGCACAGTGTATTTCAAGTACTAAAAGTATGTAAATATATATGTTTACTATAAGAAGCCTATAATCCATGATAATTGTGCTCTAGCTTGTTTACCAGTTGACTGCAGCTACATTTACTTTTAAAAAATCAATGCTAAATTTTGACATACTTAAAAAGACCATTTTTTTCTTACATATCTCTTTGTGTGTTATATGTGTGTATGTGAGGCAGTAATGGATACTAAGTATCTTCCTCTGTCATTCTCCCTGGTACTATTAAATGGGGTCTCTTGTTGGACATGGCAATTGTCATTTAGCTAGACTGATTGGCCAGCAAGCTCCAAATTCTCCTGTCTCCACTTTCTAGGTCTGAAGTTGCAGGCATGAGCTTGCTGTACCTGACTTGATGTAGATTTGAGAATCTGAACTAAGGTCCCAATGCTAGCACAGCAAAAAATTTACCAACTGAGCCATCTACTCAACGTTTACCTCCCCCCCCCCCTTTTTTTTTTTTTTTTTTTTTTTTTTTTTTTTTTTTTTTTTTTTTTTTTTGAGACAGGGTTTCTCTGTAACTTTTGGAGCCTGTCCTGGAACTAGCTGTTATAGACCAGGTTGGCCTCGAATTTACAGAGATCCACCTGCCTCTGCCTCCCGAGTTTTGGGATTAAAGGCATGCGCCACCACTGCCCAGCTATCACTTATTTTTTAAGAGAAATTACTGCTTAAAAATAATTAGCTTTTTTGTATGTGAAGTGAATAGTTCTTCCATGAATTGATTCTAAACACCTGTTTAACCTACGTTCTGATAACTATGGAACTTTTGAACTCTGTAAGGTTTTAATAGGTTCATTTCCTTTTTTCCCATTCCTTATTTTATGTTTATACATAGTTTCCTATCTAATAAATTTTAATAAGATTTTCCTTTATTTAAGGAAAGGGTTGAGGTTTGTCTTTATTTCTAATCATCTTAACTACGTAGAGGAATAGATATAATTCATTGATTCTTTAGATGTCTGTGGTCTATTTTAGTGGTTAACAGGTATCAACTATTATCTGTATAATTCATGTATTGTATTACAGATAACTGTTTTAATCTTCAAAATAGGCCTTACACAAATGTGTTAATATTCCCTTATTTAGATGTTTAGATCTAGAAAACATTTAATCATTTAATGGTAACTTTAATGTCTTCTGCAACTATCCCATTGCTGTTTGTGCTTTATCTAAAATAATAACTATGTGAGTCATTTCTTATACCCTTCCATACACGGTGCTTTATCTAAAATAATAACTATGTGAGTTATTTCTTATACCCTTCCATACACGTAAAAAAATTCAAATTTTATCTTTGGTACTTTAAAATCTTAGTCTGGGAGAAATAAATAATCCTATAGTCTTGTTATTCAGCTCCCTGAGTATTGTCCCTGGATGATTACTGTATTATCACCAGATCCAGAAAAAGTAACTCTATAATGGTTTGGTTTTTAAAAGACTACTTGATTATTTTGACATGTTTTTCCCAAATTCTAAACCAATTTGAAAACATGGCTACTTTTAACGGATTCTTTTCTAGCTCGCTCCAGTGATGTCTTACTTTTCTATTTCTTTCTTTTTTTTTTTTTTTTACTTTATATATTTATTTTTGTTATGGTGATAGAAACCAGAATCTGGACATATATACTAAGCAGTTGGTTTATCATGGAACTACATCCATGGGCCTGATTGCTTACTTTATAGACCAGTGGAATCTCATTTCTTTCACATAATTAAATAGTGGCTTATAAGTTGATGTAGAACTGTTTTATAGTTTGTTATTTGAATTTCTTTTCTTTCTGCCTTTTTTGTAGGATCTTTTTTGAATCATATCCTTATAGTGTTTCTATGCTCAGAATCTAATGGGTATTTCAACTACATGAACCCTTAAGTTTAGTTTTCTGCAGAATCCTGACTTCAAGGCAGGTACAGATTGATAGTGATTACGCTAAGCCATTTTAGAATTATTAGTCTCTGTGTAGTTGCACTATTGGATTGGATTGCATTGTTAAATTTCTTCTAGTCTTTGATCTTTGAATGAAATTTTATGCAAAGTAAAACACTTATTCACATACATTAGAACAGCCTTCAGATTGGTTATATGTTGAAATAATTCTCCCATTCATTGACATGATCACAACCAAACTCTCATTATTTATCTGACACTAGATAAATGGAGAATCTAGTTATAACTCACAAAAATGATGCCAAAGCAGTTAGTATTTATTCAGTTCCTGACTGCTATAAATAAGCTTTCTTTTTATTTTATGTGTAATTTTTAAATTTTGTACATCTTATGTTTTTCAGGTACAAAGAATCTTACGTGAAAGATTTTGTCATCAGAGCCCACATAGTAACCTATTTGGAGTCCAAGTACAATACAAGTAAGTCTAGCAATGCACTCCTCTATTACAAATATATTTACATTTGCTCTCCAAGTTTTGTAAGTCTTAGTAATGAACGGATCTTATCTTAGTGATGTTGAAGTTCTGTTTTCTATATAGATACACTGGTCATTGTGAAACAAGAGCACATACAAGTACTTATATAATGCAATGGTCTCTAGTGTTTCTTACATTTCTTTTCTGTCTGTTATCTGATAGTGAGAAAATTCTGACACTTTTCCTTAACTTCACAGACAACTCAGGTGATGGTGACTAAAGTTATCTAAAAATTAGCATGATTGTCTCTTCTCTTCTAACACTATGGAACCCAATATATTCCAGCCTTCCTGGGTTTCCTCTTCAGGTCTCTAGATATTCTCAACTGGGCTATGTTCTTTTCTCCGTATTCTTTTATACAGGAAAACTTAGATCCTTCCCAGCATAGAAAGCCCAAAGGAGAGAAGTAATGTACACCTTCCAGTCTAGCTTTTAAAAGGTATGACACAATAAATTATTATACCCTTATTTTTAAATTTTTGACCTTTTCATATCATTTTAGGCATTTAATTGAGCTACTCAAAAGAACTGCTATCAATGGAGAAAGTAACTCTGTACTCATTGTTGGACCACGAGGATCAGGAAAGACCATGGTAAAAGATTTTCAGATGTATATTGCTTTAATAAACATTTGAAGTTTCTTATATCACATGACGTTGGAAATGTTTTTCATTTCATTATATTTCAACCTTCTGAGTTTTCTGTGCCTTTTAAATTGCAAAAGACATGCAGAGATCCTACAAATTTAGGATGTGGTATTGAAGTTGATCATGCTTTTTTTAAAACTCATCATTGCTCACAATGACAAGTTTTTTTCTCAACATTGGTTCTGTCATTATCATTTTCCTTTGTATTATATTAGAGACTACCAGTTGACAAACAGGAAGTACTGATCATCTACTGCTCATTGTGTGTGTGTGTGTGTCTGTTTACTCTCCTTTTGTGGAAACCAGCGACTTACAATGTGTGTAAAAATGTGCTAGTCCTTTTGCATAATGTTGTAGTGACAGATAGTTTAATATATTGCCAATGTAAATATGTTTTATTTCTAAAAATAGTTTACAAGTTATATCTATGTCTTTATTAAATAGTTTTTCTGTCCTTGCTTAACTTTTCTATCTACTCTAGTTTACTTATATATGTCTTTCTGGAGCATTTATGTTTGGAATAGAAGGGATAGTCCTTATTCCTCATTTGAAAGATTTTTAAGCTTTCCTTAATTCATTTACAAATTTAATGGCTGTGCAGTGGTATCACAACAGTTGTGTGTGGTGTTATGATAAAACACTACAAATGTTAGAAGAATATAATCATGTGACACACAGCCATTATCCAAAATATGTGAAGCCTGTAATTAAACATTTTGAGGCATTATAATACCTTCTGAGTATATTTCCATAGTAATTATAATTAGTAATCTTTTAATTGCAGCCTTTTCCTTTAACTTTCCTATTATTTTGCAGTGGTAGTTTTTGTTTGTTTGATTCATTTGTTGCGTGGTTTGTGAAACAGAATCTCATCCAGCTCACATTGCAAATCTTGACCCTTCAGCTTCTTATTCTTATTAGTATGTTTTAAATCTTTAGTTAGTCATGAGCAAATACTTTGTTTTTTCTGTTTGATTAATTGCTCTTCCTTGTTTCATGAAATGTGCAGAGTATTTAGCAGTATTCTGTAGAATTGGCATCACAGGAAAAACTTTGAAACCATTTATGTTCTTTTTATTACTTTTAGATGCTTTCAATGATGCCTAGTAAAGAAAATATAAATAGAAAATGTAATATTAATAGTAAAATATACTGAGACATAAAGATCACCAAGGACAGGAGTTTAGTCTGTAATGTATAGAAAACTTGAGGGTTGCTTCCAAAGTTTATTAGTGTGCTAGATTGTTAAGATCTTATAGACATAATAAATAGGTCCTATATAGTTAAATGTTCTAGCTATAAAGTGATTTCTTTATATTTGATTCTTAGCATTCATGATTTTAAAAAACAATGGCTTCATTTCATCTTTTCCATATTAAACGTTTTGCATATTTTATATTTAGTTAATAAATCATGCTTTGAAAGAACTCCTGGAAATACAAGGAATGAGTGAGAATGTGTTACAAGTTCACCTAAATGGTGAGTATATCATCATTTTCCCATTAAGAAATGATGCAAGGTGCTGGAGAGATGGCTTAGTGGTTATGAGCTCTGGCTGCTCTTCCAGGGGACCCAAGTTCAATTCCCAGCACCCTCATGGCAGCTCACAACTATCTGAACTCCAGTTCCTCAGGGCCCGACACTTTCATATAAAAATAAATAGATAGATAGATAGATAGATAGATAGATAGATAGATAGATAGATAGATAGATAAATGTGTGTGTGTATAAAATAAAGTTAAATTATTTTTTAAGAAAGAAATGATGCAAACTACAGAGGTTTGCATATTATGAAAATAAATTTGTGTTTTAAGTCTGTTCAAATATTCTATTTTGAAAACTGTCTGTTTAAGGGCCTGTAGAAATTGGAAAGGTTATTAGAACTTTTTTAAAAGTAGTTTTTTCTTAAACAGTACTGTTTGAAAAGAATGGTTGTGTGCCATTTTTTTAGTGGAAGTAATATTTTTTTCTTTCTTAAATTTAAAAAGCAATAGAAAATATACTTACCTGGAAAATAATCCATGTCAAATACTTGCATCATTTTAATTGTACTTTAATTGGGCTATATTTCAGGACTGCTGCAGATAAATGAAAAAATTGCTCTGAAGGAGATCACAAGGCAATTAAATCTAGAAAATGTAGTTGGAGATAAAGTTTTTGTAAGTATCATTTCAGATGTTTTAATTCTGGAAATTTAGGAGAAACATATTAGACAGTTATTATATATATTAGGATTTGATGTAATATATTTGTCATTAAAAGATGTATGTATGAGGATATATTTAGTCATCAAGCATTTATTTCAGAGATTGTCATGAATTTTATGATTATTCACTGAAGTAAGTGTTTTTAAATCAACACTTGTAAGTTAGCATGGGCAGAGTGGATAGATAACATGCTGAGTTTAAAGCTGGCATAGTGGGTTGTTTGACACCTTTGCTATTATGATTCCCTGGTGATATCAGACTGTTAGGCTATTGAATGTCTCTCAATTTAGATTCTTGTCTTTATTTTGTGTATTTCACAAGATTATTCTAAACAAGGTAGAAAGCATTAAATTTCCACCTGATTAAAAATATGGGATGGTAGGCTGGGTGATTGTGGCAGGCTCCTTTAATCCCAGCGCTCTGGAGGCTGTGGCAGGTAGATTTCTGTGAGTTCAAGGTCAGCCTGGTCTACAGAACAAGTTCCAAGACAGCCAAGGCTACACAGAGAAAACCTGTCTTAAAAAATAACAAAAAACTCAATAAAATAAAATGATATTGTGTTGTAATCTGTTATTTTATATCCATAACTTAGAGTGTAGTCTTGTAGTCTCAAGACACTGATACTGCTTCAGACTGATTTGAAGTATTCAGATTTCTTATTAAACTCTTTCCCTGTTTGACTAACTTACTTGGCCTAAGAAAAACAAGAGTCATCCCTGTCTTAATCTGAGTTTGGTTTCAGTACCCATATTAGACAGTTGACAGTTGTCTCTTCTAAATCAGGAAACCAGCCCTCTAGCATTTGTTCTATACCTCATGTGCACATACCTACATGCATACAGACACACCTACCCATAATTAAAAACAAATTCTTACAAAAAGATTTGAAATATCTAAATAAAATTCAAATTAATAACTTTAATAAAAAATAAATTAAGGGAGTTTTTGCTCCAATTCTGGAACATCTCAATAATTTATCCATTATTCTCAATTTCTTCTAGAAGTTTTAAATTATGTCCAAGAATATTTTAGATTGTTCCAAATAAACAGATAAATTTGATGTAATAAACACATTTGTAATGGATATTCTTGATCAGAAAAACTGTATGATATTTTAAGCAAATTTTATCTTTTTGGAGATCTGATTTTAATTTATAATAAGTTTTTTGGTTGTACAAATTTGAGAGTAATGACAAATGGAATGCATTTCTCATCCCTACTATATTTAGAATCTAGCAACTGTCCAGGAACTGTACTCCTCCTAACATTTCTACCAGGATTGTCCAGAAAATAGGAAACTTTACTTATGAGATAGGTAAATTTCACATTTTCAGAGCTTTACTTTCATTTTTAAGTTATGGATAATTAATGCAGAGATACTCAAATGAGAATCTGTGCAGTGGCTAATTTCCTAGTAAAAGCAATGCATTATTTTTTGTAAACTATCCTTAAGATTCAGCCGTCTTCATTTTATTAAAATTTAGTCTTTCTATTTTTGTTATTCAGGGAAGCTTTGCTGAAAACCTTTCATTTCTTCTGGAAGCTTTAAAAAAAGGTACATATAAAAGATATTTGTAAAGCATTGAAATCCAGAAATATCAAAAGAGGTTTTTATAAGGATAAAATTGGTACCAATGAGATGGCTTAACAAGAAATAGTGTTTCCCACACAAGCTTGACAGCCTGAGTTTGCTTCCGGAACCAAAGATGTAAGGAGGAAACTGACTTCTAAAGATTTTCCTCTGACTTCCATATACTCATCGTAACACACCAGAGCCTTCACGCGGAGATATCATCCTGACACACTAATAATAAAACTTAAAAGACTAAAATTATTCACCTATAATCATAGCAGTTGGGAGATAAGATAGGAAGAATATGTGCTCAAGGACAGTATGAATGAGACCATGTCTCTAACAAGCAAGAACAAAGTCATTTTGCTTGTTATTTGGTAATTATGGTTGTCTTACATTCTGTAAAAATACTATAAATGATTGTCCATGTGTCTTTGTCTGGATAGGTTATAATGGGTAGAAATTTAAATTAAAAGATGCCATGTTGAAAAGAATATTGTTTACCTGTCTTTGAAATATGTTTAAAAATACTTTTTCTTAGCCGGGCGGTGGTGACACACGCCTTTAATCCCAGCACTCGGGAGGCAGAGGCAGAGTTCGAGACCAGCCTGGTCTACAAGAGCTAGTTCCAGGACAGGCTCCAAAGCTACAGAGAAACCCTGTCTCGAAAAACCAAAAAAAAAAAAAAAAAAAAAATACTTTTTCTTCCCAGAGTTCACAAAGTTACTAATTTTCATATTTAGGTAGCTTGTAGAAAACCAATGTCAGTTTCATTTGTATAATTTTGGTTTTTATAATTTGCATCCCCTGGTATGTGATGATGGCTATTCATTTGATGTGTTGACTCACCATTGTTATTTCCTGTCGATGCCTTACCCCATTTTGTCTCATACCTAGTTATAGAACCTTTTATGCTTTGTTGTCTTAAATTTGTACTTGTTGACTGAATAGAAGTTTTAAATTTTACATGACTGTTTTATCTAAAAGGTACCTTTATCTCCTTCAAATTTTAAAAATGTTCACCAATATTTCCTTTTAATACACATATTTCTAATTGATAATTTGGTTGGGTTTCTTTTTCTAAAGACAGTAGCTCAGGTATCCCAGGCTGTCCTTGAGTGCACTTTATAGCTGAGGCTGATTCTTAAGCTCCTTATTCTTCAGCATTACTTACTTATGCCAGTAATTCACAGATTTATTTTTATATGCAGTGATTTGACTTTGAATAAACCATTTTCCCTATACTGAGATACTGGCCTTATTTTACAAATACTTTTTTTCTGTACTATTTCCTAATTCTGCTAGGCTTTAGTAGTTTGATTTTTGTTTTCTTCCCAAAATTAAACCATTTAAACTCAGGTTATTTTATTACCTGGATATATAAATAAATCGTCTCTTAATCTTGGACTTAAAAGTTTTACATAAATGTAAATTATTCCTAAAGTTGTAATGATTTTTTACTAAAGTAGTTTCTATTCATATAGAGAGAAAATGTATTGAGTGCTACTGAATATTATCTGATTGAAGTATTAAAATTTGTAGTTAAAGACATTTTATTTTTTTTTTATTGTACCACATATTCTGATTGGGTGTTTGCAGAGAAAACTTTAAATAAGGAGGTACATTTTGCGTTTTTCTATTAGCTAAATATGTCTTTCTTGAAATAGTAGTTTTTATTCATTATTGACTACTTTTATATTCAAGAAGTGTTTTGATGGTATTGAAAAGTCATATTTGTAATTATTAAGGAGCTACACTTATATAATTATAAAGCTGTTTGCAAATGACCTTCTCAATTTTTTTCATCAAACTCCTGTAACTAGATGGAAACTATTTTAGAACAAAAATGGCTCTATTTGTTCTGTGGATAACTTTTCGTGCATGAGTGAACTTGCATTTGTAAATGCCCTGCCCAGAGTAACTTATTAGTTTGTGTTGAGGTGAATTATAAACTCAAGTATAGCAGTTTGGGAATAAAAAATTATTTGATGTATTTTCTTATTAATTTGAAACTCATTTTTTTCTTAGGTGACAGGGCTAGCAGTTGCCCAGTGATCTTCATCCTGGATGAATTTGATCTTTTTGCTCATCAGAAAAACCAGACACTCCTTTATAATCTTTTCGACATTTCTCAATCTGCACAGACGCCAGTAGCAGTTATTGGTCTTACATGTAGATTGGTAAGTCTTTTTATTTAAAAAAAAATGAAGAAGAAGAAGAAGGCATATTTTTTAGATTTAGAAAATGCAAAGTTAATTACTGGCATAATCCATTTGATTTAAATTAAGTTTTAGGGTATTTTGAAAATTATCTTTCTTCAATTCTTTATACCTTGGTCTTGCTTTCCAGTTGTGGAAAACAAGAAAAGAGTTAAAGAGTTGCCACCTATAAGTTGTGCTTTAGTCCTCCCATTGAAATCATGGAATAAAACCTACAAATACTAATTAATGAAATTTCTACTATATTGAGTAAAGAAACGGTTAAGTAATACCAGTAGTATTTTATAAAGATTGTTAGTTTTTATTTTATCATACAAGATTATTTCCATAATTTGAATATATCTCCAGGAATTCTATCCATCTTTAACAGCAGTAGAATGATTCTTTATTTGGGGTTTGGTTTTAGAATGATCTCACCTGGATTCTAAGTATTTAAAATTTTAGACAGCTGTATTATTCTTTTGTGCTTAGCCTTCCCCTTTCCCCACCCCTGTCCTGAGAACTGAAACCTAGGACCTTATACATAGTAGACAAACACTCTTAGCACTGAATTTATTTACTGTTTTGATAGATAATCTCACTCGTGGGTTTCTTAAGACTGCCCATGAACTCAATATGAATCTTAGGCAGATCTTGAACTTACTTATGATCCTCTTGAGTGGCACAAGTTACTGGATTATTCTAGCAGGGCTGTCTGTGTCTACTGTGGTTGCTCTTGTATCCATGTAAAGCCATGTGAGAATCACCTTTTCTCTAACTTACTGCAACTGCCATGTCTCTGCAGATTTCTTCATGGTCCCCACCACCCATCTCCTTTCTTCTTAAGCTTAAGTCAGGCTGGCTCATTTACTTATTTTTCTTTCCTACAGTTTTGTCTTTTTCATAAAACTTATTTTTTCCCAATTAATTAATCTTCCAATAGTCCTCCTAGCTTTCTACATAAATTTTTCATTGTTTTTATTGCTTTTCTGTGAAATTTCTGTGTTTGACTCCTCTCATACCTAGTATACTTTGTGTGCTTTCAGATCATTTTTCAACATAGAAGAACTGACTGATAGTTTGTCTTTATCCTTGATACTCTATTTATCCCCACCTCCAAACCAGAAACTATCACCAGGCTAAAAGAAATACCTTCTTGCTTTAAAGAAAGGGACAGGAAGTGGGGCTGGGCAGAGGCCTTAGTTGTTATATCACTTGCTGGGTAAGTGTAAAGAACAAAGTTCAAACACCCAGAACCTACGTATATATTCCTGATGGGTAGGGTATGGCAGCCCACCTGCAGTTGTAGAACTGAAGGCCTACAAAGTATCTTTGGAGTAAGCTACCTGACCAGAGTAGCCTGAATGATGAACTTCTGGGTTCAGCTGAACAAGATGGAAAGCCGTGATGAATTCTCTTGACATCAAACTCAGACCTCTACACATATATACACAGGCACATGTATGCAAAACATACAACATACATGTATGAAAGAAAAATTTATGTGAAAGTAGGAATGACTTTCTCCATAAGCATGAAGATTTAAGTACACCCATATAAAAAGCCAGATGTGATGATGGGCCACTGTAATCCATGCCTGCGGAGGTGGAGACAGGAGAATCCATGTGCTTTGTTAACCAGCCAATCAAAACAGACAAGCCTCAGGTTCACTGAGAAAGTCTCGCCTTTTTTTATTTTTTGAATATTTTTGTATGTGTATATGATAAGTTAATACATATGGATATGTATGTGGAGGTCAGAAGATAACTTTCAGGAGTCCATTTTCTCCTACCATGTGAGTCCTGGGGATCAAACTCTGGTTTTAACTCTTGGTGGTGAGTTCCTTTATACACTGAGCCAGACCACTGTCCCAAAGGAACCCTGTCTCAAAAACTAAAGTGGAGAGCAGTGAAAAAGACACTCAGTTTTAACCTTTGGCCTCCACATACAAACATTCATGACTACCTTAGGCCTTCAGAGTGATTTTGATTCTTGTTTCTGCATATTTCTCTTATTCTGTGTTTCTTTTGTGTAGAATTGTGCTCCTGTATATTTACAAGAAGAAAAACAAAGCATAGGTGTAAACAGTTTTGTCAGCAAGAAACCCTTCTTTGTGAAATCATTCCTTTAGTATTTGTTGTTGCTTTCTCTTCCCTTATGTCATTACTGACCATCACAAAAAACAGTTTCTGTTTTCACTCCTTCCATTCTCAGATGCAAGATTTTTTCTTTCTTGCAATTCCTTGTTTGGGGGTGAAGTGTGCGTGCATAGCAGACATGTGAAGATCAGATGACTGTCCCCAGCCGGAGGGGACATATGTATTGGGACATATATATCGGCAATTGGAGGTCCCCACCGAGATATCGGGAACTAGGGGACGCTGAGAGGTAGTCCTCAGAAGGTGAGGGTGGATTGGGGTATATGTGTTAATCCTGACGTCCTTCGCTAGGTTTGACAGCAAGTGGAAGTCAACCGAGAAAGAGGGGTAAAGGAACAGGTTGTCCCCGGCCGGAGGGGACATATGTATTGGGAAAAGATAGAATGTGTACAGATGTATGATATGTTGATTGTGTTGTCTTTTGTGTTCTGGACTGGAGAAAGACATTTGATTCTAGGAACTGCTAAGAAAGGTATCTTGACTTTAAAATATGGGCTTAAGAATTTGATGTTTTGGAAAGGAGGTTCTGTTTTTGTCTCCACAGATGATGAGAGCCTAAGGATTTATTCAATACTCATGTGGTTTGAATCCCTGAGACCTCCTGAAATGTTGCAGTGGAGTGTGAGCTGCAGCGGCTCCTAGCAATGGGCGCTGAGGGACTGCGACTCCTGCAAACCCTGGGACCTGCCTCGAGGACCGACGAGGCAAGAACACTAGGCCCACTGCAGCGCGGGCCTCAGGGCTCAGAAGCACAGCACGACCGCAACCCGCGTCAGAGCACTATTGGAAAATGGCAGTAAATACCTCTAAGAATGCAGCGTCCCCTCTCAGCAGGAAGTAGCCAGACAGATTGACAATGCCCAAATTCCCTAGTGAAGCCCATTCAGTGGTTGCAGAGCAGCCTGCTTCCCTGAGTTCTGCTCCACTTCATGCACCAGTTTGGACCCAGAACGAATGCAGATGGGGCTACAAGGCAGCTGGAGCAGAGCTTTGCTAGGTGGCTGTGGTGGAAGGCACATTGCCTCAGCCCAGTCAGTGCCTAGCCTGGCCGATGCCACAGCAGTACCAGAAGTATCAGCAAACGCAACAACAAGTGCTGGAGCTGAGACAAGCTGGAGCACAGACCGCACTGGGCTGCCCGAGAACGCAGCAGCGGGGCAAGGAAAAGGCAGTGGCAGTTCTAGGCTCTGCATGCCGAAGAGTCTGTGGCAGAGCGAATTTAAATCAAGAGACTGCCCTATTGTAGGAGCAGGTGGACTTATGGCTAGTACAACAAATGTCTTGTTCATTATTCCATTTGTATGACGTCTGTTAATATTGCTAATGCCTCTTATGTGGTGAAACAACTTAAAGGCTACTTGAATAACCGTTGAAATGTTATATTAGCACACCAGATTGTACCGTTTAGCCAAAGGGATGGTTGAATACCATAGCTCAAATGGGAGGCTGGGTACAGTGGTGACTGGGGACCCTACTGCTGGCAATCTTAACGCCTGTTGCCATGGGCATTCATCTTTAAATCCTGTGTAAGATCAAACAACCCATGAGAATGCAGCATATGGTCACTTAGCAGAAGCAGGATCAGCTGCGCTGCTAGGGAAGCCAAAGAGATGCACAAGCAAGAAAGTGTCTTCCATGCACTCAGCTGACAAGAATGAATGTGCCACGGGGGTATGGCAGCCGGGGTATGTTATTTAGGAGACTGCTGAAGGAGCAGTGGTTTCTGACTGCTCCTGGGGTCATGGCAAAGCCACTTCTAACAGTCCCGAGTCTGATATGGTCAAACCATAAAAAATTTAGGGGGGAGATGTTGGGAGCAGTGAGACCCCAGATGTTGAATTTCTTGTAATCCCCTGATGTGAGTGCCTACAACTGCTCTGAGCACGAGACCCTCAGGAGTTCCTGATGGCAGGAGAGTGGTTTCTGGTGGGTTTGGCTGGGGCATGGCTATCTCTATATAATCTGTCCGTGAACACAATAAAGGGGGCATTCTTCGGGAATTCAAGGATGACCCTTGTCGCTGTCTCTCTGTGTGTATCTGTTTAACCTCCAGCCCCTTGCCCGAAGCTCGGTAACTGGGTAATAGAGTACCGAGTGCAGACATGGGGGCTTGGTGTGCGGCAGATGATGACTTGCAGAAGTTGATTCTCACCTAGTGTGGGTTCCAGGAACTGAACACAAGTCTTCAACCTTAGCAATAGGGGCCTTTTCACTCTAAGCCATCTTCTCAGCTCCCAAGTAGTGTCTTAATCTTTGCAGAGAATATTATTTTCATTGTCTTTCTGCTACTTATACAAATAACTTTTATTTCTCCTTAGTAGAAAACAAGTATGAGTATAATATTTGTATTTTTGAATATTACCTGTATTATTTCAGCTGTTGTCACTATAAAACTATTAAAAAACATTCCAGGTATTTGTATTTCCCCTCTTGTACCTACATAACTATTAGTCATTGCTGTTTGCTTCCTAAATGACCCATAATTATTTAAAATTTTCCTGCGTATTATAGCTTACTAACCTTTTTGTTTGTTTTCTATTATAAAGATCATTTGGCTTTAAAAAAATGCACATTTTCTGGAGCTTCTGTCCTTTTTTTAAAAGCGAAATATTTATTGTAGAAAATACCAATATTTGTTGAAGATAACAGGATGAGTCCTGACTCTTCCACGTTTATACATTGATTGTGTAATTTTAATAATTATCACAAGATCGCTTAATCTATACTTATCTCTTCTTTCTCTGTAAAATATTGAGGCAAAAAATAATGTCATTTCGTAATTAATTACTTAGTTGATTTTAAGAAGATGAGAACTTTTCAAACTATTTATATCAAGTAATTACACCTTAAAAATACTAATTGCATGGAGAATGGCTCAGCTGTTAAGAGAACTTGCTGCTATTAGAAAGCGTGAGAGTTCATGTTCCAGCACTGGTTCTTTCCACTGATCATAGCAGGTGAATTCTGATAGCTCAGCAAATAGAGCTTTGCTCTGTTACTCATCTTGTTTCTTGAAACTCTTGGTTTTTTTGAGACAGGGTTTCTCTGTGGATCTCTGGCTATCCTGGAACTCACTAGGTAGATCATGAGTGCTGGGATTAAAGGAATCCGCTACCACCACCCAGCTTCTTAAGACTCTTAAAATCATGAATCATGAATATCTCTGGATTTGTGTTGCCTTAGATTTTATATGAGAACTTTAATGTGTGCAGAATACCACACTGATGTGCTTGTGTTCCTGTCAGTCTGGGTTCAGGAATAGTCATTGAGTGTCCTCAATAGACTTGGGGATGTTAGCACTTGATATCAGGGCCAGAGGCCAAGCCACTGACCTAGAAAGGAATTATTTAGTTCAGCGGTTCTCAACTTGTTGGTCGCAACACCTTTAGGGGTCATATGACCACAGAGGTTGCCTAAGACCATCCTAGATATCAGATATTTACATTACAATTCATAACAGTAGCAAAATTACAGTTATAAAGTAGCAACAAAAATAATTTTATGGTTCAGGGTCATCATATGAAGTAATATATTAAAAGTTTAAAGCATTAGGAAGGTTGAGAACCACTGATTTAGTTCCCCTCAAATTAAAATGCTTACTTACAGGCTATAAATAGATGTTACTGTTTGCATGTTCACTGACAGTGTATTTTGAACATGCTTCTTACACGAATGTCTTTTTTTTTTTTCTTCAAAGGATATTTTGGAACTCTTGGAGAAAAGAGTGAAGTCACGGTTTTCTCACCGGCAGATACATTTAATGAATTCATTTGGTTTTCCACAGTATTTGAAAATATTTAAAGAACAGTTATCTCTGCCTGCAGAATTTCCAGATAAAGTTTTTGCTGAGAGATGGAATGAGAATACTCAGGTAAGTTGAAGGCAATAATGACATAGAAATGTGTGTCTTTTCACGTTAATAGAGGAATGAAATTTTAAACTTTTTCATACTTGAGGGCAATAGACATAACTTGTGTCCTAAATTATATCTTCTCAGAAGAACTTCAGGTTAAGCTTTAGCATTCTTCATTAGCTGAAATATTTAATCTGTATTTGGTTTACATTTTAGGTAATTTTTTTAGTGAATTTACATAGTTTAGATTTTATTTTATATGTTTTGCAAATTTGACAAGAGACTGTTGAAAGTTCACTCTTATTCTACACGTGTTTTTTATTCCAGTTCTCATAGACAACTTCAGCTGTGGTTCATTAGTTTATTACAACACTGTCCATGCTGTGGCACCTCTTATGAGTATACTGGGCAACCAGACTACCTACACTATATTCTAGCCCTACTTACTTTGTACCATTTCAAACCTTACTTGTAAGCTAAATTTTGTTTAGAGTTCAGTGCTTACATATTTTTTAATCTTAATTTTGTTCTGATTCATACTTCCCCACTTACAGTAATTATTGGTGTAACAAAATATATAATAAAATAAATTTAATGTAGGAAGGGTTTATTTTGAGAGTATGTAGTTCATTTGAGTTTGAGGATATAGTGGTGGGAAAGACATGAAGACCAGAGCTTTTGGTAGATAGTCAATAGCATCTGCAGTCAGAAAACAGTAATTAATGTTCCTGTTAAAATCTCTCTCTCTCTCTGCCTCTCTCTCCCTCCCCCCTCTCTTCCTTCCTCTCTCTCTCTCTCTCTCTCTCTCTCTCTCTCTCCCCCCCCCCCCCTCTCTCTCTCTGTCTCTCCCTCTCTTTCCCTCTTTCTCTCTCCCTCTCTGGTTTTCAATCCAGGACCCCAACCCAGTGAGATGGTTATTGAGATGGGTGTTGTCTTAGTCACTGTTCTATCGATATGAGGAGACACCATGACCAAGAAAACATTTAATTAGGGTCTGGCTTGCCATCTCAAAGGCTTATACCATTGTCATTATTACACAGAGTGTGACATCAGGCAGGTACTAGACGAGTATCAGTGATACATATTGATCCACAAGCAGAGAGGGAGAGACTGGACCTGGCATGGACTTTGAAACCTCTAAGCCTACTCCAATGACATAGTTCCTTCCACAAGGCCTTTCCTCCTTATCCTTTTAACATTTCAAACAATTTCATTCCTTGGTGACTAAATATGTGAGTCTACAGCATCCATTCTTATTCAAACCACCACGCGTATCCAACCTCAATAAACTAATTTAGATAATCCTTTACAGGCATGCTCAAATATTGGCAGAGGTTTCTGTCCCACCCGATTCTGCAGCCTGAACAGTCCCAAAGAAACACACAGAGCCCTATATTAATTATGAACTGGTTGGCCTGTTAGCTCAGGCTTCTTATTAATTAACTCTTACATCTTACATTAACCCATAACTTGTCTGTGTTAGCCACATGGCTTGGTACCTTTTATTAGTGAGGAATTCTCATCTTGCTTCCTCTGCATCCGAGTTTCAAATGCAGATTGAGCCTTTCATCTTCCCAGAATTCTCCTATTCTGGTCACCCCGCCTATACTTCCTGCCTGGCTACTGGCCAATCAACATTTTATTAAATCAGTACAAGTGACAAATATTTACAGGGTACAAGTCCCACTGCACTCAAAGGCTAACCTAACCTAGTAATTAATTAATTAATTAATTAGTAAGTTGACAGTCAATAGTGACCATCACAGCTATTGTATGTATACAACACACTTTAAATTATGGCGATTAATATCTTAATTTTACAAATACTTAGTTTTGGATCTTCCCTTCCACCAGACTAATCTTACATGGGACTATGTAAGTTTTCTCTGATGCTGTGTCTGATTTAAGATCTCTTTCTACAGGAAGATGTTCTTTGTCATTGGTAATGTACATTATTCCTTTTCTTAACTGTGTTCTGGATTTTAACATCTGACCATTTGCTTTACTTCTCAATGCCTCACAGGCATTCCCCTTATACAGCTCTTGAGCTAATAGTCTTAGTCCATCATCTTTTTGAGAGATTTGAATGCAGTTATTCATATTTAAATGTCTTCCAGGGATTTTGTATTTTCATGCCTTTTACTCTCTTTTCCTAAGGTGACTTTGAAGCCAAGGCCATTGTCCACCTAACTATGTTGCATTGTGGGTATCCATCACTGTATAGTTTTTTGTTTGTTTTTTTTTTTTTTTTTTTTTTTTTTTTTTTTTTTTTTTTTGGTTTTTCGAGACAGGGTTTCCCTGTAGTTTCTAGAGCCTGTCCTGGAACTAGCTCTTGTAGACCAGGCTGGCCTCGAACTCAGAGATCCGCCTGCCTCTGCCTCCGAGTGCTGGGATTAAAGGCATGCGCCGCCACCACCCGGCTCATCACTGTATAGTTTTAAAGCCATGGGTTCTACATCTTGAGATACAGCCACAAGTGAAAATTAAACAGAAAACAATGGCATTTATACTGGACATATATAGGCTTTTATTTGTTATTCCCTTAACAATGCAGTATAATAATGGCCTAGTTCTGTTTATATAATAAAATGTTCTGATTAAAAGCAACTTGAGATATGGCTTACAGGTTAGAGTCCATCATTGGGAAACCAAGACAGGAACAAGAAGGCAGGAAGTGAAACGGAGGCCATGAAAGAATGCTGCTTACTAGCTTGCACAGTTTGCTTTCTTAGACATCTCAGAGCTTAGACATCTCACACCTGCCCAGATGTGGCTCAACCACAGTGAGCTAAGCCCTCTCATTTCAATCATTAATCAAGAAAACACCCTCCAGACATGCTGACAGACCAGTTTGATTGGGGTAGTTCCTCAGTTGAGTGCCTATCTTCCCAAATGACTCTAATTTATGTCTAGTTGACAAAAAACTAACCTCTACATACACACACAGAGACACACACACACATACACAAAGCTATTTACATAGCATTTACATTGTGTTGAGTGGTACAGTATAAGTAATCCAGAGATATACAGGAATGTGCATTTGTGGTTACATACCCAAACTAATGACCTTTTCATATCAGAGAATAGGATTTCCCCTTATTTTGTTTGTCGAAGGTATTTCCTTGACTCAGTCTTCTACAGACACATTAATAAATATAATTAGAATGATAGGAGTTTCTGGTGAAGCTCTAGTCTAGATGATTTAAAAAGTGGATGCAATTTGATGACAGGATGACTCACCTCTAGTGTTTATCAGGTAAAGGTGAAGTCGCATGCAGTTTAGGTAGACACTTATTTAACAAAGTAAAGCAAATGGTAGTCCAGTACAGAGAGACTCAAACAGAAAAATGAGGTGGCAACTCTTTGAGTCCTGGTTTTGTGAATATGGATGGTTACTCTCTTCCTCTTCCTCCTGGCTAGTCATGCTGAACCAGATCTCCCTTTTAGGTTATTTCCTATGATCCTTTTGAAACAGCCAGACACCAGGCTGTATTGAGGATGCAGGCATGTGAAAGTTCCCTTCCACCTTAGTTTCTGATAAGAACAAATTTCAACTTGAAGAATGTTTAAACAGCTACAGAGAGGCATTTGTCCATTGGGAAGCATGCTTATCAAGACATACCTACAGTTTCCTTCGTTTCCTCATGCCAGCTTGCATCCAAGCAGGATACCAACCCCTTAGGTACAGCTGTAGTTTTCCTTGTTACCCTCAGATGTGACTGCCTGAAGCTCTCAGCTTTCTAGTTTGTTTTATTTTGCTGCTTAGTTTCAGATTTTATTGCCCCCAATCAAACTTGGGTGGCACATGATAGGTGATGATCTCTTTTCTTGTGACAGGCTTACAGCTTTAGTGTTTAAAGGAAAACTGGCACTATTAGAGCTTGCAGCTCTTAGTTTCATCATCTTGTGCTGCCTCCTTGTGTGTTACTAAAATGTACTTGGAAATTGTCAGCACCATGGCCAGAGTCCCCTTCTGGGTGGGGGTGTGGTAAAGGTGGTTTGGGAGCTAGCCACTACTTCAGTGCTGACATTGCAGCTAGTTGTTTGCTTAAGATAAACCTGTAGTTCTTACAAGCTTTTTTAAAGCATTAGGAAGTGAAGATTTAACTAGAAAAATACATTTACTGAGAGCATGAAATTTCAAGAGAGAATCAAAAGTTTATTCCTGAAATTTAGATATTTTTGAGGTGAAAAAAACAACATCTCTAGTAGAGATATAATATTTAGCTTATCTGTGGCTTTCGTTATTGTTTGGGGAGTTCAGTATTTATATTTGTTGGGATTTTTTAGAGATCTTCAGTAATTTTTTTTCAGTGTCATGTAGTGTCTTTTGGTAGTATGTTCTTGTTTTTATAACGTACTCTCATATTTTGCTGTTCATATACCCTTGTTTGTAGGGCCATCTGCTGGAGACTGCCCAACCTGCTAGGAACAAATGATTCCATCTCTCCTAGAACCTGTCAGCTGCCCTAACTTCTCAACCAAAGCTGGGGCTCATGAACCCCTTTCCATCCTGTGCTAGAATGCTAACTGGCTTGATCTCGTTCAGATAACCTCAGCTTCCATGAGTTTATGTGTTGTGAGAGCCCGCTTGTTTGTCCCCAGCTGCTCAGCTCCAAAATAACCATACAGAAACTGTATTATTTAAATCACTGCTTGGCCTATTATCTCTAGCTTCTTATTGGCTAACTCTTACATCTTACTTTAACCCATCTCTATTAGTCTGTGCATCACCACGAGGTCGTGGCATACCAGCAAAGATTCAGCGCATCTGTCTCCAGCAGCGGCTCCATGGCTTCTCCCCTGATTCTGCCTTCCATCTCTCAGCATTCAGTTTCGTTTTTCCTGCGTAGCTCTCTTCTACTCTATCAGGCCAATCCAGTTTTTTTATTAATCAATGGTATTCATAGCATACAGAGGGGAATCCCATATCATTCATGAATACAGAAGTTCTGGTCCTCTCTTGTCCCCTGCCTCTTAGAATCTTTTCATGACTTTTTCTAAGATGGTCTCTGAACTTTGGAGGGGTTGGCGTATATAGATGTTCCATTTCTGGCTGAACACCGACCATTCACTTAGCATCTGCACTGTGGCCAGTTGTGAGTTTCTCCATTAACCACCATCTGCTACACAAAGAAACTTTTCTGATGAGGTCTGAGTGCTATACTAATTACCAGAGAGGAATTTAGAGGGTACAGTGTCCATACAGCAGAATAGTAGAAATAGAGCTCCCCAACCATAGGTACTTGGCTGTATTTACAGTACTAGGCATGTGCCTCTTAGTTTGTAATATTTGTGCCCCTACGGCTCCCATGGTCATAGCTTGCTATTTTGGTCAATATTTTGTTACCGTTTTTGTTTTTACTTGTTTAAGGAAAAGGAACCTTTATACCAAGCAGATTACTTGTGAAAAATTATGCCAAGTGTTGCTGCACCTATCCTTGCTCTGTCACTTTGAGTTTACTTCTTTTCATCTGTTTTACTCAGTGCTGTCTCCTTGCCTTCCTTTGATTCCCAGTTCTCTAGAATTATTTGATTCTTTTATAATCTTGCTTGAGCAAAGACCCTAATTGACCTCCATATTTCTACATTTATTGGCATCTTATAATGTACCTCAGTTTAGTTTTACAAAGTAGTTTGATTCGAATTGTTGATTATTACTTCCCTCCTGAAGTTTCTTGCCTTGTGTGATAGTTAATCTTCATGTCACCATGGAAATACACTTCAGGTTTAGATTACCATGGAAACATATTCTGTGTGTATCTATGAGGGAGTTCCCAGAAAATTTTTAACTACAAAGGGAAGACCAATTGTGAATGTGGGTGCTACCATTCCATGTGCTAGTTACTTATGAAATGGAAAGGAGAAAGAAAGGGGAACATGAGCTAAGAAATAGCATTCATCACCTCCTCCTTCCTGCTACAATGCTTCAACACTGGTGCGTGCTCCTGAAGCTCCTGCCACCATGCCTTCTACTCCATATTGAATTGTGCCATTCAAAAGTAGGGCCAAAAGAAACCCATTCCATAGGCAGTTTTTAGGTAAGGTATTTTTTTTCTCAGCAAGAAGAATAATAACAAATGCATCTCATTTTCTAGATTGCTCTTGTACATTCTTTCAGGCCCTAGTGTCTCTTTTTTCATTACTCCTTTTTTCATCTACTACTTTAGTATTTATAACTAGAGGCTCACTTCTTGACTACATAGTATTCTTCACAGGTATCCTGTGCTTCCCACCCACTCCACAGTAGTTCATCTTTATGTTCTTCTTGTTAAATCTGTTTTTCCTTATCAGTGAAGGGTTCATCAGGCAAGTCTTCTTGTAAATGTCTACATCCTCTCCACAGTTGTACTTGGTTCCAGTTAGGCTTTCTTTTTCTATGCTGCCCCTTTGCAAATAACTGTGCTTAAGAAATAGGAAGAATTCCTCTTGTGCCATGGTCTTACTTCTGCTCATGTTCTTATAGCACTTCGTAATTTTCCCATTATATTCTTTTAATACTTCCCTTTTTTTCAAGTATAATAACTCTTGATTTTCTGGTTTATACTTCCTTCTGTTCAACCATCCCACCAGTTTGACTATATAGTTTCCCCTTATTAGATTGGAAATTTGGGATTAAGCTACATTATCCTTATTGTTTTGTTTTTGTTTGTTTTTGTTATTTTAGTGTCTCTCAGAAGACTCAACTGTGCGTGAAGTTTTACAAAAACATTTCAATGTCAACAAAAACTTGCGGTCATTACATATGATATTGGTTTGTATTTTTTAACTACATTTATTTTTGCATGATCTGTGAAAAAAATTATATGTTGATGGAATGCCTTATGTTTCGTACATTCATACATATAATCTGTATTTTTAACATTTTGAAGTACCATCAAACTGTTTTCAATAATAGCTATAATATTTCTACTTTCCTACCAATGGTATATAAGTCAAGAGTACTGCTTACATAGTGATGTGAAATTTTTAAACTTAAAAGTACATAAATACTTAAATGTTTTACTTTCTTTGAAACAGTTGTAAATGGTATTTGTAAATTTTAGTATGTTCAGTCTTGCTGAACTCTCAGGCTTTTAAAAATAAGTTCTTTAGGATTTTCTGTGTAGACATACTCAAATTATCCACAAATAGGTACATATTCTTGTTCCCTTTCTAGTCTTTGTCTTTTCTTTTTCTTATTTTTTGCCATGACTTGTTGGCTTAGAATGTTGAGATTGGGCATCTTTCTATTTTGCCAGTTTTAAGAGGAAAACAGTATTTTAATATGATACAAATTTTAGATGTAAGGTTTCTTGTACGTGGTCACTGCTAACTTCTTTTTTATGCCTAGTTTGTTGAGTTTATTATGAATGTGTCTTAGATTTTTGTCAAGTGCTAAATCAGTGGCTATGATCATATGCTTTTCTTTAGTGAATAACATGTTAGATATTGATTTTTCTTTTAAGGTGTTTTGTTTTCTTGTTTCTTATTTTATTTATCTTGTGGGGGTGGTCATGCCAAAGCCAATCAAGCACTTAATTGCTGTGAATATTAATTAATATTTGAACTTAGTCTGATATTTCTAAAAAGTTACAGTACATGCCTTTCAGAAAAAAAGCATTTCCTGGTCCATTTGTTTCTCCTTATTTTCAGTAATGGGAATGAGTAATAGCGACCATTTCTTAAGTAGACATTCTGCCCAGTAACAAGTTAGTTTTCTACATATTCTCTAACCTTTTCACAATAAACATTTCCTCTTATCCTCAGGTGTTTCTTCTTCCCCTTGGAAAAAAAAATTGAAACACTTGCGTTAAGCAGTTCTTTCCCAGCTAGTAGATAGCAAAGCTGGGGCTCAGATCTGGGCTTCTTGGGCTCTTTGAAGCTTATGGCATGTTTCATGTGTTTCTACTGCATAGGAATTACTGATTCTTGTTCCCCTTTCTTGTCTTTACTGAATAAAGTTGTATTTCTCCATATAAACTTATCTCATTAGTTTAATTCCCTCCTACCCATTAAAAATATTCTGTCATTTCTAGCAACTTGGCTATAATAAAGTTGTGGATTATGAATCTGAATTCATCTGTGGTAGTTTGAACATAATTGTTGGCTGTAATAAAGTTGTGGATTGTGAATCTGAATTCATCTGTGGTAGTTTGAACATAATTGCTCCCATAAGCTCATAGGTAGTCGACTGTTCGGAGGGTGGCTTTGTTGGAGTGGCTGTGGCCTTTTTGGAGGAAGTGTGTCACTGTAGAGGTAGGCTTTTAGATCTCATATATGCACATGCACCACTCTGTTGTTCAGGCCACTTCCTGTTGCCTGTGAGTCAAGATGTAAGAACTCTCAGCTCTTTCTCTAGCACCATGTCTGCTGCATGCTGCCTTGCTTCCCACCATGCTGATAATGGACGAAACTTTGAACTGTAAACTAGCTACCCAATTAAATGTTTTCCTTTATAAGAGTCATGGTCTCTCTTCACAGCAGTAGAAAACCCTAAGACATCATCCATCCACACATACATAAAGATGTATAAAACAACATGTATGGGATTTCTTTCTCCAGCCTTGCTTATCATTACAAAAATGAAAATGACAGATGTTTATCAACAGGAAATGAATAATTGTAGGTATATACAAAGGAGTTCAATAGACAGTGATTGAACTAGAATTAAAATCAATATGGATAAGTTTTCATAATAGTTTTTGGTTTTTCGAGACAGGGTTTCTCTGTAGCTTTGGAGCCTGTCCTGGAACTAGCTCTTGTTGACCAGGCTGGTCTCGAACTCACAGAGCTCCGCCTGCCTCTGCCTCACGAGTGCTGGGATTAAAGGCGTGCGCCACCACCGACCGGCTCATAATAGATTTTTATTAGAAGATGAGTTCTGATACTATCTTTATAGAACTTTCTTATAGAAAGCTTGAAAAAAAATAAATAAATAGCCACAAACGGTCAGAGTCCCAGCTTGTAGAATGAAGTTCAAGGACTTCCAGTCTCTTGTCCTTAACTATTGAGTATCTGAAGTGTACATCTAACCTGATGCTGTGTGTTTGTGTCTGCTACATTGACAAACCTCAGATATTTCTATTCGATATACAAATCAATACAGTGAGATTGTTAATTGAGGTGAAAACTTAATCCCAGAAGCTATTTGCTTGAGTAGAGAACTAAGTGAGGAGGATAGTTATGTCTAAGGTTATAATTGTTTTCAAAATTGCTTACTTATAAACTGGAATTACTTACTTACCTTTACATATTATTTGTAAACATCAGAGCTTTGTGTTCTTACATTCAGTTTCTTTTGTTGGACATTTCTTCTTTTAGTTATTTTTGACAAATAAGATTCAAGTGTACAATAGTAGAGATGGCAGTATCTGAACTGAGTCTCTGCTGCATTTTCATGGAGCAGAGTTTGAGGCTAACTCTAGTTTCTTTCTTATAAGAATAAACTATACCAATTTTTAAACATTGTTCTTTAATATCTCCAGAATATTCAAGTAAATAAGTAATTTTTAATGCACCTTTCTTTAGATGCTTGCTTTAAATCGAGTAACAGTATCACACCCATTTATGACCTCAGCAGATCTGATGGAGGCACAGCATTTGTGTAACTTGGATTCTAAAGCAAATATTGTACATGGTGAGAAACTGCTTTGTTAGTCTTTCTTTTAACTTTTGGATTTTTAAAGTTTGGATTTAGATATTTTCCAAAATTATAATTAGTATGTAGCATGGTGCATTGTATACAGAGTATACACATAGCAGCTTTGAGTCAGTACTGTGCAGAGTATTACCACTGCTCTCTAGAGTGAAAGAACTGTTCTGCCTCCCGTGCCAATAGGAATTCCAGTTAAGGTTATTGACAATGTTCTCCATCCTTCTTCTAAGTGCTACTATATTTGGTGGTATTTGTTCATTTGAGGTTCACTCTTCCTTTTGAGAATGGAACATTTTTCTCTCCAGTGTGTTGGGGGAAAGCAGGGGCCTGTGCATACAGTTTTAGATACAGTTCCCAGAACTTCCTGCATAAATGCCTCCCAAAGGCATGTTATTTGAAATTGCATGGTAATCATAATTTCTGTTATTTGTTGTGGGCCATATAGTATCAAGTTTTTCATGCTTATAGCATGCCCCTTTAAGTTTACAAAAATCTTTATTTTGCAAATCTCCACCCACCGCACCCCCCAAAAAAAGCCATTAACAACTATGTTTGGGGAAGTTGAAAGACTACTTGTGTTTTTGTAGAAAATAGTGATTGGAATACTTTTAAATACAGGGCATCCCAACCTTCTCTACCCCTCAGAGCCTTGACTAAACAGTAGTTATTTTCCAGAGGCCAGTCATTTCAGTGTCAAGCAACTCAAGAGTCCATCTCTCTTTTATTATAGGTCTGTCCGTCTTGGAAATCTGTCTTATAATAGCAATGAAGCATTTAAATGACATATATGAAGAGGAGCCCTTTAATTTTCAAATGGTCTATAATGGTGAGATGACAAGTTTGCCGTTTTCTTCTGGATCTTCTCTGTCCCTTATTGGAGGCACTAATATTCTTACTGCTTACTTTGCAGAGTTTCAGAAATTTATTCAAAGAAAGGCCCATTCTGTTTATAACTTTGAGAAACCTGTGGTCATGAAGGTATGGTTTATTTGCTTGTAGTTTTCATCAGATCCAACTTTATTTTTTTATATATTTCATAACTTTTTGAACCCTTAAGTATTTATTATAGGAACACTTTCAAAGCAAAATTTGGTTAAATGGAAAAATACTTCAAAAATTCTTTAGGCAGCCTGTTTTAGAGTTTGTGAAGCTATATTGCCCTCTACTGTCTGTTCTTAGTACTTGCATACTGCAAAGAAAGTACATTGCTGTAAATGACCTTATCCTTTTCCAATCCACAAGTTGGCACTTACAAATGTTAAGTTATATTTGTGGTAAGTTACCAATTTACAACTTGACAATGATATCCTATAATACACTCCTCTGCTCCAAAGAAAATGGGAATCACATTATATAGACTTAGGTTTTCTAGTAGGCATAGGAAATATAAGGTCAAATAACTGTAACAGTATAACTCAGTCTGTGATTAAATATTTTATGAAGTATTTTCTATTACATCTTTAAAATTTGGAATATGTGTACAGAATTACAGCAGATCCCAATTTAATAAATACTCATTAGAAATTTTTTTCTTTTAAATTTTAAATATATAACTAGAAAAATAGATTTACATTTAAAAATTATACCAAATATATTCATTTTACTAAATAAAATCTCAGAGTTTTACGTTCATATTTAATGGAATCTAAATAAAATGTAAACAAGCCCACCCATTTCAAGGGCTTGATTCTCCAGTGTTGGTACAGTGTGGCTGGGGGTGGGGACTGTCATAAGGGACTAAACATCTTCTGCATAGCCTGAATGTCTTTCCTTGTAGCAGTTTTCACAGAGCAGAGTCTTGCCAGTTCTCGATGCAGCACCAGTCCTAGCGTCCTGAGGGAGGATTCTCCCTAGCCCCTCTCTAGTTGTCGTGGTTGTGCAAAGGACACCTGGGCACGTTTAGGAACCATTTGTAGCTGCTCATTTGTACATTTTAAAATAGGGTATATTTTGCAGCTTGGAAATGTTTTTTCAGTTTTTTTTATCTATACCTGAAGAATATTTTCTCATTTTATAAAATGATTGACATCCGAGCCTTTTCTCTTCCTATAAGAACTTTTAAGACAAACAGAATTATATTGTAGTGATACTTTTCACAGTGAACTTTAAGAAAAAAATGCTCAAGAATCTACTTCAATTCTTACAGGCAGGGGAGATACCATGGCCAGGATGGTGGTTTCCCCAGGGGCAGGCTTAACCATTGCACTCCAGATGTTTGACCCCTGCAGTTTCCCCAGATGCAGGAAATTCGACTTCATAATTTGTGAAAGTGGGTGACTGGATTCGCAGTCTCCACTGGGAGGGGAAAAAAAAGAATCTACTTCTACTTCTATGTGTCACTGTTTTAGTGTGTCATCAGAGTGTGGTGTTTCTCTTTCCTTAATAACAACCTCAACAGTTGTTAGGGTTCTAAAAGTACTATATGAGTTGTAGAGTAAGAGGAAGCAAACGGTTAAGATTTCTGTTAAGGTGACTAAGAGGAGCATAGATGGGAACTTCACTGACTGGTGGTAAAACGAACACTCCGCCACCCCAGAGTTGTGCCCTTTGCTTACAGGACCCACCCGATAGCTTTATTGTACTCTGGACCTTTCTTAACCTCTCCCTCTGTTACAGTTGTTTAACTTTTTTGATCTTTAATTTGTACTTACGTTTCTTGAAAGGAGTTATTTTTATATAATATATCCCAGTCTCCTCCCTCAGATCCTTCCCAACTCACCCTTCCAACTCCATGCCCTCCCTCAAGAAAACAGTCAAGCAAATAGATAAGGATAAAACAAAATGAACTGACAAAAGAAACAACAAAATAGCAGGGGAAAGCACAAACACAGGCAGAGACATGACCAGAACCCTAAAAACAAAAGCAGAAACCATAATAAACAAGCAAAAGACCGCTTTGGGTGGGGCGGGAAAGGAGCACGTGCCAAAGCAAAGCCATATTGAGGCCAAAAATGTCCAAATACCTTTGAGGTCATTTTGTGTTGGTACTGCTGTGCATGGTCTCTGCCCTTAAGTGTGGTTTGTATACTCAGAGAGACTTTCTTGGAGAAACTAATTCTTTCTTTGTGAGAGGTTGTTAATTGGGGATAGCTTCTTGGTTTGGATGAGAGATCAAGTTTACTTCCCCATCTCAGCATTTGGATGGACCCCTTCTGGCTTGGACCTGTGCATGCTGTGTGTTTGTCACAGCCTCTCAAAGTTCCTGCTCCTTAGTCCTGTTGTGTCTGGAAGACATTGTTTCCTTGGTATCCAAACCCTCTGGCTCTTAAAATCTGTTTGCCTCTTTTACCACAGAGTCCTAAGGTGAGGGGTTTGATGGGAAAAATCCTATTTAGGGCAAGGTCTTCTACTCTGCACATTGTCCGGGTGTGGGTCTTTATTGGTTCCCATCTACTGCAGGAGAAAGTTTCTCTAATGTTGGCTAAGTATGACACTGATCTATTGGTATACAGCTGTTTAACTTTAACATACAATAAAGCTTTATTGAGACTGAAACAAACTGCAAATTTTAGTAACCTGTTTAGTCTTATCAGTTTCATCGGATTTTAGTATGAAAGTAGTAGGCAAAGGATAAGCTCAGAAGTGGAATGTGGAAGGTGCTGAGCATGAATAGGATGTGGGTACAGTAGAAATAAGAAACCTGTGATACAGAATCAGTCTAGAAACAAAACCTTCTTCAGATTCAGATAAAATTAACAGTGTAATTCTATGGATTTGATTAGGCTTGGGGTTTGGAGACTACCATTTCTGTTTAGTGGTGCTAGGCCAACACATCATACTGCTGAGCTTAATTCCCATCACTAAAAGTTGGCATCTTTTCTGTTCTCTTACTTTCTTCCTCCCCTGTCTGTCATGAACAAAGCTTTAGTTAAGTAAGAAAAAGGTTATAGAGCCCAGATGTGGTAGCCCACACCTTTAATACCAGCAATTGCATGCAGAAGCAGGCAGATCTCTGAGTTCTAGGACAGCTGGGGCTACAAGAGAAATCCTATCTTAAAAAATAGTTAAAATGAAATAAAAAATATTTTAATATAAAAGGTATGGAGAAATATTTTAATATAAAAGGTATGGAGAGGTGCACTTGGGGAAAAGATGGTTTAAATGTGCTGACTTTTTTTTAACCAATATCTGTCTTGGATTTAACATTTTTCCCCTTCTAAGCTCTGTCTTTTATTTTGCAGGCGTTTGAACATTTACAACAGTTGGAATTAATAAAACCCATGGAAAGAACTTCAGTCAATTCACAGAGAGAATACCAGCTAGTGAAACTACTTTTGGATAATACTCAAATTATGAATGCTCTACAGAAGTACTCCAACTGCCCTACAGATGTCAGGCAGTGGGCAACATCCTCACTAAGCTGGCTGTGAATATTTTACGTACATTTCTGTAAAAAGTAAAAGCTACTACTGCCCTTTAAAAGAGATATATTATTACATCCCTTTGTTTATAAATATTGTTTATGAGAAACTTAACTTGTTTGTTGAATCATGACTGCACATACACAAAATTCCATTCATTTAAATTGTACTACATTAGCAGCAATTCTAAAGAATAAAATTTTAGGGATAGTCCACATGATGATGTGATGGTCTTGTAGAATGTATGTGGTCTTTTGGAAAAAGTGGTTTCAATTAAGTACTCAGTTTACCAGATGTAATCCTATCAGTTTACCAAATGTAATCCTAAGCACAACAAGGAGCAGAAATTACACGGTTATTTCAGCTACAGTAGGAATTTGTCGAGATTGGGATTGGGTTTGGTTTTGCTGTATACATTGGAATTTTGGTTCTTATCCAAATATCAGTAGACTGTCCCACTTGGGCTGAAGAAAGTTTGTGTGGAAGGGGTTGAAAAAAATCTGAGCATTTTCTTCTGAGTATCTTATCAGAATCTCGTGTAGGGATTTTTTAAGTGTACATTCTGGGTCTACTTTAGTTCAGAAGGAATCAGAATTTGCTATCTAGCGTGTACCTTAAAGGATTCCTAAGAAACTGCTTTTACAAATGGGAAGTGTTAGCAGTGTGCTTCAAAAAGGAATTTCCTGAGAACATACAGTGTCAGTCAAAGATCCATATCATAAATTCAGACCTAAAAGTAACAGGTTCAAGTTTAAATGAATATTTGATTGCATATTTATTTGGTCCTAGTGAGGTTTTATAAAATACATAACTCATCTGTGTGCAATTTATAAAGTATAAACTGCAGAACTGAATAGCGTTTACAGACTAGAAAACTAGCACACCAGCTGGGTATATCTAGGATCGCAGCATGGGAATGTCTGGTGTGACTAAAGCTAATGTTATTAAAAACTGAAGCTCAACTCGGCAGTGGCACGTACCTTTCTTTAATCCCAGCACTTGTGAGGCAAAGGCAGGCAGATCTCTTGAGTTCGAGGCCAACCTGATCTACAAGAGCAAGTTCCTGGACAGGCTCCAAAAGCTACGGAAAAACCAGATCAACTGCACATTTCTTACTATTTTACAGGACACTTTCAAGAAATAACTTGGCTGATTTCTGTGCATTAAAGTACCACCTCATAGTTAAAAAACCATATTCTTCAGACACAGCCTTTCCTACAGTAAAACATGGTAACTTTCTATGTCTTAAGACTTTTTTCCCCAGCCATATCTCATTAAGTCTAAGGCTTGCATAGTGGTTTGATAACATATAGTCCACACATTTTCATTTAAAAAATATTTAACATTTAAAAATTATTTAACATGCTAATCTTAGCAATATTACCTAAATAAAAGCAAATTTTTTCCTTTAAAAAACTAGTAGCAGCAGGACAAGGTGTCTGAAGTCCCACCGTGTAGGATATTTGTTAAAAGAGAATCAATCAAGCATTTGTCACCAGCCTAGACTACATTGTGAGAGCCTGTCTAGAAACAAAAGTCTATCATTAAAGACCCTAATAAAATGACATGAGAATTTCAAACATATTTAGATGCTGCTTAAAAGCTGAGTCCTCTGCTTTCCTGACTGGGTAACAACTAGGGAAGCTCTAGTTTGAACAATGTATTCAACTTTAAACAGGCAAGGTGAATTTTTATTTTTAATTGTGATTAAAAATGAAGTAACTATGAAGGTCATAAAAGTATAGACATATTGCAAGTTTTTTAGCCAGTTGCACTTCATACATTGTTTAAATTACATTATTAAATCTAATAAAAATGAGTTTCTAAAAATAACAATGTATGGCGTGGAAGTGTATATCTGTAATGTACAACTCCACAGCTTCAGAGGTGGAGCCTATATAACAGTCCCAAAGCACCCTGAGGAATATTAACAGAAAGTGTGACTTGAAGATTCTCTGCAATGAAGAAAAATACTGAAAATCAAGAACTCAAGATTCCCCTGGGCCAACAGATGGAAGAACTACCAAAAAGGACTGAGACTTTTTTCCATGTGGCCTACAGAAACTTGGGTCTTGTTTAAAAGGCATTTCTGATTTATATGCAGACACATGTCTCTGAGAAATTAAAATCTGTCATTTAAACTTCCATATGGTAATGTCTTATATGGTAAGGACCTATTACCTACTTATCTAAAGAATTAGACACTGCAGAACATGCTGTGGAAATAGGAGTTTCTGTGGCAGTTGTGTGCATATTCCACCATTGCCTTTTGATCTGACTTAGATGACAGTGTGGGTCCTTTCAAAGCAGTAATCTAAGTTGTCTTCACCTTTGTCCTGAGAGCACAGAATCCCATGAATTGCACTGACTTTACCAATAAGCCTCTGGATTTCTCCCATGGGCAGTAAGGAACAACACAAACACTTGGGTAGAAATACAGTCTGATTAGACAGAAGTGGCAAGAAAATGTCCTAATTCACAAAATCCCTGCTTTTATAACACTACCCTTCAAATTCTCTATTCAGAAGCCTCAATGTAAAACTGTTACCTCCCTCTTTAAAGAATGTACATAGCTAAAGAAAAACGGCATGTGCAAAATAATACCATATTCATTTTTTATTTAACATAGGGATGGAATGGGGATAGCATACATTTTATTTGTACAATATTTAACAATCACTTATTCAAGGTGGGATTTTATGGGGATTTTTTTCGTTTTTAGCTTTCTGTTAAATACTTGCAGAAAAAAAAATAGCAAGTACAATATGACAGTAGTACAACAACCTGTGCCCAAAACACTGACAAGAATACAGAGTAAAGCTAAAATAATTGTTTACCAATATTTTGAGAGGTAACAAATAGGGAGATACGGGTTGAGACTGCATAAAAAACGTACTGCTGGTTGAATATCTGAGGTAAATGATGTTTAATCAAGATGCTACTTGTATCTTTGTCCATAAATTGTAAATAATTTTATGCACATTATACCAAATGTTCCTAAAAAGTAATTTTTCAAAAAAGTAAAAAAGAGAAACTGGAAAATATCTGATGAAGCATTATTTTTTAAAAAACAGTAACCAGTCTATTCCACTAAACTACCGTCTATCTGGTGAGGGTCTGTTCCCAACCATTTAAATTTTCCCTAAATGTGACTATTACTGAAGGATTAAAAGGGGGACAGAAGCGATGTTTTCATAATTTTGTGATATATGATTCTAGTTTTAAATTCAAAGATGTTGGATTTTGTTTTTCCTGGTTGTATTTTCAGAATATAATATCACCACGAAGGATAGTGCAAGTTCATGGGACCAATCATTGAGGCACAGTCTCTGTTCTGGAATTCACAAGGTACCTGTAATAAAATGTCCAAACAAGAATCACAAATCACATGCTAAAACTCCTAGCATCTAAAATACATACAAGATCTGTGCAGGGCATAGATAGACTTCATATAAATTCGAACACTGGTTAATCCATCAGTCCTATGGCAGTTGATCATAAAGCATTTCTCACAGGAGATCTGGGCAAGGTAGAGTAAGAGCAGCAGTTCTGGTGGGGGTCAGAAAGGCAAAGTACAAGACATCATGAGAAGCACCATACACAAAGTTACAGGGGTCTAAGTTTGCCGTCTCCCTCAAAAAAAAAAAAAATTCAGTCTTTGATCTTCCTTTTTCAGTGTCCCTAGATCAAACTTTTTATCTGCCCGCTCTGCACTTACTGTAAACCAAACACTAAAATGCCCTGCAAAAGAAAGTTTTAACAAGACTAGGTATAAGGACAGGTAGTCACTGGAACATTCTTACTTTACTGCTTATAAAAAAGGCTTTCTGTAAATGTAGTTCTCAAGAGGATACAGGTTTTTAAATTGATAAGCTAGATTTAAGTACAATACCCAAGATATCTTAAAGCTTCCCTCGCGTGAGGACAGCATTTTCTCTCGTGAACCAGTCTTGACAACATTGTATCTGCAGTGCTTTCCTAAGCCAGACGCTCACAGAGCCCTCGCTTATCACTTGTAAAAAGGCTGAATGTCTACAATCATTAGAAATTTGTTTATGGAGATTAACAATTTCCTTGTATGCACATTCTCTTATGGTTTTCCTTGATTAGTTTACAAGTGGAAGCAAACCTAAATCAAGAACTTGAGAGGCCAGATATGTAGAAATCAGAACAAGAACACTAAACTGGGCGATTTTAGGGTTACAGTGAGACCTTGAGTACACGGACAGCACAATTCTCTGTGGGGTGTGGCACACAGACACAAATGCTATTACTCTCCCCTCCCTGCTTAGAGTCTGTTGACCTATGTATTGTTCATAATTAATTTAGTCTTCCCAGAGATTAGTGTATATTTTGTGTAAAATGTAGTGTATGATGTCTTAGCCATCTGAAGATAATGCATTCACAGTGAGCTCCTGATAGTAGTAATGTAAAAAGTTTATAAAATTAATGTGTGGATGTTAAAGTGACTCAACAAAAATGTAAATAACATAATACTGGCTATTTGTTGGTAATCTAAAATTTCAGGGAATTAAATCTTTCACTTAGGCTTATATAAGTCTGAGGAAGAAGCCAATTATATTCTAATGTTGCATTGTTTTTAAAAGTATTCTGGTACCTACTTGCCACCAATTCCATTTTCTTAGCAAGGATAAGGCATGAACTATCTAGAATTAGCTGTAAAGTAACTTGGGGGAGTCTAGGCTGTGTTCCTTATACCACCACTGGTTACCTCTAAATGTCATTGCATATTTTAAGTTATAGGTTCAACTTTTTATCCCTGATTTGATTTAAAGCAGTAATATCTGAAATCTGTGTATAACGGTCAGTATCTCTATCATAAGGTAATTCTCTTCATATCACAGACATCAAATATTACTCTGACAAGATGGCACCACACAGTATAGTGATAGTTACATGTCTCAAAGCAGAGTGAGGAATTCTGAGTAATGACACTTCCTGAGGTGATCCTAAAACAGTGATAAGAATATCCCACACACTGTTTGGTAAAAGAAATACACCACAATTTTACATATATAAATAGGAAAAAAAATCTATTTTAAAAGATAAAATGAAGAGCTTTCCAGTGTCACAGCTCACTTAAATGTTTTTTTTTTTTAAATCATGCTTTATGTTTTCAAATATTTCCCAAACACAGCACACCTTAAAGAAAAAAGTACTACTTAAGTATGCAATACTTTGGGACCTGGATATAAGGTGAAAGGAAGGAGGGGAAATGACACCAGTTTTTTTTTTCTACTTCAAAACAGCACTTTGTTTTCCCTAAATTACAAGCCAGTACAAGAAAAGCTAAAACACTGCTTTACAAATAGCCACTTACTATTGGCACTAAGCATAGCTTACCATTTTTTCTTAAATAACACAGTGAATTTGTAATACCTTGTTATAAAACATGAATTGATTTATTCAAATTTTGTTAGTGTTTTCAATTTTATAATTTAGCAACCGTGGAACTGAGGTATACCTTGTTGAGGGAGGTTAAAGTAATGCTTGGAAGCCTCTTTACTGTACCCCACTTTGATGACTTTATGTACACAGAACAGCAGCACACTACACATTCACAAGCTGTGTCATGTTGGCATTACAATAGTCATTTATAGAAACAACAGCAAATGCAATAAAAAGTTACCCTTTTAAAATCTGAAATGAAAAGTTTTTGATTTAAAAAAAATAGCAGTAGTTCATTTAAGGAATTAGTGTCTTCTGACAGACATTAAGAAATCTGATGTCAGTTTTCAAATACTTGATTAGCCAGGTCCAAAAGACCCTTGATTTTGGAGAGGGCCACATTCTTCGTGTACATTTTTCCGAAGTTCTTTACAGTTTGCAGCTTTTCCCTTAGACTCCCCTTCATCTGTGTGCTGCAGACGACGCAGTAAGTCTTCCAGAGCCATGCTTCCCACACGGGGCTGCTTGCGTACATGTCCCGGAGGCATCCTACTCATTTCACACAGAAAATACACTAAGCAGTTTCCGCAGCTTAGCAGCTCCAGTTCAGAGTCCCAATTCTCAGTGTGTACAGAGATGGTGCCACCATCATAGACTAGATTCTTTGGGAGGAAAGTCAACGTTTGTCACCATTGTAACCACTGTTACAATGTCCTCTGTAGTAATGATATTTGTTAGTCTTTGCATCTGGGTAATTCTTTCACCTACACATCCAGCTGATAACCTGGCTTCTGCATCATGATCCCAGCATTCTTCTATGGTTTCACAGAGCATTGCCATTCCCTAAGAGGAGAAGAACAGTCAAACATAATAGCTATTGTTTCCTGATAGGAAACAGGCTAACATTGTCATAAAGAAATAACTACTTTCATGGGTCACAGTTTCAAAATGAGCCAAGTGTGACCAGTACTCACTTTGGCTCTTTTTAATGAACTCATTATATTTGGCCTCAAGCTCTTGATCCTTCTGTCTCAAGCATGTGAAATATCATGGCTAGAGCAAAACTCACTTTTATTGAATGTCATTTTATGTGCCAGCAAAATAAGTCACTTTTCTAAGCATTAGGGATCCACAACATGAAAGTTCCAAAATACAGCGTTCATAAATCTGATCATTTCAATGCCTGACCTTTTCAAGTAGACTCACAGCCAAGCCTAGTGTGGGTACCAGTATCTATCATTTCCTTAGTGATACCAGCATTTCTCCCTTGAAGTTAAAAGACCACCCTCAAATCCATCTCTGGCTTCAGGATGTAGTTACTTATTTCTGTTTGGGTTTTTAGTTATATTAACACCAAATGGCCAACACAATTCTATGTTCTAACTGTAAAATGAAGTCTTGAAAGCCTGAATGAAATGAATAAGACTTCATGGAGTAGAGAAAACTTGGTGCTAAGTAAGTGTTAAAATGCCGTTCATTAGAAGGTAATGATCAGCATGACTATCCAGCTTTCCACAGGCTGGGCATTTGTTTCCTCATGGAGCTTTCAGAGCAGGAAATAACTTGCTTGACCTTAACTGGACAGCTCAGGGAAGAGCCTTCTATGCAAGGTTCTGTGACTTCAAACAAAGCCCTAATTCTGCCTCTGAATGCCAGTACAAAACATCTGTCTGTGTGAAGCTCACCTTCCCACCAGAAGAGAAATGTGCACAGAACTGGTACACTATTCCCCTGAAAAATGTTTCCTTGACATTTCAAATGAAAAAGTGAATAAACTTACTGCATGTTTCTGCCAATAATCTCTTAAAACAGGCCTCTTCTTTTTATGCACAACCACTTCCTGCATATCTTCAAGAGATGGATGCTGGCCAATTTCCTCCTCAAATGGCAACATGTACTCATCTACAGGTCCTGAAATGTAAGAAGAGGAAAACTGTTTTAATTTGTCCTGACTAGTACAAGCTCCTCTAATTCTGCACTCTATAATGAGCAGAGAGATGGACCCAAGCTATACTTGTAAAATCAAAACGTCTGTTTTTAGAAGTTTTGTTTAGGACAGGATCTGGGTAAATAGTTTTGGCTGGCTCCTAACTCTTGGTCTTCATATTCAGCCTCAACAGGCTGTTTTAGAACACATAGGCTGAGTGCCCATGTCGATATATGACAAAAATCTGTCAGGACTTAAGAAATCAAAGCTCTAAATCCAGCCATTCATATCAGAATGTTAACACTCAGAGTTATTAGCGCCTCTGGAGGCTCAGCACTCCAGCTGCTATACTTAGCTGTGGCATACTCAAAACATCCTACATGAGAAATTAATGTTCTTTGCTATATTTTGTTTTCTCTCACAAGCATCTTTATAAAATTTATAAATAATGCTGTTCACTTTTATGTTTAAATCACAAGCATAATTCAACCAGAATTCACATCAAGTCAAAATTTACCCTCATGACAAAATTTATTAAATAACATAAACAACTTGTTTTTCTTGGATCTCAGATAAACAGGAATGTACACTTAAGAGTTAATAACTGATGTTCTATAGATTTTTATTCAGACTAGACACACTTACATTTTCACTGTTACTTTATATCCAAGTGAAGGTGGTTTTTTGCTCTATTTTGTAAATACAATAGCTCAAAGTTATGAGATTTTGCACAGAGGTATTTGACTATTATATAGTAGAGTTGAAATCTGAATCTTATCTGCAAATGTGCTTTTAATCTATATTTTCTTGGCAGCGCCACTGACCAGAGAGAAGTAGATGTACATAGATGCTTTGTGCAAAGTATAAAAATGTACCAAATACTTCAAACGTAGTGTCATGAACTGCAAAGGGCACTGACTCAGCCCTGTACCAGTGCTTTAGGAACTGTCTTTTATTAGTAGTACACTTACTGTGTTTGTGTACCTGTGTGTGCATGCTACAACATGCAATATAGAGGGCAGAGGACGACTTAGAAGGAAGGGTAGGCTAGGCTTGCGAGCTGGGATCAAAATCAGGTCATGAGGACTGCTCACTGAACCATTTCCCCAGCCCTGTGGGAACCTTATGATAGATAAAGGACTACTTAGCACTTCTAGTAACCTAGTACTAACATCTTAAAATTTCAGTCTTTGGTTCACAGATCAATAACACTGGCATCAGTAAACTGGTGGCTTGTAAGATGCACAGACTTCTTAGGACTTAGCCCAGGCTGTTTTGGTTTTTTTGTTTTGTTTTTAATGTGGATGATTGTTTTGCCTGCATGTTTGTACCATAGCCATGACTGATGTCCATGAAGGAAGAGCAGCCAATGTTCTTATTAACAAAGCCATCTTCCCAGCCTCCAGCGCCTTATTTTTAACAAGATTCCTAAGAATTTGATGTGCACACTAAAGTTTGAGAAATGCTGGACTTTAACTAACTAGACACAAATTTTAAAGCACTCACTTCATCAATGTGGTCTACTTTCCCTTTGGCCCTGATTTTAAAGGCCAAAGGTAAAGTGAACAGAGTCCTCTTTTAAATATTTTAGAGCATACACAAGGCATTTAAGAAAAGCAGCATCTAACCTTTTCTTTGCCATAAAAATGCCTCAGTAATCCCAAGCCCCACTAAGTAACTCTTCCTAATTTTGATACCACCAACTTATATTTCTCAGGTATGACTGCACCCCATGACAGTCACTAAATGCCTTACAGACAGGTCCTGGAACAGACCATTCACACTAATCTCACTCTGGAGTCCTCTCTCCAGAAGGTATTTTGTCACCTTAACCGTGAATTACTTAATACGGCCTGCATCACCAGGACACCAAGTCATAGTTTGATATAAGGACTCACAATGAAGTGCTTAAGCAGTGTGTTTTCTTGGAGTATGTGCTATCTGATCTACTATCTCCAAATTGTCAATGTCAGTTCCTTTCAGGCCCAGCACCCCAAAATTCGGATTGCCTCCTTCATCTTCAGCTACCTTTTGGCGTCCGTAAAAGAAAATGTAGTTATTTACCTTTTTGTGTAATCCCTTTCATAAATGTGGTATATATACTTTAAAAAAATGTTTTTTTTCCCTTACCATCTGCAGCAGTACAACGAGAAGCCAGTTCCCACAGGACTAATCCCATGGCGTACATATCTATCCTCAAAAATGCATCCCTTTGGAAGTTTATAGCGCCCTCTAACACCTCTGGAGCCATATACCTCCGAGTACCAACCTGAAAAAGATTTTGAAAGCAAACAGTACTCATTGACTTTATGAACGAATGTTTTTGTTGGTTTGTTTATTAACTAATGATTTTTTTTGTCTATTTATCCAGGGTAAAGTAACTGAATTATGACTGCGACACCACAGGGTCTATCTGGTAAGATGGTTTCTGGGTATTCTCACCATGGAGGCTTACAGACCTTGCCCTCCCTTCAGATCAAATCACAAAGAACTGAGTAACACTTTGCTTCAAGAAGGATGGAATGGAGGAAACAAGGCACTCTGCATATTGTCTGAGTTACATTTTAGAGAACACCTTTTTAGGGCTTCACTAATAAACATTTAAGGTGATGTAAAAATAATTTACCAGAGAAACATTTTTTTAAATTCTCCTTGTAAAAGATCTTATTTATTCATGAATTCCTCTTTATTTTCATTTGTCCCAAACAGTTTGGTATTTGTAGTACATTTTGTAGCACTGTAACTGTGGCTACTAGGCTAAGGCAGCTAGTGCTGGTTGGTCTTGATTGCATTTTTATGTGAATGCTGAGGAGATGCTAGGAACTATCTACGTAGACTACAGAACACTTATGTACAGCGAAGAAGCAGCTTAGACACTGGTGTTTTCATTCTTAGGTTATGAATGGTGAGAAACCTTTGGTCAAGACTTTGGTGGTTATTTGCACATTTAGCAATAGTTTTTTAATAAATAAGGACAGATCAGTAAAACTCTGAAGTTCCATTTTTAACTGATTTTGCCAGAATATAAAGTAGCTAGCTCTCTGGCTCTCGCTGTTCAGCCTAAACATTTTGACTGTGTTCTGACTATCTTTCAAAGTCTACTTTTTCACTTACAGGTAAATTTGTACCATCCAACATTACTTCTTTTATTAGGAAATTATAGTTTATCTATTTTAGTCTAAGATATTCTCTTTTATGAATGAAAGGTTACGGTAAGATAGTAGAGAAACTTTTTACCCATGTAGGTAATAACTTATTTTGCCTAATATTGTAACCCAATTGTAAGGGCATTAAAAGATGGCATGAATGAGGTTTTTTAAAAAAAAATTAAGAGGCTGGAAAGATGCCTCAGTGGTTAAAAGCACTGGCCGCTCTTCAAGACGTCCTGAGTTCAATTCCCAGCAACCACATGGTGGCTCACAACCATCTATAATTAAGATCCAGCAAGCAGGTATATAAGCAGAATGCTCATACATAAAATATAAATTATAAAAAAATGTTATTAGGTTTGCTGTGATACCAAATAAACTATTACATACATACTGTTTTATGGTTGTCATTCATACAATAAGCACAGAAATTTTTCTCTATGCTTCCTACTCCATTTTTGTAATAGTCTCCCTAAAACTGCCCCTATTCTCAATCATGCCGGCTTTCCTACTGTTGTGCAACTGCTGACATAACCTGAACAAATCTCAAACTGTTAATTCATGCTGACAGAATTCAGTGTGCCATGACTGCACACAGCTTGTTCCTAGAGATCAAGATATGGAAGGACTAAGAAAACTCAGAAATAGCCAAATAACTCAAATGACTTGAAAGACAGAAAACTAATAAGGGCAAGCCTTGAAAGAATCATTTGGCTTTGTAGGAAATGTCATATTTCAAACTATTTTAAGCAAATATTTTATTCTTAATTGTAGAGATAGGGAAGTGTTGTGGAATATTCCTTTACACTACGTGAAGACATGTCACTGTTACTGGCTTAATAAAGAGCTGAAGGGTTATTTTCTAAGCAGGAAGAGGTTAGGCGGGACCACTGGCGACAGAGGGGTCTGGAAAGAAAAAAGGAGGGTCGCCAGTGAAGAGGAAGCAGGATGGACAGTACAGAGTAAGGGTAACTGAGTCAGGAAAAAGAACATAGATTTAAACATGGGTCAATTTAAGCTGTAAGAACTAGTTGGGAACAAGAAGCTAAGGCTGAGCTTCGATAATATGTTTCCAAGTCGCTTTTTGCAAGTCGGGGGCCCAAAGAAAATCTGCCTACAAGGAGTTTTTTTTTTTTTTTTAAGCACATATGATTGTGGGTGCCTACAGAGTCCAGAAAAGGGTGTTGGGTACCCTCAAGCTGAACTTGAGGGCATTTCTGAGTACCTTGAGTCAGGAAATGAACTTGATCTTCTGCAAAGGTAGGAGGAACTCTTAATTCCTGGGCCTCTCTCCTGCCCCTAAACTGACCTTGTATAAAAAAGGTGTAACACCTTTCCTAGCTTCACATTTCTCTGAGAATAATGCACAGGTGCTCTCCTCTCTTTAGCCTTCCTAACAGATGCTAAATCTACTTGTGCAAACCATAACTGGAGTGAGACATCTCACTCCGGCTTTTTCAGGAGATCTGAACTCTAGAAAAAAATTCAAAGAAAAAACATTCAATTCATTAAAGAGTTAATGGATCAATAAAGAGCCAGAAAGAAAGTATTATGTAGAAAAAAATGGGAAGGAGAACTTGGTACACTGTAGTGAGAAGTGACCTATTATCCTCCACTGTTAGGGTAATGAATCAGCCAATCAAAACTGAGTTAATGTTAAGAATTCCCTAAAGATGAAATTATTAAAAACGGGATTCTTCTGTGACTAATTACTTTAAAAAACAATTGCCACAGATAACTGTTCTGTGCTTGCCTGCCCGGAGGACAGTGTGGCAACGCTGCGCCACTCCTCCTCAGATGGCACTGATCGGAAGGAAGAGATGCGCTCATCATTTTCTACCCATACTTTATAGTGCGTTCTTACCTGTCCATGGGTGTCACCTGCAGACTTGCCAGCCTCAAACTTTAACGCCAACCCAAAGTCAGCAATGCAAGCTGTCAGATTGTTTTTCAATAGCACATTTTTACTTTTGATGTCCCTTTAAATAGGAAAAAAAAGTAATTTAAATAAGTTATCTTTTAAAAATTTCTCTTGAACATGAGGAGAATATGCTATAAAAATAAAGTTTCTTAAGACTGTGAAAAGCAAAGAAAGGTAAAGGGAACATTTCAGATATTGTAGTTATAAAGTTTGAAGGAAACTTCAAAAAAATAAGAAAATTTTGAAAATAGCCTTTGGGAAAAATTTCCACTTCAGAATGGCCCCTCACTGCATTGGCCCTTGCACTGCATGGGCACTGCTGTAGGAAAGCAGCTCTGGGAACACAGAACACACAGAAGCCTTTATCATAAAGCACAGCCTGGTACTTTGGAAAGTCTATCAACTGTAATGCAGGAAAATATTCTTTCTACACATCTGCCTCATCTGGTTCATATTAAAGACAACTCTAGCGAACAAGTCTATGCTGAGACCAACATTTACACTTAGAAGTCATCACATTGACCCACAAAAGGATGAAGTTGAATCAAATGCTCCAGAAATCAAAACATTTTCAGGATCCGTATAACAACTTTGGGGAGGTCTGAATGATTAGTCTGCATATATTAATATAAGGAAGATTCACGAAGGAAGATGAAAGAAAGCACAGCCATTTCTAAAGAAGTCATTTATGGTTTGCAAAATCAGAATCTGGTGACATTCAGCCTATACCTTTGCTAAATCACTCTCTTAATGGCTACTTTTAAAACAACCATTTTAAAACTGAATAGAAGGTGACAACTCCATCACTTGTTCTGCCAAGGAAATTAAATAATGGCAAACTAAATCTATTCTCCAGGAACAAACACTTGTCAAAATATGGTAACAGCTTCTTCATAGACATGTATACTTCTTCACTGGGCAGCTGTATCCTCTCAATGATCTCTCCTTCTACTTTAACTCAAGGGATCAATGTATACTCATTCAAAACAAAGCAAAGAAAACAGTCTATCCTTAATTTCAACACTGTGTACCTATTTAAAAAGTCCCTTTAAAGTATATCAAAATTTTGAATTAAAGTCATTTTCCTTCAACATAGAAAAAATACAACTTTATTCTCAAATATGGTTTTAGAAATTAGACAAATTAAAACATGAGATCATTAAACTTTACTAATGAGATGAACATGTATGTACATTACTCAGAATATATCCTAGTCAATCTCAAACCTAACGTTAAAAAATGAAAATCTTTGCCTCTTCAAATATGATTAGATAATCAAGGCAAAAATAAATTTTACCCTGAATTAAGTTTAAATAATAAGCCTGTGAGTTTACGAAAAGAAAATGCAAATATTGCTTTACCTGTGAGATATTGCAGGCTTGTGGCCATCTTTTAAGCCAGGTATATCCTCATGTAAGTATGCCAATCCTCTAGCCATGGTTTCTGCAATGTGGCAAAGTTCATTCCAAGAGACTACATTAGCCTTAAGGAAGTCAGACAGCGAACCCTAAAGAAAAGAGAGGGGGGAAAACACAGAAGCTCTTGATGAAAGTTTTACATAGATGGAAACTTCTTTGGATTTGGAGGCAATGCATTCCTTTCAGTACATAATCAATCAGTCACTCAATAACTGTAGAGTCGCTCAAATTTTCTTCCAACTCACATTAATGAACATTCAACCCCAACAGACTTATTTTTAAAACCTTATTACCAAAATAAGTTCATTTCCATGACTTTAGAAGGTTTAAAAAAAAGAAAAGACTAGCTGAAAATCTTATAAAAAATTAACCTTAAAAGTAAAACATTATAGAACCACACTGAAAACATAACACACCACTAATCTGCAGAATATTTCTAAGGAAATAAGTTGGTTGATAAAGGGCCTGTCACACAACCATCAAGACCTGAGTTCAGATCCTCAGACCCACATTAGTCTATAAGCCCAGTGCTAGGAGGAAAACAGAGACAGGCAGACCCCTAGAAACTCACTGGCCAGCCAAATCAGTGAGCCAGGATCAGTGAAAGACCCTACTTCAAAACAAAACAAAACAAAAGGAAACTGAGGAAGACATCCAAAACATCAACCTCTACATAAGGACCTTATATGTATTCGTGTGTGTGCGTGCGTGCGCACACACACACGCGCACACACACACACACACACACACACACACAACACACACACACACACACACACACACAAAATCTTTCTGAAGGTATGATCCTTATGATCAAATACTAAGTGAAATATAAAGCCAGTTACACTTAACAAAGATGACACTCATTGTACAAACCAAGTGTCTTAGCCAGCAATGGTAATGCAAAGCCATAATTCCAGCACTTGGGAGGCTGTTAAGGCAAAAAGATGAGGCCAGCTGTTGCTACACAAAAGAATTTTCTTGAAAAAATTTAACTGAAAAAAATGAGGGAAAAACACATGTGCTTTGGCACTAATTCCAAGTTACTGACTCGGGGTTCATCATTAAAGAATTATAAGGCAAAAAATAAAAATAGAAAAAAGCAGGGTTCATAAAATCAAACTGTATCATAAGTAATACATGGAAAACAATAAACACTGTCTATTCTAAAGTAGCCGTAGGAGAAGTAATTGCAGCAGCACAGGAAGGCAAGGCTAAGGGCTGCTCTGTGATTATTGGGTTAGGTACAAAATTGTTCTTTCCTTAAAGTAATTTTCTAAGATTTTTATTTTTAAGTGATATATGATCAAATATTAATCAACTGTGATAACATACTCTTCTCTTGAAATACAACAGCTAACATTAGGTAGGTAGGCTAAGTCCAGCTTATCAAAACTTAAGCATTAAGTTGTTTTACCTTTTCATGAAATGCTGTGATTAGCCACAGGTCCACATCAACACTAGTGCCTCGTTTTTCTGCACCAATGAACTGTAGTATGTTCTCATGCTTCATTCCAGGTAAACTATAGACTTCATATTCATTCTGCCAGGACTGTTTGTCCTACAGTTAAGGAAAGAAAAAAGAAAAAAAATCACGATAAGAACACAAAAAGTCCAAGAACTAAATCACACTGAGATAGATGGAGTGAGTTCTGAAGCAGTGACGGAATAAGCTAAGTACAAGTGATACAACAATAAAATGAGCTAAACACAAGTGACCTTTCATTGTTTCTATAAAAGAAATCTGTAACAGGTAATAAAGATAATCCATAATAAATCCTCGTTATTTACAGAATCCTACCCCATTCCCTCAAAATCTACTTTTCTGAGTTGCTACGTTTACAAACACAGACATTCATCAATAACCACTGCATTTTTATATGCTACACAGCAACACATTCTGCTTACAAGTTCTGCAAGCACTTTATGGTAGGCAACTATTTATGCTACTATTCAGTCATCTCTCTGGAAGGTAAATTTAGGTAGAATGACCACCTTAATTGTAAAGTCTCTCTTCAGTCTGCCCGTCCCTCACTCTCATACCAAGCTAACAATACCTATTGGTTTTATTTTTTTAAAGACTATCAATTACTCATTCCTGCAGGTTATCTATGTCTATTATATACTGACAAAAGATTAGTTTCTCTTCACTATGAAAGGTCAATGACAGTGAGTTACACTATAATTTAATGGTAAGGAAATCTCTGGATCCAAGATGAAATTCTGGCTTTTCCTCTGACTTTTATAAAATCAATTATTTTTCCAGTGAATTAAAAGAATGATTGTGCTTTTGGTTGCTAAAGTATATATGCATGTTATATAGACATAATATATGAACATATAACATGTAAATCATTACTCTGTCCATAAAAGCATGTGATAAAATAGCTGCTGTTATTTCTACTCTTAATATCTGCATTATTTTCTAACTGTTAAGATTCCTCACACATTAAGTGACTTCCCAGAGCTTACTACAAATCTTAGCACAACAAAATTGCTTCTCTTTTTGAAAGAGCTATGCTGCTGCCAAGCTAGAGAAAGACTCTATGGGACAGGCTTTAGAGGAGGTGAGAGGCAAAAACGTAGGTAGATAAGGAAACTGTTTTTGTAGTAGCTTTGTGGTGATGGAGGTTGAGTACATGTAGCCAAGACTTTAACACCAAGGGTGCCATCAGCTACAGGAGTGTATTACCAGGGAAAGGGAAGATGAAAGCCCTAAAGTCAACCAGCAATGGAGCAAAACAGCAGCAGTACAGACTGCCTTAGGCCAGGCATTCATAGTAAGTTCAGCTGCATTTCAAGGAAAAACAAATACTTTGGAAATCTGATTCACTGCCTCTGAAAAATTACCAACAAAAACTAAAATAATTATACATAAACACTAAAAGTACAATGAAGAGGACTAAGTCTGGTCATGTAGCTCAAACAGCCATTCTAAAACAAATCACACAATCTGTTGTTCTTTCTTGTCAGGGGATATTAGGACAACTACTCAGACAGGTTATTTTTGTGACTAGAATACTAGTCTTTAGTGTTTATTAATAAAATATTGACTATATGTTTATTTATTGTGATCATTCCCTTTCCCAGATGTGAGTGCAGCACAGACAGGCTAGACTGCTTTCACCACTAACACAATCACTTTAGAATACACAGCTTGTGTTTTCAGGGTGTTTATGAGCTATAACGTTCTAAATGGTTACAGCTTTAAAAACACATAAGTAGATAAAGAACATACCTGTATTGGAAATATTTTGACAGCCACATATTCATTAAGCAACTGGGCTTTCCAGACGCAACCAAATCTTCCCCTTGCCTTCACTTCTAAGAGCTGCAATGGCTTCAAACCCAGTAATGGGGAAGGCGGGGGTGGTCCTGGGTCCTACAGGTAAATAACAAAAATACTGTAAATAAGCAGAACATGAGACATCAATTGTGAAATGAGAAAAAACGTAAGCAGACTGAAGAAGGTACTGACAGAAATTGTGAACACATAAGTGACTGAACGTCAGCGTGACCTTAGCTTTCAGCCTGCAAGAACTGGGCTTCTGGGTGTTAGCAGGAACCAATAAGCAGGCAATGTCTAACAACATTACCACTGTTGCTACTTAGGAACAGCAGGTGAAAACGCTGGAAACCCAATCTAACCACTGTTCCCAAGGCTTTCTGTGAACTTCAGAATACTCTCAATAGGACACCATTGGCTTTGTTCAGCTCACACTCTCTTAAATGATGCGGATTTGAAAAGATTCAAAACAGCAAAGTGTAACCGTTTCTCAAAGAAAAATCTCAAAATCTACTATTTTTTCCAGTGGCTGTTTAGTATTAACTTTCTCTTTATTGATTTTGTTGCCCAGTCACTTAAACAAGTATATAAAATACAAAACCACTTAAAAGAAATGTTTCTATAGACAAATATTTTGTTCATTCATTCTGATTTTCCACAACACTAATAGTTCATCCCTTTAACTGTTCCCCAAAACTGACTAGAAATAAAAATCATGATAACTGAAGAGAAATATAAAACAAAGAACAAATAAAAATCTAGGAATGTGGTAGTCATAGTTGGAAATTTATAATGGTGAATAAAGGACAGAGTGATATACTATGATGATTTTAAAAATAAGGCCAGTATAAATACATAAAAAGGAGGACTGTAAGGAAAACTCCCTACACCAATAGAATGGCAACCCTTGCTGAAGTATTCAAACAGTTTACTCTCTGCACCTAAAGCAAGATGTAAGAAGCCTCTGGAAAATAACGGACAAAGCAACAGAAATGTTTCAACGGCTAAGAGTCCTGTGGGAAGGAACTGACGCTCCTGGTAGTAGCTCAGACACTTGAGAACGGCACTGCACCCTGGATCACTGCATCTCACCCTAGCTTTCTTCTCCCTGTTGACAACTCCTAATGTTCAGGACCGTTAGTACTCCTGTAGCCACCCTTCAGCCACTAGCCTGTTTGTGAGTCTAAGAAATTTCTATCAAGCATTACAATGACCCAAGCAGAGAAACAATACCAAGTATTACATGGAAAACGACCGCAGCTTCTAGATAATACTTATTTAAAGGCTTGAAAACTCCTATTTTAAAAAGTAAGACAGAAAACTTCCTGTGACTGATTCTCAAGTCATGTCTGTTTTTAAATGCCTACCAACATTGCTGTTTCTACCTAAAAATATCACAGGTTAATAAAATCAAAGTGCCTCTCTTTAGCAGAGTGATAGATCAAAGAGGTTGTCTCCAAAGCCTACTGAAGGCCAGGCTCACAGCGAGTCTCGGGGAGGGAGCCTTTGTCTTCTGTGGAGAGTTGCTATGAGGATCGTGTCTTCCCTCACCAGTCCTCAACTGTCTTCTGCCTTTTTTAAGATTCCACTGACAGGAAAAGGCTGACTGAGGCAACTGGAGAGGAAAGGTGAATAGTGCTCTTTCAAAGGCAAGAAAACAATCTAGCCCACAAAGCCCAAGAGTAAGTGTACAGCTTTATACAGAAATAACTAAATAGAAACGACAAGGATCAGTTTTTCAAAGCAGTATGACTAAAACCTTCAGGTAATAACTGAAAAAAAGAAAAAAGAGGGCAACACAACTCTAACACTCTCATCTGACAGCCCTTCTATACACTGACCAATAGTGGCTCTAGAGATCACTAACACATATTTGTTCTTTGTTTAAAGGGGCACCAACCATAGACATGAATCCAGTTAATGACACAGAATTGAGATGATTTCTTTAAAATCTCAAAATAACAGGAGCTCAAAATATGTTAAATGTTTTCCAGATGTAAAATAAACTTCAAAATTCCTACAGACTTACTAGGCTTTCCTTAGTAAATTTCTTAATGTAATTTTATTTCATAGAGAAATCTTGAATCAAGCTTTAATATTACAATTTTACTCAAAGTTCTACTATTAATTGCTACAAAACATACAACTATCAAAATTTCCCAACAATATGAAAAATTAAACACTGGCCAATTTTCAAAAGGGAAGAAAATGACCTTCAATGGTTTATTCTTATCAACATCAAAACCTTTTGATATGTAGTCTTAAGTACACTTTAATGTTCTCAAATACTTCAAGATTGGGCTAATAAGCAACTTCATAATAAAATAATTACACAGTATACAATAGCATCGACATACCTTTTGTCTTTCCTAAGAAGTTACTAGAATGAAGTTTTAAATCACCCCTAAATTCTGTTTCATTTACTGTATAATATACTAGAAATGATTCTCGGTTTATTAGCATCATTATAGCTGTTTGATCAGAAAAACTCAGTATTTGTTTCTATGGATGAGGAGTGTATCATTAAACGTATGAACCCTTGAGGAGACAAATGGGAACTTAACACGTCATAAATGATGGCATTCGAAAGCATGGCTTTGCCTTGCTGCACAGAAACACTTGGCGGGCAGCAACTCTAAGGACTACAGAATTTCTGAGACTCTCCCCTTGAGTTCCCAGTGCTCTTTCAACAACCATTGAATGCATAAAACATCAGAAGTGGCTGATTTTGTATTCCTTCTTAAGACATCAAAAGATATGTTGAAAATGAAGCTACTGGTAAAACCCCACTGCCCAGAGCACCTTACCAGTGACAGAACTGTACCCATGCTGGGACACTAGTCAAGAGAGCAGCAAAACCATCTGTGATCAAGTTTGCTTATTTCTCAATTAAGTACATATTGTAATCCAAACAGCCTCAACCTTCCAGGTAGTGATTTATCAAAGTTGCTGCTATTTCTGCAGATAAATCATTTGCTAGAGATGCCATTGGAAAATACAGATTTTTAAGTTAAAAGGTAATGAGCTAGACTAAAAAATCATCTCTTATTTAAATGAGTGAACACTGACATTTAAATATATGAAATATTAAAAAATTACAAATACTGGGTTTCTAGGGCTAATGACCTCCTTAGGTTTTATCTTCTGTTCAGCTGAAATAGCTCTTTCTACATTCTACCTTAGATAAGTACAAATACTGCCAATAATTCTTCAAAACCTTTGACTATGCCAAGTGAATCATATTTGTATACAAAAGGGGGAATTTTTATGACAAAAATGTAAATAAACTATAAAGGATACAAAGTACAGCAATAATAACAACAAAACTCTAAGGACAAATGTTCTGTGGGCATCCACAAAAGCTTTCACAACCATAAGCAAACATCAATGCATCTTACCTCTATCATTATATGAAAGGCGTGCTTGTGAAGAAAAAACACAGGCAAAAGAAATTACGATTCATATTTAGAATGAAATGAAAAATGACACATCAGTTACAAAGGTGAAAGAAAGAATGAATTAGTTTTTTAAAAGGTTGACAGTGATTCAATGGGTTATATTTTATGGTAAGAAATAAGAACACTTTCCTTTTAACCAGAGGAAAGTATTGTTATAAAAAAATCGTAAAGGAAAAATCCTTGAATATCACCTATCAGGGTGAAAATAAATACATTTTTATGTTAAAATAACTTCAAAGTACCTGACCCAATGGGCTTCAAGCCAGCAAATAAAATAAATTTTAAGCATTACTTATTACTCGAAAGGTTTTAAAGTCTAAATGCAGGAGTAAACAGGCTGTTGAACTGAGGTAGACAGGAGCTGAAACTGTCTTCTGAACAGCAGAGGGCAGTGTTGCCTTTCACAAACACCACCAAACAGCCCCAAGGAGTCCGATTTTCTCAGAGCAGCTTTCATGGGTGCGTGCGTGGAGGTTAAGGGACAACCTGGGCAGTCATTCTTAAGTGCCATTTCCCAGTGGCCTGGAACTCCTCGAGATGGCTAGGCTGGCCAGCAAGCCCCAGAACTCAGTTTCCTTAATTTCTCCAGCACTGGGATTATAACAAGCAAGAACCATCACCCCCAATCTGCCTGTCTTCCCCCACCCCTCTTTTCTTTTCTATGGATTCTAAGAATCAAACTTACATTTTCATGCTTGTAAACCCTTTGGGAGGTGTAATGTCTCTCAGGTCTAGTTTAGGTTTTTGTTACTTGTTTTGTTTTGTTTTTTTTACAGCTTTCATAAGAACCTCTGAAATTTCCTACTTCCAGTGAGTGACCATAACTCACCTCTCTGGAAGGCAATAAAATCATATGATGAAACACAAAATAATGCTTTTGGTGGCTATATGTATGCTCATGAAACACAAACTAGGAGGAAAACATACGAGGAAGAACAATGGCCTGAAACCAACAAAACCTGGTGACAAACTCGGTCTGCTATAAACCTCCCTGCCCAGCTGTAGAAACGAGAATGGTGACTTAGTCCCTACTTCGAATTGAGCATTTGTTAGCAGTTAAAGTACAATTTTAGTATTACAGTAACTTTAAATTTAGAAGGTATGTAGCAACTGAGTAAGAAGCAGTACCCTGGAAATGAGTATCCAGACACTTTCCTCACAGCCTGAGGACAATCGGATAGTAATAGAGAACAAGTCTCCCCTAAAGAGATAACTGCTTGAATTTTAAATTAAGTAAAATGCACATTAGCCACTTCTAGGAAGCTTGAAAACTCCAAACAGATGACCACATTCCCCACATGCCACTATTTCTACAGAGAATAGTGCCACTAACAAAAAGAAATGACAATCCATTATCTATACCAGTTGTTTGCTGAATTTTCATCCTGTGATAATCATCCAGAACTATTCATGACCCATCAAAAAACTAGCTTAATCCTACCATACCATGAGTGAACCTATGCACTCCAGAGTATGGTTCCTCTCTTACATGGAATGCAAAGACACGAGAATTACTGAGATCTTGTTTAAACACAAGAACTTTCAGAGATAAATACGTCAGTGCAAGTAGATGTTACTTTTCTCTTAAAAAGTATGCCTACTCAGTAAACTTCCTAATGATCATCAAAATAAGCTATAAAATATACCAATCAAAAAATGAGGATAAAAACAAATTTTAATGTGATAAGAATGGGCAAGACAAAAACCAAAAAAAATTAAACTAACTAAAAGACATAAAGAGATTTTAAGTATATCTCTTTGGATATACTTCTCCATAAATGAACATTAGAACAAACAAAAGACACAAGGTAAACGAAAAGCACCAACAACAAGCTTCTTCAAAGGAAAAATTGTTACAGTATATGCAGTCAAAACATGCAAAAGAGATCACTGATTATACAAACAAACAAAAGCTCACCAAACAAAACAGTCTGGATTTAAAAAACGGAAGGGTAGCTTTGAGTACTCTGCACTGTAACTGTAAGTAACTAAAAATCAAATCAGCACGTTAATGCCAAGTAATCAGGTTTCCAGATTAGAAATAGGCTTGCTGCTTATCAAAAAGGAATGAAATTACTGTCAAACATCAGAAAAGAATATAGGACTTCATTCACCCATTCATTTATTCACTCATTCAAACAAGTTTCCTAAATGCACTGTTTGTACTAACTACTCAGGCTCTCATGAACTTCACAGCAGATGGACTAATTGATGATTTGCACTAACAAATGAATAATTAAACACTAAAATCAGTAGGAAGGAAGTCACAAGCTTGAACACCTTTAAGAAATCTGACTAGATTTCCCTGAGGAGAGCACCCGGAAAAAAATGAAGCAGTAGAGGGGACAACTGGGAATGAAAAACATTGGGACACATCCTAGATTTTAGATTACACAACCACATGGACAAATGCTGTATTTACTGAAAACCGGGTTTGGAAAAGACAATCATTATCCTTGAATGGGTAATGTAAGAGATATCCAAGTGGAGCTATGCGAAAAGCAGTTAACTATGCACATCTAAAATTCAAAGAAATCACGCTAGAAACAGAGACTTTGATATACTATTCATAAATACACATATAACATATACTACAACTTTACTGTTTAACCCCACACACACATACAGTTTTAAGTGTATCTAGTTAGATAGATAAGTAGTTTCCATTTTTGACACCACACTCAACAACCTCTTCTTATGACTATCAAGTGTCCACACTAAGTGAAAACTGACAAATTCCCAATGTGTCTCCTCTTAGTCATCCATCTCATTATCATATATTCTTAGAAATGTCACAATTCATTTCTTCGACTATCAACAAGCAAGAACAGAAATAAAATCCATGAAGTAAAACAGTAACAATGTTTCTGAGCTAGAAAAAGGCAGGCATAGAGATTAATAAATGAATAAATCTGATACTGTCAAATGTTCAGCCATGACTCTATTAATTGGATCCCAAGATTCCTTATAGCTTCTCTCGCTGTACATGTCCTGAAAGCACACGGAAAGCAATGTAGATAATACAAACTGGACAGACTCCCGAAGCTGTTGGCAGCACAGAGCAGCCAGCACTGGGGTACAGAACCCTAAGAGATGGAGGGAAAGCCCATTCTCCTCTCAGCTGCTCTTCAAAGGCATGAGGGTTATGACTAGCTATAAAGAAACCCTACTTTTATTTATTTTAACATTTATAACCTCTAAGTGAAGATGAAAGAATGAAAATTGATGTGAGAAAATATTTAACTACCAGACTATCTAGGCACAGATAAAACCTATATTCAATATGAAGCAGTGAATTCTAATCAGTTTTCCTTAGTTTTCTATGGACTCCATCTAATTATTGGAATAAGCCATTCAATGGATAATAATTCCTGAATAAAAGCCCAGGCACTGTCACTCAGGACGGGATTCTAAGTGTCATTTCACCTGTGAGTACCCTGATATTTTTTTCATCAATAAAATGAACTTTCTGAAACAGATATTTCAGAGTATTTTATCAGTAAGAGTTTCACTGAAAATTATTCCTTCTGAGTTGAAGCTGAAACAATGACAGCAGACAGTTACTGAGCATTTTAATACTGGCCAACACCTCAAACACAGTTCTCTCAGCACTACCGAATATCAATCAAATCTTTCTTCCACTGGATACTCCCTTCATAATTTCTTTACCTTCATTTCCAAATGGAAAAGTTAAATAAACAGCCAGTTTTCATACTACCTTCATGTAATTGTGAGCCACAAGAGGGCAATCAGGGACCCTCCTACACCTGTACTAGGTAGCATGCTTAGTGCAAGGCTCAGAGCAGGTACACAAGCACCAAGAGAAAGGTTCACCAAAAACAGAACAGCAACCCACAGTATTTATTTTATTAACAAATGAACTCTTTTACTTCTACTATTTCTAAAATAATAGAAAAGGGTTCTAGATGTAGTAAGGAATAAAGGAAGAAGTCTAGGCTAGAGTTCGAGTAACATGGAGGGTGCGGGAAAAGTTTTGTCTCCTCCTGGCTACTTCCTGCTCTCCGGATAAAAGACAAACCACGTATTTTGGTCTACACGCATGAGCCCAATTCTAAGCTGACAAAAGGAAGACTGCATCCCAGACACTAAGAACTGGATGGCGGGGGGCACTGCAGTAGTGCGTGTTTGCTGCCAAAGCACTCAAAGAACTGGCGCTAACAAATAAGTGTAATATGTAGCTTTACTCTAACTAGGGTTATCTCCATGGTTTTTGTCTTCCTCTTATCCCTTTTTGCTTTTGGGTACAGAAATTTTAGAAAATCTCCACCTGACTATACTGAAGTAAGATTCAGAAAATCTCCACCTGACTATATAGAAATTGTAACTAGAAAAAAAATCTGTGTGCTTGGTGAGGGTACTTTTTTCAAGCTGTATATCAATAATGTCTAAAATTTTGCTTAGAAGTACATTTTAAATGAAGTTACAATTTTAATTGCTGATACAAAAACAATTATATACCACAGTGGGACACATAGGAAAAATATCTATAGCAGCCTTGCACCAGACTTAAGAATACACATATACAAAGATGTACAAGTATAAAATGGCATTTAAGCATGTTAAAACAATATGGTTGGAATACTTATGAAATGTAGATTCTCCTATCAGAAATCTCACATGAACTTTATTAAACTGATAAAATATCACAGTGTATACCTTAAATGTACACAATTTGTATAAAAACACATTATACTATATAGTATTTTCTAAGCATACAATAACACTCTACTAAGTTTCACTTAAAAATACATCACTTGCCAGGCGGTGGTGGCGCACGCCTTTAATTCCAGCTCTTGGGAGCCAGAGGCAGGTGGATCTCTGTGAGTTTGAGGCCAGCCTGGTCTACAAGAGCTAGTTCCAGCTACAGAGAAACACTGTCTTAAAAAAAAACAAAAACAAACAAAAAAAAAAGAAAAAGAAAATGCAACAGATGGAGCTAGAGAAAGGTATCCACGATGCACACCAATCTTAAAATTTTTTTCAGAAAGTGATAAAAGAAGTGCAGATGATTTTTCCTTTTTGATAGAATTCTTTCTAGATAATTTGTGTCCATACAACAAACATAGCCCTGTTTTAAGCAGAAAAGAAAAAAATGGAAAAAAATCATGTCTTAATAAACTCTAGCCACTAATCAATCAACCTAGTTGTGTGTAACAGCTTCCTTGGTAATTGAAACACACCATCCTGAAAGGAAACTCCTTAACCAGGAAGATAAACAACTCATAACAGTTTCAGGAAATCCCTAAAACTGACCAGATTCACTAGACTTCTTTGCCAGAATATGCAATAAAAGCTGAGAATCCCTTGCAGACCTAATAAGCCAAGCCTTAACCGGCTTCGTAGAGGAAGCAGAAGTCAGTGAAGCTGCCTGGAAGAGATTTAGAACAGAGCCATCAGGAAAGGACACCCTTCAACTGCCAGCAGGCTGTGTAGTACACTCCAGGTTCTCAGCTTTTGTGAGCTGTCACCCATTCTGGGGTGGGCTTTGGTGATTCAGCTATCATTGAGTCATTTTTGCTCCTGTTATATAACATGTCACCCATATAGTAAGTAACCCCAATAAAACTCATGGTTCATCAGGCTGGACTTTGGTGATATCCATGACTTTGGTCTGTTATAGTAATCCTATTTGGGGTGTGTAGACAAGTGTGTTGCATCTTCCCAGGAAAAATTTTGCCACACAATGCTAATTCAAACTGGATCAGACCTAAAAACCTCCTTCCTGTGGTCCAGTTTCCATGGTACCAGAAAAATCCTTTACAAGTCACCAAAGGAGGGAAGCTGTGACACCTATGAACCACAATGACCGGCATGATGAGATATCCATAAAGATGTAGTAAGTGGCACTCACATGTCAGTGGTAACCAAGAGTGTCTGATTAGACTTATGGCCCCCTCAAAAAAGGGAAATAATGCCTGAAAATATATGTAGATTCCCAAGGCTAATGAGGCCATCGACCTTAGAAAAGAATCTATTAACATTATTTTGTTAGATCAGCATAATTCCTTACTATATTCTAAATCATATCTCTATACACACAGATAGGCAAAGCTACTAACAACCGCCATCAAAGAAGTTTTGTTTTTACAGCAAATGGAGGCCATCACAAAACACCACAAATGGACACAATGCAGAATCAACAGACTGTGGGAGTCCAGCCCACATCTACATCACAGTTCCTGTATCTATGGCTCAGAGAACAGTACGGAAGATGGGGTAGAAAAATTTTAGGAGTCAGAGGACTAGGAAGTGGCTACTAAGAAAGGGAACTCTCACAGGATTCCACCCCTCGATAAAGAAGCACAGGCAATTAATAGGTGCAGAAAGAAGGAAAAATTAGCCTTTTGCAGGGCTAAATCCCCTAAGTTATCCAATGTAAAGGGATCAGCCCTGAAATGCACAAGCAACAAAATTAGACTTAGCAGGTTGTATCTTTACATTTATGCATACATGTATGTAACAAAAAATAGTTTAAGGAAGCTATTAATGAGAGAAAGTGAGGAGGGAGATATGGAAAAACTGGAGGGAGGGAAACTGGACTACAGGAAGGAGACAAAAGGGGAAAGTGATGATGTACTTATATTTTAATTAGAAATGTATTTTAGAAAGTATGCTTCCATAAATATTAGACTTATCCTATAAGTATAATTTAATATTAGCATGCTAAACATTTTCAATAAAACTTAGTTTCCCCTACATCTTTACCAAGAAAGAAAGGAGAACACTTTCCTAAATTGACTTGAATATATTACCCCATAATTTGGTTTCTCACTACTTTTCAATGGAGTCATATATAGCCTCATGATCAAGAGGAAAACCCTACAAGGCATTTTCACAGATGACTTGGTTTCTCAGTGGATAGTAATTTGGCACAGCATGAAATGACAACCTATTATTACTTTAATAATTAAGGTCAATGGGATTACTTTGCATGCTCAACTTGGGGATCCCCAACATCTGAAGGCCCTTACTCCACCTCAAACCAACAACTAGACAAAACATCATGATAATCTAAACAAAAGCTGATGTCACTTTTAAAAGAACAATAATGCAATACAAAAGTTTAAGTTATATAACCTTTTAAAATGAGCAAAAAGCTAACCTCATACCTCATTAAGGTAGGTCATCTCTGAACTCTAATACTCACTTGATTGAGTGGTAGGTTTTATCAGTATGCATATGGATCTTAAATAGAAAACTTAAGTTCACATACAGTTTACTGAAACCACATTAACTCTCTGCCACAATAAGACTTAATAGGAGTACACCAAGTGTCTCATATTCATGACTCACTATCACCAGAAAAACCAGTTTGCATTCAGTTTACTCAGTGTGCGAGCTTCCTATGTGTGGAAAGAGTTTCAGCACAAGCAAAAGAAACGTGACCTATATAATAAAAAGTGAGAAGCTCTTCTTGAGTCTGATCATGTCACTGTCTTATAAAAGCTAGGATACTTCAACTTATTGTACCTCTTCCAAAAATACAGCCTCAAGATCTATATCAAGGCAAAGCCCTAAAAGTATCTGACTGTTTATTAAAAAAATTCCCTGGAATAATGTTATTGTCTCAATATGTCTCTACACAAAATAAACTCAATTTAGCATGCAGTGCTTACAGGATGATGAGTTCTCACAAACACTGGAAACACAGTTGTTAAATACTCTGTATTCAAGAGCCTACAAACTAGTGGAATAAATAAACTATGATATAGGATGTATACAGAATACTGTAAGTATTCATCTCCTGGGATTATTTATATGAATCACAGAGAAGAGAAAATTGAGTAGTGTCTTCTCAACCAACTCAAGTAGCAAATAAATACAATTCTAGATGCATATGCTGGATGGTTTCGTATACTATGGTATACTATGGACAAAGAATTATAAGATGATATACAGTGGACCACACATCATAGGGTGTAAAACAATAACAGTTTTTGAGTACTTTTAATCACAGAAGCAACATAATCCAACATGTAAAATATTGCTCTAGCAATAGCAGAGGTAAAGGAGAGCATGAAAACAAGTGGAACAGCGGTAAGATTGTAGAGGCATCAGCCTCTGGGGCAGTAACATTCTGAATACAATACCATTAGAATAAAAAGTGATGAATGGGGCCTGGGAAATGGCAGGACTAAAAACAGTAGTTTCCCCAATATTTCACCCCAGATGACTGTGATAACAGTGATACTAGGAAACTTAGAAACACTGTAGCTATGACTTATAAACATCCACAGCTTCAATTATTTAAAAAAAAAAGAGAGATCTGCCTTTTTAAATCCTTAATCACGTTAAATTATTTTAGAATAAATGTTTTTGTTCATTATAAAGAATCATAATTAAAAAGAACCGGAGGTGGTGGTGCATGTCTTTAATCCCAGCACTTGGGAGGCAGAGGCAGGTGGATCTTTGTGTGTTCGAGGTCAGCTTGGTCTACAGAGTGAGTTGAGGACAGGCTCCAAAGCTACACAGAGAAAATCTATCTTGAAAGAAAACAAAAACAAAAAAAAAATAAATAAAAATGAACCAGATTTTAAAGTATGTCCTATATGACTTAAAATCATACTTATAATAAAGTTGAAAAATACTCTAAATAAATGGTGTCTTTATCATGACTCCCATTACTTAACTGACAGAGCCCACTTACTGATCTTGACAAGGCCAATTCCTTCCAAGATAGCAGGTTATTCATAAACCAGCCATTAGCCAAAGATTTGAAAGGTTCTCTAAGTACTAAAAAATACTATGTCATTTGCCTAAAGCACTTAAACAAGGTGCAAAGAAAATGTTCCAGGTACCCTTGGCAAGATTACAAGATCTTTTCCTAATAGGTCTTTTAACTGGGAAGGCAGGGACTTTGAGGACATGTCCTCCAGACATTAAATGTGCAGTATATCTCACCTACCCACTCATTTCTACTCCACAACATCTTAAACAATGAGTGTACACTGGTAGGATCAAACCACTAGCCAGGAATTTCCGCCTATGACTCAATCACATGTTCAAAATGTATTCTTCATTTTCAAACAAAGTCTAAAGGAAAGCACATGAGTATGTGTTCTCTGTACAGCTGTCATGTATGTTTTTTCATCTTCGTAAGAGGCTAATAAATGATGGTAAGTGCTCACCTGACTAGGTACAAATGCTACTCGATACCTAAAGCAGAAGGGTAAACCAGACAATAACACAATCCACTAATATTACTAAATTCCCTAAATAGTATTCAGAAGTATCTGATTTCTGAAGAAAGGAACAAAACAGAAAAGTAAATGGAGCAAACAAAGCTTGAAGAACATCATGGTTTAGATTCCAGCTCTGACAACTGTGAGCTTTTATATGCCACAGTTTATCTATAACCTATAACTACATGCTAAGTCCTGTGAGATAAAATTAAATCAGTGCTTATCAAATAAAATTTATCCATGGCCCCATTCTAAACATTCAGGAGTGTGGTCCAGGAATGTGAATGCCTTACCAATTGCAAGGATTATCCTTACATATCAGCAGCACAATTGAGAAGTCACGGGAAAGAAGCCATATATATAAATATATATATATACATACATACACATATACTGGTGTGTTAGTGCATAATTATGCATATGAGCACCCTAGAACAAGCATTTAAATGTTCAGCAAATGCCTGATGTAATTATTATAATTGTATTATCAACAATTATTTTGAAATTTAAAAAGAGCCTTTTGAAAAAGGATTACAAAATTTGCATAAACCTCTCACCAAAAATAAACTTAAAAGTATACAGCTATGATGGAGGACTCTCATTGGCTAATAAAGAAACTGCCTTGGTCCATTTAATATGCCTGCCCTTAGGTGGGTGGAGTAGACAGAACAGGAAGAAGGAAGTGAGGTAGATGGCTCATTCAGATGCCATGCCTCTCTTCAGAGAGCCAGATGCCATGAAGCCAGCCACCAGGTCAGACGTCCTGAATCTTTCCCAGTAAGACACCACTTCATGGTGCTACACAGATTATTAGAAATGGGTTAAAGCAAGATGTGAGAATTAGACAATAAGAGGCTAGAAATAATGGGCCAGGCAGTGTTTAAAAGAATACAATTTATTGCCGGGCGGCGGTGGCGCATGCCTTTAATCCCAGCACTCGGGAGGCAGAGGCAGGCGGATCTCTGAGTTCGAGGCCAGCCTGGTCTACAAGAGCTAGTTCCAGGACAGGCTCTAGAAACTACAGGGAAACCCTGTCTCGAAAAAAAAACAAAAAAAAAACAAAACAAACAAACAAAAAAAAAAGAATACAATTTGTGTGTTGTTATTTTGGGGCATAGGGCGGCGGAAAGCCTGCCCACAGCTCATCACTACACAGCTATACCGTTTCAGAGAAACTCGGAGATGACCAAAGTGAGATTCCACATAAAAGACAATGCCATTTTGCACACAACTTAAAATGCAACAACAGTTTAAAATTAGTTCTATGTTGTATTTTTTTTATAAAAATTTGTCCGGTTTGATCACATGCTCATTCAGTCCCAGTCCAGCTGGCTTTGGTGAGCTCTCATTAGATCAGGCACACTGTCTCAGTGGGTGGACCAACCCCTCGTGGTCCTGACTTCCTTGCTCATCTTCTCCCTCCTTAAACTCTTCAACTGGACCTCAGTCCAGAGCTCAGACGTAGGTCTCTGTCTCTATCCATCCATCACCAGACGAAGGTTCATATTCATCTTTTTGGGTCTGGGTTATCTTACTCAGGATAGTGTTTTCTATTTCCATCCATTTGCATGCAAAATTCAAGATGTCATTGTTTTTTACCACTGAGTAGTACTCTAATGTGTATATGTGACGAGCATGTGATCAAACCAGACTCTCTGAATGTGCTGACAATGGGGGTTGACTGAGAAGCCAATGATAATGGCACTGGGATTTGTTTCTACTGCATGTACTGGCTTTTGGGGATCCTAGTCTGTTTGGATGCACACCTTCCTAGGCCTGGATGGAGAGGGGAGGGCCTTGGAATTCCAGGGGGAGGGAGGAGAGTGAGGGGAGACGAAGGGAAATGGGAGAAGGGGAGGAAGTGGAAATTTTGAATGGTATTGTTTATAAAGCAATAAAAATTAAAAAAAAAAAAACTTGTCTAAGCCAAGTTGCTCAACCACAAAACGGATCCCTTATTTTTCAGCATTCCTAAACACATATGAGAGTATCAATAGCAACAAACATCTAAAATCCAGAGGAGAATACTTATCTTGGGTTATTATTTATAAATAGTGTCTTTTTCTTCTTTAAAAAAAAGTGTTAAACCCTTCAATTAATTAGTACTTCCTATGAGAATCATCTAATGTATGGGCTGATATAACACACACACAAACACACATGCATGCATGCATACTTAAAAACATCTTAACTACTCTCTCATACCAGCATTGGATATACCTCAATGTTCTATCAAAAACACTGTATTATTGTTCAAAACTTCCTTTAGCAAAAATTCGACTAAATTACATACAAATTTTACTTAAATGTGTTTTTAGGCTATTTCTATCACATTTATGAATGTGGGATAATTTCAGAGAATTATTAGAGCACTGAGTACTTTTTCTAAATTTAGATACTAAAAAAATAAATTTTAAATTAAAAATTTTAAAGTAACACTGACAGATGTTACTGGGTTTTATTTGTCACTAAGTTTACTTTCCACATACATCTTACTAAGATTATAGAAATCAATGAGCTGGCCGGGCGGTGGTGGCGCACGCTTTTAATCCCAGCACTCGGGAGGCAGAGGCAGGCGGATCTCTGTGAGTTCGAGGCCAGCCTGGTCTACAAGAGCTAGTTCCAGGACAGGCTCTAAAAAAGCTGCAGAGAAACCCTGTCTCGAAAAACCAAAAAAAAAAAAAAAAAAAAAGAAAAAAAAGAAATCAATGAGCTAATTAAACAGATTGCTGGGTGTATTATGTAAATAATGTTTGTATCCAGTTATGTGAGTATCCAGTTATCAATTTTTTATAAAGTAAAAAAACTCTTCTAGACTTCTAGTGCGAAACATCAGCAGAAAATAAACAAACCAGCAAGCATCTGATAAGATTTAATGATAAAAAGAATTGTTCTTATCATTAAAATACCAGATTTTAGTATTTTCTTTTATCAGGTTTTATCATTTAGCCTGCTAACATCAGAAAAACACAGTTAAACCAAGAAACCCAGAAGGCTCAACGTATTCTAAAGAGTTTAAAGAAATACAGTAAAAATCAGAATTTAAAGATGGCTCAAGGAAGTATAAACAAAAGTTATCAGCTTTCTTGAGCATGTAGAATATTAGCTACTTCCATGAAAAGTCTATGTAGCACTAGACCAATGACAGCACTCTAAACAACAGATCACAAAAAAAGTTCAGGGAGTTTAATCTGATTACCTAGTACAGCTGTTTTCATAAATATTTCTGAAGTGAGTGAAAATCAAAGACTTTTTAAAAAAAATTTTAGGGTTCAATATACATTTGCTATGCTGTAACAAATCAACACATCTGAATTACCAGTAATACGTTGTAAGAAATATTTCTCAGAACCTCTTACCTAAAAGAGCTTTACAAATATATATGTGTGTGTGTGTGTGTGTGTGTGTGTGTGTGTGTGTGTGTGTGTGTGTGTATCTCCTTTATATATAGCCTCCTGTTTCCACACTTTCTTGGCTAACTTTCTGGATCAGTTCTAATAGTCAAAGGGTGTTTTGGCAAAGGGTATTTAAAAAGGCATCAAATATGAATAGAGAATAGTAAGGAAAAGACAAAGGAGGTTTCGATCCGAGACTACGTTTTCATCATTAATTACTTCAAGATGCAAGCAGAGACCATTCCATACTTAAAGCACTGGAAGAACAGTGTGACTGCAGAGGAGAGTAGGGAGGTCTGCAATTAGCTATAGTTACCACAACAATAAACGTTCCAAAATGAACTCAAAAGGAAATAACTGGCTAACATGTTACTGTGTTATATATACCTCAGTTAACACTACTTTAAAATATAAAATGCACAACAGAGAATATAGGACAATAACTTACTTGAGTAGGAACAAGTACTGGAGGGTAGGCCATCTTGTGATGTCTATACACCCAAAATGCACAAATGACAATCCCTGCAATTAACATAAGTGGTACCAAGGAATACAGCAAGATGTTGTAATAGGGTGGCTTCGGTGTAACAGGATTTGAAGTGGCTGTGGAAGAGGGAAGAGGAAATGGTTCGGATTTGGTCTACAATTCTATCATACGTATAAGCATAGAGTCAGATTTGGGGGGAAATAAAATATAAGAAAGTAGTAGTAAAACAAGCATGATTTTTTACTTACGCTGTGTGACTTCCATCTCCGGAAAATAAGAGAACTTTTCATTACACATATTGCCCTCACAGCAACAAAAGTACACTTCAGGGCTGTCTTTTTTTTCTATACAATCAGTCCTGTTTGAAAAAAAAAAAAAAAGAAAGAAAGAAACAGAATAATTAACACCAATATTATTACACTAACCCTACAACAGATGTGTTTCTTCTACGACAGACGTTCAAACTGAAGATATTTGTTGAGTATCCAATTATCAATTCTTTAAAGCAAAAACACTTTCCTAGACTTCTGGTATGAAGCAGCAGCAGAAAATAAATAAATAAACAAACCAGCAAGCATCTGGGTTTATGAAGATCACACAGACTAAGACAAGTGCTTTAATGTGGTTTGTAATGAGCAATCTAAGGTAACTATCTTCTTTGATTTTTCAATTATTAGAGAAGCTTGAGAAGAACATAAAGCCAGTGAGGCAATTTAGCCTAGGAGTTGCATTTGCTCATGGGAAATGGAACTTACCCATTTTGTGAATATTAAAAACTGAAAACTAGATATAAATCTAAATAAATGTACACATACATTAAATGATGTGAGCTTGTATCTCATGAATGGAACATATTTCAATATCAGAGACCCAAACTAGTTTTGGGAATGTCATGTTTTTCAAAGTAGTAGATTTACAATTCCTGAACAGATAAGCAAGGTTGTGATTTTAAAAATAAAAATGCAGAGAATATGAACAAACACATAGGACCTTATACCGTGGAGTGATCACAATCAGGCTGACTAAATTAAAATACAAAGTAGCGGCCTTCTATACAGGAACTAAGTCATTAAAAAGACAGAGTTAGCCTCGAGAAACAAGTTCCATTCAACCACTAAGAAACAGCTCTATCTATTTGTCCTCTTTAAAGCGACTTTAAATATCAATGAACCTAAAGACACAGCACACAACTGCACCAAGGTTTTGTGTGGCATTAAGCACAATATGGCTGAGACAACTCCAGAGAAGAGTTGAAGATGCTTGTGTGTTTACCAGCATCAAACTCTAAATAGAATCTATTAACGTCTACTTAGAAGAAATTAAAAGGTAAGTGAAAGTTGATTTCATAATTTATAAGAAACATGTAATTCAAAAATTAATATTTAGTCATGTCTCTAAGAACAGAAAAGAAATACACTTAGACTAATTCAAGAAAATTTCCTTTCTCTTTTCTTACTATCCTTATTTGTTTCTTTAATCAAATTCAGAGCATAAAAATAGTATTCATGGGTTTCTATATTAGCATTTGATCCCTAGAATCAAAACAGGTGTAATGCACTCAGTGAGGCTCCAATAAATGATTCACTAAGCATTTCACCACTGCCTGGTTCTCACATAAGTAAAACACTAGGTTTAGAGGTCACTATACAAACGTGTATATGGATATGTATTCACATACACACACATACACAGCTTCTTGATATGAACTAATAAAAGATCAGTTAGAAAAAAGATATTTTTTCTAGTATTTTCCCAACCCCTTTTATAATACCAAATTATCATTTGGTTATACAATTCTATTAGTAGAATCAGTAAGAGTCAGCAAAATGCAGGTAAAAAATGAAAGTATAGATAAGTAATTCTTGGAAAACTTACAGAGTTAGAAGCCTAACCCAAATACTAAATATATATCTAAATGATTATGTTTCAATATCTCATGAAGTGGAGCTAATTTAATTTTCTCAATTTATTCAATGCCTAGGGTCACATATGGCTAAGCAATCAATTGCAGGTAACTGAGACACCTAGAAACAGATAGAGTGGTCAGCAGATACAGCACAATTTTGGGGGTCCAAAAGTTGGTTACCTAGGACTCTGCAGGCCCCTATAGTGGAAAAACTGTGGCCCAGGCAGAAAAATGGTTATCAGTCCAATACTGATGTCCCTTCCTATAGAAGGGAAGTACTCCTACAGAGAGATCAAAAGTACTCAATAACATGGCCATTTATCTTATTTCCAGTAGAAAACAATTTAAAGAAGACCTATTAAAGAAGATATAGCTTTGTATGAGTTTTTAGTTCTGATACAATTTAGTTCTGAATGTCAAGTTAAACGTCTCTTGTGGTAAAAAAACAAAGGTCTGCCTACTTTGCAAGACAAAAAGGGGTGAGGGAGAAGAGCAATTTCTTCCAGAGATATAAAGAAGGAACTGAATGGAAATTAAATACTGCAATCAAGCATCATTCCTCTTTGAGGACAGACTTTTCAACACACATACTTTCTTTCAAAGTGATTTCTAAATTGACATTAAAGCTTATGATGCTAATATGATAGTAAAAAAAGTATTCATATAAGGGCTCTCACTACCTGTAGATTATTTAAAATATATCAAGTATAAAGCATAAACATGGCATGTTAATTAATTTGAAAGAAAGATGTCATTGGTTCATGTTATCATGGTCTTTGTAATTTCATCTTTAAAACAGCAAGAAACACTTAAGTAAAAATCCATGCATTGATATTTCCTTTCTCAAGGTGGGACAGATGGGAAAGTCACTGAGCTCCATCATAAAAATTCATACATTCTTACCTGTCATAGCAGTTGATGTCATCCAGCCAACAACCTTGCTTCACTATTTCTATGGAACCAGAAATATTCTTCCAGGTAGCAAAACAATGTCGCCGTTTATCTTTATCACCATAACAAGGCTCAACACCAGTCTGATTGGTTCTGTCTCTTTCCCAATTAGCATTAAAGAAAAGACACTCCTGAGTTTCTGATCTACCGAGTATAGCACCTGTAAGATAACAGAACATCTTAATGTAACTATACGGCTCTTAATATCTATGCTCTGAATAAGGCAGCCACTTAAGGCGCTCTTGCAAGTCCCCTAGTGTTGCAGCTTTGCATTTATGTTACTAGGTTAATCCCCATACTTTAAATATAAAAATAACCACAATCATCTGAATGAGCCACATATATTACAAGATTTCTCTTGACAATGTCAGCTTCATTTAATTTAAAAACACACAAAAAATAGCAAAATTGTTTGCAACCCTCCCACAGACCTTTTTTTAAAAAATATTTTGTACGACAAAAGAGAATCTAAGCAAACAATTCTCCTGTATAGTGAGGCTGTAGTTCCCTCAACTCTGTAGACTAAAACAAAGCAGGGCCATGCAGACTTTGGAATCCAGCAGGTGTGCTCTCAATAGTGAGTCTCTTAAGTAAAGCAATTTGCATTAATATGCATCCTCAAGGGTAAAATTTTAATCTGTTGGTAAAAACAGGTGTTGTGGAAGACCTGTACCTGAACTACAATGTCATAGTGAGGTCTTGTTAATATTAACAAATGTGACCATTGAATTCTAAATAGTGAAGTGAACTAACATCCAGAAGATCCATATAATTCAGAGAATCAATAGTTTCTAAAAAGAATTAATGTGATGTTACAAAAGCACTCATGTGTAAAAACCCATTAAAGGTGAAAGGCAGCTCACCAAAAAAAGAGACTATACTTCTTGAATTTTGGTATTATATCAAAGAAAACTACAAACATTTAAATAAATTATTCCTCTTCTCTAACTACATAACTGTGTATGGCTAGATGAAAATAATACAACAACCAAAGTAACATAAAACAGCAGCTGAATGAAGAAACAGATAAAGAATCCCACTGTTTCTACTAAGCCAATTACGAAAGTTACAAAAAAAGTCACATTTCTTTTTGCTTTAGAAAATATTTTTCATAAAGATTTCTTTTTTTACTAACAGAATAAAAAACACTTGCTATTTTTAAACAAATTGCCATTTTAAAATATCTTCGTTTCTAACATGGAAAACATACAATCTACATTCAAAAAAATTCTTTGGAGCAGTTGTGTTATGGACAGGAAATATCGGTCCGAAACGCTCATATGCTGAAGATTTGGTTCCCAACTGGAGGCATTATTGAGAAGTGACTAGATATTGAGGTTTCTGACCTAATCAATGAGTTAATCCCATAATGGAGCTTGTAGGAAGTAGGTCACTTCTCCCCAGTCCTCACTCTATTTCCTGTCTACCAGGAGGTGGGGGTTTGACTGGACAGTTACGATGTTCAAGTGGCTGAGACAATGAAACTGGGATCCAACATAAGTCTTTTAAGTCACTGATGGTCGTGTGCTGTCCTAGCAACAATAAACTAACGAGTTCCTTAATTTTATGAGCCTAAGTCTTGAGAGCAGCTGTTGTACAATTACTAAGAGAGATGTACTTATGAGTTTGTAGTGTCTATGTGCAGAAATGCTGTCATAAGGTGGCATACTGCAGACTACACTGACAACCATGTCATCTGCATTCTATACAAGGACTGCTACTACTATTTATCTGTACACATTAGCAGCCATTTTCTAAGCTACTTCTTTTCTGAAACTTCTTCAAAACATGAGCAAACCAATTTCTCTTGTACAAAATATTCTAAAAGCATGTACTGCCCACACTCTTATCTTAAAACAGGGATGGCAAACTTTTTTGTAAAGGTCCAGACAGTGTGTATTTTAGGCTTTGCAGGCCATATGGTCTGTTGCAACTACTCTGCTTGTGAAGTACAGAAGTATCCATAGACAGTAAATGAATGAACATAGTTTGTGTTCCAATAAAACTTTATTTATGCAAATTAAAAACTAAACTTTTTCAATTTTTGCATCTCAAAAATATTATCCTTTATATTTTCTCCAAACACTTAACGTAGAAATTCATTCTGGGATACATCTGGCTCACAGGTTGTGTGATTGGCAACTCTCTCTTAAAGCATTGCCATTATTATTCCAACAGGCTGGCTAATCTGCCTTTGATTTGCTAGAGTTGAGTGTCCTATGTATTTCTGTCCATTTAACTCACACAATAAATGGATGGATGGAGAGATAGATGGATGGATGCATGGATGGATAAATATATAGATGAATGAACACTGTGTAACTATTTTCAGTCTTCAAAGGAAGAGTCCACTGCAGCACAGGAATACCTTAAACTAATTATGACCAAAACAAACATGGCTTGTAGCCTTAGTAACAAATGGACTACACCTTTGGTTTCCAGTCAATGAAAAAGGTTTCCCTAAGTATTCTGCTGAGAGTGAGTCTGAAGATTTTCTGAAGAGAATTTTAGTACAAGAAAGGGGAAATATTCGTTCCTCCTAGTATAGACAAAAGACAAACTAATGATCACTTTAATCACTTTAATGTACTTCTAAAATTTATCTTTTAAAGTTAAATACATTTTCTGTGTAATTTTCTAGATCTAGATTATCATTTATTTTTTTCAGAGGTAAAGAAAATTGTTTATGAGGAAAACTGTGACAGTCTTCCTCACTCGTCCTAAAGTTGGTCTGTAATTAGTCTCTGTCTCATACATTCCATAACTAAACAATAAATAACATGATACTTATAGAAACAAACTAAATGTATCTAAATATATGTTTTTACACTCTAAAGTTCACACTGTGACTTCAAAGTGTAGTTCTATGAAAAGATGCTATTATTCAGATGCTATAGTCTAGTCTAAAGCTTTCTTAAACACTAAACCTTTATACCTAAGTTTATTCTACCAAAATAACTCTAAATATTTAAAACTATCATTTCAAAAAAAATTAAGTAGGCATAAAAGTCTGCATTTAAGGCACATTCTTAAATCCTGTTTCTTTCATTCTTGTAACTCAGTGTTACTTTCTATGTCTTATAAAAGAGATAGCTAAACAGTGTATTTAGGGGATATAGACATGGTACACATATTGCACACGCACCTATGTATACACACATGCATACTATATATTTATATAACCATGTATGTGCTTCTTTTCTTTTTCTTCTACAAATACTCAGGGAAGATCTAATGATCTTAACAACCCCTAGCTTAAAGACTGGCCTGAACCTACAACCTCTTCTGTGACTTTGAACAAGCAAACAAATCCTTCACTACCTCTTTCTACATCTATAAAATGAAACAGGCTCATTCTGGGTCCAAATTTTCTTCAGATCCATAATTCAGTCTAATTATAGTAAATCAGGAATTCTAGTCACAATCAACTATCTAAGTAACTTATGTAGTATTTCTGTATAGAGTACTTGTATTGATGACTAACGCTAACTGCTTCATTTTCTTACCACTAGGGAAAAAAATAAAACAAACTATAAACAGGACTCCTGAGACATAAAACACCCAATACAATGAATCAAAAATACTTTTCCATGAGAAAGGAAATTTCAAGTAAAAGATGGCAGATAAATAGAATTTGAGTTTTTATTCTGATACAAATTTTATATACAATCTCCTCCAGATACAACAAAAAAGATCCAGTGCTTCCTCATTCATTTCAAAGTTAAAATTAATTTTAAACAATTAATTAATTTCAATACAATTTTGAAATTGTAGTATACTAAAAGTAACAGCAGGCAAGGAAAAACAGACCTTCTTTTCACTAACTTGAACGCAAAAATTCTCAACAAAATTTTAATAAATTAAACCTATAATGTTTAAAAAAAAAAAGAGAGAACTAAGACACTACAGTCTTACTTCAGCTATGCAAGGCTGGTTCAGTGTTCAAACTTAACTCAATGCAGTCTACGAAACAAAGGAAATAAAAGTGAAAAATAGTATGACCACATACACCAAAACAGAAGAAGCACCAGACAAAATTTAACGCCCGTTTATAATAAAAACAAACAGCATACTAGGAATAGAAAAGAACTTCTTCAACGTTATAAAGAGGGTCTACCAAAAGCCCACCAATAGCATCATATTTAATGGTCACACATAATGAGGAAGACTTCAGGCTAAGATAAGAGACAAAGCCAGGTCATCTACTACACTGCTCTTAATCATTTACTTAAGATAGACTGAATGTTCTGATTTCTGATACAAAACAAGAGACAGAAATTATGGGTATAATGCTGAGAAAAGAAAAATAAAACTGTACTTTCAGATGATATTACTTTTCTAAAAATTTCCAAGAATTTTAATTAAAAGGAAATCTGCTAGAACTAATAAGTGACAAGATAAGAACAAAACCAGTTGCTCTTCTACATACTAACAATGAGCAAAATGAAAAGGAAGTCTAAAAAATTCAAGACAAGATACATTTTATGTAAAGAAAATAAAATATTTAGAAATTATCATAATCTAACAAAACTCAAGTGTTGTAAAATTGTTAAATGCTAATGGAATAAGAGAGTCAAACATTTGCTAAGAAATCCAATTTTCATATATTAGAAAGTTCAGCATAACAAAGATGACAGTTCTCCCTAAATTTATGTTATGTGCAGCTTTATTTAAATTCAATCAAAATCTCCATAAACCTATTTGTAGACATAAACCAGGTTATTAGAAAATTGTTTTTTAAAAAATACAACTGGAGAGAAGTCACTAATCACTTTTCTAATGTTAAGATTTACAACGTGGCTAAAAACATCAGGACAGCGTGATAGATAGTACAGAAAGACTCCAGACATGTGTGATGCAGACAAAAAGCCAGAAATAGATCCAAGCAAACCAGACCACTTTTAATAAACGAACAAAGCAATGCAATGAGGAAAGATAGCTTTTACAATAATAATTGCTGAAGGGATTATATACTCTCTGTAAGCAACTATACATTTAAAGAATCCCTTCCATCACCATGGTCAACTTAGCAGTTCCTAAAAGGCCAGCTATTTCGGGAAACTTTGCAGGCTAAATCTCATATATGTATCTATTTTCAAATTTTCTTCTGGTATAAATAGCAAAACCCTAAAAATCTGACCATCAGTACTTATTCGTTCTCTCAAGTGTTCACTGATCCAATGTAAAGTAATTAATATCTGTTGACTTATTTGTATAATTTAATATTTACTATAAAAACCCTCAAATACAAAAACTGTCAAAAAGTATCTTTTACTCTTATTGTTTTTGTGTTTTTACAGTTCTGAGGAACAAATCTAAGGCCTAGCACATGCCATTGAGCTGTTTTCCCTGGCCCTATTTGCAGATTCTAGTCAGTCTGTGTGTGCACGTGTGCATTCACGCATGTATGCACGTGTTCGTGAATCCTTTTTCATGTCAGGATGTTACTGAAATTTAGATTTTAAATCTATGAAGTAATGCATGTAAATTAACATGACTTACCCATTTATAATGTGTATATTATTTCAAAATATGCTCTAAGTGCTAAATGTGCACAACTTTTTTCAAAGAAAAATTAATTTATAAAAAAGGCATAAACAATCATGATTGGGAAAGCTACACTGCTGAAATGGCATATTTTCATTTAGAAAGGTAATAAATAGTGATGGCTGATGTGTCTTCTGTCAAACTGCCAGTTTTGACTTTGGTTTTTGAGATTGTGTGTGTGTGTGTGTGTGTGTGTGTGTGTGTGTGTGTGTGTGTATGTGTGTGTGCTGGCAAAAAATTCATTCATGACTAAAAACTCGTATCTAGCACAATACATGAGAGTCAACTTTGGTGAACTATTGCACAAAGGTATGTAGGTGCCCACATAATATCTAGGTATCACTAATATGAAATTGAGTAATTATTTAACTGTTTCATGCTTCTTCAACTTTATTTTCAACAGTTTCTGTTTGGTAAGCTTTGACTTTTGTGACATATTAATTAGTTAAAATGTGTTACTCTCAATATGAAAAAATATTTAACCGTTTTATAGAGCTGTATGGCCAGCAGTTCTGAGTAAAATAATACAAATGCACTCTTCAAAACATGCTTGCTGTAAGACTACCCATCTTACCTGCCCTCCAACATGCATGACTTAGTGAGTGATAAAAAGCAAAATATAATGCAACAACTGAATAAAATCTATCAAGTACCAAACAGGTGAGGTTGGAAGTAAAGTATCATTTGTGATTACAAATTGCATGCTATTTTTTTTTAAATTAAAAGCACTGTGGCCAATCAAAATTTTCCTACGTTTGAAACAACTCTAAAAAAAAAAAAGTTAGGCAACTTAAAAATCTGAAGTTCATTCCTAGACAAATAATACTTCCTGAAGTTATGAAGATGTTCTTAAAATACAAAAATAACATATATGCTAGAGCTGGACCTATTCTACTGAGCTACATGCCTACCCCTCTCAGAGACAGCCACTGATTTTAATCAGTTATATATGGCACTGGGGGTTACATGTTAAGTCTGTGCAGAAATACACATGTAAATTAATGTGTCTTAGCCATTCCACGATGTGCACATACTTCAAGACATGTGACATGTTGTGTCTCCCATAGGCAATTTAATCTACCAGAAAAAGTTAATGATGTTTAAAATATAATAATTTGAGAAGCAATCTCTATTTCCTTTTCACTGTTCCTGTCACTCTGGGGACGGACCAGAACTCAAGAGAATCAGCTAAGGAAGACAGATTGAAGAAACTGAAGTTTTTTCATTCAAACAATCTTATTGTACAAATTAAAAAATCAAACAGTATCAAAATATTCTGTGCAACACTATACAAATGAACAATTTTAGGATGTTCAACACATTAGGAAACCTTGTGTTTGAGTGTGTGTGTGTGTGTGTGTGTGTGTGTGTGTGTGTGTGTGTGTTAGAAGCACCACTGCTCTTCCAGAGAACCCAGGTTCAATTCCCAGCATCAGCATGGCTGCTAACAAATAACTGTACTTCCATCCCAGAGGTTCCGATGCCTTCTTCTGACCTCCTTAGACAGCACACAAGTACAGAGTTCACATATATAAATGCAGGCAAAATAGTCATACACATAAATAATTTAAAACTATCATAAATAAACAGAATACTAATGTTCAATATGAAATATCCCTAATTTTTCCCACAAATATTTTTAAATTTTTTGACGAACGTAAAATAGACAGGGCTAGTGAGATGGCCCAATGGGTAAAGGCTCTTACCACCAAGGCTGGCAACCTAAAGTCCATCCCTGGGGGCTTATATAAAAAAAGAAAACAGATATACAAATCTGTTTACCTAATTCTATTCAATGTATACTAAATTTGTTGATTTAGCTTTACATTTCAGAATGATAAAAAATATAAATTGTTTGACAAAACCGTCTTATTCAAGTGACATCTTCAGCAAGTGTTGTCTACTACTTTCACTCTGAACCACCTACAGCAGCCACCTCACCTCCTCACCACCTCACCACCTCACCACCTCACCTCCTCACCACCTCACCTCCTCACCTCCTCACCTCCTCACCACCTCACCACCTCACCACCTCACCACCTCACCTCCTCACCACCTCACCTCCTCACCTCCTCACCACCTCACCTCCTCACCTCCTCACCACCTCACCACCTCACCTCCTCACCACCTCACCTCCTCACCACCTCACCACCTCACCTCCTCACCACCTCACCCCCCTCGCCTCCTCACCTCCTCACCACCTCACCTCCTCACCTCCTCACCACCTCACCTCCTCACCTCCTCACCACCTCACCTCCTCACCACCTCACCACCTCACCACCTCACCTCCTCACCACCTCACCACCTCACCTCCTCACCTCCTCACCACCTCACCACCTCACCTCCTCACCACCTCACCTCCTCACCTCCTCACCACCTCACCTCCTCACCTCCTCACCGCCTCACCTCCTCACCACCTCACCTCCTCACCTCCTCACCTCCTCACCTCCTCACCACCTCACCACCTCACCACCTCACCACCTCACCACCTCACCTCCTCACCACCTCACCTCCTCACCAGGGTAATCTTCACTTTCATTTGAGTTGTTGTTTGGTGAACAACATTTTAAAAATCCCATTTAACATTGTCACTAAAAAGTTCTTTCAATGGAAGGCTCTATCTATCCACATAACGCGAAGAGCTTAACTGTTCTATGAACAGTGTGATCTCCATAACTACAGGTCTGAATCCAAAATGCTCCAAAGTCCAGATGTAGCATCACAAATAAATAGAGAAACGCGGGTGAGAAAGAGGTACGTTTCTGCAATCCCAACACTCCAGAGGCTGAGACAGGAAAACTGGAAGTTCAAGACCAGCCTGAGCCTCTCAAGAAGATTTTATCTTTTTAAAAGAGTGGTGTTTTAAAGATGCATCAAAAAACAATGACTAAGCTGCGCTGAAATAGAGGTGGGGGAACCTCCAAGAGCCACAGTAAACTAATCCCATGATAAACTACGGGTCTCTTAAGTCCACACTGACAAATGTCACAGGCATTGAAAGGACTGACACATGACACAGAGGCCAAGCCTATGCTTTACTCAGTTCTGTAACATAGCAAAGTAAGACCAGAGGTTTGATTTATTGTGTTAGGTAGCTGTCTGCTTCTAAATGTTTGTCTTGTACTTCTAAGATGCCAATGCTTATTTCCAAACTTCCCTGCTTCTCTGTTAAACCTTCATGGCTTAGTCTCACTGTCCAGCATAAAACATAGCTTTAAATAAGACACAACAGGAAACTGTTTTAGCCTATAAATGCATACCTGGGGGATTCTATCTATAAAGGCCTAAGTCAAGACATAAGAATCTACAGTTCTCTGGCAATCTTTCAAAGGATGATTTATATCAAAGAGCTAGCTAATCAAGTTTTATCAAGTCTTTAAAAGGAGATTTCTAATATGAGATGTTCATCTTTGGGGAATGGACTTGTGTTCTACATACAATATCCTGATTAAAATTCATAAGCTATTTTTAAAATGCACAATAGTGAAAATTGTGTATAAAAGAGATAAAGTGTAAATTCTCAGAATCATAACAGAACCTTTTTGATGTTTTCCCCCCCTTGGAAGATGTAGATCTTTTGTGCTGTTGTTGTTAAACTCATCAAGCCTCTGTAAAAAAAGAAAGAGAGAGGGAGAGAGAGGGGGAGAGAGAGAGAGAGGGAGAGAGAGAACGAGTGGATGAAGGTGAGCATGGCAGAGACAGAGGGGTAGGGCAAGAGCGACAGTGATGGAGACTGAGGTGAGAACAAAAGTAAGGGACAAGGGAGAGTGAGGATGAGAGCGAAGGTGGAGTAGAGGTGACTGTGGTGATCTTGAGAGGAATCACTTCTGCCTGTGAAGGTAACATGCAGCACCACCCTAAGGACCAATGTAGGCAGGGAACACAAAAGGTACGAATGAACACTTCCCTCAAAGTACTATCTATCAGCTTAAAACTGCAACCGAGAGGCTGGTGGCTCAGCAGTTAAGAGCACTAAGTGCTCTAGCAGAGGACCTGGGTTCCATTTCCAGCACCCAAATGGTGACTCACACCATCTGAAACTCCAGTTTCAGGGGATCCAACATACTCTTCTACATTTTTTAATTCAAGGCACAAATGTGGTGGTTCACAAACACACACATGGGCAAAATATCCATACACAGTAAAATATAAATGCATGTATAGATGACAGATGTATGGATAGATAGATAGATAGATAGATAGATAGATAGATAGATAGATAGATAGATGATAGAATCATCAACAACTTTTTCTATCTTTAAAACTACATTTCTTTAATTTTCTAGAAATTTTCAAAATTTCTAGTGGTCAAAAACTGAGTAACTAAAAGCCCTGACATGACATTACAAACTTGTTAGCGAGGGAATTGAAAGTTCAAGGCAAACATGGCTTTCATAGTGAGACTTTATCTGAAAGAAGGCAGAGATAGGGAAAAGAAGGAAGAAGACGGTGGGATGCAGGAAGAAAGGGACAGAAGAAGGGAGAGGGAGCGGGGGAGAATTGAGAGGAGTAAGGAAAAGGAGACAGAGATCTAAAGGTTTAGTTTACATCTTTGTTCCAGGAGCTCTTCCGCACTTGATCAAAGTAGAAGTTATGGACTCTCTTCGAGGACCAGGACCTGGCTGGCCCAGTCAGTGAATGTCTATATATCAGGCATGAATTCCCTCCTGTTGAACCGGCCTTATGTCCAATTAGGAAGCTCTTTTCCCAGACTTATTTTCATACAATTATAAATATAGTATAGATCTTTTAGTACCCTGTTTTCTATGTTAATGCACATCAAGAAACTGTCACCTTCCATACTTGGCTGCTGAGAGCTTTTTTTAGTTCACTGTTGTAACGGCTGTTCTCAATAGACAGAAGTTCACTGAGATGTATGGCCTTTGGTTCTGATTAACTTTTATAGATTTTTTTTATTTGCAAGTTTTTTAGAGGACCAACCACCACCCAAAATTTTTATCCCTAAAGACTTCTTATAGATATGTTACATATATGACTAAAGGGAATCAATTCTCAAATATTATTTCTGCATTGTAATGCAACATTTGAACTCTCTCTCTCTCTCTCTCTCTCTCTCCCTCTCTCTCTCTCTCTCTCTCAAACTAAGCACCTTTCTACCGCCAAACAATCACTTCTAAGGAAAACACAAACATTTTCTGGCATGCGTCCCAGAAATTTTGGGGATTTTGTTTGTTTTGTTTGCTGTGTGTATAATTTCCATACTTAGCACTTATTATCGGTTTAACAAAATATTACAAGATCTTGCAAGTAATATGTATATAGTATCAAATTTTTAAAATACAGAATATGCTTAAACTATAAACACTGTATGTTGTGGCACTAGATGCTACACACAAACATACACATTTTATGACTAGCACAAGCACTTAGAAGCCCACATCTAAGCACTGATTATTCAAAAGTTCTTTATATAAATTCCTGACAATACCAAAGTAAAACCAGGATCTTCAGGGGGCTGAAGCAGAAGAAAAGCTGGATGAGTACAGCACAGATAACATAGTATAATTACAAAGTAGAGCAACTTCTCCCCATATAGACAACACCAAATAAATATGTCTTTGACAAAGACCAAGATTTGAAAGGTACTCTCTTAAAATGCTGTAACACAAAGTTGTAGAGCTTGAAACAGATATCCTTTGGCCAGGCATCTTTACAACTTGCTTATTTCTTTCTTATTCCTTAATTCACTGCTAGAAACAGAACTAATACAAAGAAGTATGGGTTCTGTATTGGTAAAACTTGTACAGGAGCTCATTTAAACTCGTATCCAAACTACTCTACACAGGGCTGCTCAAGAAAGGGTGCTAAAAGGGCAGCAAGAACCGTAAATGGCAGTAAAGCACCAGATGCAAAAATTGTATGGCAGAACCTATTTTTATGTATAATATACACTAATTTAAAAAACAACCAAGATGGGAGATGCTAACTGACCTGAGTTCAAATTCTAAACTACTCAATACAAAGAAATCGATTATGTTTCCTCCAAGATGACTTAAGAATGAAAAAGGTTATAGACATTTTGATACACAATCAAGAAAAATTTAAAAGAACCAGTATTTGGCCTTCATCTTCTCACACTTAAGAAATGACTTCCATCCAGCTGTGTTTTCCCTCCACATCTAGGCTTTCCATCATTGCCAAGAACATCCAAGTAAGCCAATTACGAGGGTCCGCTACACGGAACTTTAAAGAACACTGCATCTTTCACACAGAGCACTGTCTGCCATCAACCTCAATACAGATTTGGTTAGTATATGCCAGGCACTTTGATATTTGGCATTAAACAGAAAGACTGAAAAAAAAAAACATAATTTCAAAACATCTTAACTTCAAACCTGGGAAAAAGAAATAATGAGAAGCTTAATTTTCAAAACAGGGCACAGGAAGTAGAAGTAAACTCACAAAGCAAGTATGGAGAGTTAACCCAGTCCACAGCATTTGTCACCCAAGCATGAGGACCTGACGGCTAGGACTCACTGGCCAGCCAGTCCAGACAGTCAGCAAGAGACCCTGTCTCAAAATTAAGTAGGAGAGGAACTGAGGTAGACATCCAGTGTCAACCTCTAGCCTTTACACACAGGCACGAGTGTGTACGCGCACAGACACATTAACATAAACCAGTAAATAACTCAAAAAATATTTGATTCTTCTGAAGAGCCATTGAAGTCTTTCCTAATTTTTCATGTAAAGTGGCTAACAAGGCAGGAATGATGAACAAGAAATGAAGAGCCTGCGTGCATCCTTATTAATGCATTTTACTAATGAAATGTCATGTAGGATGTCTACAGAAAGTAGGATTTTATCTTGAACACTACTTAGAAAATCAATAAGCTATGTAAAAGTTAAGGGACATTTCCCACCCTAGCACATGAAACACAGTTACTTGTCCTGTTGCCTGTTTAGCCAGTGGCCACACTGACTTCTTGCTGGAATTAGTTATAGGGACATAACAGAATAAGCCTCTATAAAGACACTAAAAAGACACTCATGCTCACCATAAAACCTCCTGTTCATGTTAGTGCTCAGTCAGTAAAACATATTACCTACGTCTATCAAGTAAGAATTTCTAACAGAAGCTCCCTTCTTCCTCAAAAAGAATAAAGTCAATCCATCAATAATTTAAGTCATAAGCAATACAATTAGAAAATCTAAGCAAATTCCTTTGTTGTTGCTGCTGCTGATGTTATGGTTAAGGAAGTGTTAACTGAATTTAAAAGTCTTGTCTGTTCTTAGACTATAAGATATACGCATCCTCCTTCAGCTTCCACTTTCCCCTATTCAACCAATTCTTCATCCAGAAACCAGACAAATCTTTACTAAGGCCTACTCTGACTTCCAATTGTTCAGCAGCTTCCCACCGGTGTAGTTCTCACAATCAAGATCTCTAACGAAGCTCAGAAGATCTGACCCATGGTCTGCTGCAGCTCACAGCAGACTTTCTTTCAACATCTGTTCTCTCGGGCCAAGATGCACTCTTCCCACTTTCCTCATCACCAACGCTATCGAATGAGAAGCTAAGGAGAAGCCGGGAAAGGTCTGCAGGTCATGGCTTGAATTCCAAAAGTTCTGCTGGAAGGTACTGGGAGGTGGGGCCAAATGTGAGCTCTGTAGGTCACAGATCTTCACTTCACTATCATAAAAAATGGCCCTTGAGAGTGTGCTCTTCCTCTGTGCCAAATAAGCATGTAGTAGGAAGGACCACACCAGATTCTAATGCCCTGCTCTTGAATGCCCATCCTCCAAAACTATGACAGAATAAAAAAATGCTCAAAAACTGTTACAGCACCAAAAAAAAAAAAAAAAAAAAAAAAAAAAAAAGCTAGAATACTACTCAGCGGTAAAAAACAATGACATCTTGAATTTTGCAGGCAAATGGATGGAAATAGAAAACACTATTCTGAGTGAGGTAACCCAGACCCAAAAAGATGAATATGGGATGTACTCACTCATAATCGGTTTCTAGCCATAATTAAAGGACATCGAGCCTATAAATTTGGGATCCTTGAGAAGATAATAAGAAGGTGAACTCCCAAAAAAAGATATAGTAATCCTCCTGGATATTGGAAGTAGACACGATCGCCAGGCAAAATTGGGAACTTGAGGGTTGGGCAAGACTGGGCCAAGGGAAGATGGGGAGAGAAAAGTGTGAAGGGGAGAACGGGGGGAGCTCGGAGGAATGGGGTGCTTGGGATATAGGAAGGGTGGATATGGGAGCAGGGAAGCATATATCTTAATTTAAGGAGTTACCTGAGGGTTGTCAAGAGACTTGACCCTAGAGGGGTTCCCAGGTTTCCAGGGAGACGCCCCCAGTTAGTTCCTTGGGCAGCTGAGGAGAGGGAGCCTGAAAAGGCCAGTTCCTATAGACATACTGATGAATTTCTTGCATATCACCATAGAACCTCCACCTGTCGATAGATGAAGAAAATGACTGAGCCCCACACTGGAGCACCGGACTGAGCTCCCAAGGTCCTGATGAGGAGCAGAAGGAGAGAGAACATGAGAAAGAAAGTCAGGACCGTGAGGGAACCTCCAGCTGGCGACAGATGGGGAAGATGACTGAGCCCCACATTGGAGCACTGGACTGAGCTCCCAAGGTCCTGATGAGGAGCAGAAGGAGCGAGAACATGAGGGAGAAAGTCAGGAACGAGAGGGGTGCGTTCACTCATGGAGATGGTGGGACAGAACTAATGGGAGATCACCAACTCCAGTTGGAATGGGACTGATGGATCATGCGACCAAACCCGTCTCTCTGAATGTGGCCAACAGCGGGGGCTGACTGAGAAGCAAAGGACAATGGCGCTGGGCTCTGATTCTTCTGCATGGACGGGCTCTGTGGGAGCCTTCTCAGCTTGGTCGATCACCTTCCTGGACCTGGGGGGAGTTGGGAGGACCTTGGTCTTAGCATAGAGTGGGGAACCCTGATGGCTCCTTGGCCTTGAGAGGGAGGGAGGGGAGGTATGGGTGGAGGGGAGGGGAGGGAAGGGGGAAAAGGAGGGGAGGGAAGAGGGAGGAGGAGGGGAGGGAGGGGGAGGAGGAGGGAAGGAGATGGAAATTTTTAAATATAAAAAAAAATAAACCATGAGAAAAAAAATAATCAGAAAAAAAAAAGGCAAGGCAAAGTTTGAAAATTATCAGTTCACAAACTGTCCTGGATTTATAAATGAAATGTCATGTCTACTTCAATTGTAATCAATAACTGATAAGCTGTACTGTCTAGGTAAACAAACTACTTTCTAATATGTTCCCACCTATATAAAATAGAAGCCAGAAAATCGTGCTTACTAAGTTAAGATAATGAAAAGCTTTTTGAGTCCAGGAACATGATAATGTGGAACCACAGAAGTAAGGAAGACTAAATTATTCACTTTTAAATTTGATAATACAAGATTAACAAAATGATGCATGGCTTCCAAGGGGCCAGACTAAGCTTTACTGTACCTTTCCAATATTAATATAAGCGCTGTCTTAATAAAAACGTTTGCCTGTATTTTAAATAAAAAGTCTTATAAAAAAAAAAAAAACACTGGAACTTTGCTAGCATATCTTAAATACCGTCCTGCATTCTCCATACAAACCTTTGCATTCAGTGCTCTTGGAAACAAAGATTCAAGAAACTAAAATTAATTCAATGAACTAGAATTAATAATTACAGGACTTATGAAACATTTAAACATGAGGTAAACTTCTGAGATAATAATACTGGAAGAAGGTCCAATGATAACATGCTTTCTTACAAGTTAAAAACTACTGAGAATGCCAGAATCTAGGTGAGAATCACATGGTTCAGATCTCTGCTCAGGTATGGGATCAAGAGACGGGAGCTTTAATAACAACAGTCCCTTTTCATACTCAATGATGGACCTGCACACTGAAGAGAAGGGAAGAGCAAAGAAGAAAAGGAGACAAAATGAAGTTGAAAGGACATGGAAACAACTGTAGCCATCAGTCATTCTCAGTTAAGCAGCTGGCTGGTGGGTGAGTCAGGGGTCAACAATTCTAACCCTTGGCTTTCTACTAAATCTAAAAAGCAATTCCTAGTAGAATTCACACACCCTCTTCCCACTTATCACTTAAACACCATCTGCATCAATTTCCAATAAAGAACAGTTTTTCTTTTCATGCATTTATTCACTCATTAGTTCACTCATTTTGCGAATGTGTGGTGTATGTATGCACATGTGTTTGAGTGGAAATGTCTACACACTTGTGTGGAAGCCTGGGTTCTGAATCAATCATTCTCCACTATATGACTTGAGACTGGGTCTCTCACTGAACCTAGAGCTCAAAGATTCAGTTAGGCAGGCTAGCCAAACAGAGAGCTTCAAGGATTTCGTGTCTCTGTTTTGACAAGGCTGGGGTTATAGATGTGTGTCACCATATCCAGCTTTTTAGATCCCGTGGTTGCTGGAGATCCAAATACAGGTCTTCATGCTTGCATGACAAGCATTTCACTAAGTCATATTTCTAGCTCCAAATCTCTTTTAAAAACAAACTAAAAAGAGCGAACAACTGAAATACAAGTTTGGACCCAACAAGAATGTGTTATCTATAACTATTACCAGCCTCACTGAGTCAGATGACAAGGACACGGGCTCATGAAAACTGTGCCCCTAGGTGCCATAGAGTATAAAGCTAAGCCTCTAATGCTTGCACCTCTAAATATAAATAAATACGTTATGGTATGTACCTAAGCCCTCAGAAGAGGCTTTAGGAGAAATATCTATCTAAGAAATAGCAAGAGCACTGGTACGAATAGAATGGGTAATATTAAAATCAAGTATTAAAGCTTTTTGATAACTTTGGCACCTAGGTATTTAATTTCTTTATAAGCTACTTCATTCATTTTCAAATTATATAGTATAGTAAAAAGGGGAGACAGGATCAATAAACTGAGGAGCAGTAGACTGTTTAATGAGATACAGGAAAAAAAGACAAAAACAAAAAACAAAACACAAGACCTGTGCACAGGAATAAAGAAAGACAAGCCTAAGAGATGAACACAAATGTTGTTGAAGACGTTCCGCCAGGAGAAGAACAATGCCAAGCACACAAAACTCAACACTGTCACTCAGCAGAAATGTCAGGGAATTGCCTGTCACTTCTGCTTCTGCTTCTCTATTTCACTATATAACCTTAACCATTTTCTCTAATAACTATATCATATACTTCCTGGACCCTCAAACTAACATTAAAAAAGGAGGTTGAGGGGAGATGGGGAGAGGGGGATCTTTTCTAAGGGGTCAGCTGCTTCTAAAAAGTTGATCTTTAACATCTTTTTTTTTTCTTTTTTAGAATTTCACACTTGAGTACAGTATTTACAATATTATTTATCCACCCCACACTTTTCCCTTCAATTCCTCCCATACCCTTCCCTCTCAGGACCTTTTGATTTATTATTATTATATATTGTTACAAACAAACAAACAAACTGCTGAATCCCTTTAGTGTTGCTTAAATGTATAATGTATAGGGATGATGACTTGGGAATGGATACTCAATGGAGGTTGGAGTCCCCAGAGAAGAATAACTGGCAGTCATTAATTGTATCTCTTCATCTAGAGATGGAGCTTTATGACACTTCCCCCACTCCTGGTGGTGTTGTCACTGCTTGGGTCTTGTTTAGGTGACCATATTGTTAAGATTTCATGGGTACAACTCCCTGTCATAGACAGAATACAGTATCTTGCAGCCAGCACCCCAGTCCTCTTAAAACATTTCAACCCCCTCTTCTGTGGCGTTCTCTGAACCTTAGGCAGGGGTTATGCTGTAGATGTGTTATGTGTATCTCATGGCAGCTTTTTACATGCGGAGAAAAAAGAAGATTCTACTATCACGTGCAGGAATCAAGAAAGAATATTTTTCATGCAAGAAAATAAAAGTTCAAGAACAGTCTGCTCTCTAAAATGGAAGAAAATGGGAAATATTTCACAACCAGAAGAAGCATTCATGCAGAGTGGCGTTTGTTCTAAGTTGGGGCTTTCATATGTTGAGGGTTTAAGCACTTAAGTAATAATAAAAAATGGTAATCAAATGGTAGATTGTAGATAATTCTTAAGTAAACTATCTAAACAAGAACAACAGATTGTGGGGGGAGATCCATCATACTGACAAGCTGTAAACCTCTCAATTTAAAAATTAAAACAGATAACAATCCTCCTTTTAAAATCGTTTGCATTCCTCAGTATCTCTGTGGGAATGCTTCCAGACCATCCCCCTGTGAAGAATATCTATGTCCACAGAAGCTCAGGTATCTTATAAAAACATAAAATAATACAGTTTTTATACATAATCAATACACATCTCCTGTAAACTACAATTTGTCTCTGGATTACTCATATCAAATAAAACATAAATAAAATATAAATGTAAATATAACGTAATATATGCAAACAATCATATAATGGGTTGTTCAAACGATGAGTAAAAATAGATACATACATTAAAAAAGTATTTTTTAATTCAGCGTTGGCTGAAAACAGAGAGGTGAAACTCATGGAGATGGAGGACAACCATATTCCTTTGATTTGAATGTTTAGAATCCCACTTACCTCCTGAGCTAATAAAAGATTAAAAAATTAATGGGGACAAAGGAGAGAAAATCTGACATCAAAAGCTACTTGATGAAAACTAATCCAACAAGACTACTTACTACAGAAATCATAGACAGGAATCACTGCCATTTAGATTAACAGAATCTAAAATTTAAATATCTATTCACTAAATCCAATTTTTACAAACTAAGAAACATCTCATTTGATCTTCACAATTATATAGAGTATATGGAAAGAGATAGTATTCCTATGGCACTTCTCTGAATAGATGCATACTTGAATGAACTCAAATCTTATAGTTATCCTGTCTCTAGTTCTCCAAATGGGCACTCTATATATAACAGTTGTACATGAGTGTAAACCAAAACTTCCTTTGCTCTATCATGAGCAACTGATTCGGGAGGTCTGGAACAGAACTTAAGAATCTACACTTTTTGAACCAGTACCCATGATGATTCTGATGCTGAAAGGTCCTCAAATAACAGTTTGAAAGACAATCCAGACTGAGACAGAGAAATGAGGTCATCTTAGAGAGTAGCTGAGACTCAATCTCAGACCTCTGTCCTTTTCATTATCAACTCCATTCATAAATGAAATTTAGGAAGTTTTTTCTTCCCATGACAGAGTATGTATAAAGAAGTTTTCACCAAGCACAACTCAAGAGGTTTTACTGAGCTAAACATGCCCATTTGGAGAACTTCCATATCAGAAACTAAGAATCAACCAGAAATGTGTCACACGAGTAAACTGTACATGCTTTTTCTACTTAATCCATATAATTCTGTGAAGAAGGTATTATTTCTGCAGGGTTTGTTGTTGTTGTTGTAGCTGCTGCTGCTTATTTGCTTTTATTTGTTTTGGTTTGGTTTCTCTACACAAATTTCTCTCCAATTTTGGAGCCTGTCCTGGAACTCGCTCTATAGACCAGGCTGGCCTCGAACTCACAGAGATCCACCTGTCTCGGCCTTCCGAGTGCAGGGATTAAAGGCATGTGCCACCACCACCCGGCTAGTTCTGCAAATTTTATGGGTGAAAAAGCCTAAAGCTTCACTGGTTGTAACTTGCAAAGGAATACAAAGTTAAGTGGTCGGTACAGGACTAAGGTGGAGGGCTGAGCCTTTTACCACAGTTATACAATGGCCAATGTGCCTATCATTAGAGCCTCTAATTCACTGCCTAAGCAATAAATTTTAATACAGTATCCTGCATGATCTTTCATCTGCTCTTAGGTCACAAAGAACTTTGTTCAGTTTTCACTTCATAAAAATCAATCATTTACCTCAGACTCTTCCTCTCTTCTGTATTAAAGTAAATCATCCTCCCTTCCTCCCTACCACCTACATTATGCTTCTGCAATCAATTTTATCTGATCTTAGTGGTTTGTCCTGGCTGTCACTCTCTACTCCATATGCAACAACATACAGCCTAGGCTAGAAGCCCTGGGTTGTGAAAGATGGTTTTCTTGAAATGGCATCCAACTGTTCTGATCTTCTTATAGGATATTGTGAGTATCTGCTCTGCCTTTCTGTTTCAGACTTCCAAACCCCTGCTGCTCTACTTAGGGATAATTTGCCCACAATCTACCAAAGCTTGCTTTCACAGGAGTATCTGATCCCCACCCCCAGCAAAATAATAAATAAATAAATAAATAAATATATAAATAAATAAATAAAACAATTGACATATTCTTTCGCAGAGAAAACCATTAACAGGCCTGTCAAAGATTCACATTTGTTCCTCTTACACCTTCACCAATTTTCTGACATTATACTTGAGTTACCCAGTAGTGTGTAGTGTGGCTAGCCTTCTGCAGTTACTAAGCTTTAGAAATGTGAACAGTATAAATTGAAATGTAAAGCATAGTCTGAATTTCAAAGACAGTACAAAGAGATTCACAAGCAATTTTCACATTGATCATAAGCTAAAATGATATTTGTATATACTGTGCTGAGTAATGTACACAGTTAAAATTAATTTTACTTTTTAAAAATTTTTAAATATACTTGCCAAAAGATATAAAGTTGCATTTTGTGGTTCACATTGTTGCTTGCATTATATTGTATAAACTCCACTCTAAAAAGACTCCCAAATTCTAAAGCTCTCATCACAACAGATTGCCCCAGTCGATCTGCCCAGTCATTCCAAAACGTGAAGCATACATGCTCAGGTACTTATTTTGGAAAATCAGACTACTTGTTCTATAGAGAATTCTAATCTCATTTAAAGAAAAGTGAGCTCTTTTCCCATGAATATTATTAAGCTGCATACAGCAAAACAGCTCTGATTGTATGCCAAAGTGAAAACATCTATCAATCATATCATCTGATAATAAAAATTCCAAAACAATGTTTCAGCAAAGTAATAAGTATGAACATTTGAAGGAATACATCTGAAAATAAATGAAGCTACCGGGAACATCTCCAAAACAGTTACAAATTAGGTGGCAAATGCACTAATCAAAGGTATATAAACTACTCCACCTACCCACAAGTCGTCTTACCCAGGACTTTAAAGTACTCTCTTGACCTTTTCTTACTGATTTCTTTTTTACGTACTTAAAAATGTGACCCCAAGGTGAGATAACAGTTATGTCTAACTTAACAAAAGAAAAGGAAAACCACCGGAATGGCTCATAAACAGAATGTCCATCACTATATGTGCCGAATACACTTAACATGCCAGAAGTTAGAAGATTAAAGAAAAAAATCGTTCTAATTTTAGAAAGGATGACTGAAAATCTGACCTAGGCTCAGCTCAAGTGGATGACCTAAGGCCATGGCAGTCAACTCAACATCTACTATGGGCATTCTAGAAGCACTCTTCAAAGAAGAGGTAAAATCAGCAATGTCTGTAAATGTATAAGCCAAGAAATAGTGATGATAATTTGTCTGGGTTTGTAGAGATGGCAATGATAAGCCAAAATATCTGAAGAAAAAGTCTGCAGTCTGTAGCTATCAGAGAGAAAAAGAAATGAGAAGTACTAGGAAAACATGAAGCATGATACAGTGTATCATTACCAGGGCTTTAAATCAAACACACAACATGTAGAAGATTCAGTGAAAGCCTTTTCATTAATACATGGAAGCTTTTTACACTGAGGCATGTCTGGATTTTTAATTTGTCTATACATACTATGTTTAACGCTGAAGAGAAACTTTATAACTTGTTTTTGTTTTTTGTTTTTTTTTTTGTTTTTTTTTTGATTTTTCGAGACAGGGTTTCTCTGTGGCTTTGGAGCCTGTCCTGGAACTAGCTCTTGTAGACCAGGCTGGTCTCGAACTCACAGAGATCCGCCTGCCTCTGCCTCCCAAGTGCTAGGATTAAAGGCGTGCGCCACCACCGCCCAGCATAACTTGTTTTTTGATAGATGCAAAACTAAAGTGGGGCATATTTTAAGTTAGATATTGATGTAGTGGAATACACACATTAGACAATGTTTTCCCTGACTCAGAGGAAAGAAGAATTAGTACATGATCAATTTATCTGGTAGGTAAAATAACTTTTTTCCTTCACAAAGTATTGCCATATCTGTTATGAAAATAAACTTACAATTAAATATAGCACAGGCTGCAGAGGCACAAGGCTTAGATCTCATGTGAACAAACCGAAACACTCATGGATTCAGAGTCTCTGCACACTAACTCCTTCAGGTGGAACTTGGAAGAAACAATGCATAAATATTCAATATTTAGTGCCAACTTCAGCCTGGGTAACACACAAAGGAAATAGAGATTCCAGAGAATTACACAACAACACGGTCTCAAGACGCTCTAATAAGAAGAAATGAAAAATGTATGCTAAACTACTTCGGGTAAGATATGCTTTATTCAAGAAGGTGCAAATATGCAAAATTATATTAAAAGTAACGAAGAACAAAGAAAGATGACCACAAGACTATCAAAGGAAGAAAGAAGTCAGCAGTTAACCTGAAACTACAAAACATGAGAATGTTCATCAACAGACAGTTCTGATGGGAAAAGACGTTTTATGCGCCAGTTTTCTAATGCTTTCGTTGGTTTTAGTCTGAGTTTCTCAGTATCTCAACTCCTTCTCTGGACACTTTAATTCACCTGTCTCATATTCCTTCACATCTCCAACTCCACATGCCTCTCTCCATATCCCTCCTCTCCTACATCCACTAACCATCTTACCTATCCCAAAGACCAATATTCTTACAAAAGAAGCAAGGCAACGACATACCCTCTTCATCCTTGTCTACCATGTTAGGTCTAATCATTATAACACAAGCAACTGTATTCTTATTATCCATATCAAACATCCACGACCACTTTCCCATCTCCCTGAATTTTTACTCATTTTTCAAGGTTCACTGATAGCCCATTTTCTTTATGATGCTTCCCAAGCTACCTTGCCTCTTGATTTTTCATTGTCCTGGGTTTCCTACTTACTCAGCTAGTATTCAGCTGCCTTCTCATGCAATTCATCATTTAACTATAAACTATATTGTAACATTTACTGTTGATTTATATACAGAATTCTCTCTACAACTAGAGAATAGCAGACTCAAGCTTTCTGTTTTCTTTACAGTGACATAAGAAGCAGTATATCTCTTTTGAACGGCTCTTAATTTCATACACTATTCCCTGCTTTCCCCTAATCTTGTTTCATATAGTTCCCCAAATACATTCAATCCCTGGATTTCCTCCCACAAATCCAAAATACCATGTTTTAATACACCCACATATAACGGGGAGGGCCTTTACAAATCATAAATTGGATTCTACCTTTAGAAAAAAAGAAAAAGTAAGGATGAATGGTTACTTTTCTGCATAATGATATAAAATCAACTTTAACATTTTTTACAAATACCTTAGGGAAACACATGAAGAGCAAAACATGAAAATTTAAAGATTTCCTCAAGTCATTCTGGACATCCAATTACCAACCCAAAAGATAACAACTTTAGAAATTTCTCTAAGGGGGATAAAAATATGTGAATGTTAGTGTGCTCAAATATTAAAGAAAAAGAATATAAAAATACCAAATTAAATAATTATATCTCAGAAAGACCCTGAAAACTTTTTTAAGGATTAAAAAAGCAATGACAAGAAGAACTTATGTAGTCAAAATAGGTCTTATAATCTTTAGAAAAAAATATAACAAACTAGAAAGCATTAAAGCGTTTCACAAAAGAACAGGATTGTCTACATTTTAGATACTTCCCAAAATTACCAAACCTTTCCTCAAAAATTCAAAAGTTAAGCATTACTTCCCAGAGTAGAAATTCATAATGGCTGGATGCCCATTGCAACAGTAAGAAAAAAAACTTTTAAGAATGAAGATTCCACTAATTTGTACTCAAATTACTTCACCAACCCATCTTTCCATTGTAAGTTCTACTCACCTATCCAAAAGGAGTATTCAACATACTGTTTATACTATCACACATATCTAAAAGCTCTTACATTATGCTGCCTACTTTGCATAGAATGTTCTATGGAGAAATCCAATGACTTCTCCCAGGTCCAGCCAAATACCACAACCTCCATGTATTATTTTTTCATAATACAATGAACATGAACCAAACATGAACTCCACTGGCATTAAACCAGGTACCAAAGGTACAGAGATAAATCAGTAATAATTCCTACAGATGTCATGTGAAGAGAAAAATAGAAAAACATCAATGACACAGAATAATGAATGAGCAAAATGTACTGCACCCAAGAAAACAACCCTTAACAATTTACTAAGGAAGAACTGAGGGAGAAGGCAACTCAAGAAATACAAAGGACAGAATATGGAAGTAAATATCAAGTACATGGCAGAAGACACGTCATTGGGTTTTTGCAGCATTAAAGGACCAAAACAGGAAGAAGTAACTGACAGGAAGCGACCTTAGAAAAGGATAGTCCCTGGGGGGAAATACAATAGTCAGACAAACCAGAAAATTTCACCAGCATCATTTGTTGGCCACAAGAAGTCAATAAAGAGCGTTAGGTACATGAGAGGGTTTGGAGGGAAGACAGGAAAGAGAGAAAAAATGTAATTACAATTTTGAAAAAATTATCACAAAGGTTGAATGTTGTCAGAATCAAATTTGTCCATTTATAGAGGCCAGTTTTTACAAGTTTCACAATTTTTCCTAAAAAGAATGGAAGACTGGCTTTCTTTTTCTCAAACCTCCTTTCCCCTCTTATGCTGAACAGAGAAAGAGAAGTTCTGATAAGGTCAGACAAGGAAAGTGAGGGTGGAATACTGAGGATGGGAATGGAAACAGGTCCAGATCAGAGTAGAAGGTCAAATCTACAGCATTTAGTTATTGCTTAGGTTTGATAGTTAAAGAACAGTGAGGATGGTAGTTTCTGGCTTCATTTTAATTTTATCTTTTCTGTAAGCCTGCTCATGAGCATCCCTCAAGAAAACATTTTTAACCTAGCTTTCTTTTAGATCTTGAAAAGGACAGACCACAGCTGAATCTACCCTTATCTACATGTCATTCATCTCTTACAATGTGGTGTTTGTCTTCATTACTCCATAGAAGCATCTCCTGCTGAAGTTACCAACAATGTGCAAAGTTTAAAATCAACTAAAGTTACAAATAAATTGCCAAAGTAGCAGTGATTTTTATGTCTTGATTTCAAACTGTTGACTAACCCCTCTATCAAGATTTCTTATGAAACGATATTTAATACTGGACCCACCTTGGTCTTCTACACAAGCTCTTCCTTCTCCTCCATCCCCTGCTAATGCTGGTATTCTCCTGACTTTGGCCTTTGGTTGGTTTTTCATTCTTTCTGCTTAGCTTATTTATTTTATATATGTATATATATATAATACATGTAATGGCTGGACATTAAAGTAACTCTCTTCAGCTTGGACCTCCATCTATGATTTATTTGACACTCAGACAAACACAATATTAATGGATCTCTTCTAACGTGTCAATCTACTGCAAAAGGTTCACACTCACTAGCAAATCAAGCTTTTTGTAATCTGACCCTTACTTATCCATCCTCCAATCACTGCCTAATCACTATCTCATATATAATCATGATATAGGTCTCTTGAAGTACTTTCCTAAAACACGTAGCAATCACATACATACTCATATAAAATGTTTCCTTTGTCTTCCCTTAACTTCTTAAATCCCTTTTTGCTGCAAGTACCATCCCAACAAAGCAATGCCCCAGTCGTAACAAATCAAACTCAACAGTTTAAAAGTATCTGGTGTGTATATAATGAATGCCATGATATGCATGAGGGGCAAAATCTTGGAAAAGCTATACTTTAATACTGTAACCACTATTCCAAATGCACTATGTAGCAAGAATCAGAAAAAAAGGAAAATTGAGTATACATCACTGTCTGAGCCTTAGTCCACATCGTTTCCTTACAAGCACTGCTTTGAATAAGTAAGGAGTATTGAAAATGTTGTCTGCTCTCCTGTTCTCAGTCATCACTTTTCTTCTGGAGTGATGCTTGACACCACTTTGCAGGCATGACATTGACTGGTTATTCCCACCCCTGCCTAAGGCTCCCAGGATTTGAGGAAGTTGCTACACTAAGCTTTCTCACCACCAGGGAGCACTGACTCCAGGCTTGACAGGAAAAAAAAAAAAAACAAAACCCACAGCGAACCACTCTTTCCCTTTTTCACCTGGTGAATTTCTAGTCTTTTTTTTGGGGGGGGGGGGGGGAATCACTTCAAGCATTACTGATGGAAAGCACAAACAGATATTCTCCAAATTAAATGAGGCCATCTTTTCCTTCACTCTCTAACTGCTAGTTTACTAACCATTCTCCTCGAGTGAGGCTGTGAACTCTGTAGGGAAAAGATCATGCCTTATTCATGTTCATAGTATGAAATTTAATATATACTTAATGCTTACAAGATAACTAGTAAATACGTATGGAACTTAAGATATGGAACTCTGAGCCTCCACATTTAGTTAAAACTGAAGATGAGAAGTGACATTATTTCAGCAGAGGACAAGTAAAATAAAAATTGTATGACTAGTGATCTCTGGCAGGGGAAAAAATACAACACAAGAAAGATGGGGAGAATGAATGATAGGGTGGCAACCGACAATAGCCAGAAGATGGGAAGGCACTAAGGGAACAGGACAAACTCTTAAGGAATACAGACATCATCATCAAACTCAAAGAGAAGTCAAGTGAAATAAAGAAAAACACTCTTTAGATTAGGAATCATTAATCAACTAAACATCATTAATATTTGTGAGAATTGTTTGATGTTATCAGTAGGATAAAGAGAAAACAAAAAATACAGAGAGGATAAAGACTCTTAGACTCTTTCCCATTAATTTATTCAACAAATATTCATTGAGTTCCGAACACAAGGAATGCAATGACATACATAAGGACCACAATCCTTATCCTTAAGGGGTTTTTATTTAGTAGCATTAAATTCCAGAAGAAACATGGCAAAGAACTCAAAAGACTAAACCAAGGGGAATCTAAAATACAACTCTTACCTAGTGAAAGTCTTATTAAAAGGTAACTAAAGTACTAAATAGGAAGGAAGAGAGGGAGGGAGGGAGAGAGGGACAGAGGGAGGGAAGAAAATTTGAAGCATTGAAGGGTAAGATGGTTCAGTGGCTAAGAACACTTGTTGCCAGATACCATGTGTGCCTGGCTGGCCATAATGGTGATGGACTCCTATCCCTCTGGACTGTAGGCTCCGATTAAATGTTTCCTTCTTTCTATAAGCTGCCTTGGTCATGCTGTTTTTTTACAGCAATAGGAAAGTGAGAATACATAAACAAACACACACAAAACTATAAACAAAAAAATAATTACTGGATGCCAGAAATCTCTAATTTTAGTAATCAATGTATCTAATATTTATATCCTACACTCTCTGTTTTATAATGTAAGATTTAAAATTCTACATTCTTTAAATTTGATAAGCTGTACTGAATCTGGCAAAATAAAGGGGTACATAGTAGATACCTCTTAATTATTGGCTCCTGTCAATTATAACTAAATGAATACAGATTAGGTTTTCTATAAATTCAGTCATCTAAATTCAAATCAAATTGAACAAAGATTAATTGTCTCTAATATTCACATGTCAGCTTTTATTCATACTTACTAATCTAAAAAAAAGAAAAAAAAAAGGATTTTCCTCCAGTGTTCTTTATTTTATTTTACTTTCCTTAAGCTTAACTGACATTGTAAATTTAAAGTCCTTAAATTTGGGCAAACAGGGCATGTGTTACATCTTTTAAATCAATATACTTTTAATATAAATGAGGAGAAAACCAAATCCTAATAACAGAACCAGCATAAACAGTATCAAGAAAGCAATTAATGACCATAACTATTAAATGACTTTCCAAATAGGAGGTAAAAACAACACAAACTTGTTTTCCTACACAAGAAAATCCAATTCACTTCTCTGAATCAAGTCCATCTAAGAAGGCGCAGTGGCTGGAGAGATGGCTCAGTGATTAAGAGCACTGCCTGCTCTTCCTAAAGGTCCTGAGTTCAATTCCCAGCAACCACATGGTGGCTCACAACCATCTGTAATGAGGTCTGGTGCCCTCTTCTGGCCTGCAGACATACAGACAGAATATTGTATACATAATAAATAAATATTTTTTTTTAAAAAAGAAGATGCACTCACTTCTTAACACTCAAGCTCACTAATTACTCCAGTGGTAACCAGAGCAAATGAACACTGACCTGGTCCTGATCCTGGTTTACTGTAAAACCAAAAAGAACAACTTTTTCTCAGTCTTTACACAGCCGTACTTCCATCCCAGAAGTGGAGAAAGCTCTACTCTAGAGTCACAGGGACGATAACAGACCATCAACACCTCAGCTTGGTAACAGCATTGCTGGCTACATCATAGGTTTCAAGGGGGCCAGCAACAGCAGCTGCTCTTAAGATGGGAGCAGGAAGAGGAAACCTTGGTACAAGAGGTTGGAAGGAAGCAACACTGATCAAGAACCAGTAATTCATATTTTAATTCCTAATACGTATTTTAGAATATTTGATTCAATAAAAGCAATTAAATCCTTTAGTTTTAACTATCCCAGCTGTCCTGCTAGTTCAGTCTAAATCTCTGAGTCTCCGTTTCCTCATCTATGAAATGGGAATAATATCTATCTTCTAGGGTGGATGATTCATGCATGCAAATTAAAATCAAAACAAATCTTAGCCCACAGCATACTTCAAATGGTGGTTGTTGATGATAGTTTATAGAAATTATAATTATCAGCAATACTATTATTTTGAACCCAACAATATGGCTGGGCTGTGACATATCTTGAAAGTTGTAATTTTGACTAAGGAAATGTAATAACAAAATCAGGCACATGTGCATAAGACTGACCTATTAGAAAAACAATTCTAAACATTCCTTATCAAAAAACCAAAATGAGTGAGAAAAGTACTTCAGTAATCAAGGGCAAATTTTACATATAATTCCTTCTAACAATAACCAACACCTTTGAGTTTATGGCTGCCATCTTGCCAAACAATAGCAAAACATTTACCCTAAATTCAGAACTCACCATGGTGTGGCTTATTGCTGTATTTCTATTTCTGACTCCTCAGGTCCTAATCATGGTTTCTTCAAAGTGTGATACAAAGCAACCACTGCATAAATTCCTGAAAACATTTCTCCCACTAAGGCTGGAAATAGTAGGAGTGGATTAACCTCCAGTATATACTCTTTATAGAAGAACTCTGAACTTGAGTCAGGGCTATAGTTTTAGCCTCGCAGATAGACTAGTGATTTCAGACAAATTACATCATTTCAAGTCTGGACTAAACAAAGACACAAGATTTACTTCAAATAAACTCAGAATCAAACAGGCGCATAAGATCATTTTAAAAACTTAAATAGATAAAAGTTATTTTCCCAGAAATACTTGTATTAAAATCCTGAAAATTAAAACACAACTCACTTTTGGAAATGCCAGTTACTCTCCTAACAGATCCACTCCCCTTATCTGCAAAGGAAGTTCTGAGGCATTCACACTTGGAAATACTGAATGAAAAAAGTATTTCATTCTCTAAAGCTCTTGGTTTTTGTGTGAATACTACTACTAAATCACATACTTGAGAATGTGAATACTTTTCTCTAAAACTCAAATGATGTTATAGAATTAAATCAGAATCAAAGAAATATTACTAATAAAAAACACACACAAATATTATTTATGTTCTGAACAAAACAGGATAGCCAACCGCCAAAGTACAGTCTTTCAATAAATATACTGAAATGCCCTCAATGTTCAATTTTCGCTCATGTGTATTCAATAAACAGTTTAGACACTGCTTAGTAACAGCAAGCAGCATGAGCAATTAATATTTACTGAGTTACAATGCTACATTCACAAAATCATTGGAAGTTCATTATAGCAACTTACACTTCACAACAGTACATAAAGTGGGAAGAACCATCATCTCTATGTCTAGGTGAGAATCAGGCCATCTGCCTCTCCTGTTGTCAGGAAGCACTAAGCACTTGTTTTAAAGTGAATGAACCTTAAAGGACTTAGGGTAAGCATTAACCCAATTTAATAGCAGGCCCCTGTTCTACCTGCACCCACTTGTAAAGTGCCACCTCAGAACCGAGGCTATCTGGGTGGTCAGATGCCCTTCTACTTTATTTTCCCTCCTAATTCACTTTTTTAGTCAAAAACATGATTATATGACTCTGCCTCACCAATTTTCATCCTCAGTTCCCTGCTTTTTCTAGCATAAGTTCAGTAAGGGGCCAACCAAGAAAATACAAAATAAAGAGAGAAACAGAGGAAAGAGAAAAATAAAGGTACACTCTCTCCTCTGTCACATATTACTCTTGTAGAGTTTCTTTTCTTCCCACCTTACCAGTCACCTATTACTGAAGCTAATCTGTATCCCAGGAATCTGGTGAGCTGCCATGAACTGGCATGGCTTTTGTCCCCTAAAACACAAAGGTATTAAGGCATCTCTTTGGGCCTCTGCTGGGAAGCTTGTTGTCCGCATCATCCTGCATTCTCTTAGGTAAAAAGCTAACAGTCTCATAAGGAAGCTTATACAAGCAGCATACTGTAGAAAGCAAACAAGAGGATTCCTGTTTGGGAAAAAAAAAATCTCAAGATCAGTATCCCAAACTCTCCACATACAAGCTATGACAATACACTTGTCACTGCAACCTAATACACAGCTACAACTGATATTTCACAAAACATCTTCATTATGAGTGACTCTGATTATGGTCCAGAAAGATTATTTTCTTTCTTCTATTAATGTAACCATGCTACATGGATTTCAAGACGCTCCAATGAGCTGTTCCCTATAGTTTGAAAACTGCCTTGCATTATTTTCTCTCTCCAACTTTCTTCTCCCATTTTCTTCACCCCAGCCACATGCACAAAGCTCTTTTAAAACGTTACCATAGGGCCATACCAGATAACCCAGAACAGGTTTGAGGACACAAAGTCTAGGAGGCAGAAGAAAGATCAAGAAAGTCAGAAATTCTGATGATAATAATAAGGACACTGTCTCCTCATCTAAGAAGGAATACTACTAAATCCTCTCAGAGTCAGTGTTATTCTAAAGGATAAAGTTTTACAGTACTGTCAGAATACCAAATAGGTAAAATAGGAGTGTGGCTTGGTTTGAGGTGGTAGCCAACACATGTTGACAATAACTTTGTAAGTTCAGACTTAGTGGCTGCTTTTCCAGATGATGCGGGTATGATGCCCAGCACCCACATGGCAGCTCACAACCCTCTGTTAACTCCAATTCCAGGGGATCCAACACCCTCCCTCCTCTGGCCTCTGTTCTGGCTTCTGGAGGCACCAAGTCATGCATGTGGTGAAAAGACATACAGCAGGCAAACATCCACACACTTAAAATAGAGAATTGGTGGGGAAAGTAAAGAAAATGTGTCCTAGGTTCAAAAGAAAAATTTGTTTAGAAATAATGTATTTCTAATTGAGGGACATGGGCCACCCATAGGTGTCCAAGAGACTGGTAATCTACAGGTCAGATCCAGCTTGTGCCCTGGTTTCACTAGTCTCTGCACAATTTTATACTTTTAAACGGTTTTTAAAAATTGAAACAATTATTTTGTGACGTAAAAATTATAAGAAATTGAAATTTCACCATACACAAAGTCTTATTAGAATACATTCACAGTGGTTTATTTATGTCATATTTGTGAGTACTTCTGTTCTAAAATAGGTAGAGTTTAATAACTCTAAGAGACTGCTTTAAAATTTTACTATCTGGTCCCTTAATAAGAAAAGAAAACAAAAGAAACAACAAAAACAGTAATAAATAAATATTTACAGAGCCCTGTCCTAAACACCTGAAAGCACTAGCCACTCACCAATATTAAGCGTCTGTGTGTTAGCCACTGGGAACTGTATAGTGAGTAATGGTCCTCTTAGAGATTATGAAAACTAAGGGATGGGAAATTTAGAGAAATGGAAAGTGATTGGTAGGAACAATATGGCAAAAGATGAAGGTGGACAGGGTCACTGAGAGAAGTAAACGTTCCTTCCATAGTCGATACTAAATTGCTTACAGAATTAACATCTTTATTCATTGGCAGCTTACAGACAAATGTCTACTCATTAAGAATCATAAAATTCTAAATTAGAAGTTCTCTTATAGTAGTGTTTACAAATATCTGGTGGCCCAATTCAAAATATTACATTTTATGTATACTTTTACGTGTGAATGTGAGTTTCTGTGTGTAGTCTTAGATTTTCAATTAATCTTGTGAGTTGGCCACTACAAATTACACTTCAAAAGAAAAGCAACTGAGAAGTTCTAGAACTTCTCCAAGTCCACAGCACACTGCACATCATTGTAGAGATAGTCCTAACACCTATGTTTCCTTCCTGCCAAATGTCTTTTTTTAATACTAATTAGAGGATTGCATAATTAATTACTTTTGCTAAATTTCAAAATAAGGGAAGTTCTTACAGTTACCAAACAACATTTATGCCAACAATATTGTTTTTTATTTCTTTTAACTAGCCCTTATAGTGTACTATGCTCTAATGGCAAAACGATTCTATAGATGTAAAGGCAGGGCCATCAACTTCTGTTCTCTAGTTTAATGATCTGAGTTCCTTTCATGACATCGATACAAAGCTGTTAAGTATAAAAATGTCACTTAAATCAAGGTTGACAAATACATGTCATCAGTCTAAACAGAACTACAATTTTTGATTTGTGGATATTCTTGGGCTACAGTAAGAAAGCCTGTAGTAAGAGCTAAAGCTCAGCTTCACTAGCTCCATTAGAAATGAAGTCTGCCTACACTCCTGTAATCCTAATCTCTGCTTCACTTCAGCCTTCAGAACTGGGGCCAGCACACGTGTTCCCAGGTCTACCGTCCTAATGGAGGGTGCCACTTGATCATTTATTAGACCCCTGCAGTACTCCTAGTCTCCTATATTAACTGCCTCTATTATTTCTAGCTCTCTTGGCTAATAATTGTAAGTAGCAAATAATTCCCAATTCAACACCCAAACCAGGTTTATATAATTTTAAGGACTAAAGGAAAAAATAAGGTTATCACCAAATAAGATTTGTTACATAATCACTATGTAGAATAAAAGGATGGTGAGGGCAGCGACCACTTGACTTTAACCCTGGTAAAATGCCAGCCTCCTCTGGCTTCCTCACTCTTCCTCACTCCTGTGGAGGACAACAGGTTTTTCCTAGTCAAGGATGAGGATGCTGAACGTCTGTCCTAGGAAGAGCTGGTCTCCTTCCACCAAGCAAACCTGCCTCCATCCAATAGTACAGGCTAGAGATGTCTCCAAATAAAATACCAGACTCACCATCTAGTTAGAGGCTGTAGCCCTGAGTAAAACCATCAGCCTAAAGTACAATTTATTCTTTCACCATTTAAATGAGATCTTCATAACCTGAAAAGATAAATTTTGAAGTAAATAAATGTCTAAGAAGATAGATGTATACAAATTAAGACACAAAATGCACTTGCATTTTCCTCTGAGTCCTCAGCTTTGTCAATAAAACCATATACTACATGCTTGACATAGGAAGGAGGAGGCAATCTGAAAGGGGGGCATATGAAGAGAAGAGTAAGAATATAAAACAGCATACAGACAAAATCTAAAGACAGGAATATCACAAAAAATACAATAATCTAGCCTAGGTTTGATCATCTCTTTTGTGGGTTTGTCTGTTCAATGAGATGCTACATTGAAAGAACTCATATACATAGAAAGCCTGGATGATGGGTTTGGGTTTGGGTTTTGGTTTTAAGTAATACAAATTGGGGGAAGGGCGCCGTTAAAAGTACTGGTAGCTGGAGACTCCCCAGATTACACTATATGGGAACCTACTTACTGGTCTCTCTGCTCCTATACACTTCATCATACTTTCCAGACAAGTAAGAAAAATGCTAACATCTAAACCAAATCAGTTACTACTTAGACCTTTTTACTTCCCAGTATCCTCTGCGTTTCACTCTAACTCTGCCCCTGTGAGAGTCCTGTCCGATCTTACCCCTACCTCTTTCTGGAGTTCCTTCCTGAATTAAGTGTCTACTGAATTTCCACTTTGTGTCAGGAACTGTGCTATTTTCTGGGGTACTGTGAAGGAATGGAACCTTCTCCCATACTGAGAGCTTGCACTCTGGTAGTGGAATGTACAAATAACAAACAGGCAAAAAAAAAAAAAAAAAAGCCAAGGTAAATAATTAGAGACAGCAATGTGTTTGACACAGGCAAATAAAGTGTTAGGCTCTCAGCACCTCTTAATTTCTGATGGCACATACAGTAATATATAATTATTTAATTCATTTCACTCTATCTTTACCACAGGAGCTCCATAGGACATAATTATGCCTGTATTGTTCACTGCAGCATCTAACCACCTAGCACTGAAACACTATGTATCCACACTTAACTGTAAAATGAATAAGTTATCACTAGTATCCACTTTAATTTAGGAATAAATAAAATGGCATCTTGATGTTATTAAAGGTCAAAAAAGAGTTAATAGAAAAAGAATCTGAGTGGCATACTCTTTAAGTCCCAAATAAGCATATGTTTGGAATACTGATGTTTGCACAGTGGTGGTGGTACACACAGGGGAATCAGAGGCAGGTGGGTCTACAGAGCCAGTTCTAGGACAGCCAGAGTTACAGAGAGAATCCCTGTGAGGAGAAAAAAAAATTAGATGATAGATAGATAGATAGATAGATAGATAGATAGATAGATAGATAGATAGATAGACAGAAAGAAAGAAATGTTTTGTTTGGTGATAGTCTCCTGTAGCAGCTCAGGCTAGCCTCAAAGTCATTACTAAACCAAGTACTGACCTTGAGTTTCTGATCCTCCTGCCTACCTGGAGTAGATTATAAGCCTGCACCATGACTCTTATGTGGCACTAGGGAATTGAACTCAGGGTTCTATGCTTCATGGGTAAGCATTTTACCAGTTGAACAACAGCCCCTTCAAAATATTTATTTTTAAAATTCAAAAACCAGTAGGACAGAAGAGACAGTTCAATGGGTAACAGAGCTTGTTCGAGAAACTCAAGGCTATCCCACTAAATTCAGGAACACGACAAGGCTGTCCACTCTCTCCTTATCTCTTCAATATAGTACTTGAAGTTCTAGCAATAGCAATAAGACAACATAAGGGGATCAAGGGGATTCAATTTGGAAAGGAAGAAGTTAAACTTTCATTATTTGCAGATGATATGATAGTATACATAAGCGACCCCAAAAACTCCACCAAAGAACTCCTACAGCTGATAAACTCCTTCAGTAACGTGGCAGGTTACAAGATCAACTCCAAAAACTCAGTCGCCCTCCTATACACAAAGGATAAGGAAGCAGAGAGGGAAATCAGAGAAGTATCACCTTTCACAATAGCCACAAATAGCGTAAGATATCTGGGAGTATCTCTAACCAAGGAAGTGAAGGATTTATTTGACAAGAACTTTAAGTCTTTGAAGAAAGAAACTGAAGAGGATACCAGAAAATGGAAGGATCTCCCCTGCTCGTGGATTGGGAGGATCAACATAGTAAAAATGGCAATTCTACCAAAAGCAATCTATAGATTCAATGCAATCCCAATCAAGGTCCCATTAAAATTCTTCACAGAGATTGAGAGGACAATAATCAACTTTATATGGAAAAACAAGAAACCCAGGATAGCCAAAAAAATCTTATACAATAAAGGTTCTTCTGGAGGCATTACCATCCCTGACTTCAAACTCTATTACAAAGCTACAGTATTGAAAACAGCTTGGTATTGGCATAAAAACAGAGAAGTTGACCAATGGAATCGTATAGAAGACCCGGATCTTAAACCACAAACCTATGAACACCTGATTTTTGATAAAGGAGCCAAAAGTACACAATGGAAGAAAGAGGGCATCTTCAACAAATGGTGCTGGCATAACTGGATGTCAACCTGTAGAAGAATGAAAGTAGATCCATATCTATCACCATGCACAAAACTCAAGTCCAAATGGATTAAAGACCTCAATATTAATTTGAACACATTGAGCTTGATAGAGGAGAAAGTGGGAAGTACTCTACAACAAATGGGCACAGGGAACCGTTTCCTACGCATAACCCCAGCTGCACAGACTTTAAGGGCAACATTGAATAAATGGGACCTCCTGAAGTTGAGCAGCTTCTGTAAAGCATACAAGCAAAAGGGTCTGACACATGAGACTGCAAGTGCTACAACCTCCACACAGCAGGTGGGGTGGGCTGTAACAGACAGATCCTGAGAGCTCTCGGGCCAGACAGCATCTCTGAAAACTAACAGTGCACACCTGAGCCTCTGGGTCACTGTGGGACAAACCCACACAGTCTCAAAGCAAGAAAGATGACAGCAACACAGGAAGAAACACAAAGATCTACTCTGGCCTCTACATGCACACACACTAGCATGCCCATCCACACTCATAGAATTCTCCATACGCTCTCCACGGAGCACACACATATAAATCAAGTGAAAAAGCACTAACACTGTAGAGACAGAATCACAAAGATCAGTTCAAAACCATTCCCAGATACATAGTAAGTTTGAGGACAGTTTAGGCTATATGACTTTTTTTGTGTATACACACACACACACACACACACACACACACACACATATATATATATACCAACTATGCTTTTAAAACATAAATAGCTGGTACCTTAAAAAGACTTGAGAAGCCTTCCAAGTTTACTTTTGCATAAAAAGTTTGAAAATACCTAATATTTGAACATAGTTGTCCAAGAAAAGTATTTTAAATTCCATCATCAACTGAGATAGATTTACCTCCATATTTTGTTTTTATTTTTGTTTTTCTGAGACAGGGTTTGACTGTGTGGCTCAAGATGGCCTGCTACTATGTAACACAGGTGGACCTCAAACTCACTGCAATCTCCCCTACCTCAGACTATGCAACAAGGGGACTGTTTAGAACAAGAAAACCTGGTTTAAATATCAAAACAAAAACTGCATAACCAAAGGTTCTAGGGAATCCTAGCAACTCCTGGCACTCTATACTTACATTTCCTTTGGCTGTATCATTGTTAGAATATTATTTTGCTATAATTGCTCAGTAATTTGACTAAAAATTTAAAAATATCTCCCAAGAACTGAACCTATATTTTAAATATCTTAAACACTATGTCCTTCTAAAACTAGACTCAAAGATTACAAACATATGTTAATGTTATTCTGAAGCAGCTACTATGTTACAGAGTGTATTTCATTTAATACAACTTGGTTTATATATTTGAAAATATAATCTCAGAGTTTTAGAAACTTGCCAAGCTCTAATAACTCATCTATTCCCAGCCATCTTGGAATGTGTTAGATTACAAATGTGATGTACCGCCTAAAACTCATAAAGATGTGAGCAAAAGATTTCTTCTTCCTAATGGAAGTAGAGTAGAGGCAGAGTTTCACTCTGAAGCCTAAGCTGGCTCAGAACTCACTATGTAGCCTACACTGGCCTTACAATCATGGCAATCCTCCTGCCTCAACTTCACAAATTCTGGGATTACATGCGTGAACCACTACACTTGTAGTATTTGTTTTGGTTTGGTTTGGTTTGGTTTGTTTCTCTGTATAGCCTTGGCTATCCTGGAACTCACACTCTGTTGACCAGGCTGGGCTCAAACTCAAAGAGATCCTCCTGCCTCTGTCTCCTGAGTACTGGGATCAGAAACATGGGCCACTGCCAGACAAGTGGGGTTTTTTTTGTTTTATTTTGCTTTGTTTTTAGTTTTCAGTATCAATCTTATAAAAGATAAATTTTAGAATCAGTAGTCCTAACTAGGAATGAAGGCTTAAAATGTTTAAAGCTCCAGGCTTTGTAAGAGGCATATTTTATTATAATATATAAAGAGTTGACATGTTCTAAAGCAATCTGTCCCCACATGTGCAGCCAGTCCTTCCAGTTACTGTCTTCCAGCTTTGCATGTGCTTGTTTTAGCAACACTGGAAAATAAAGTTATACCCAGTAATAGTCTAGACAATTAGAGAAGAACTGTTTGAATCTCGGCCAGGGACAGATAGGCTTCAGGCATGAATAACACGTACAAACTTCATCACACACCTTAGTCTACTTGGGTACAACAGTAGTGCAGTAATGAAATGCCTCACAACAATTAAAAACATAATCTAGATAATCAATAAGAATACAACTGTAACTATTAGAAGGTAACTTATTTAAGCACCAACATTCGGAGCCATTAATGCTCAGAATCATTACTAGACAACACATAAAGATAGATCCATCAACGTCTCCCCTTGTAAATATCATTGCATTTTCTCATGGATTTTAGTACCCGTTTATTTTTCTAAATTTACATGTGTATCTTTATTCACATTTGCCATCTAAATCCATAGCCACCTAAGACACTTACTTAGCCATACAACATGTTTCTATTTACTTCTGGCGTGTTAGTTCTTTACTACTTGTTTTTAGTAATGCCTTCATCTAACTTCATCTTCACATTGGTCTGTACTCCACATACAAGGACCCGTATCATCCGCCCAGCCTCACCTCGGTTCCTACTCTTCCATCTGGATCTATGTCCTCAGTTGAGACTGAATCTCTCTAAGCGAGCAGATTCCTCAACACACCAATCCTTCCCTCGGATTAGGTCAGAAATCCCCCATCCCACCTTGTCTTCCAGTCATTCTCAAGTTCATGATCAAGTAACGCCTGTGTTTCTGAAGCTCTTCTGTGGCTTTTCCTTCACATTCCATAAATATCCTTTTAAATGTCCTTTTAAGACCTTGTATTCCCAGAATTATTTTTAAGAAAAAATATTTTGCTAGTGATTGTTTTGATATCCTAAAGTTTTGTTCACTTAACATTTTATTAGAATTTCAATTGTGTAGATTTCAAAAGATCTACACAATTTCTGCTAGAAGCATTCCCTGAGTGAAAAACTCTGAAATCTCCCAAATTCAAAATGGTGCTAAAACAGAATTAGACTAATTTAAACAACTGGGCCAGAGGAAAGAGAGTTCAGAAAGTCAAGTTCAAATTCTCCCCTGAACAGTCTGCTCTCCACCCCATGCACTGGCTCATAATCTCTGCTAGAGGTTAATTTTATGGCCATATTCTTCTGCACATGGGTTTCTGGTACGTTTTTCCATCTCCTTCAGACAACACAGGGCATAGGGAATGAGGGAATTGATGAACTAGATCAGTGTTTTAACAATTACAGTCTTTTAGTTGGTCACTGACTCAATGGAGCACACTCAACATTTTTTAAATGTAATTTATTTATTTATATGTATGGGTGTTTGGTCTGGATGTAAGTCTGTTTACCAAGTGCATGCCTGCTGCCCACAAAGGCCACAAGAGATTGTCAGATCACATAGGACTGTGAGCCACCATGTGGGTGCTGGGAATTGAATCTAGGTCCTCTGGTATATCAGCCAGTGCCCTTAACTGCTTAGACATCTCTCTAGCCCTAATACTTATCATTTTTAAAAATGAAACAGAATATAAATATAAGTATCCTTCCTATACACAGTAAGTAATTCATGAAGCCTTAATCTGACATACACATAGAGACACATGGGAACTAAGTCGTGATACAATGTATAAATCTCATTGTGGATTATAGTTTAAAAATTATGAACGTGACTGAACTTCAAGATATGGAAGCATCTTTTGAAATCTACACAATTGAAATTCTAATAAAATGTTAAGTGAACAAAACTTTAGGATATCAAAACAATCACTAGCAAATATTTTTTCTTAATAAGATGTCACTATTCCCAACTAATCCTAAGAATCAGAAAGCTTTAAGCAGCCATCTAACCTGAGTTCAGTACTTAATAACATAAAAGGAAATGCATGCACCAAACATGCAAAGACATTCCATTTCAATCACTAAACAAACATTTTCAGAGCACCTACTGTGCGCCAGGGTTGACACCTAGTTTAACCTGTGGTTAAAGGGAAACTCTTAAAAAATGTAAAAGCAATGTAAGCACTGTAGTTTAAAGAGGAAATGGGCAAGTGAACATTTGCAGCAATTACTGAAGCTAAGGTCACTCAGAAAGTGTAAGTGAACAAAAAGCTACTACCTCAATAGTGGTTAGGTGGCAGAGAAAATATTTCTAAGGATAACACTTCTCAGTCTTAAAAATTATAGGAGTTAGCCAGGTAAAGGAGGAAGAACAACACTCACAAACGCTCAAGGCACCACACTGAGTCTGCATGACTGGAGCACTGAACTCATGAGAAGGAAGACTAACGCCAACGTAGGAGAGCTTGCCAGGCCCTCCTGGAAAAAGAAGGTGGACCTCTGTGAGTTCAAGGCCAGTGGAAGCTACACAGTGAAACTTGTCTCAAAACAAACAACTAAATCCACTAGTGCTCACATGCCATTTCTTTATCAAACCACTCTCTAAAGTGGGCATCATTTATATCCCCATTTTGTAGGTAAGAAAAACAGGGCACAAGAAAATGAGGTCAAAGGTGAAGATGTGAACGCTGTATAAAAAACAAAGAAATCTAAGTATGGAATGCATAGCTTTAACCACTACACCAAGATTAGAAAAAGCAGGCAAATAAACAAATGATGAAGGCCCCTATATGCCACTATGCTAAGGTAACTAAGTCAGTGAAAGATTTTAAGCAAGAATGGCATTCATTCATTCATTGTTTTTTAAAGACAGGTTCTTACTATGTAAACCAAGCCAGCTTGGAACTTGCTGAAATATCCTTGCTTCTGTCTACTCTGTGATAGGACTACAGGCATATATACTATATATCCAGCCTCAAATTTCTTTCTTAATGAGAATAATTGGGGGGGGGTAAGTAGTAGCTTGGGGAAAAAGACATAACTAGCATAACTAGCTAGTCTTGTTTGACAAGATGTTAGAGTTTAGGTAGGAAAGCCTGAGAGACGAGCTAGCACCAGAACCCAAGTTTAACCACAAAGACATTTTTGTTCACTAAGCATAAAAATCTCTCAAATTTTTTTCCTAGGCCGACCATTCTATCAGTTCAAAAATTTCAACCTCAGAAAAGAACATAATTCTTTCAAGTCCCTGTATTACACAAAGCATAAGTACTAGATGCACAGATATCCATGAAAGTGACTAAGGAATCTGGTCAAGAATGACAGAATGTCAACTGCTATCTACAATAGTTTTCTTGCCTTCTTCCTCTATACTCTATTCCTGGAACTTTCATCTTCAATAGTCAATTTTAAATCAATGTTCTGTCTAGACATGACTGTTATAACCTAACAGAATTAAATCTACCGCAGAGGAAGTCTAATATGGGCCCATCAGTGGCAATAAATCCACTCACAGGTCTAGTCAAATCTTGGCTTAAACAGACAATGAATGAATAACAATAAAAGATTTTTCAAAGGCAGTGAAGAGTTAAGGAAAACTTTGAATATGAAAAAGAAAGTAAGAACAATCTGAAATTCAAATCATTTGACTCGAAGTCAAAACCAGGGAGGGACACTATGTATTATGTGTATATGTATTATCCATACATGATAGTCCAAAATGCAGCAAATGAAAACACAGTGGGGAAAGACCAGGAAGGAGCTGGAGAGACAGCTCAACAGTAAAGAGCACTGGCTGCTTTTCCAGGGACCATTGTTCCATTCCTAGCACCCACATAAAGCCAACAGCTTGTCTGTAACTCCAACTCATGCACACATACCCACATGCAGACACATATCAATATATAATTAAAAATAACAAAAATAATTTTTTCAAAAGACTAGCCTCAAACATTCTAGATTCTCTTCTGAATGGTGTAATACTACATATTTTAAGAGTGTCACTGTGATTCTCATTTTGCCTAGCTAGATTAACTTGCTTAACCTAGAGTTCAAAACCAGGTATTTATCAATTACAATCAGGATTTAACCTTAAAAAGGACAAAGGTCTTTAAGTTAAGGGACCATAGAATAGTACTTGGTGTGTCCTAAATGAGCAATCATAACTAAAAGCCAGCTAATTACTTAAAAAAAATGATACACTCAAGAAGTCATTTTTAAAATGTTAAAGTTAGGTATACAAGAAATACCCTTGGAATCATTCAGGGAATGCATTTATTATATCTGCATGATATAAACCTTTCAAGCACCAAGTTTAGCACACACAGCCCAAAGCCATGCAGCTCTGGGATGTCAATAAGGATAAAAAGGAAAGATCCTAAGAGGTGAGTATTATGAAAGAGAATACCAGATCAAAAACAAATATAGCTCAACTTGCTGCCATGACCACTTATTGGTCATGTCCATGAGCATCAGTCTTCATGAATAGTCAGCAAAACACTGTAAAGGAAGAATATTAGGGTGAAACAATACATACAACTAGAACTTATTTTCCTAATTCAATCATTCTAAATTTAAAAGACAATGAAAACTCTAACAGAGTCACCTGGAGATCACCAACCTCCTGCACTAGTAACACTTAGATGACTGACTTATTTAATAGGAGGGAGCCCAAGCTCTTTAACTAACATAATGAGGCTTTTCTGTAAAAAATGTATTTATTTACATATATGAGAACGCTGTCTTCCTATAATTCTACATGACAGAAGAGGGCATCATATCCCATTATAGATGGTTTGGAGCTACCATGTGGTTGCTGGGAACTGAACTCAGGACCTCTGGAAGAGCAACTAGTGCTCTTAACCATGAGCTATCTTTCCAGCCCATTCCTCATATTAATGCTTTTAAAGCTTAAGAATTAAAAAAAAAATGGTTTCTCAATCTGAGCATTGCTGACATTTTGAGCTCCATAACTCTTGGTTGTGGTAGCCGTCCTGTACAGTATCCTGTCCTGTCTTCTACCCACTAGGTGCCAGTAGCATCCCCTCCCCAGTTTTGACAAAAATTTCTCCAGACGTCTCCGGCAAGAGATGAAAATCACTCCACCATGAGAAACACTAGCTCAGATCAGAAACAGAAAAAAATTCAAAATGGGAAGAGAGAGGGAAAACTTGTTTTGGTTTTTCATCTGGTCTGTATGTTTTGGATTTGATCACATACATGTAAGAGTTTTCTGCCTTTAAGAAACAAAGCACTGGGGCTGGAGGCATGACTTGGCACTTAAGAGTACCAGCATTCAGTTCCCAGCACCCATATAGGCAGCTCAGAACTACTTCCAGGGGATTTAACACCTCTGACCACCATGCATTCAATTCCACATACCCACATGCAGACATACACCTACACATAATTAAGACTAGAATCTCCCCCCAAGAGAGAGAGGGGGGGAGGGAGGGAGGGAGGGAGGGAGGGAGGGAGGGAGGGAGGGAGGGAGGGAGGGAGGGAGGAAGTATTTACTACCTATCACTTGCTAGCCAACATTCAGAAGTCCTGGGCTGTCCTATCCGCTCTCCTTCCAGCCACACAGTGATAACTAGCTATCAATACTCTATTTCTGATATTCTTTCTTGAGTATACTGACCATGCTGTTCCCAGTTCACACACAATCCAAAAGAATCCTCAACTTGAGGGTCACTCAAATACCACAGGAACTTTAGCACCCTAGGTGGAATAAACCTCAATACTGGGCAACAACTGGGCAACGTTAAACTCATCCTCACATTTTAACAAATTGTGAGAAAAGACGCAAATTAACCATGATGTTTCAAAAAGTAAGAAGCAGATTTGTGTTTTGAAACAGACTCTGAAGAAGGATAAAGAGGAATAAAAAAATTAAAAATCATAGGGAATCTGAAGGCATTCCAGGATGAGGGCAAAACTTGAAATGTTTCTCCTGGAATGAGAGCAAGAAGGAAATTATACACTTGGCCATATCCTACAGGAATAGTCTGCATAATCAGTCTCCACAGTACATACCATGGGATAGAAGCTGAAAAAAACCAGACCACAAAACACACACACAAAAAAAAAAAAAAAAAAAAAAAAAAAAAAAACCAGCAAGGATCTGTCTTTCCTGAACACCTAGAATAAACACGTTCCTTACTACTGTTTCCCATTTGATTTTAAAGTCAGATACTCAGAAACAAACTGGTAATTTAGTAAATTACTTAATTCTAATAAAAATAGCCACCCTCTGCTTCCAGTGCCAGATTACACATTACACAGAAAAATCAATTAGAAAACACACACACACACACACACACACACACACACTTTTTCAGAGTGCATTTGCCTTGTAACAAAGTCCTTTTTTAAAGACATATCAGACATTTTAAGCAAAACAAAACAAACAAAACAAAAAAGCCTTAATGTATCAGTATGGAGTATAGCTTTTTAAATTATTTCAATGGATTACCTATATGTTCTGTAACAACAAAACCACTCTATTTCAAAATTTTCACTATTAACCTGCAAGCCCAGAGAATATAATAGTGATCGGAACTACTGCTCAATTCTTACTCCCAAGGCAAGCAGAGGAAGCTGTAAGATCTGTAGTGTCAGCCTGCTTTCGCGTGAGTGATACCTTGGGGCTGCTCAAGAATCACCGCCTTCATCAATTAATGAGACTCAGGTGGGTTTGGGAAAGAATAATGTCTACAGTCCCTTGATCAGTGGCCATGATGCCCCTCCTCCTCGAGGGCAGATCAGAAAAAAAAAAGGAGCTCTGCCCTGGAGTTCACCAGCCAGACACAGAGGGTCAGGGGGAAGAAAGAGTATGATGGGAGTGAGAAACTACAGGGTTAAGTCATTTCACAAAAGCAAGATGTTTAACATTATCAAAGCCTTCATCCGTTTCAGACACCATTGTTTAGCTTGCTCTCCAAACCGAGCACAAAAAGAACTGTCCGCCTGCCTTAAGCATGTTCCTCCTTCCATTTAAACAGACATGATTCTTTTGGTTAATCTCTGGCAATGATCGCCATTTCACAACACATTCAGCCCACCCGGAACTGATCAATACCACTACAGACATAAGACTAGACTTTATCCATTTATTAACCACAAGGAAATGTACCATTCAGCAAAATTCTATACATTACAAAAGATTCTATTAAAAGGGGGGGTGGGGTGGAGAAGACGGACACACACACACACACACACAACAGAGAGGTACACAAAGAAAAGCCTAGCACCTTCTAATTTCCCTGTGACATAGGAGGTAACGACACAGCCACGAAACCTGTCAAACTGTCCCCCCCCCATTCTTGATCACAGTCTAGTAGATATACACTGAATATTTACAATGAAGGCATTCGTTGTGACTTTTAAAGTGTTCCATCCCTCGAACTAACTCTCCTGTTAAGTGCATCCGCACACCTTGCAGCTAGATGTGGGCATTTCCAGAATTTCAAGTACAAAAGCCTAGCCTTATTTCAACCACTGGTTGCAGCCATACAACGTCCTCACATAGTCAATTTTTTTTTTGTTAGATATAAAATGGCTAGAGGATTCTCCTAACCTCGAGCTAAAACACATCTCACAAGAACAGCCCGTTTAACAGTGAGCACAATCTCACATGCCCTGCTCTGAACAGAAAACAATGCGTCGGTACGAGGCGTTGAAAAGAAGTCATCGGTAGGTAAGCAGAATCTCCGGCTGAAAAGAGCACCCAAATGGTGGGCGAACGCCAGCACACACCAACATACAGCAGCACACCTCTCCTGCATGGGGTTACGGCTAATACTCCGACAACTCCAACTATTTTTAACACTACTGGACAATGAAGTTGGAGAAGACGTGAGAGGAGACCTAGATTAAATTCCTGATAGGATGCATTGTTTCTCACAGTCAAAATTAAACACCAACTCACTCGATCTCTGTCTCGATATTCACCGGTGAAGCGCTAATTAGATGTCGACCAGAACCGGTCCTTGTTTTGGAAAAGCTTAGGCTAAATGACATTTCGGAATACTCGTTTTGGGTCTTAACCTTTACATAAATTTTCACTTGTGGTATTTGCGGCTTAACAGCAACCCAACCAGCGCTGTCATCGAGTGTTATGGCCACAAACCATGACTTTCTCACTTCCACAACAACACAGCACTCAATCTATCAGCAAACCAACCCAAAACAAGAGGGATTCATGGAGGTTTCCAGATTATCAGGGCTGCGGAGTCGGGCGCGGGAAAGCCTCGGCCGCCCGAGAGCTGCCCGGCCGACGGCAGCCGGCCACAGCCCCGCCGCGCCGGCTCCTCCACCTACCTGAAGAGCAGGAGATAAGAAAGACGGCGAACGCCAACTTTGCAGCAGCTCCCATTTTCCCGAGGCGCCGGGGAAGCCGTAGGAAGTTCTCGCTAGATATCCAGTTCCCCGGGTCTTCCTCAGAGACAAACCTCCTGGTGTAAAATCAACCGTCATAAAACATATTCGGAAGCCCCGAGACGGGGGGGTGGGGGGGTTGGATCAAAAAACGTTCACGGGGTTTAGGGGGAAAAAAAGCACAACAATTAAAAAAAAAAAAAAACAATGTACCACCGAGGGAAAAACCGCCACACACACGCACAACACGGAACCAAACAACGAAAAGCCAACAACAACAAAAGCGGGTTGAAATCACTGTCAAAATCACTGTCAGCTCCGCTCGCCTCTCGCGTCTCTGCGAACAAAACGCCTGGCTGAGGCGACGAGGCGGCGGCGGCGGCGCCCGCAGCCGCCCGGACGGTCCGGGAGCCGAGCTGCTCCGACGTCCGGACCGACCTTCAACCCGGACACCCAAAGTCCGCGGACCACGCTAGCCGAGCTTGCGGCGGTGGCGGCGCGAGGCGGCGGTGAGGAGACGGCGGCGGGAGACGGCGGCTCAGGAGGCGGCCAAGTTCTGGTCCAGGCTGTGGCTCCGGCTCCCGGCTCCCGGCTCGGCCGCGTTTTTCGGTCTCCTGGCCTCCGCCGGCCCCGCCTCCTACACTTCCGGTTCCGGCCCGAAGCTGGAAGCCAGGCGCGGCGGTGAAGCGCTCGGCGGCGGTGGCGGCGGGAGCGGCGGCAGGGCGCAGCGCGCGTGCCGGGCGGCGAGCGCGAGGAGATTGCCCGGGAGGCGGGGCGAGCCGGAGGGGCGGGGCCGGAGCCCGAGCCCGATCGCGCTCTGCGAGGCCTGCGGGACCGGAGACCCCGAACCGCCGGGACGGGGGACCCTGTAGGTCCCGGCTGAGGCCCGGAGGCGTCCGGCGTGCCCAGCGCTGTGCCCGCCCGAGCGCGAGAGCCGTGGCGCCCGAGCGGGATGGGCCGGCTGCGGCGCCCAGCCTCTCCTCTGGGGGACGCCGAGGCCGCGCCGAGCTCCTCCGAGTGGGCGGGAGCCGCACCCGCCGCTGCCGGAGCGAGCTAGGTGCTAGCGAGCCGGCCGCGCCCCGGCCTCCCGGCGTTTGTCTTTGGACTGCGAGAGAAAAGCAGCAAGGGCTGTCCGCCAGGTCAGGACACCCTCGCCAGTGAGCACGGTGCACGTTTCCAATCCTTTCCACCATACCTTGTGTACACAAAGCATTGTGTTGCAAACAGGTTTGCTCCTAATTGGTTTGAGAATCTTGCTAGGCTTGAAGTGAAAACTGCAGATTTCGATCAGTCAGAGAAGTGGATATTATCAATCTTTAGCCTCTTGTGAGACCGATTTTTTTTTTTTTTACCCCGTAAGCCATGTTTATCGGGTGTCCAGTTAATCACCGAAACAAATCCAAAATGTTAAAATGTGACGCCTCCCTCCAGAAGCTCGACTCTTAGGATGTTGGAAGTTAACTATATCATGCAAAAACAACTGATAGAATCAATAGGTCATCATTTATCACAATTTAGTAAAAATCAAGGGGGAGATCTTGCTCTTTCCCCCCACTTTTTCCCAGCGCCTGAAGAATCTGACAGGAATGCTGTCTTGGTAAATAGATTAATTCCAAGACCTTCACCTTTTTTCTTAATACAATAACCTCTGTGTACTATACAGTGTTTGGAGATTTTTTTATTATTATTATTAAAAAGGAAGCAGCTTTAGGATGAATAACTAATGTTTTAGCCTGCACTGATTCCCACATTTTTCCACAAACTCATCCTTCTCACTTGCATTTCTGTTTTCTTCTTCTCTTCCCATAAACTACTCTGTATTTCTGTCTATTAAGTACATCCCTATAATTACCTGCCTATTTCTCTGACTTGTCGAGGTTAACAATCACTGTGGCTCTTTAAACTCTCTCCAAGAGTTCCCAGTTCTCAAGCCCTGCTCAGAATTTGATTGTATTATGCAACAAAATCCCAAATTGGTCTTCAAGATGCTTCAGTAATCTCATGTAGTTCTGCACACATTTCGGGCTGGCCAAAAATTAAGAGTTGCCACTAACAGTTCTGAAATGGAAGAGTGTATTTGCTTTAGAACCAACTGCTCTCGGTTCTTTCAGGGATTTGATGGCTCGGGCTCTGCTGTTGTTCTATCTATCGTTTTCATATTTCTCGACTGCTAAAACCAAAGCAAGTGGAATAGCTAGCAATGGTTGAAAATATGGCCTTTATCTTGCCCCTTACTTGCTATGTGAGTGAACATAAAATAATTTTCTATAGTAATTAATAAGACCGTCAAGAGAAATTCATAACTAGAACATTCCTGTCTAACAAAGAGTTAAAACCATGGGAAAATTTGCTAACATCCCATAACAACAGCTATGCATTCTGTTCTTAAACGTACTTTGGGGAATTATTGGGGCAGGACCTTGAGTAGCTCAGGGTGTCTTTGAGCTTCCAAGATAGCCTAAGATGACCCTGAACTTCTGATTCTCCTGCCTCCACTTTGTAATTGCTGGAATTACGGAAGTACACTACCATGCTGTGTTTATGTGGTCCTGGGCATCCAACCCAGAACCTCATGCATGTTTACTTAGCAAGCCATCCTGAGCCCAAAAATGTGTATTTTTTAAATCCAGAAATAATGACTTAAAAAGATTTTATTCCTGCTACAGTTCCAAAGCTCAGATTGAAGACAGAAGTAGCTGAAACTATTAAGTCTGCCTTTCTTTGCTCCATATTTTATTTTTTTAATATTTTTTAATTTTTGACAAATTTCTACAAACACAGTGTATTTTGATCATACCACCCTAACGCTCCCCTTCCACTTCTCCTAGGGCCCCTTAATAAATGGCTCTCCCTCATTGATGTCTTTTCTCTTAAATACAGCCTACTGAGTCCAATTAGTGGTGCCTACATAAGCATGTGCAACCTACCTACCAATAGCCACGTCCCTGAAGAAAAATGAGTCCTCCTCTTTCTAGAAGCCATCAGTTGCCAATGTCTCCATGAGTCCCTCCCCCATCCACTAAGGTTGGAATTATTGCCTGGCTTGGTCTTTCCGGGGTCACAGTAGCTGCTGTCACTTCCATGTCACATCCAGAAGATAGTATTTCACAGCACTCCGCCCTCTGGCTGTGCCATGGTATTCCTTGAGCTTTATGGGGTTAATATAGATGTCCTATATTTAGGGCTGAGCACCCAGAAGTCACCTACTCTTTAGCACTTGAACTAATTACAAGTCTCTGTTTTTGACTGCTGCCTGCTGCAAAGGGAAACTTGGCTGGCCAAAGTTGAGAGCAGCACTAATATATGGGTATAAATAATATTTAGAAGGGATTGACAGCATTTCTGTTTAACAAAGCAGCAGGACTAGGTTGTTCCAGTACCGCTTGTGTCCTCCTGAGCCATGGGCTTTCAACTAGTTTGCAATTGTCATTGTTTATGCCACGGCAATGCTTAAGCATGCATGGCCAGCCTGTTTATGGTGGTTCTCCAGTTGTTTCTATCCTGGGCAGTCCTAGATGCTTGTGTTATTGTCATACCCAAGGTCCCACAGTCTTCCTTTATGCTGTCTACAGAAGGAAGTCAACTACAGGATATGGAAACAGTGCTTGAGTTACTTCGGCTATGTTAGGAGAATGAATGACAGCAGAAGATAACACTGCTTGGAGGGGTGCACAGGATAAGGTGAACAGGAAGACCCCCCCCAACACTGGATAAACAGCATAGTTTGCAATACCAGGCATTAATTCAGTGGTTCTTAACCTTCCTAATGTATTGACACGTTGTGGTGACTCCAACGATAAAATTCTTTTTGTTGCTACTTCATAACTAATTTTGCTACTGTTTTAAATTATAATGTAAATATCTGTGTTTTCTGATGGTCTTAAGTGATCCCTATGAAAGAGCTGTTCAACCCCCAATGGGGTTGCAACCCACAGATTGAGAATTGCTGCATTAATTCTTTTTTGTGGAGCAAACCTCAGATAAAATCAGAAAGTGTCTAATCATCCCATAGCTGGCACTTTCTTAAATACCATTGATAAAGTTCACTTTACCTACCTCCAAAATTATATATATATATAATATATATACACACAATTTATATATATATATGTATGTATATATTTGATTTTCTAAGCCAAGGTTTCTCTGTGTAGGGTTTCTCCGTGTAGTCCTTGCCTCTGCATTCCAAATGCTGGAATTAAAAATATGGGCCACCACCACTCAGCTAAAAGTTATATGTTTTTTTAATTTGCTTACAAAATATGCATTCTATAAAACTTTTTCATACATCCTCAGTTTTTATTAATCTACCTCCCACCCAACCGTCTCCCCATTGCCCATTCCTATCCTTACCCATGCCTTTAGTCCACATTTTCAGACCACATGTATTCTACTACACCCTTGTCACTTAAGGCGTCTTCCTCTCCTTCAGTCATAAGACATTTCTAGCTTCCTAATTTCAATAAACAGAGACATTTAAAATTAAATGTACAAATTAAAATTTTGAGGCTAGGATCTAAATGTAAGAAAGAATACAGCATTTGTATTTTTAGACCTTAGTTACCTTATTTAGTATAACATTCTCCATCTGTTTTTCTATAAATTTTATAATTTCACTTGTAGAGCACAATGCAATTGTTCTGATAATTAACTTAAATTGTCAACTTAACCTAGAGTCACCTGGGAAGAGAGTTTCAGTCAGGGATTGTCTGCATTGGGTTGTCCTGTCGACATGTCTGTGGGGGACTTTTCTTAAATTTACTGAAGTGATGGCTTTCCTAGTGCCAGAGGCACTCTGCAGACTACTGGGGGAGAAAAGTCATCAATAGCCTTACTTACCTGAGGCATTGCATGCTACACTATCAACCTCACAGGCAAAATGTGCCGGCTGAAGCAATAGTGGCTTATGGGGAAAAAATCAGTAACTCTTATGGTGGTAACCAACTGCATCTTGACTGGTTTTGAGGCCCATTCTTCCAGAGAGATTTCATGCTTGGTATGTGAACCTGATCAAAATATTACAGCTTGAGGATGTTTGTAAGCCCTAATGGAGAAAGTACATCAGTTGTTTTGATGGATGGAAATGTGTGCCCATCAGATTGCATTCTAAATACTGACTTCTACTCTCATCGATTAGTGCTGCCATCAGCTTTGGTCAGAAAATCTTCCTTCTCAACGGCAATGAGCATGAACTCTACAGCATGGACAGGCTCACTGTGAGCCTTGTCAGTTTGGTTGCTCACCTTCCTGGACTTAGGGGGAGCTGGGAGGACCTTGGACTTAACATAGTGAAGGGAACCCTGATGGCTCTTTGTCTTGGAGAGGGGAGGAGTGGGGGTATGGGTGGAAGGGAGGGGAGGGAAGGGGGAGGAGGAGGGGAGAAGATGGAAATTTTTAATAAAAAAAATGAGAAAAAAAATAAAGAACATTATCTCAATATAATAAAGAGAAAATGTGGAAAACAAAAAAAAAAAAAGAAAATCTTCCTTCTACAGTGGGAGGTAGTTACTGCAGAAACTCACATGTGGATAAAGTAATAAGTGACTCTTAAATACTGGATCCTAGAACACCTGTCATCCCCTCCCAAGCTCATGGAACATTGCAGAAAAGTTGAACAGAAAGAATGTGCTAAAGAAAATGGTGAAATGTTATGGTATGCAGTCGTCCTATGGGCATGATTCAGCCTTTGTACTCATGAATGCAGAGCAGCAGTGACTACCTTAACAAGACCTACACATGATTGAGCACATGATCAGAATTCCATCATGAAGGAAAAGGGTCCCTCTCAAGGATCTCCTGCAGTTAGTGGTTGCTGAAAGAGGGAAAGACACTTTCTTTGGTGGTAGAACTAAAAAGTTACCTGTACTCCTGAAATTAACCCTTCATCCATGATCCTACAGTGACCCTAATTAAATCAACTGGGTCAAAAAGAAAAGTGGAATGGGGACGAGTTGAGAAGAGGAAGGGATTTAATAGGTCTTAGAAGAAAGCAAGAAAGGGGAATAGAGTGTTGTAAATCTGGTCAAATACATTGTTTATATGTATAAAATAATATATAGTATTATTTCTAATAATACATGCCAATGACCTTTAAATTTAAAAAAAAAGAAATGATGGAAGTGATAGTCTAAAAGATTGACACTGTTCAAATATCCCATTGATATCTAGGCAGATACTTAAGGAGATGAATTAGAAAGACAGAGACTAGTATCAAAGAATAAAAGTTAAAGTGTTTTTAAGACTTGTCCAATAATAACAAAGCTGAAGACTAAATGATTGTAATGATTGACAAAAATGAATCAGCAATAAGGAAGACCATGTCTTCCTCTTTGTGTGATGTGGGATTCCCCTCTGTATGCTGTGAATATGCTTTATTATCATTGGTTAATAAAGAAGCTACTTTGGCCTATGGCATGGCAGAATAGAGCTAGACAAGGAAAACGAAACTGAATGCAGGGGAAAAGAAGGCAGAGTCAGGGAGCCACATAACTGCTGAAGGAGAAAGAAGCTGGAACCTTACTGGTAGGCCACAGCCTTGTGGTGATGCATAGCTTCATAGAAATGGGTTAATTTAAGATGTAAGAGCTATCTAGGAATATGCCTAAGCCATTGGCCAAAGAGTGTTGTAATTAATATAGTTTCTGTGTGATTATGCGGGTCTGGGCAGCCGGGAAACTAAAGTGCAGTCTCCATTTACATTTGTGTACATCCCTATTTGACTTCTCTTATCAGTTTTAAAGAAAGCTAAGCTTCATAACACTATAGCTTTATAAAAAGGAAAAACTTTGAGTGTTGAAAAAGCAAAGAATAATAGTTCTAAGTAGACACATCCTAATTTATTGCCTTCTTTTTCAAAGATTTCTATTACTTTTTAATTACTTGTGTGTTCATGTCTACATGTGGGCATGTGCATGTGAACAGAGGTGCCTGCAGAATTCAGAAGAAGGTGTCAATCCCGCTGCAGCTGGAATTAAAGGGGGTTGTGAGCCTCCTGACATGGTGCTGGGAGTGGAACTCTGCAAGAAGAGTACTGACTCAACTTCTGAACTTTCTCCCAACCCCCATCCCCGACTTTAAATTAGAGTGATTCATTTGATAAGTTGGGGCCTACTTATTAAATATTTAAATCCATTCTTTTTTAAGGATTCTTTTCTTTGCCTCTTTCTTAAATATAAGTTATTTTAAATATTCTATAGATAAAGAACTTTAATCTTCCTTACAGTTCAAATGAAGACAAAGAAATTATCTGAATTTTTTTTTCCTCCTTCATAACATGGGGAGAATATTTTTTTAAATCTGTGCTGGGATGAAAAATGTAGTTATAATTATTTCAACTATTTCTAAAGAAAAAGAATTTAAAAAGTGTGATTAATTGTTATTTTGTATAAAATGACCTATGCTTCAGTTATACAAAAAGGAAAAATGTGTGTGTGTGTGCGCGCGTGTGTGTGTGTGTGTGTGTGTGTGTGAAGAGAGAGACAGTGATAACACATTTTGTAGTTATAAAAAGCCTGTGGGCAGAGAGAAAAGATTATTTTACTTTCCACTTTAATTTTTTTGTTCATTTTCTCAGACTTAATCGCACCTGTTTGATCATGCAAATTTAAAAAAGAGCCACTTTTTATTGTCTTTTATTTTAACTTAAATCAGAAGAATTAACAAGAGCAACACGAAGATTTTAGGGGAAACTAAACTGTACAAATGATTACCATCACTTTAGTAAAATACACTACAGTGCTTTTATTTGTTTGAAAAAAAGACTTTTACTAGAGATTCTTGCAAATAAATGATTCTATCTCATTGTTCAGGTGGACTAATACAAAGGTTAAATGCCTTGCCCATGGGCACTAACTGAATCAGTAACATAAATGGGATTATAACTCTAAACTACTGACTCATAGCTCAGTCCAGTGAGCCATGCTGCTTCCCAAGTAGCAAGCATATTAATTACCCCTAGAGCAGGAAACAAGGCTATTAATGGAGCATGTCCCATCCAGAAGATCAATGTAACAAAGGGAAGACTGGGGGCGGCGGAGGGGAGGGGATTCAGAAGTAAGTCATTATAGATTGAAAAATAATATGAAATATGTTACAAAGTAACTCAGACTGCCCTTCTTATAAGCTCATTAGGATGTTTGCTTTGCATTTTCACTGGTGAATTTAGATTCAGGACCGTGAAATGGCACATTGGCTAAAGAACCCACATACCTAGATCATTTAGGAACCAATTTCGCATTTGTTATCTAGACTAATCATATAAGAATGGCATTTTTATAAATATTACTCAATAGTTGAATATGTGATTTCTTGGCTTTATCAGTCTTATTTCAAGCACACCCATGCAGCACATACTTTGCTTTCCTCGGTTTTGATGCTGTGCTGTGCTTCTTTTTTTAATGGATTGTTCCTCATGGTTTGCTCATTCTGCTTTCTCACTCTCCCTCCCTCCCTCCCTTCCTCCTTCTCTCCCTCCCTTCCTCCTTCTCTCTCTCCCTCCTTCTCTCCTTCCCTTCCTCCTTCTCTCCCTCCCTCCCTCCCTCTCCCTTCTTCCCTTCCCCTCCCTCTCTTCCCCCTGTTCTTTCCCCTGTCTCTCATATTTATAATATAATTACAATACAATTACAACATTTATCCTTTCCTTTCCCTCCTTCCAGACCCTCCAAATTACCTCTCCCCACTCTCTTTCAAATTCATGGCCTCTTTTTTTTTTAAAGGAAAGAAAAACTGTTATTGCATTGCTTGCTTATATGTGTATCTACAAACATCTATATTTATATGAACTGTTTGGTCCATATAATGTTACTTGTGTGTATCTTTGTAGAACTGACTATTAGGTACTGGATAGCCAATTGGTTGCTCTTTCTGAGGAAGACCACCTCTCCCACTCCCAGTTTTCATTAGTTAACACTGTACTTTTAATGCAGCAATTGAAGTCTACATTTACCTATGCTTTTTTTGCCTTGGCAAAAGAAATGTCAGGTTCTTGACATAGCCAACAGAGAGAAAGACCAGAAACATTGTAGGCTTATGGATATTTCACTGGGTTAGAGAGAAATAGATATCGGAGTTGGCCACTGCCAATATGATTTGGAGCTGACCCAGTAATAAATTTGATAAAGAGCTGAGCCAAGATTTTAAAGAATGCATAAAGAAATGAGAATTTGGAAACCACCATGGAGGGAGAACCCAAATAAACACCTTAGGCCTTCAAGCGAAAAACCCAAGAAGACTATCCTTAAAAATTAAAGGTTAAGATTTAAGATTTAGAACAAAGTAAAAGTTCAGCATTCAAAAGGATTCTAAAATCCAGTTCTGAATGGAAGAATATGGCAAATTCATAGACTATATGACTGCTGGAGCAAGTCAAAGCCTCTCGAAAGAAAGGGAACTTCATGCAATCTTTGCAATTTTTCATAACATCCAGAACTCAATTAAACAATTACTGGACATTTAAAATAGGACAAATGGAAGTGCAAAAGCCTAAAATTACAAAAAGTAAAATGAATTTTAAAATTGGATTTCTAATAAGTTAGGCACAGCAGAGCAAATTATAATGAATTAAGAGAAAGAGGACACTGCAGAAAGTATTCAAATTCCAGTATAGAGAACAAAAGGGATGACAATATAGAAGGGATGATAATAAAAGGTAAAAGAGAAGATTAAACCAAGGTTTAAACTAATTAGAGTCCCAAATGATGAGAGAGCAAAAAATGAACAAAAGCAACACTTGCCAAGCTATTGGTAACTAAGCTCACAAGGCTAAAGATAGAAAGAAAAGTTTAAAAGCTTTGCAAGGCGCATGTTCATAAATTTAATGAAATTCCGATAACTATTTAAATATATTTAAAACAATGATTAAAATACTGAAAGTAGCCACAGAAAAATATACACATTACTTCCAAAAGAATAAAAATAAGACATCAAATTTTCAGTGCAAAGTATAGAATGTTGAAAACAATGGAATATCTTTGAAGTTCTAAGGGAATACAATTCCAAGGAAGAAGTCCATGCTCCTGAAGATATTCATCAGAATGGAATCGAAATATTTTCAGAAAAATAAAAGCAGAGAAAATGTATTGCTATGCAATTTACACTCAGATCTAAGGGGCGTTGTGGATTGTTTATTCATTTTTTAGATTAAATGAGGAACTGAATGATAAGATTAATAACTCAGGAATGCTAAATATATGAGTAAATCTAAGCATAAGCAACAGCAGCAATATGATGGAGTTTACAAGTGATTATGTAAGGATAGAAAAATAGCTCAGTGAGTAATGTGCTTGCCATACAAGCATGAGGACCCAAGTTTTAGCCCCTGAAGCTATATAAGAAGCTGGATACAGTGTCACATGCTTATAGTCTCGGAGTTGGGCAGACAGAGACATGTTGATCCTGGGGTTTCTCTGGCTGACTGCCCTTCCTGTAAGAGACTGTCTCAGAGAGAGGGTGGGGGGGGTTGGTTTGTCCTTAATGCCCATGACCTAGCTAGTCTCATGTTCTTGGCCATTTTAGCAGTGTCAGGTATATGTTACATTTGATGGAGTAAATCCAATTAAGAAGTGATTGGTTGCTCTTATAGCGTTTGTGCCACTATAGCAACAGATTATCTTGTGGGCAATTACTCTTACAGGTCACAGGGTTTGTAGCTGAATGATATTGATGATTGGATTTTTTTGTGATTTTTTTTTTAGTTTGTCTTGATTTTCATTTTTATTTTTGTTTTTGTTTTGTTTTGAGAAAGAAAAGAGGAGAGAGAGAGAAAGAGAGAGAAGTTGAGTGAGTAGGGAGATTGGAAGGATCTGGGAGGAGTTGGGGGAGGGAAATAGATATGATCAAAATAAGTCAAATGAAAATTTAATTAAATAAAAAATAACCAAGGAGCCGGGTGGTGGTGGCGCACACCTTTAATCCCAGCACTCGGGAGGCAGAGGCAGGCGGATCTCTGTGAGTTCGAGACCAGCCTGGTCTACAAGAGCTAGTTCCAGGACAGGCTCCAAAGCCACAGAGAAACCCTGTCTCGAAAAACCAAAAAAAAAAAAATAAAAATAATAAAAATAACCAAGGTGGTTGGCTCCTGAAGAACAGCTGGAGTCAATCTCTGGCCTCCATATGCATGCACACATACATGCACCCCCCCCCCCCACACACACACAGGCCCATCTGCACACACAAACACACTCACAATAGATATAGAACTAACAGATATGAAAACATTTTTTTCAAATGAGAAGAGAATTCCACGGTTTATATATCATAAGAAAGCAACATAAACTGAGTTTCATTAAAAACAAAACTTAGTCACTAGTCTCTCAGTTTTTTAAGATGTTGACAAGCCCATGGACAAAAATGCTGGAAAAGTCTATTCGTAGTGACGATCTACTTACTGGCTTACAAATAGGTTTCACTTTGCCTCATGTCAGGGACAGCAAGTGAGACAGCTCTCGTCTCTGATAGTCTCTGGTCCTATCTGGGCACCTCTTTCTCATATCTAAAGCTAGCAACTACTCAAAGGACTCTCCTTCAAGCACCACATTGGAAGTTAGAACTTTAGTATTTGAATTTGAGGATAAGGGGATTCAGTTCAGTCCATAACAGTAAGTAGAAGTGTCGCAAGGCAGTGGCAATATCCAAGAGAGATGAATTCAGTGACTTGAGGCGGACTGTAATATTACAGCATGATATTGGTAGCTATTATTTTAGGATAATCAATATAATAATTAAAATCTATAACCAACAGTTCTACTAACTGGGACAAATCAAAAATACTTGATTACTCAAATGGAAAGATAGACAAATAACAGGTCTTAAACTAGGAAATATAAAATACAAATTTGCATCTAAACACAGCAATGCTTACATTAAATAGGTTAATTCTCTGATTAAATTAAAACATTGGTCAGAGTCATCAAGAAAAACAATATCCAACTATTTGTTTCTTATGAGAGATGCACTTTAAGTATAAGGACTCTTCAGAGGTTGAAAGTAATAACCTGAAATTATTAATGTTAAACCATAACCAGACTTAATACACAGTGCTGTTCTGTGCTCATGGAGGGAGAACAGGAATTCTGTTGCTTTAGGTAGAGAGTTCTACAGAAGTCTGTTTGATCTACTTGGTCTATGCTTTGTAGTCTTCTATTCTACTGTTAATCTTCTCCCTTTTGTTCTATCCACTGCTTAACATGATAAATTAATGGATGTTCCTAACCATTATTTTTTAGTGGTCTGTTTCCTTCTTCAACTTTGTTGTCTTTCTTCATTCCATGCTCTGTATCTGGGTGCATATATGTTTATAACTTTAGGACCTCCTGAAAGATTCACACATTTATTGCTGTAAAATGTAATTTTTTTTCTGTCTCCAGTTGCCATTTTGCCATTTATGATTCTATTTCATCTGATGTTAGTATAGCCAGCCCTCACCTCTTTTACTTAGCAGATGGTGTTGACTATATTATTCAAAGAAATTTTCTTTCAGCTTCTTTTCCTCTGGCTATAAAGTGTACTTAATAGATTATATATAAGTGCTTCATGTTTTTAAAATCCACTTACCAGTCTCTGACTTTTGACTCAAGTGGTTAATCCACATACACTTTATGCCAACTGATAAGGTAGGGTTTGTATCTGCCATTTTGCTATTTATTGTCTGTATGTCATGTTTTGTTTCTCAACCACTGTGTCCTTTCATATTTACTATTTCCAATATAGCCTTTGAATTCTCTTATTGTTTCTTGTATGATATTATTTTCAGTTTATTTAACTGGTTGCAGTGGAGATCACAACTAACATATTCACTTAAAGGAAGGTGCTTCAGGAGCTGGCAAGATGACTCAGCAGGAAAGTGCTGGCTGCCAAACCTGGTGAGTACGGTTTGCTTCCCCAGACCCCACACGATGGGAAGAGAGAACTGACTCTTGCAGGTAGTCCTCTGACCTCCACACACAAAATAAGTAAGTATTTATTACTTACAAAATAAATAAGCATAAAAAATTAATGACAATGTGCTTTAGATTGTAGTACTCTAATTTCAACAGTGAACTAACATTTTATTATAACTTTATTATTCCTTTCCCATTTTAGCACTATCATTGTCATAAGACCTGTATTTTATATATGAAGGCCCATCAAATGGAGTTCCATGATTATTGTTTTATGCTTTTGCCTTTTAAATCATATATAAGGAAGTAAATACCACTTTCCTTTGTATTTTTTTTACACAGCTCCATTGCTATTGTCTTGACATTAATATGTGTTCATCATACTTTGGGTTTATGGGGTTTGAGTTTCCTGGGGATTAATATTCTTCTTCATGTATGGGAAACATTTGCTCATTATTTTTTCAAATTACAGTTTTATTTACTTACATATTGCATGGTGGCATATGATGTGGTTTGTGCGTATATAATATGATGTATGTGTGTGTATGGTATGTGTGTGTGGTGGGTATGCGGGAAGAGTGTGTTGGTGTATGAGGTGGTGTGCTGTGTGTGTGAGTGTTTGTATATATGTGTGTTTGTAGTGTGTGTACATGTGATGGGGCATGCTTTTGGTATACTAGTGTTTTATGTACCTTCCTCGGTGTAATGAGCATAGTAAAAAAAATGCCCTTTACACATATAAAAATAGCTTAGTTGGGGTCTTCACTACACTCAAGGCTGCACCTGATAACCAGAACTCAGTGACATTACTCACTCAAGATAATCAGACACAGTCTTAGACACCATGACACCCATGGGACAGTATATAAGCAGAGACCAAGAGCAATGCTTTGGTCTGCACATCTGGTGAGATGCTGCCTTGATCTGCCCTGCATCTGGAAAATCTCCCCCAAGATCCTGACCCTTCACTCAGAGACTTCTGTTAGACACTGGACCTTCAGCTAGGATACATCACACAGGCAAGCAGCCTTGGGGAGATAGGCTTAGGACCATAGTTAGGAATTTTTAGTGTGAACCTAGTGTGATACCCCTTAGCATAATAATATATAACTTTTGTTATACCGTGTGTATGTACTTTCTCTCTCATGACACTCAGCCTTCACTTTTTGCTTGCACAGTGACTAAGCTGTCCTGGAGGTTGGAGGAGAGATTCCAGTCAGACCTCTGTGTTGGATCAGGTTTTCCGGGATGTTTTGGAGTTTTGCCATGCTATCATGAACTTCTTATTCTTCAGATTTTCTTTTGAAATCCCCCTCCATTTCTGGAGCAAGCATCGATTTATCTTAGGCACTATTTTTGCCTTTAGGTATCTATGGTGTTGAAAAATTTCCACCTAACAATTTTAACAACTATCCTAAGCATAGAATTCTCCTCACAGAGTGAACTCTGAACCAGGTCAAGTGAAGATGTGCCCTTCCAGTTTGTTGCCAAGCAGCTCAAATTCCCACAATTCCTCATCAGTTTGTCTGTCAGAGTTTTGGTCTGACTCTTCCCTCTTCATAGTCTCCTAGGATGGCTCCAAGTACCCAGGTGCCTTCCTGAGATGTTGGTGAGCACAGCTGCCTGCTCAACCATGGTATAAAGCTAGCACTTTTGAAGGCTTCTGTGGATCTAAGGCAAGGCCCATGAGAAACAGATGAATAATGGCAAAGATTTGCATTTAATTGAGGATTTTTTTCATAACAAATCCTCCTCACACTGCTGTTCTTTGTGTCCAGTTTTATGAAAAAGCAAATTTTGACCATTTTTATTGGTGCTCTTGCTTTTAGGAGGTTGATTTTTTCAGAAGTCCTTACTTTTCCATTCAAGAAGGAATTCTGATGAGGTATCTTCCTCACTGTAGAAAAGGTCTATATCAATAAGAAGGGGAAGTCGCTGCTTCCTGCTTCAGCACTGATGAACCTCACACACACAGTGTTGAGACAAAAAGCCAAACACAGAAGAAGACACGCACTCTGGTTTCAATTTTGTGGACTTCTGCAAACAGCTAAAAGCCAGAGCGCTAGCTTCTGTGCTGTGCCGCTTGATGGTAGCACTTATTACAATCCCTTGAGAAATACATTTTGTGACCTTTTTGAGTCTTTGCACTTGTAAACTAATTTAAATACTTAAACTAGGGGCTTTTATTTAATTCTTGAATACTTTCCCTTGCAGGGTTTTGTTAAACCACTGAGAGTTTTATATTTAAAGTTAAAGAAATTATGTATGACCCTTGAACACTGGAAAAATTTGCTTTAAATAGCATTGCCATTAATAATAAAATTATATGTCCACAGTGCCTTATAGTTTTTCAAAGTGCCTTAACATGATTTTATATGTTCAACTCTTGAATTTCAAATGTATTTTCCAAATGAGGAAACTTATGTAGAATCACGGAATTTGTGAAGAATGAAGATTGTCTTAAACCATTTATTATGGGTTTCCACCATATTTATCACTGTGGTGGTTTATTCAGAATACTGCTAGTCACTAATTTATCAAAATTAGATGCGTGCCCAAGACTCAGGAGTTCTCTGCTAAGTAATTCTTATGTGATATTAAAATGTGTTTATTGAAGGATCCTTGATCTCAGGATTATAGTGGTGGCAAAGAATATAAATGTTCTCTTCTCAGTCTTTGTGAGAAAAGTGTTTGTCATTCCAACTCCAGCATCACCTTAGATTTCGGTGTGCTCTCCTCGCAGTACCACACAGTTTTTATGATAGTTGTTGTCTCTTTGGGGCTTGCTCTTTTCTGAAGGGAAATGGAGGGGGAATGCACCTGGGGGAGGTGGACAAGGCTTGGGGGAGCATAAGGAGGGAAAACTGATCAGGACATAGTCTATAACTCCTTCTATACTGCTGCTCAAGCAGAGTGGTTGGTCACAGTTCTAAGACTGTTTTCATGATATCCTAGGAAATCCTAGCTAGTCTCTGGCCTAGCTGCTGAGCCCTGACCCTAACCCCAGCAAACTTCTGCCACTGAGGCCCAGACCACACTAGCCAGAAAAAGTGAGTGATCCACAAGCCATCATAACTGTACCCCTCCCCAGACTCTGTCCCCTGTGACACTTTCCCAGGCCCACATCATCCCAGCTCCATCCCTGGCCCTGCTGCTGCTGAGCCTTACCCCTAACTCCAATGATCCTCCACCACTGAGGTGCAGACCACTCCAGCCACAGCTTGTAAGTAACCCTCTTGTCCTGTGCCCCCTCCTTCTTAGTGCCCGTACGACTGCTGGACCCTGCCCCCAACGCTGGAGGAATCCTGCTGCTCTGGTGGAACCCTCACCAATAGAAGAACAGGTGAGTGACCTGCCTCTCAATTGGACCACCACCACCCCAGATTCTGTTCCTCTCAATACCCACACTGCTGCTCAACTCTTCCCACCTCATCACCCTCCCCGTGGCCAGCACTTCCTCAGAACTCCAGTAGACTCCATAGACCTAGACAGGTTCCATGGCCGTTGGAAGAACAGCCTAAGCAAGCATCTCTACCAGAGGGCAGGTTGGACCAAGACACCCAGAAGAAGATTCAGTTTCTCAGAAATTTGGGAATCAGTCTACCTCAAGACTCAGCTATACCACTCTTCAACATATACCCAAAGGATGCTCAATTATACCACAAGGACACTTGCACAATTATGTTCATAGTAGCTTTATTTGTAATAGTCAGAACCTGGAAACAACCTAGTTGCCTCTCAACCATCGAATGGTTAGAGAAAATGTGGTACATTTACGTAATGGAGTATTGCTCATATATTAAAAACAATGACATCAGGAAATTTGAGGGCAAATGGATGGAACTTGAAAAAAATCATCCTGAGTGAGATAACCTAGACAAAGAAAGACAAACATGACATGCACTCACTAATAACTCACTATAAAGGATAACCATTCTACAATCCACAGCCCAGGAGTTAACAAGGAGGGCCCAAGAGGGGGACACATGGATCTCTCTGGGAAGGAGAAATAGAAGAGATCTCCTGGATAGGATGGGGGTGGATGGGGATGGGAACTAGGGAAAGATGTTGCAGAGTGGATGGAACAGGAGAGTTCTGAAAGAGATGATTGGAAAAGGGGTACATTTTGGGGCCAGGTAGAAACCTGATGCAAGGGAAACTCCCATGCATCTCAAAGGATGACCCCAGTCAAGACTCCTAGCAACCGTGCATATGTAGCCTGAACTGGCCATCTCCTGAGATCAGATTGATGACTACCCTAATTGCCATCAGAGAGCCTTCATCTAGTAACTGATGCAGAGACCCACAGCCGAACATTAAGAGCTTGGGGGATCCTGTTGAAGAGATGGAGGAAAGGTTGTAGGAGCCAGAGGGGTCAAGGACATCACAAGGAAACCAATAGAAATGACTAACCTGGCTTATAGGAACTCAGAATCTAAACCAATAATCAGGGAGTCTGCATGAGATTGACATAGGCCCTTTACTTATATGTGACAGTTGTGTAGCTTGATCTACTTGTGGGACTCCTACAATGGGAGCAAGGGCTTTCCCTAATCCTTTTGGCTGGCTCTTGGGAGGCTATTCCTCATACTGTGTCCTCTTGCTCAGCCTCAATACAAGGGGAGTTTCTTAGCCATGCTTTGTTGGTGTCCATGGGAGGCCTGCCCATTTCTGAACAGAAACTGAGGAGGCATGGATTGGGGATGGGGAGGAGAAGGGAAGGAAATGGGAGAAGAGGGGGAAGAGGAAACTGTGGTTGGGATGTAAAATAAATAAAAAATAATAATAATTAAAATAAAAATTTAAAAAGGTATCTGTGGAATACTAGAACCATTGCTTTAATCATGTCCATAGCTTGTGTTAGCATTTCATCCATGATACCAGACTCTTCCTGAGAAACCATAAAGCTGAGCATTTAAAACCCAGAAATCAGAAATGCTCCAAAATTCAAAACATCTTTGGTCAGTGACATGATGCCACCAGTGAAAAGATTTCTCTCAAGCATCACTTTACATGCTGTGGTTAGAATGCAGACAAACAAAAAACATTGTACAGGCAAACTTCTCACCATGTATTTAAGATGTAGATGAAATAAAATGAATTCCATGTTTCGACTTGAGTACCTTGTCTAAGGTATCCCAGTGTATGCACACAAATGTTCCAAAATCTGGGGGGGAAATTCCAAGTTTTCAACACTTCTCAAGCATTTCTTATTCTGAATACAGGTATTCAACTCATATTGTGGTTGAGATTTGGCCAGTGATCCATATAAAGATTTTATTGCCTTTTTATTATTTCTGATATATTTCCAATATGACTACTAGATAATATTCTTCCATGTTCATGTAAATTTCTGTGCCTGTGAGTTTTTGTTACCTTTATACAAATTGGAGTCACCTGGGGACCTCACTTGAGGAATGGCTTTTGTCAGGTTGGCTTTTGGGAATGTTGTTGGGGTCTTGTACTTGACTGTTGATTGATGTAGGAGAGAAAAGTCACTGGGCAGCCTTGAGAGTAAAGTCACTGAGCAAGCCTGAGAAGGCAGAGCCATAATCAGTGTCCCTCCATTTTCTCTGCTTCAGTTTCTGCCTTTGACTTCCCTTGATAATGGACCATAACCTGTAAGTTGAGTAAACCTTTTCCTCCCCAAGTTGCTTTTGCTATGGTGTTTATCACAGCAGTAGAAAGCAATTTAAGACAATGTTGAACTTTCAAAAAACAATCGTGTGTGTGTGTGTGTGTGTGTGTGTGTGTGTACATGTGTGGGGGTGCATATGCAGCACAATGTGTGTGAGTCCATGTGTGGGGGGTGCATATGCAGCACAGTGTGTGTGTGTGTGTGTAGAAGGAGCAGCGGGCTGCGTTCCCGCCCAGTTCCAGGCCGCCTGGCTAGCTTATGCCCAGGAGAGATCTTAACCTGCGTCAGACTCAGAGAGGAGAGGCATGGCGACTGCCTGAGGCATCTGCCTGACTCTGCTTTTCTTTCTCCCACAATTCTGTTCTGTCTACTCGGCCTACCTAATTTTCTGTCCTATTAAAAGGCCAAGAAAGTTTCTTTTTTAACCAATGAAAGTAACACATAGACAGATGACCCTCCTCCATCATGTGTGTATACATGTGCGGGGGGATATATGTAGCACAGTGTGTGTGTGTGTACATGTGTGGGGGTGCCTATGCAGCACAGTGTGTGTGTTTATGTGTACATGTGTGGGGGTGCATATGCAGCACAATGTGTGTGTGTGTTCATGTATGGTGGTGCATATGCAGCACAGTGTATGTGTGTAAGTGTACATGTGTGGGGGTGCATATGCAGCCCAGTGTACGTGTGTAAGTGTACATGTGTGAGGTGCATATGTAGCCCAGTGTCTGTGGTGCTTAGAGAACAAGTTGGAGAAACACGATCTCTTTTTCCACCATGTGGGTACTGAGGATAGAACTCAGGCTTGGTTGCAAACGCCTTAATTAAATAAGCCATCTTGATACCCCCACTTTGAGACCAATATTTCTATGGAGCCCAGGCCGGCCTCAAATACTCTCTTGTCTCAGCCTCCCAGGCACTAAGATTATAGATGTGCATCACCATACCCAGCTATTTCTTTTATTTCTTTAAGTGGTCTAATTTGCAGCCTTCTCCCTCTCTCCCCATTAAAAAATCATTGATTTGTGTTGATGACTTATAATTCAATCATTTTCTTAAGTAATATGCATGTCAGACAATTTTGCATATTTGGCTAGTTTAATAAGTACATTCTCAACATAGATTCCGAAATCACAGATGAGAATAATAAAGTAGGACCCACAAATCTGTTATGTGTTTGCAGAAAGCTACTAGAAAGCCTTATTTTACTTTCTAGGCAAATAAAGACGAGCACACAAGTGAGACGGTGATGGTTATAAAGAGAATAAAGGCCTTGGACATTTTATTTATGCCTTTGTCATTAAGTTCTAAATGGTTGCTGCAACAGCACTCTCAGAACCCAAACAGAAAACACTTTTAGCTGGATTCTCTGTCCTTAACCTTGAGCAAAACCTTACCTTTTCAACCACTTAAAAAGTCAGAGTGAAGGGTCCCCAGAGTCTCCTCCAAATGCTTCTCTATAGCCCTGTCTCTCTCTAGAGCACACCTCTTCTATTACAGTCGCCAAAATCTAGTTCACAGAGTCAGTCCCACAATGAGTAGCACTATCCTCTCAGGCAATTTGAGGAACAAATTATAGAGAGATGAGGTGAGCTGCTGTTGAATGTGGCAGCATTAGCATGGGACAGCATGAGAGCAGATCCCCACTTCCACACCTCATCGGGTCTCTTATTGGCTGCTCCCTCCTCAACTAAACTCTTGAATCAAATCGCCACATCTCTTTCTTACAAGTTTACCTACATCAATTACTTAGCCAAATGCAAATAAGCCCATTTTCTTTTATTATCTTTTGTTTTAAAGAAAACTTGATCTTCTTGTTGTTGTTCTGAAAAATATTAAAGCTGTGCTGCGGTAGTTTGAATGAGAATGACCCCCCGCAGGCTCATCTGTTTGAATATGGTGGTGAGACTCTTCAGGAAGATGTGGCCTTGTTGCAGGAGGTGTATCACTGAAGGTGGGCTTTGAGGTTTCACAAGTTCGTGCCATTCCCAGTTAGCTCTTTCTGCCTCGGTTTGTGAACCTAGATGTTAGCTCTCAGCTGCTGCTCCAGCACCATGCCTGTCTGCCTGCTCCCATGCTCTGCACCATGATGGTTATGAACTCTTACCCTCTGGAACCATGAATCCCAAATTAAACACTCTCTTCAATGAGTTTCCTTGGTAATGATGTCTCTTCACAGCAAGAACACAGTGACAGAGACACACACCCAGAGAGGAATGTAATACACAGGGCTTCCAGGTACCTACCACTCAGCCTTTGCAGCTGTAATCTGCTTCAATTTATTTTTAAGAGAAGTAGTTTTTGGCTACTGTATCTTCTTAAAGATTGCTTTCTCAGGAATTGTTTTTTGCCAAGATCAATTTGATCTTCATTTTAAATCTAGGCTGAAAACCAATCTATAGCACCGGTGGAAAAAATAGGGAGATAAAGTCAAATAAAGGAATAAGATTCTTCTAATCCTCGGGGTAGCTATTTTATATAATCAAGGAATAAGATTCTTCTAATCCTCAGGGTAGCTCTTTTATGTAATCTTTGCCACACAAGGCAAGTTGCAACACAAAGTACATTCTAAATTCTTTGAAACAATGGCTGAAGGGAATTCTAGATGATTGGAATTTACTTTTTTTTCCCATCGCACAGCTGTTGTCATGGTTACCCTACATTTTGGTCTTCAGTGAAACCTTTGGCTAGAAGATTGTCTTAGTTTCAATAGAGGCTGGTTAAGGTCTGAGATCTCCTTTTGGTAACATGTTAGCAACGGCAACAGCTCCACTAAAAAAAGCTTTCAAAGGACTGAAATGTACAGCCTACCTCACTCCACCTCTTGGTGCCTGAACTGCATGGTAAAATTGTGGTTAGTTGCCAAAGTGCTTCTGGAGATGAAGCAAGTGGTAATTAGTGAAGGTTCCAGTGAGGATGGCAAGAGGGCTTGGCTCTCCCGTGTCTTGCATAGCTCCATGTGGTTAAGCCTTCCATTAGGAGAGTTGTGTTATTGTGGTGTGGGCAGGCGCTGGTATATTAAAGAAGTAGAATCTAATAAGAGATCTTCAGGTCACTGGGGTTGGGCCCTTAAAGGACCCCTCCCCTTCCTTTTCTTTCCTCCCTTCCTATCCACAAAATGAATGGTTTTGTTTTGCTGCCCTCTTTCTACACCAGGCTCCAAAACAACAAGGCTGAAGAGCATGAACTAGAATCTTTGAAACTGTGAACCAAATAAATACTGTCTCTTTATAAACTGATGATCTCAGGACTGTTTTTCTATGTACATTTGTGTGTGGTATGTACACATGTGTGTATGCATGTTTGCATGGATGGGATACATGTACGTGTGGGAGTAGAGATGGACATCAGGCCCTTATCTATGATCACTTTCCACTTAGTTTTACCGTGGTGGTGTCCTTCATTGAACACAGTGCTCTTCCATTCAGCTATTCTAGCAGGTCAGCTTGCTCCCCAAGGGTCAGTCTCTGCCTCTCAAGCACTGGGATTATAGGAGGGCTACCAGTTCCTGCCCAGCTTTTTAATGTGGCTACTGTAGATCCAAACTTAGATTTTCACGTGTTCATGAAAGCTCTTTATCCATGAAACTGTCTCTCCAGCCCTGTATCAGGTATCATAGTGACAGAAAGCTAAGTAGCATAGTATATATAGTTCTTTATGGAAGTCCTGATGGAAGAAGCCAGGATATAGTGTAGATACCCACATGACTTAATTAGGAAGTTTGTGGATATTTTAGTGGAGAAATGATCTTGGTAAGCTTGCAAGTTTAGTCTCTAACGAATGTGAAATCATAGTACAAGGCAAGTCTTTAACACAAAGAAATTCAAAAATTCAGTCCAAGAAGTAATTCTCTAACAATTTTTAAGTAGAAAGACTTAAACAATATATCCAACTTGATTAGAAAACTTTATAGTTTTCTGAGGACTGTAAATGGACTTTTATTTGGGTCACCAGCTCTCTCTCTCTCACACACACACACACACACACACACACACACACACAAATGAAATGGACACTTATTATAAAAGTTTGGCCTTAGCTTAGGCTTGTTCCTAACTAGTTCTTTTTTTCTTTTTTCCTTTCCTTTCCTCTCTCTCTCTCTCTCTCTCTCTCTCTCTCTCTCTCTCTCTCTCTCTCTCTCTCTCTCTCTCTCTCTCTCTCCCTCTCTCTCTCTCTCTCTCTCCCCCTCTCTCCCTCCCTCTCTCTCTCTCTTTTTCTTTGATTTTTCAAGACAGGATTTCTCTGTGTAACAAGTCCTACCTGTCCTGGAATTTGCTTTGTATGCCAGGTTAGCCTTGAACTTGCAAAGATCTGCCTACCTCTGCTTCCTAAGTGTGTATCATCACTGCCAAGCCTAACTAGTTCTTATTACTTAAATTAACCCATATCTTTTAATCTACATTCTTTTACATGGTTCAGTTACCTTTACCCTGTATTACCCATCCTGCTTCCTCTGCATCTTGCTGGCAACTCTGCCCTTCTTCTTCCCAGTGTCCTCTCTTCCCAGAAATCTTCCTTGCTACTGGCCATTCAGCTTTTTCTTAAGTCAATCAGAGTAACACATCTTCATAGAGTACAAAAAGATTATTCCACATTTCCCCTTTTGTCTAAATAAAAAGGAAATGTTTTAACTTTAATAATGCAAAACTATGTACAGTAAGAACAATTACCAAGTAAGAAATATATTCACAATGTCCAGTCCATTTGTATTTAGCAAATTCAAATTTAAAAAATCCCATTACTTCTTCTAACTTGATGAGTCAGAGTTTCGTACCTAATTTATTTTCTAACAAGACTAAGGAAAACTATAGCTATAACTAACTATTAAGTTACTTCAATGCCATCAAAGATCCTAGAAGGATATTATATTATCTGAGTAAACAAAGTGTAGAGCAAGCCACTTCCAAAATGACAGTGATATCTGACTGCCTAAACAGTCACCCAAGTTTCCTCAGCAATGTTGGAGCATTCATCTTTGGCCTACAGACCTGGAATATCTGGTATACTTTTTATGAAGCTGGAATTTTGAAGGACTATACTACCATGTTTTGACAAAGTATGGCAGTCACTTTCCTGTGTGTCCTACAGAAAATCTGGCAGGTTTTTCTATGAAGCACATATTTTGAATGACTGTCTCACCTTATTTTGCTAAAGTTCAAAAGTCTTTTTCTTTAGTATTCTTCTTGTCCAATTTGTACAGCATACTGTCAGCAATCAAAACAGAAGCAGTTTCTTACCCAAACGATTAGTTTTGCCACATTGAGTTATGGAGTTACTTCAATGCCCATCATCTTCTCTGAAGTGAATTGGTGTTGCCAGGAGCAGACATGTCTCACTCTCATGAAAAACCTTAGTTCTTAAAACTAAGTTTTAAATGTTATATTCTATAGGCCTTTGAAGTGTGTGAAGACCATCTATCTATCTAAAATATATCTCTGTATGACCTTGAAAACATACCTAACATGAGTATAAGTTTGATTGTTATAGATGACTAACTTCTAGCCTGCATTCTTTATTATTCTAAATAGCTTTTCATAGACTAACACTTTACATTTTAAAATAAGCTGTATAGTTATAATACCTTAAACAAGAGTAGAAACATATACAGTATAACAAAATAACCTTAAATTTGTATCAATATATAAAATTCCATACCAATATAAAATATTTGAAACTAGTGGATGTTCAAAGAACACTCAATGATCCACACTTTTGTCCCACCATTTCCATAAAATATCTCCCATTTTCTCTTCAGAAAAAAATCCATGACTCTAATCTTCTTTGTTCAGTTTTCTTTCTGACCATGACCAATAACAATTTGTAAACAGCTCCCCTAAACAATGACAAACATGATAATCCATTGAACTATCCGAAACTACCCCCTCCCCACCTCTTGGGAATGTTGGAGTCATATTCTCTAGGCTGCTTTCTGTTGTTTCAGGACAATCACATCTTTGGGGAACCCTGAGAAAACTGAGATATGGTCAAGTCCTGGGAGAGATAGTTGCTGTCTAGTCTCAGTGTGATGGGAAAATGTAGGGCTTATCAGAAGTCCAGCTGGTTTCTTTCAGGCCCTGTATATATTCAGTTCAGTCATTTCCTGTTGTTATGGAGAAAACTCCTTCCAAGGTCAATTAGAGAACCTAATGCCTATTGTAAAAAAAAAAAAAACAAAAACAAAACAAAAAAAAAAAACATACTGCTCTGGATGATAAAAAAGCTTTAGAAAATAAAAAAAAAATTTCAGGAGAAACCATAAGAAGAGAGACCTCTTAATTAGAGGAGATGATAGTTCATCAAGTAGCATTACCATTCAATCTAAACTAAGTTTAATTACTGTCTATATGTGTTACATATAGTTATTATACTTACTGTATATAGTTTTTCTTATATTAGTTATAATCTTTTTTATTTTAGACAAAAAGGGAGAAATGTGGTGATATTTTGTTTGTGCTCTAAAAAATAAAGCTTGCCTAAAAATCACAGGATAGAACTAGCCACTAATTAACCATAGAGGCCAGGCAGTGGTAGTATACATCTTTAATCCCAGCACTAGGGAGGTAGAAACAGGAAGTGATATGGCTGGGCAGAGAGAGGAATATAAAGTGGGAGAAGAGAGAGACCTAGCCCTGTTTTGGTCTGAGAATTTTGTAGAGGTAAGAACTCTAGTAGCTAGCTGCTATGCTTCACTGATCTTTCAGCTTTCACCCCCTAATAACTGACTCTGGGTTTTTATTATTAAGACCAATTAGAGTTTGTGCTATACATGTTTTCATTGGTGTCTGTCTTAGTTTTAGAAATGGATACTACAAAACTACTCATTTGTTTTTGCCACCATTACTAGCTGTAACAAAAATCTTTGATAGATTCATTTAAAAGTTAATAAAGTTTTATTTTAGTACAACAGTAAAACAACAACAAAAACAAAACTAAGCTGTGTTGGAGGAGGGGCCGCTTGTTGGTCCCCAGCCTCCCAGTGAGCTTAGACTCAAAATAATCACACAGAAACTGTATTAATTAAATCACTGCTTGACCCATTAGCTCTAGCTTCTTATTAGCTAACTCTTATGTATTAATTCAACCCATCTCCTTTAATACATCTCTGTGTATCGCCACGTGATAGTGGCTTACCAGCAAAGTTTTGGCATGTCTGACTCTGGCAGCAGCTCCATGCCATCTCTCTGGCTCCATCCTTCTTTCTCTCAGCATTCAGTTTAGTCTTCCCTGTGTAACTAAGTTCTCCCCTGCTATAGGTGCAAAGCAGTTTCTTTATTCATTATTGGTAATCACAGCATACAGAGGGAAATCCCACATCTTCTCCCCTTTTCTGTTTAAATAAAAAGGAAGGTTTTAACTTTAGCATAGTAAAATTACATATAACAAGTCAGTTATCAAGGAAGAATTGCAGTTACAATATTTCTATTTGACCTAACCATCATCATGTGAAATGTGGTCTGTGGGAAAATGTTTTCCTTTAGAGCATATAACAAATTGTGCCATCTTTCCAAGGGTTAGGAAAAGAAACACAAGCTCATCTAGTGGGCCACTGGGCCAATGAATATAAAATGGAGAAGCCACGGTTGTGAATATGTAGATCTTTACCTGTTCCTCCTAAAATCCCAATTTTGCTTCAGTAGTTTTTATTTTATTGCTTCGTTTCAGACATGATTGAATTTTTGTATTTTATCTCTTTTCTATAAAATTCTATTAAGAAGGTCAAGTAAAATGCTTTAAAATCCCAATATTAAATATATGTTTATTTTCTCTGATGTATTACTTCTAAAGTTAAAAGGAAAGAAGAAAGAAAGAAAGAAAGAAAGAAAGAAGGAAAGAAAGACAGAAACCTGAAATCTTAAGAGACTCATCTCCTGCGTGTTATTAGAGATGCAGGCAATTGTATCTTCATAAATAGACGTCTTCTGTTTATGTGCTACAGATCTCAGGTTTGCTAGAAAGAGTAGGGTCTCATTTTATCAGACTCTCTTTTGCCAATACACTTGAAGTTTCAGTATTCAAAAGTTTTCCTATGGGACTGGAGAGTGGTTAAGAGCGCTGGTTGCTCTTCCAGAGGAGTCTCAGTCACCAGCAACCACATGGCTGCTTACAACTCCAGTCTGGTGTTGCAGGAATTCATTCAGCCAATAGCCTTTTAGGTACTGACCCAATAGGATGTGAGCTGAGGTACTCTAAGTGCAGATGCAAAGAGGGCTCACTCTCTTGGTGGTGATGTGTATTCTGTTTGCAGCTCCCAGCACCTACAGAACAGAGGCTTTCTTATTGTCAGTGTTCCCCTATAAAAATTCGTGTCCTTTCTTACGGGATCTCGTTAATTTTGCCTACAGTCCAGAGCGTATGACATCATCCTCTTTTGGACTCTGGGGTTACTGCTTGCACTTGGTGCACAGACATGCATGCAGATAAAACACACATTAAAAAAAGATTTTTGAAGTTATCCATGTAACTGACCTCTTCTTTTATTGGTGGGGTCTCATTTGTTTTAACTGCCAACTTGCAAATATTTCCAAGAACATTATCTTATATCTGGGATCTGTTTGTTTGTTTTCAAAGGAAAAAAGATCTGAAGAAAAGCAGAGAATGCTTAGCCCAAGTCTCTTCAGAGCAGAGACAGGAGACATGTTGAGTCTCAGAATTTGTTTGCTTGTTTATTTTAGAAATCTTAAAATGAACAATTAAACAAACAAAACAAAAAAGCAGCAACAAGAAAAAAAACTTTTTTGTTTTTAGACAGATTTTCTCCATAGCTTTGGAACCCATCCTGGAGCTAGCTCTTGTAGACCAGGTTCTCCTTGAACTCACAGAGATCTGCCTGCTTCTGCCTGCTGGGATTAAAGGTGTGCACCACCACCTCCCAGCAAAACTTCTTGCTAGACTGGCTGGTCAACAAACCTCGAGTGATCTTTCTGTCTACCTTCCTAGAACTGGAATCCCAGGCAGGGGATGACATGCTTTTCATGGGAGCCAGGATATAGACTTAGGTCCTCATATTTAGTCCTCCTGCTTACAAGGCATCTACTTTACCAACTGAGCCATCTCCTCATCTCCCTGAACAAACGTGAGGAAGACATGAACTCCCTGTCAATGTGGGCAGGAGCACCCAAATGCCTTGTATGGTTCTTGCTGTGGTCAGCTGTCACGCAGGGTAGGTCCCATTCTGACTTTTTTGCTTCAGAAATGACAGCAAAAGGAAAAGAACGCGAGACTTTAGAAAAGGGTCTCTAACCATAGTTTCTTCATTTGTGTGCAGACCTGCCATTCTGATTCACACTTAACCTTTGGCCTAGCCTCCTGAGAGTTTGTGGAAATGCTAGGAATCTTGGTTCTCACATACTTAGATTAATTGGGACCTTCAGCCATATTATCTTAGACAAAGGTTTAATTCCATCTTCTGTATTGTTGGTGGTGATTTTTATGTAACTTCAAAGAGGCATTCTTTAATTATGTCTCTTTAATCTTTCTAATTAGAGAAAAGATTCTGAAGTCAGACATGTCAGGGTTCAAGAGCATATTCTTTTTCTGCTTCTTACTTATGGAATGCTTCCCATATTCACTGGTTATGTGAAGACCAACCACATTGTACCCACTATGGAAATTCTCTGAGATCTTACTTGTAAATGCTATCTAGAGCTCACGCATTGTTGGCTCTGTACATGTGTGAGTTTCTAAATTTATTTGAGATATTTGAGAGCTTATTATCTTTGAAAAAGAACTTATGTTTACAAAAAATTTCTATTATAGGCAACAAGATAGCTCAGTGAGTAGGGACACTTGTACCAAGCCTGATGACATGAGTTCAATCCCTTGGACCTATTTAATAAAAGGAAAGAACCTTCTGGCATCTATACGAATGCTATTGCATATATACTCACACACTTGTATACATGCATACAAACATGCATTCAATAAATAAATAAATCTGATAAACATTGTAGATTACATTTTCATTCATTAATTCATCCATCATAAAATTTCTTGGATACCTTTCTTATGTGGCTCATGTTTTTACAGAGCTGGGAATATGTAGTATATAAAAGTAAGAATATTTATCAATATTAAATTTATGACAGAGTTTGTATTCTTATAAAGATAAAAAAATCAAGCTAAACATGTGTGCTACCTAATATGTCTAATGATGATCACTATGCTAAAGGTACATGGTGTACCAGGAATAGGTCATGTTTGAGTGGAGATTTGAAGGAGGGGAGGGAAGAAAGGACTTGCATGCTTAGAGAAAGAAGAAACAACAGGTAGTTATCCCAAAGCAGAAGGGCTGGCTTGTCTTCTACAGAGTAGTAGATGCAACCACACAACCAGCAAAGGCAAAGTCATGTAGGATGCTACAAGTATGGTAAGCACCTTGGGTGTTATTCTCAGAGAGAGGGGGGGTCTGTGGACTGGTTTGATGAAAGAAATGACACAGGCTAAATAGATCAGGTTGCAAGATGTGGTGGTTTAAATAAGAGCGGCCCCCATAGGCTCATAAATTTGAATGCTTAGTCATCATGGTGTGGCACTCCTTAGTAAGGATTTGGAGGTGTGGCTTGGTTGGAGGAAGTGTGTTATTGAGGCATGAGCTTTGAGGTTTCAAAAACCCAAGCCAGGCTCAGTGGTTCATTCTCTTCCTGCTGCCTGCAGACCTGGATGTAGAACTGTCGGGTATTATTCCAGCACCATGTCAGCGTGTTCTTCATCATCACAACAATTAACTAACTTCCTGATACTCTAGGCAAGCCCCAGTTGAATGCTTTCTTTATAAGAGTTGCCATGGTCATGGTGCTTTGTCATGGTAAGAGAACATTGCCTAAGACAAAGATTTTAAGGAGAAGCAGGACAGAGTCAGGGATTATTGGTGAGGAGGTTGAGCAGGGATTCATAGAAGTCATGATACTTTGCTAGTAACAGAGGAAGCAGAAGGGGCTGCAATTTGTACTGACTTTTGGATACAGGACTGAAGGCTTTTTTTTTTTTTTTAAGAATCTAGAATTACAAAGAAAAAGGAGGCAAGTAAAAGATGATCCTAAAGCTTTTGACTTAGGTAATTGGGGTTTCAGGTAACTAAAAGTGGAAGACTAGAACATTAATGTGTTTGGAATAGGGGTGAAAAGGAGATCCAAAGTTTGATCTACATATGCTGCATTTGAGAGTGCCTATTAGACATAGAAATGGAAATGTTTATTAACTTTAAACCCACAAAGTACATGAAGATGAAGACTCCCAGGGGACAAGCTGGAGAGAGAGAGAGAGAGAGAGAGAGAGAGAGAGAGAGAGAGAGAGAGAGAGAGAGAGAGAGAGAGAGAGAGAGGGAGAGAGAGAGAGAGAGAGAGAGAGAGAGAAGAAGAGAGACCCACCCCAGGGGCCCAGCAAGAACACTCTGATTTGCAAATGTGTTGTTCCCATGAAAGTAGAGGTTAGGGGAGTTAGGGGATATCTTTTGAAGGACTTTTTCTATGTGTACCATACTTTGCAGTGAAGCCTTAAGAAAAGGAGACATTTGCTTCCTTGAAATTAACATTACCTATCTAGTTGATAAAATGTTTAAAACACTAGAGACGTTCAGGAAATTTCTACAGAAAATGAAGTGAGAAAAATCTCTGTACTGGAGACACTGAAAGTCCTGGGTTTGGAGGAATCTAAAGCAAGCAGAAGTAAATTAATAAATGACTTATGAATACATCAGCATCAAAAGTGGGAGAGATTGGGAATGGACTGGACTAGGAAGTGGTGATCGGTGTAACTAGAGCCGTGAACCTGGTTTAGAAATGGTTATGGATGTGCTGAGCTCCGGTTCACACCAATGAAGAAAAGAACCTGGGTTGGTAGGAGACAGGATTTCAAAATTGAGAACAGCCTATTAGCCACTGAACATACAGGACTAGACTTTTGGTAAGTGAATCATTTCTTTCTTAAAAAAAAAAATCACCGAGGATCCCCTGTAGGAAACAGATGTCTCACTAAAAGGAAACAGTTGAGGAGAAGTGTATGGACAAGGTCAAGCCATTGTTTAGTGTCCATTACTAAATGTAACATCTCACTGATAGGATGTCATGGGAAGCCACAGGGCAGTCAAGCCTTCTGGGACCCTGAGCAAATGAGTTGACAGAACAGGGGAAAGTAGAGGCAGATTGTCCAGTCTCTTGTCTCCATTTTTTAAAAAAGCTTTTGCTTTTATTCTTCATTAAGATAACCATGAGCATTTGATTACTAGTGAGAACTGTGGGTGATGTAAATAAATAGTCCCACAACCCTCCAATGTTTACACTGAAAATATTTTATTTTTTTCTCCCTCCCCTTACCAATATTATCATTGTTTGTTTTAGTTTGTTTCTGCAACAATGTTCTGTTCACATTTTTGTTAAATATTTATAAAGACCTTGATATGCCTCTTCCTATTAGGGAAGAATCTGGCTTCAAAGAGGGTTCCAGGTTTCTCAAGCTACTTAGAATCTCATTTTGCTGTAGCACTATGCAGACAGTTTGTTAAGTGTAATGTTGAGACTCTCGTCTGACTCATTAACCTGTTTGATGTAATTGAAAACTTATCACCAAAGATAGGGGCTGTCTCTTCTTTCACAAAATAGTTACTTTTCAAATTCTGTTTTCTTTCTTTACAGGATATTAGAGTTTCCTGTTGACTTCAATAGTCACCACTATTAGGCCAATTATGTAACTGGATTGAGTAAAATGAGGTAGACTAAGGAAGGCAAAATGTAGGTATCATAGTAAAAATCTAAAATATTATGTTGAAAACGCATCTGAGACTAGACATCATAATGGCTCGGTACAGAAAGCTATTGGCAGATGCCCATCACTTTTCCCTCTGCACACACTGCTTTTGTTAAGGAATGATAATTATCCTCAAACCACATATTAATTTCCCCTTTCTTTCTTTAGTAAAGAACTTCAAATTAGCTGGGCCTGTGGTTGTTTAGACAAAAACTACATTTCCCAGCTACTCCTGTTGCTTTATTTGGCCATGTGTTTTCTGACTGTATCAGTGTTATACAAGCAGAATTCAGTCATTCATGAGAAAGTGACAAAAGCCTCTTTTGACCATAGGGTGGAAACCATGTGTTCAGGATGGAAGAAACCAAAGCAGAAAGTGGTTAGGCCTTCAAGAGTGTGGGTAGGTTGCAATGTGGACCCTGGATGGCATGCACTTTAGTTTTTGCATAGGAAGAAATCAATGATTGTTTGAGCCATTGCCTTTTCAGCCTTTATAATTATGATTAGAACTCTCATAATTTATTTTTAGCCATCCCACTTTTAGAGTTTATTTATTTATTTATTTTGTATGTGTGTCGGGGGCTGTATACATGTCACAGCTACATGTGGAGGTCAGAGGACAATGAATGAGAGCCGGTTCTTTCATTTTACTATATTGGTCCTGGGGATTAAACTTAGGTCATCAGGCAACTTTACATAACAAGCCATCTTGCTGTCCTCCTTCTCCCTTTTTGAGACAGGGTCTCACTTAGTCCAGTCCACCCTCAAACCCTCTATGAAGACAAGAATGACCTTGAACTTCTGATCTACCTACTTTGACCTCGCAAGTATAGAGGTTACAGTTTGCCCAACCATACCTGCTTAATGTAGTATTGCGGATCTAACCTAGGGCTTCATGTCTGCTACTTTACTAACCTAGCCACACCCCTAGCTCTTGTTTTTAGTTCTAGCAGGGGCCATGTGGTAAAGGATAATAGTATTGCTTTGTTATCTACTGGTAGAGAAAATACCTGATGGAAAGATTTATCACAGGTCCTGAAAAGTTTTAAGTAAATGTTATCTAACCACAACTACATAAATCTGAAACATAAGAAGATTTGCATAGGTAGAATGTATTGTCTGTTTGCTTGACAATGCTTGGATTGTCATACAGATATAAGCTTGGCTAGACAGCTCCTAAAGTACTTTCTGAAGTCCATGTACCTAGGCTTAAAGTCAAACATAATATCCTGCTCAGCAAATGCACATAAAATCTGAAATGCCAGCTAGTTATAAAGCTGTTGGCGAAAGCCAGGTAAATGAAAAGTGCTAAGACCCAGGAGGTCTTGTACTTGTAATGAATATTGTAGGGACTTTCCTAACAACTTGTCTGTGTTTCCATTGCATAGCAACTAGGCTAAACCTTGTCAACCCTGAACTCATGTCCAGGCAAAATTGTGAATTTGATATTCGGAAATAGAGTCTTGCAGATAAAATTGAGGCTACATTAGATGAGAGTAGCCCATAGACTAGGGATTGATGTCCTTCTGAGAACGGGTATTGTAGTGGTTTGAATGAGAATGGCCTCCATAGGCTCATATGGTTGAATGCCTGGTTCCCAGTTGGTGGACTGTTTAGGAAGGATTAGGAGGTGTGGCCTTAGTGGAAGAGGTGTGTCACTTAGGGTAGGCATTGTGTCTTCAAAAGCCCATGCCAGGCCCAATCTCTCTGCTTTCTGATTACAAATCAAGTGTAATAAGCTCTTAGCTGTTCCTCTGGCATTATGCTTACCTGCTTTCTGCCATAATGGTCATGGACTCACCCTCTGAAACTGTAAGGAAGCTTCCAACTAAATGCTTTCTTTTATTAATGATAGTGGTCATGATGTCTCTTCATGGCAATAGCATAGTAGTGACTAAGACAGGGATATATAGACATTTGCAGAGAATGAGGACAGCCATGTGAAAAGAAAAGCAGAGTACAGGAATGCTGGTACATAGCAAGGGGCACTGGGAGAGAGGCAAGAAGAAATCTTCTCCTAGAGACAAATTCTGTGATTATAGTGAACCCAGTTTTTTTTTTTTTTTTGCTCTTGTAGCTTCCCTAGGGAACTAAAATGGTGCAATCAATTCTTTCCTGAGCTGTAGATTGAAATGATGTTTAAAATGTTCAACAACCTGTGTATGACCCATCCAAACAGAAGGGCTGGGTGCTGAATTGCTAAAAACAGGGTTAAACCAGATTCTTACTCTTTTGATGCTGACTTTCTAGTTGCTGGAAAATGGAGAAACCAAGAGCATTCTAGTCTGCTGATGCAGTAAGCATGACTTGGAGTGGGAGGGTGAACAGGGAGAATCAGTTACTTTTCCTCTCATGTAGAAGCAGTTGAACATTTTCATATCCACAGGGTCATATCAATATGTGCGAGACAGGGTCATATTGATATCTGGTAGACAGGGTTATATTGATATGTGTTAGGCAGGTGCCCTGGATGACCTAAGCCAATACAACTGTCTTCTTGTATTTGCCACTACAGATTACTCAAGATAGACCCAATGAAATGAAGCTCAAGGCTTTCATTCTTTGCACTGAAGACAGAAGTTACAAAATCATCCCACACCAGCTCAGAATTGTGTATAATAAAGGTTATTTATTTAGGGGTAGACTCACAGATCACAGTTCTCTGCATGAACAGGGGACAGGAACCGAATCCAGAATCAGGGAGAGGGAAAGCAATTGTGTTTTACGTTGGCATTTATAGTATAAGAGGCCATGCCCAAGTGAGCTGGTATCTTAAAGGCTACTGACTGAAGGAGTTCCTACAGCATGGTCGTGGACAATGTATGTGAGAAAGAACAATATCTGGCTGCTGCTAGTTTAGACTTTGCAACCTAAAAACAGGTAGTTGATGGGTGGAGTCTATTGAAATACGGAAGTAAGTAAATGCAGCCATATGAGCCTAGAAGTCTGATCATTTATGTCAGAATCCCCTCTGTCCTCTGATACATGAGCCACAGATTCTGCCTGCCATTTATTCAAGTTTGAGTTGGCATTTTGTTTGTGGGCAACTCCCAAAGAATCATAATTGTCAAGCCACTGTGATTTTTCTTAGAAGATATGTATTAGATTCTTTTCTTTGAAACCTTTTGTTTTGATGTCTGGTGGTGTAATTATTTTGTAATTACCTTTTACCTTTGTGGAAATCTATAATGATACAGGAGACACAAACAGCTTCAAGAAAATAAAACTTTGTTTAATGATTCCTTGGGGTTAACATTATGCTAAATTTCTAAATTTCTGTTTGACTTGTAAAGCAAACAAGCTCATGTGAATGCACACTTACACACACATACATACATACATACACACACACACCTCTGACATTTCTACCACGTGTAGTAAGACCTAGCTTTGTACTATAGAGCAAGGGTTGGGGAGGCAAAAGAATCTATAATCTGTGGGGCATTGTGAAAAAATAAAGGTAGTAGTTTTAAAGATATGGCTTGTAAGTGCAAATTCTCTTGTACAAGGATAACTCCAAAAATAAATCACATGTTATTGCAAAGCCAGTTTAAATACAGAGGCAAACAACGGAGTTGGGAACAGATGAAGAGAGGCAGCCAAGGCGACTTAAGAAGTTAAACTACAAAAGAAAGCTTTCCTTTGAAATTGTGAATCTACTTCAACAGCAGGGTAAGGCAAGGCAGAGACAGTATACCATTGTCCTCTGTACCCCCTTAAAGTTGAAAATTTTGAGCTGATTCAATTGGTTTAAGTTTCTTTGAATTACTGTCTGTATTTGCACACGGAGTTGGGGGCTTCTTTTTTGTTCTGTTTGATGAACATGGCTAACAAAAATATTTTTCAAAGTAATTCCAAACTGAACAAAGATTTCCCTTACTTTTGATCAATTTTTTAGTTATTATGTTGCTTTCAATCATCAAGAGATGTAATTTTAAAAAGAAACTGTGGAAATGATGAACCAGTTTTTTTTTTCTCAATGTGCAGCTCATGTTAAATTGCTGCTGGCTGACGAATACTGCACGAAAATTTTATCAATACATGCAGAACCACACGTCTCTTATTTTAGTTGCTAATTACTATTCAGGTGTGTGGCAGAATACATGAAATTAAATGTGGATGCTGTTTCACTTGCGTCTTAATATCTACTGGTCGTTACCATAAGAGGCTTCATCTTCTCTATGTACACGTGTAAGTGTTTTTTTCTTTCTCCATTTTCAATCTTAATATGTTCATATATCATTTGATTCAATCTTCTAAAGGCATGATATGAATAAATCTTCCTGGTTTTAGAAAATCATTACATTCTGTAGTGTGGAAATGAAAAAAATGTATCTCAGGGCCACCTTTAAAAAGGCTCCAATTGAGGACTTAGTTTAAATTATCCACTAGTGCAGAAATTTTATTTTCCCCCTCTATTTTGCTTCACTTCACTTACGATTAGCAGCTACATAAAGCTGTGCGCTACCTAATGGAAGAAGTTTCGTAAATGCTGTGTTCCGTTTTGTGTTCTTCAATCTATATTTCCCTTATCAAGTACTTTCATGTTAGGAATTTGCAGAGTTAATGTGTGAGGAAGTAACTAGGTAGTTTAGTTAGTTAGATTTCTCTTCCCTGAAGAAAATTACTATAATGGTTACTTTTGCTAGAATGCAATTACTGTCATGGTTACAATCAATCATATTTTTATATAAGAAACTTTAATAACTCCTGAATGCATTAAGAAAAGTAAATGAAAAACAAGCCAGTGTAATGTAAGAGCAGACACCTGCCCTCCAATACCTAGTGAGAGAAATCTCAGATTTCTGTTTAATATATGTTTAATATGCTATTTAAGATCACCATAAAAGTTATAGTAGCAAGAATTTTCTTGAAACATTACTGATAAAATTTTTATATATTTATCGACTAGTAGATAATGCCCTTTGTAGACAATAACTTAATCTTAACCCAGGAGCATCTTTAGGCCTTGAGTCCCTTATGTTAAGCCAGAAGATACCACTTGAAAAGGTTTAACGCATACTCAGATGACACCACCCCCACGTGAAAACTGGAAGCTAAGAAATATCAGGTCTCAGCTTAAATTGGTAATTATTCGATGTCAGAAAGAAGAAGAAAAGAAGAAGAGGAAGAGGAAGAGGAAGAGGAAGAGGAAGAAGAAGAAGAAGAAGAAGAAGAAGAAGAAGAAGAAGAAGAAGAAGAAGAAGAAGAAGAAGAAGATCTCCAAATGTGTAGTCACACACCTCACAGACAGTATTCATTTCCAAAAAAGCATAATCATGAAGGTCAAAGGTTCAGTATGGCATGAGATGACTGGTACTCAAAGTACACCCGACATACAGTACTGGGAATATAGAAATAGTCAACTTGTTCTCTGCTGTTATTTAATAACATGTGAACTGACACAGTGAATACATTATAGCTGATAGTAATCAAAATAGATCAAAGAATAGTGTTCTGTAGGTAAAACTGATAATTTCATGTAGCTATTTGCAGGGTAACACCAAATTAACATTGAGTAGCACAGGCAGTCACAGCTCTGCTCCCTGCCAAATGTGTTCCCTGCCTGCTCATCTGCTTCTAGAATCTTCTCCAGCATTTTTAAAGATAACTCTAGCCAACCTCTGCACTGAACACATGGGGGCATTTTGATTCTTCTCTTGCCTTAGCTCTGTCATCCATATTGTAGACTTCCACCATCTTTCTGTAGGCCCTTGCCAGCCTTCTCTACCACCGAAGTCTTACCAGTTTCTCCCCCGTTTCCCACACACCTTTTACCCTGTTTACTGAGTTATTTTCTAAACCCTTTGGCATGGCACACTATTTCCACTCCATCTTCTGTGTCTTCACTGCTGTTAGCTTCTAGGCTATTCCTGCCTTACTGGCTTGTCCTGTCAGTGGTCCAGCTAGTCCACAAAGCTCTGTGATAGGGTGCTGCTTTCTTTTTCTGGAATATGACCCTCACCAGGCCTTTGGTTAGAAAACTCCCCCCTCCCGTCATGAATTTCATCTAAAAAGCTGTTCTCTGCTCCCTGTGCCCCGTTTCACGGGAAAAGTGAAGTGTTGGCTTCTGTGAGTTGTCATAGCCCAGAGACACAGTGGTTGGTCACACTTCCTGTGTTTCTTGAAGTTTCCCCCTGCTTGGCTGTGAGCTGTTCAAGACAAGGATGGCTTGCACTCATTTTGTTGCTCCTGGTGCTTGGCTCAGAGCATGACACCTAAGAGCTGCTCTAGACAGAGTGAAATAATAAATCATTTTGCACTTTTAATTGTGAGCCAATTTCAATGTTATTACTTAGAGATTCACATTCTGTCTGGGAATGAGGCCATTAAGAAAAAAATAATTTTAGCCATGCTGTAAAAATTAGCTTTTCTCAATTTACCTGAAAGTCAAAATCCATTACAGCTGGCAGATACTCTTCACCATTCAGAAGATCTGTACGTATGTATATCTTGGGGGAGAGGTCCAGAAGGATGAGCTGTGAGTGACCAATATATAACAGCTGCATGCAAGATTATTAATTAAAAAAATCCCAAGCAAAAGAAAACCATTATAGGATATCTGCTGAACATTAGATTTCTTTTATTTTCCTCAAAGCTAAAGCTGGCTATGAAGTTCATCTGGTAGCAATTTTTCAAATGCATTTTAAATTGGACAGTAGCAGGCCAATGCTATCTATAGAAAATTGCATTTGGCTCTATTGCCAATGTGTGCTATTTTCTCCTCTATACTCCATCTGTTATCAGAAAACTAATACAGGTGCTTCTTTAAGTCCCTGCCATGCTTTCTAGAAAAGGGGGAAAGAATAGTATGTAAGCGTTAACATTTCCCCTCCCATCGAAAGGAAACATTACAATGCTTTGATTTTAAGGCACACCTAATTAAGACAACAGTCATATCAGTCTAACCAGATTGGTCTTCGAGAATTGCTCAAGGCCTTTGATGAAATGTCAACCCCAGCAAACCACTGGTCTTAGGCTATAGGACTAGGCCCCATGGTATCTTGTCTTTCCTCTTGTGTTTGAGTCATATGGTGGGGATATGACTATAACCTAGAGAGGACAACTTTGAGTCCCTCAGTGATATTTCCCCCATCTGATTTGACTCTTGCTCTCTTTCACATGCTCTCTCTCTCTCTCTCTCTCTCTCTCTCTCTCTCTCTCTCTGTGTGTGTGTGTGTGTGTATGTTGGGTATATGCCTATAACCCAGTGAGGATAAATTAGAGTCCCTCAGTGATATTTCTCTCTCTTTCTCTCTGTGTGTGAGAGAGTGCGTGTGCATGTGTGTGCATGCAAAGTGCTTAGTACTGTTTTTTTTTGAGACAGGGTTTCTCTGTGTATCGGCCCTAACTGTCCTGGGACTAGCTCTTGTAGACCCAATCTGGTCTTGAACTCACAGAGATCTACCTTCCTCTGCCTACTGAGTGCTGGAATTAAAGGCATGCACCACCACCACCCAGCAATACTGTTTTTATAGCCTTTTGTGGGGGCAGGGTTTAAGACAGGGTCTCTTTGTATAGCTCTGGCTGTCTTGGAACTCTCATTGTTAACCAAGCTGTCCTCAAACTCACAGAGATCACCATAACTCTAACTCTGAAGTGCTGGGTTAACTGTGTGTGCCACCACTGCCTGGCTTTTCTTTTATAACAAGATACAGAGACAGATACATGGAGATACGTGGAGATAATCCTTTTAGAGTGGAAAAACTTATATACAGAGAAATGCAGAGACTGGCGGAGTTAAGGAGTGTTGGGTTAGCCCTAATGTGCACTCCTAAGCCTAGAAGCACTTGAAGCAGCAATCATTCCTGCATTTCCAGGTTTATGAGCTAATAGATTCCATTTTCTATGCTTAAGTAGACTTTCTATCACTTGTAACTGAAACAGTAAACATTGGAGTGGCATTATACAGGGACAAATTAAGTCTTAAGTCTTCCTTCCTTAGATGTGAAGTATCAGCGTTAAGTAAGTGAAGAGCATTCATGATCTGTCACTGAGTCCTAAAAATGATAACCCCCAAACAGGACAATGGAGGACAACAGAGGAGCCTTCTGGCTGTGAGTTTTCTGGTACATCTTACTCTCCCTACTCTATAGCACTTGACAGTTCTAGTGAATTACTTTATTTTAGACTTCCTCTTAGAAACTAACTTTTCATTAATGCTCAGTAAGACTTTTGAAAGTAGGATGGGTTTGTATCAAAACTATATTTTAGCCCAAACAAGCTAGCTGAATGCTGAACTTAGGGGCATGTGCCACCATGCTTGCTTTGCACAATTTTCCCCTATCCTCTGAAGCCATGTGAAAGCTGATCTACCATTAGGAAGCAAAATTGATGAGGTTGAGCCAATTTCAGCTTTCTTTTTCAAGGTAATAAACAGTCTTTGCACTCTGCTTTCCTCTTTGTTACTTTTATGTGTGATTTTGACCAAGTTATTGAATCTCTTGATTCCTCAATTTCTTCAGCACAAAACAAGGAATAATATGACTCCTAATAGAATTACAACTGGAACTCAAAAGGAAATATTTGTCTTGCCACTAGTCTTTTGTTTATTGCTGTCATCTCAGTAGCACAATAATTCCTACACTGAACCTATGCCACAGTGCCTTCTAAGCTGCTGAGTAAATGAGTGTGTGTTCACTGTATGTTAATCTTTTCCCCTTGTCCTGTAGTTGGAGCCATGTACTAAGTTATCTTTTAAGCAATAGTTGGCCCCAGTGTATTCGCTTTCAAAGATGTCCATTGAAGACATATATTGCTCTGCCACTTTGATGATGATCTTAGTGGTGTTAAATAATGTTAGATGATGAGATGTGAGTCATGATTTGGAAAGTGCTTCCATAATAAGATTTTCTCTCTTGCTGTCTCCTGTTTTTGCCAAGAAAAGAATAAATACATAAATACCAGAAATAGTTAGTGTCACTTAAGCAATGTAATAGGACAGTCTGAGTCCAGTTCAAGGAAACTCTACCTAATCCATAGAAACAAGGCAAAAATCAAGATAGGCTTTTTTTATTCAATGTTTTCTTGGCTTCTTGTGTAGAAAGAGCTGAGTGAAGTAGAAGTGCTTAATTGTAAAAATGGAATCAGTGTCAACTTAGTATATAAAAACTTTTTTTAAAGACAGGATTTTTCTATGTAGCCCTGACTGTCCTGAAACTTACCCTATAGACCAAGCTTACCTTGAACTCACTACTCAGAGACCTGCCTGCCTCTGCCTTCCGAATGTGTTGCAAGAAAGACGCTTGTTCATCCTGGCCGCCTAGAACCAAAATAATCACTCAGAGATTGTATTAATTAAATCACTGCTTGGCCCATTAGCTCTAGCTTCTTATTAGCTAACTCTTCTATTAATTTAATCCATTTCTAGTAATCTGTATATCGCCATGTAGCAGTGGCTTACCAGCAAAGATTTGGCACATCTACCTCCGGCCGTGGATCCATGGCATCTCCCTCACTCCACCCTTCTTCTTCCAAGCATACAGCCTAGCTTTCCCTGCATAGTTCTGTTCTTCCCTGCCATAGGCTCAAAGCAGTCCTTTATTAACTAATGAAAGCAACACATAGACAGAAGGACCTCCTACACCATGAATGCTGGGATTAAAGGCACATGCCACCACCACAGTGAAGCATACAGAAACTTTTAAGCCTCAGCTATGCCTTCAGTGTCTATTATAAGTTGGAGTGATCAATTTGAACCATAGTTGTCTTAGTTAGGGTTTCTATTGCTGTGAAGAGACACCATAGCCATGGCAACTCTCATAAAGGAAAAACATCTAATTGGGAAGGCTTAGTTTTTAGAGGTTTAGTCCATTATCATCATCGTGTGACATGGTGGCATGCAGGTAGACATAGTGCTGGAGAAGTAACTGAGAGTACTATATCTTGACTCAAGGCAACAGGAAGTGGTCTGTCTCACTGAATGTGGCTTGAGCATATATGAGACCTCAAGGCACCACCTCCCTGTGACATACTTCCTCCCACAAGGCCATACCTCCTAATAGTGCCACTCTCTTGGGGGCCATTTTCTTTCAAAACACTGCAATAGCTTATGACTATCCTTCACCAGATTAATTCATCCACTAACACTCCATTGTACTGTCATTATAGTCACGAGTAGCTGAATTAGGCATTCAAAGAACATAATTCACGGTAACTATCCTTAAAGAGTACATAAATATATCTTCAAGAAAAAAAAATGAGTCTCATATTTAAAAAAATAGCTGACTCTATATAGATTAATTCTCTGCTTCTCATCGGGACATAGAGAAAGATTTCTACACTGCTTACAGGCTCTGACCTAAGAGAGAAGAAACCCAACTTCATTTCCTCATCTGCAAAACAAGGATAATAATAACTACCACCCAATGGAGCTGTGAAACTTAAACGAAAGCATACATATAAAACTCTTAGCACACTGTCTGGCTCATAGTAAGCAGTTAGTAGAAGTTGGCCCTTGTTGTGGTTGTTATGCTTATGAGTGACAAGATGCTTAGGCAAGAGGCCAGGCTAATTCTGCCACTCTAAGCCATAATGACAGTGCATTCTAGCATAGCTCTGTGATAGGACAGGGAATCTGATAGCAAGAACTCATTACAGGGAATCCAGAAGACCAGCATCTTTATCCTTATGGAAGGAAAATAACGCAGAACACATATTTTATTTGCATTTACTCTTATAAAGTCTGTTGGGTCTATTTTAGATTTTTCCTCCCTCAGGCTCAAGAATCTGAACACTTGGTTATCTTTGTTTTTCACTCAATAATCATCGACGAAGTTTTCACATTCTCATTCTATTTTGTGAAGATTGTAGATCAAGAACGTTTTAATCTGAGCCAACCATAGTAGGAAAATAATAGGCTGAAAAACAGCACCTATTTTACTATTTAATTTTACTTTGTCTTGAAATATTTGCCTCCAATCCTACCTCCATCTATTCTCAGCCAATGGGTTTGGCTAGTAATATTGACCCTTTCCTTAGCTCTGGACTGGGCCGTCACTCAACCTCCTCACCATGGATCTTTGGTGTAGATGCATGTGATCCAATCTCTACTAAGGGTATCTTAAACTACGAATTTTCTTCTTGATTTATCAACTCTTTCTTTTCTTGGATGTGATGATATCAGGGTGTCAGGTTTACAGTTGCTATGGATGGGATCATAGGGGGAAATTGGTGATAGAAGAAGGTAAAAATCAACACAGCATAGTGTAGAAAACAGAGATTTTTAGTTGACTCCTTGGTAAAGCCAACAAAGCTACTAAATTTAGCCTTCCACAAGCTAACTTAATATAACTGATAAGTTTATTTCACAGTGTAAGGAACTTTTGAGTTGGATTTTCTGTTATTTACAACACAGAAATCATTCAACACACATGCCACACCCTTATTCCTATGCTTAAAACTCAGATAATATTAAACGGTGATAAAGGTTTTTTTTTTTTTTGAGGGATAAATAACAGCTCTGTTGCATTCCTATGACATGTTTAGTTGGTTGTTACAAGGAACAGAGCCCCTTGTTTGTCCCAGCTTCCTGGCTAGCTTATACCTGAAATAACCATACAGAAACTGTATTAATTAAAACACTGCTTGGTCATTAGCTCTAACTTTTTATTGGCTAACTCTTACATATTAGTTTAACCCATCTTCATTAATCTGTGTATCGCCACTGGAGATTCTAGAAGGCATCCATCTCCAGTGGAGAATCCATGGCTTCTCTGACTCTGCTCTTCTTCCTCTCAGCATTCAGTTCTGTTTTTCTCTGCCTACCTAAGTTCTGTCCTGTCAACTAGGCTAAGGCAGTTTCTTTATTCATTAACCAATGAAAGCAACACACAAACAGAAGGAACTCCTACACCATCCCTTTTCCACCATTTGTCTTTATTTGACCTGGGATAGCCTGGCAGAATACAATCCCCTAATCGTATCTTTTAAAGAGAAAGGGTTATTGGGATTTGTGAGAATGTTTATCTAGTCATTAAGCACTCGCTGTACAAGCATGATCTCCTGAGTTTGGGTTCTAAACACCAAGTAAAAGCCAGGCACAATGGTCCATGACTCTATTTCCAACCCTGAAGAAACAAAGACAGGTGGTTCCTGGAGTTCTGCAGCCAGCCAATATAGCTGAATTGTGACCTCCAGATTCAGGGAAGGCCCTGCCTCACAAAACAAAGTGGAGAGCAATTCAGGACAACACCTGCTGTAAACCTCTGGTCTCATGTATACTCTCCCTACACACGTACACACAGTTACACACACGCACCCACACATGTACACACACACATAGAAAAATCACTATTAGGTACAAGACAGAAAAGTCTAGACAAGAAAATTATATACACATACATATATCATATATGCACTCATTTATAATCCATATGTATTCCATAGAACAACCCAAACTCTGTAGACACTCATAAGGAATACTACTTTATAACAAAACAATATTCATCATGAAACATTAAATGTGTTTCTTCTTACAATGGAGCTATTAAATCAAGATATTGTCCTTAGGCGTGAAACACTCCTTCCCTATCTAGACAGTCCTTTTGACATTCGTGTTACAACTCATTTGTCACATAGTCGCTTCACTTCACGGCTAGATTGTGATCAAGCATCACAGCACATGAATTCCCTAGTGAGACAAGGTAGGAACATAGTGCGCCCTGCTGTTTGTCGCCCTTCCCTCTCCTTACTGTGGCTGTCTTTGAACATCACCAAATTTGGTAGCAAATTTGGTCATTGCTAATTTTATTGCTCTTCTGTTGACATATACCTTTGAAATGGTTGTTTTTGTGATGAGGCCGAGGAAATGAATTACTCAATGTTGAGGGCTCATGAGGATGGCATTAAGCTAATAAGAATTTTCAATTATCATCGGCATGGTTAATTGTAAACCCCATGCCTAATGAAAGTTTATATCCTAAGGACACAAGAAAAGGATGATGTTGCTAACAGAGTGCTGTGTGTGCATCACAATGGAGTCACGCACGTCTTTCCTGTAAGTGAACTATTACCAAGCACGCTTTTTAAAATTTAAGGTGTTTTTTCTAATGTCTTCGCCACTTGTGACATTTTTATGACCATGCCTCTCATTTCTGGGGGAGCAGAGGTGGGGAAGGGACTTACAGTAAAAATGGAGAAGAAGAGCAGGATGGAAATGTAGGGATGCGCTCTGGGCTGATTCAACAAAGCGGTGGTGGGAGTAGCTTTCTCCAAGATGACTTTTAAAGCATTGCTGATACAAGAGAGTCACTACAGTAACACTGGGGGCTGGGTAGGGAGAATTTGCATTCATCTTTTAGGTTTTTTTCTTAGCATTTTATTGAAACATAGATTCAAGGTCACTGCATCATGAAACCTAATCCACAATCAAACAAGATGAGACTGTACTTTGATTCAACCTACATTTTAAATTATGTATCTTGGCACATTAAATCATAGTAAATGAGCATTGCCTTTTCTATCAAGATATTTGTAGTAATATAGTCAAATACAGATAGGATGCTAGACAAATTTTTAAAACATTATTTCTTCTTCCTTGCCAAAGATTCATAGCAGAAGCTCCACATATAATGCAATTGCAGAAAACTCTTTCGGCTAGCCACTGGACTCACTGTGGAGTTTGAAACACTGAATCTTGACCAAGATTAGTTAGAATTAGTTTCTTTCTGGTATGAGAATTTTATGCTGCTTGTGCTTAGATTGCATTATAACACACGCACGCACGCACGCACACACACACACACACACACACACTTTAGTTTTACATATCTACAGAAAAATTTACATATGGCATTCCCCCCCCCCCCCACTCAGTGTTAGGTTTAACAGTTGTTTTAGAAGTTATTAACAGACAAATTGACAAATTAAAAATTCAAAAATTTTACTCTCGTTAGTGTTAGAGATACTTTTAATATATGTGCATTTAAAATAATTTATCAAGCATTAAAATCATTTTTTGAAAAGTATGAAATATACCATTTTGTTTTGTAAACCTGAAATTGTGCCAAAACTTTAGCTGGCTCTCTATATTAATGGTTATGTTGAAGGCTTATAAGGAATTGGGCAGATTGCATCCTAATAACTGCCCTTGGGCCTTTAACATGCAATCGAAAATCTTTACTTTCAGCTGTCTATTTAATGATAAACTCTGGGCTTAGGAACACCGACTTTGCCAAGGAACCTAAACTAGCATCTGTTGATCCACATTCAAGGTACTCAATCCTCTCTTCCCCCGTTTCTTCACCTGTGAAATGGAAACATGTACTTCATTGCCAGCATTGGGGTGACTGATAAATGTAAACCACATAGAATTGTGTCTAGCATAGGGGATGCTTGATAAAGGATAGAAATTCTTATTGTAAATGACTTTATTTTTACCCACTTACAAAGGTTGATTGAAAACAATCCAATTAATGATAATATTTTATTATGCTTTAAATCTCGATATGTCACACTAAGTACACTGAGACTCCCTGGTCTTACATTATTCCATTGAAATGAGAGTTTCAGAATATCTAATCAATACTTCCATTATCATTTTCTACTGCATTATGTAAAGAAGACAACTAATTAGTGAAAATGAAGTTTTCTTCATCCATGTCTCTAATATTCTGAGCAACTCAAAATAAAGTATTTAATATACATGCTACAGAAGGCACGTAATTTCTAATGTGGTAACATTCTTTCTTATTCCCAGGGTACTTGTGATGTTTAATTAGTCAACATTTGAAAAGTGCTTTGTGGATTAAAAGGGCTGCATAAGTGCTAAATCTTCATTGTTAATAACAAAAGATCAGCTTTGAAAGAACACATCAAGCATATTGTACAAAGAAACTGTATTTTATTGTAATTTTTGCTCTTCAACTTTGTGGAAAACTGCCATTAAAGTTTATTCTTTTAAGAGATAAAAACAGAACCGTTTCACTGAAAATCTCAGCTCACTTATCCAGTGATAAACGGGGGAACTTGACAATACCACCTAAAAACAATGTGTTTTTTTTTTTTTTTTTTATTCTCGCTGAGTTAAGATAAGCATACTTAAACCCTGTCCATTTAACTTGGAAACAAGTATTGGAAGATAGTACTGGCTTCACGATCCTTGGAAGGGAGTGTATTGATAGCCGCTATGAGCATTGCTCTGTAACCCCATACTCCCCATGTGTTCACAGACATAAGCATAGGGCACAGGCTAGGGTCTCTGTCCATAGCAATGTCTGCAAACTGGGAAATCTTTATCGCTCGCCCTCACCCCAGTAACAGAACTTATGAATGGACAGAGCTCACTAATATTGGAGCAGCAAACCTCCTTGGAGGCCACCTTAATCCATTTCTTTAGTCCCCAGATGCAAATAAGACCATTCAGAAAGAAAAGTGTAATTGTGTGCATTCTGTGGGTCAACTTCATGGTGGCTGGGTGATATTGGAATGGAAACACTTCTTTTCACAAGTTTATTTGTACAACCTGTTTGAGCGTGATTGTGTATCTATCCTACTGTTTTGGTCATTCTCTAAAGAGTGGCAAACCCTAACTGTCCCTGTTCTAATGCCATCTGTGGTCTGTGATGGATTGCGGGATGAAGCGATGTTGGTGATACCAGGACTTCAGGTGATGTCTACCTTGTAAGTGCTAAGAGCAGACAGTGAAGGAAAGTCCCTGAGGCCTTTCTCCTTTTCAGTGGGAACTGAGTTCTCAGGGATTCTGAGGCTTGTTGATTTATCACACTTCTCTTTCAATACATGTGTTTGTGTGTGTATGCACATGTGCGTGTGTGTGTATGTACATGTATATATGCAGGTTCATGTGGAGGTCAGAGGTAGATGTTCAGTATCTGCCATCAGTAATTTGTCATCTTATATTTTGAGGCAGTGTCTCTCACTGAGTCTGGAACTCTTTGGTACATCTCTATCCGCCCAGTGAGGTCTAGGGTCTGCCTTTCTCCACCGCTTCCCAAGTCCCAGTGCAGGGGTTACAGTTTTCTCTTGCCATATTTGGTCTCAGTCTGTACCTGCTGTGGGAAGCAAACATTTCCCCAGATCAAGCCATTTTTATAGTTCCCCACTCTTTCTTAATTTCCTGCTCTTTGGTTTCTGACCCTTTGCCTCGGAGCTCCATTTCTTTGCTCAGTGGTTCCTCCTCTACCCTCAGAGGGCATTTGGGATGCAGAGGAAGCATTTTGAGCTATTATAGTTCCCGGGGAAAGGGAACAGAGTGCTGATAACTACTCTACATAAACAGTTGAGCAGAACAAGGCACAGTCTAATTCACGTCGCCATCCATGACTGTGCTGAGAGATTCCGACAGAAATACCATAGTAGTGACCATTATTGCCACTGTGAACTTAATGTAAGCTTCAGATTCTCTTCTTGGAACTAATTTTGATGTATTAGCTGGTAAGAGATCGTAGGGGGGCGAGCATAGGTATGAATCCCATGAGATAAGCTCTCATACGAGCAGAGAAAGAAGGCAGAGCCAGTGGCAGGTATTGTGGGTTGATTGGTAACCCACAGTCATTGGTAACCTCTCCCTCAGCTGTCTCCTTTTACTAAACAACCTGGGAAAACTAATTTTCTCCCAGCTTTCCTTTGGGATGAGTGACAGTACTGAAAATGCTGACTGGAAATAAATAGGGAAAAGTCTACATAAAGTGGGAGTCAGGACTTCTGTTGACATATTCCTTTCATGGAAAGGGGATGACTGGTGGTCCTCTTTCCTTTTCTCTCTGTCCTGGTGTGGATGTGATGTGCAGAAACGTTGTTCAAACATAGGATGACAGTCATGTAGAGGAAAAGACATTGCACTGAACATGGTCGGGGGCAGAGCAGAAATTAGCTGGAGTCTTAGTGTACACCAAGCAGCTGGCCACTGCTACCCTTGACCTTGCTTTATTTATTAGACAAGGGGACATTTTTTGGCTTTATTGTGTTATTCTGTTTTCTATTAGTTGTAAAGCTGAACACATTTCTAACAATTCAGAATCTAAGGCAAAAATTACAAATATGTATGTGCATAATTTTACGTGTGCTTACTCCACTGTTTGCTCAGCCTATTCTGTCAATCTGGACTGCCCTTCACTTGACTTAAAGAGTAGCCAAACCTGACAAGACTCCCGTGTAACTTATTCCAACATCAAGAGCTTATTATTTGAAAGGCAATGCAACAGGCACAAAAATTCTCAAGGTACAGTCCCTTGCTCTGCAAGCTTTGGCTTTAAGACAAAGGAGATAGCTTCACTAAGTTCTTTTGACCTAATCCATACTAGCATCCCTGATGCCACAGCTTTGATAGTGTGGAGTCTGGTGTTCTGGAAGGAGAGATCATAGATAGGGCAGGCAGGTGAGGAGTGATTATCATTACCTCTAGGGCAGTGTCCACAGCACAGATCAAGAGATGGCATCACTGGTGTCTGAATATGGGATAGAAGGAACACGTACGCATTTTCAAGGACATTTGACTTCTTACGATTCTGATGATCATTCTTGCTGAAATCACCTGTTCTCATTGCAAATATCTAAAAGCAGGACAGTGAACACACTGATTAAGCTCCTATGGAGTCCTTAGTGGAGGAAGGGTGGCTCAGTGTCTCCCAGAACTGACTGTGCTACTTAGAAGTGAGAATTTGTACCTTGGCAAGTTACTGAACACCTCTGAGAAGACAATCCATTGTCTATAAAATGGGGATAAAATGAGCACTTGTTTCATAGCGCTTCTAAAGTGACTGGATGGAATGGTATTTATGCAAGGGTGGCTGGCTAGTTTATGCTCAGTGCAGATCAGCTAGTGTGTGTACACCGAGGACAAGGACACTGGGAATGCAAAGGCAGAGGCAAAGAACAATAGGATTGTAGCCCTGTCGTTTGGAAGTTGAACAGTATCGGGGGCTGGATATGAAGCCGGCGATTAAGCTTACAGATATTTCCCGAGAAAAGGGACAGAGTCAAGGCAGCCCTAACTGAAGCAACTCCAGCATACAGTACCTGGTTCTGGGTGACTATGTGATGCGGTCTAGTGCTGCTGCCCACGTATGACCCTTCGCAGGCCAACTCTTTCCTAGCAATGTGAAGAGGGCTCACTTATGCTAGACGGAGAAAACAGAGTTCAACTTTATGTGACCAGGGATCAAGCTCAGTTGGTAACACTACTCGGGGAGGTTACAGTGACGTAAGGACAGTGATCCTGAGATGCCTTCTGTGAAGGACTGATACTTGTTTTTATTTTATTTATTTATCTTTTTAGAGGCAGCACTATTTTTTTCACTGCCAATAATACTGGTAATTTTACATAGATATATTGTTAATCTCAGTCCTATGTAATGTATATCTCCAGGCACTAATTTGCTAATTTTTGAATTTGCTGCCATTGGATTAAATTACGACACCTATGTAAAAATGTAAACGTCATGCTGCACTTATTCGACACAAGAATTAGCTACTAGAGCGCCCTCCCTTCTTCCCCCTTTCTACTACATAATATTGTCTAAATGCTGTGGCTTCAAACACACCTGATATTTTAAAAGGAAATGAGAACTTGTTTTCTTCTCATGATGGAGGCTGTCAACTTGAAGCATCAGAAGAACCATTCTTGGAGGCTCAGTACTTTGATTTGAGCAACACTCTGCTCAGTTACGATAAATGGTCGATTTCAGATGCATAGCATCTTTGAGTATTCAAACAACCAGGACCGAAGTCTCTTCTTTGTGCTGCCTCCTTATATCTGTATACTTGTTAGCATGCTTGGGTCACAGAGACACCGTGTTGTTTCGGTATGAAGAGGGGTGCATGGGCCTGTGACAGTTCCTTTCTCCTTGGCAGAGCCTCCAGGGCACATATTCTGAGGGAGAGGGGTGAAGTCAAGGAAGGGGAAGGTGACTAATCATCTCCTTAGATGTTGCTGTAGAACTTCATTCCTTCTGTCTCCAGAGTAGAAAGCTGAGCTTCTTTGTTCTTTTGCACCATCCTTTTGTGTGTTTGGAGCAAGAGAGGCTATATACAGAACAGGTGGAAATGTTGACGAGGAACCGAGGAAAGCTTTGTCAAGAGCATATCCCAGGAGTTAGGTTGTAATGAAATGAATTAATCCTTGAAATCAGCTCTTGTTTTATTTAAAACAAACAAACAAACAAACAAACAAACATTTGCTAGTCATTTAGAATAAAATTTGAACTTGTCAGGTGGCAAATAAGTATTTCTGAGAATCAAAGAGGCATTAAGTAGACTTTTAACAGTAGAATCTTGCTTATTTGTATGTTTCCCAAACATTAAAACAACAACAAAAACCAAGATAGTTGTTTTCTCCATTTTGTGTGTGTGCAATAAAGGAAACCAGAACTGTGAAGCTTTATACCTGGCCAGACTGCCACAATAACTTTGTAATTAAAATTTACCCTTTGATATGCTGGAAATCTCTATAAATGCCTAAGTGTGTTTAGGAAAAGAAAGAAAGGTGGGAAGAAAAATCAGAGAGAGGAACAGGGAGACAGCTTGGCTGGTAAAGTGCTCCTTGGGTAAACGTGAAGACTGAGTTTAGATCGCCCTCACCCACAGAAAATGCAATCCTATGATCCTAATGTTGCAGAAGTAGGGGCTGGAGGGTCTCTTTGGCTGGTTGGCCAGACAGTCCAGGCTCAGTAAAGACATTCGTGAGCTTATACATAACACACACACACACACACACACACACACACACACAAACACACACACACACACACACCGAAAGCAAAAACAAAACAAATTGGAGCCAGCACCTGGAAGATCAGCATGTAAAGATGGTCGTAGTAACGCAGGTCTTTCTGCTTTTGCTGTAGGGACCACAGCTAAGCATGACCCTCATCTCCTCATTTAAAGGTGGATCCCCACTATCTCATTCAGAATACTGATGCGTTTATTTTGTCAACTAGAGCTAATGAAACCTGATGCGGGTTTGAGCTGGCTTTCATCACCATTGGAAGATAGTGCATGGCAGGGGCTGCACCTAACCAAGAAATGTATGGATTTTGAATACGGCGAGTAGGCAAGGGGATCTTGGGGCTAACACTCTAGGTAACCTGGATTTACTCTACAGTGCATTTGTTGTTATCATTGAGAAAACATGGGGTGTAGATGACCTCATCACAGTAGCAGCTGGAACCATGATAGGAATGTCGTACAGACAGACAGGTGGTCTCCGAGCAGTAGCATGCAGTGGCCTGCCAGAACTGACACTCACCAGTCTATATGCTGTATTGTAATTGGGAGTACATGAAAGGCTCCCCGCTCCAGCAGTCACTCTGAATATTTTTGTCCCCTCAGGAATGGGGGACATTTCATTGTCATCCAGATCAATTAATAAGTCAGTCTGGAGTAGCTTTCTATCTTGTACCTACAAATAAATACTTGAACACTGGAGACTCTGAGGTGCCATGAGGAAGATCATGGATGGTTAGCCTGCACTGCTTGCCCTTGGTGAGTGGACGCCAAGCCCTTTGGTGGCTCACTGAGTATGCGTTCTCTTCTCCTGTGGAGATGCACCTGTGTTCTCTCCTACTCCCAAACTGCAAAACCACTCACTCTCCAAATCCAGGCCATACATATTTTCAACATTTTTGTCAACATGTTTGATCATTTAAAAATTCTAAATCTAATGCTGTTCTGTATTCCAAATAAAAGGTGAAGCTAGTAAAAAATGAAGTGAAGGATAAGTGAGGAAGACATTTGACATTGATCTATTTGTGTTCATTTACACATGCACGCACACACACATGCACACACACATACCAACTAACTGCTTCTTTATCTTGATGCTGTGTAATGGATTTACTTAAATTATTTTATTTATAAATTTTGATTTGCTAATGAGTATTGGTCAATCTACCATCTATCATCTATCCATCCATTCAGAGCCAGAGAGGGAACACTGCTAGATTGTCTTATCCTTCTTTATTTGAGTTGACCTCATCTGTAAGCAAAATTGGTGATAATGAAGCTCAGCCTAATGTGTCTACCTAAAAGCATTTGTATCCATGTTCATAGTGAAAGGGGAGAAATGAATGATTGATATCCTTGATTTTCAGGAATCACTGGAATTGGAAGACATTTCTATCGTTGTGCTCATATACATGGCCAGTTTTATTATTACTCCCCATCGCTCTCCAGGTGCTGTGCTCCATCTCAATATGCATTATTTGAGTGATTGGGTTTCCCATAATTGACAAAATAAAATATTTTATGACAAAGTAGAACTGACTTCTCAATTGCTGGGTGTTAAATGATATGAGAACACTTAAATGGAAGTGAAAATTTCTCTTTTGTTTTCAAGGCTCATGAACAAAGAAGGAAGTTTTTGATAATAGTATCAAAGGACATTTGAGTGTCAAAAGCATACAAGGTACTATGAAAGTGTCTGCCAGGAGAATCAACAAGATGTGGCCTCCAAGGACGTGAGGCTCATTATATAAACCTAAGACCTACCCATTCAGTTTTGCTTTAAAGCGGCCCGGTCCTGCTAGAACCTTCCTAAAGATGTGGGCCACCACATCTCTGGCCCTGTGTGCCAGTTATTTGCAGAGAAACAATGGTTTCCATGCTCAAACTGAGTCATTATTTTTTTTGCTATACAAATTTGCTATTAGGTTGAGCCATAATTATTATAATTCTTTATTAAATGTTCACAAGTCAGAAAATGATTCTCTTTAAAGGATGGCCTTTTATCTTCAGTAGCTGTCTAGCATTTGTGTAATGGTTTTGTAGCTATAGGCAGCTACAATATGGCTTCCAGGCCACACTACTAAAGTATTTGATAAATTGCACACTTTATGAAGTTTTATTATTCAAATACTTTTGAGAATTTTCCTCTTAATTAATGATATCTTATTGAATACAATTGTACCAGGGTTTTGCTTGCATACATATGATTTTATCGTTCAGAATATTGAGAAAATTTTATGCTTTACCCACCTTCTTTTGGATGAATCCACTATAGAAACATCCTAAAATTATAACCATGGAGTTGCAGCTGTGTTCAGTATCTGTAACTGATATGTAGTTTTGAAAATCAGGTTGGGAGCCAAGATCTCTGCATGTCTTGGCGTGAGTCTGGTACCTCTGAGGAAGTAGGCCCGAGCCAGGATCTCTGTGGGTCTAGGTATGAGTCTGGAACCTCCAGGGGAGTAGGCAGGAACCACAGACATCTCCAGGATTAACCCCAAGCCAGGGAACTCTGCAGAAGCAATCTAGACCAGGGACATTTACAGAAACAGGACTGAGCCAGTAACCTAGGCCAGAGCAGGCCTGAGATTCAAACTCCACAGAAGCAGGTACAAGGGAGCAACCACTGAGGGAGTAGGCCAGAACCAGAGACATCTGTGGGTCCGGGTGTGAGTCTGGGACCTCTGAGGAAGTAGGCAGGAACCAGAGACCTCTGCAGGTCTGGATGGAAGACTGGAAAACTGGGACCTCCAAGGGAATAGGCCAGAATGAGAGACCCCTGTGGGTCCAGGGCATGAATCCAGAACTGCTAAGGAAGTTTAGGCCTGAGCCAGGACCCATTCCAGAGCAGGCCCAAGGCAGCAACCTCAGCAGAAAGAGCCCCAAGCAAGCAATCTCTATGGATGCAGGCCTGAATGGCCCCTGGTACCACAAAGTAAACCCAGGAGTGCTGAGCAACCTCCAGGAACATGGAGTGACCAGCAGGGTAACTGGAACTGTAGCCCTGACTGCACCTTGGGGAGCAACCATCTAAGCCTTGGATCTACTGGCACCTGGAAGATTGATCACCAGAGTCATAGACAGCCCCAACTACACCAATCAGAGGAAAAGATGTGTAGACAAGGTAAGAACACATGCAACACCACAAAGAACAACACAACACCAGTAAACACTAGTGATCCTACAACAGCAAGACTTGAACAACCAAATATAGATGAAGCAGAAGAAAATGATCTAGAAATAACTTTAAAAGAATGTTTGAGGCCTTTAAAGAGAAAATGAAAAATTCCCTGAAAAAATGGAGGAAAAGACAAACAAAAAATTGGAAGATATCAATAAATCCCTTATAGAAAACCAGGAAAAAATCAATCAAACATATGAAAGAAACTATTCAAGACTTGAAAACTGAAAGAGACAAAAAAGCACAATCAGAGGGAATTAAAGAAACAAAAATCATGAGAAAATGATCAGCAAGCATGAACAGCAGAATATAAGAGATGGAAGAGAGAATCTCAAGCACTGAAGATAAGATAGACGAATTAAACTCATCAGTCAAAGAAAACATTAAATCTAACAAAAGCTTAACACAAAATATCCAGGAAATATGGGACACCATGAAAAGATCAAACCTAAGAATAATAGGTATAGAAGAAGGAGAAGTTCAACAAAAAAGCACAGAAATATACTTAACAAAATCATAGAAGAAAACTTTCCCAACCTAAAGAAAGATATGCATATGAAGATACAAGAAGCTTACAGAACACCAAATACACTGGATCAAAAAGAAATGTTCCCTTGTCACATAATAATCAAAACACTAAACATACAGAATAAAGAAAGAATATTAAGAGCTGAAAAGGAAAAATTCCAAGTAACATATAAAGGCAGACCTATCAGAATTTAGTGGAAATAATGAAAGCCAGAAGGTCCTCATCAAGTGTTATGCAGACATTAAGAGACTATGGACCAGCCCAGACTACTATACCGAGCAAGTTTCAATCACCATAGAAGGACAAAACAGATATTCCATGACAAAAACAGATTTAACCAACACCTAGCCACAAACCCAGCCCTACAAAAAGTACTAGAAGGAAAACTCCAACCCAAGGAAGTTGGCTACATCAACAAAAGCACAGACAATTGATGGTCTCATAGTAGCAAATCCCAAAAAGGGGAAAATGCATAAAATAACATCACCAACAATGAAAACTAAATTAACGGGAGATAATAATCACTAGTCATTGGTATCCTTTAATATAAATGGACTCAACTCACCTATAAAAAGACACAAGTTTGGATACGAAAACAGAACCCATCATTTTGCTGCATACAAGAAACACACCTCAACCTCAAAGACAGACATCACTTCTGGATAAAGGGTTGAGAAAAAAGTTTCCAATCAAATGGAACTAAGAAACAAGCTCGTGTAGCTATTCTAACATCTAACAAAATAGATTTTAAACTAAAATCAATCAAGAGAGACAAAGGACATTTAATATTAGTACCAGGAAAAGTCCATCAAGAGGAAATATCAATACTGAATATCTATGTCCCGAATACAAGGAAACCCTCATATGCAAAAGAAACACTTATAAAGCTTAAATCATACATTAAACCCCATATACTAATAGTGGAAGACTAAACACTCCACTCTCACCACTGGACAGGTTGTTAGACAAAAAATTAACAGAGAAATAAGGGAATTAACAGATGTTATGACTCAAATAGACTTAACAGACATCGATAGAATATTCCATCCAAACATAAAAGAGTATACTTTCTTCTTGGCACCTCATGAAACTTTCTTAAAAATTGACAACATAGTAGGTAACAAAATAAACCTCAACAGATACAAAAAATTGGAATAACCCCATGTATCTTATCAGATCACCATGGTTTAAAATTAGAATTCAACAGCAACACTAATTTCAGAAAGCCCACAAACCCATGGAAATTAAACAATGCTCACCTGAAGCATCAATGGGTCAAGGAAGAAATAAAGGGAGAATTAAAGACTTCCTAGAATTCAATGAAAATGACCACATAACATGGCCAAATTTATGGAACACAATGAAAGCAGTGTTAAGAGGAAAACTCATAGCACTAAATGCCTACATAAAGAAGCTGTTAGTGTGAATTAGCAGAACATTTGAAAGCTTTAGAAAAAAAGAAGTAAACTCACCCAGGAGAACTAGAACTAGCAGGAAATTATCAAATTGAGAGCTGAAATCAACAAAATAGAAACAAAGAAAGTAATACAAATGCTTCTTATAATCCATTTTTCACTTACATTCTTTTTTTTTTTTTTTTTTTTTTTGAGACAGGGTTTCCCTGTAGTTTCTAGAGCCTGTCCTGGAACTAGCTCTTGTAGACCAGGCTGGTCTCGAACTCAGAGATCCGCCTGCCTCTGCCTCCCGAGTGCTGGGATTAAAGGCGTGCGCCACCACCGCCCGGCTCACTTACATTCTTATATCCCTGATTATCATGTATAATCTGCGAACACTCTAACAGCTGTAAAAAGCAGTGGTGGAGAGGGGAGAGTTGTTTCTATTAGATGCCTGCATGTACTGTGGACACATGCACATGTTAAAGCATGACTCTTGGTTAATGATGCTATGACTTGTATAAGTTGATCTCTCTTTAACTCTATTTGCTTAGATATAAATAAGAATAGTAATAGCCAACTACACACAACTATGTAGCCGCCTATTCACTTGCTCTTCCCATTGATCAGGGATTCTCAAAGGTAACTCTCCATTGTGCTTAGCATGCAGAATGAGCTAGTGGTCAGTTTATGCTGCTATAATGAAATACCATAGGCTCTATTGCTTACACAACATATATTAATTTCTTGCAGAATGAGAAATCTAAGGTCAGGGTCTCTTTATTGTAGAGATATATATGGTAATGTTCCTTATTCTGACTTACCAGTCTGCTTTCTCACTGTGTACTCGGGGTAGAGAAAGAGTCCTCGGTGTCTCCTCTTTTTTCTTTTTCTTTCTATTTTTTTTTCTTTTGAAAAACAGGTTTCTCTGTAGTTTTGGGAGCCTGTCCTGGAACTAGCTCTTGTAGACCAGGCTGGCCTTGAACTTACAGAGATTCACCTGCCTCTGTCTCCAGAGTGTTGGGATTAACGGGCAGTGTCTCTGCTTTTTATAATGACGCTAACCTCATACTGTAAACCCCATATTTATGATTGTTTATAAATCTGATTATTCTCCCAAAGTTCTAGTTTTTATCTTATTGGAGGTTGTAAGGGATGAATGAGTGGACACACAAAAATTCAGTCTATAATACAATTAAACAAGTATTTCTGCTATAGAAACTTGCTCTATTTTTTATGATCAAATGAATCACATAACAAATGAAAAAGGTTATAGACAGAACAATGCATAAATGAGGGAAGCATGTTTTTATTCTTCTATTTCTATGCTGGGGAACCACTAACTTCTGTTCTGTGTGGAGAGTCATTCCTATTGTAAATCCAGGACCCCCAACTTAGGCAAGGTTGTTCCAGTACAGACGCTTCCCGAGGACCATAAAACCCACTTACTTTTTTATTCATCACAAGTGACTAAACTTTCCCCAACTTAATTTGCAGATAGGCAAGATTGTTTTGCTGAAACCTAGCTACCATTACATGGTAGACATGCTATGCTGGCATAACCTTTAAAATCCCTAGCCATTGCCCTGAAAGTTGGCAAGATTCTTCATATGCCCTGAAATGGTTGATCTCAATTAAGGTATCTGTAAGTCAGCCCAGTTGAATCTGGAATCAACCATGACACAAGCCTCTAGGATGGTCTTAAGGGGCATCCCTTAAATCTTTAAGAAGGATTTAACAGAAGGAGCAAGACTCTTCTCTAGGATAGACATACCTTTTAGCAGCGACAGCCTAGACATAAAGAGATCTGAGGATTAACAGTTGCTGTCTGTCTTTCACCTTCTTTGTCTTCTTTTTTGTCTTCTTTGGGGGGAGTGTGCCACTGACTCTGGAACCTAGCATGAGGCAGCCCTTCCCATGGAGACTGAAGACCGTCATCTTTCTGGGAGTCCCCCAGGCCTCCAGTGTCAGATTGGGACTGCTGAAGCACCTGGCCTTGAGGGCTGAGCAGTTACCAGGTTCTGAATCAACTTGCAGATGTCCATTGTTGACTACCCAGCCAGTCTAATAACTCCCTTCTCATAATATAGACTCATTCTAGAATATGAGTATTCATTTCTAGGTGAGCTCCACCCTCTGGAGAACCTTGTGCCCTTTTACTGACTGGATGACATCTGTAGACGATGAAGCTGTGTTAGGAAGCCCTCCTTGAGGGCCAGTGGTAACCAAGTGTCCCACACTGAGAATCCATCAACAGTGTGTTGTCTCACAGTCTAGATGCTGTCAGTCAGAGGACAACAGGGTAACCAGGTAGTTCCTTCTGAATGTGGTGATCCGTTCCTGGTCTTACTTCTGTCTTCCCCATGTCTTCATGACATTTTCCCTCTTTTGGTCAGTGTTCAAATTCCCTGCATTTACAAAGACACTAGTCATTTGAATTAAGGCCCATCCTGATGGCTGTGTTGGAACTTCACCTCTGTGACTTTCACATTCCTTTTGTTCTGTTATGGAAGGAGGGAGTCAAACGTATATGAAGACGGCAGGGTAGACGTGACAGAGGCGCATTGAAGAGACCATCAAATCTGCTTTCTCTTCAGACAGCCTCTCTTACAGTTAGGTGAAGACACATAACTGAACTCTGTCCAGTGTAATATGGGTAGGATGGGGTATACCTCCTTGTACGGGGAAAGAGGCTTGTTGGTTCCCCACCACCTGCCTCGCTTACACCCAAAATAATAACACGGAAACTGTATTAATTAAATCACTGCTAGGCCCATTAGCTCTAACTTCTTATTGACTAACTCTTACATCTTCATTTAACCCATCTCCATTAATCTGTCTATCGCCATGGGGCTGTGGCTTACCAGCAATATTCTAACCGGTGTCTGTCTCAGGCGGAGGATCCATGGCTTCTTCCTCTGCCTCTTCTTCAGAGCATTCTGTTTAGTTTTCCCCGCCTAGCTCTGTTCCCCTATAGTTCTGCTATAGGCCCAAAGCAGTTCTTCTTTTTAAAAAAATATTTATTTATTTATTATGTATACAATATTCTGTCTGTGTGTATGTCTGTAGGCCAGAAGAGGGCACCAGATCTCATTACAGATGGTTGTGAGCCACCATGTTGTTGCCGGGAATTGAACTCAGGACGTTTGGAAGAGCAGGCAATGCTCTTAATCGCTGAGCCATCTCTCCAGCCCCAGCAGTTCTTTTATTAACCAATAAAAGCAACACATAGACAGAAGGACCTCCTACACCACCTCCTCTGAGCCTGACCTCTGGAAAATCTAGATTCTTCAGATATCGCTTTCCCTGTCCTCTCCCTGGAGGACTCCAGGGTGTTTCTTGATACTGATGCTGAGAGATGGAGACTTGGTCACTGAGCACAGAGCACAGACTCAAGCCTCTCATTGACTGTTGCTTTCCCTGCCACAGCACCCTCAGTGAACTGTGACACACAAGAAACACCCTGCTGCTGTGTTGTTGACTCCCTGAGGTTTGAGGCTGCTTATTTGTTATAGCGCATGACAAAGCATTATGAATGCAAACATTGCTGCCATTGTCCTTTTATTCTATCCCTGGTCAGTCCTTCTCATGTCTTCCATGAAGGCCTCTTTAGTGGGCACTGCTGTCAAAACACACCCTCAAATGTAAGGCCCCAAATGGATACCACTCTTCCCACCTGCTTTTATGAATTCCAGTCCCTTGAGAAAAGGCCCGGTATAACCATTTTACTTGGTGCCTCTGTATGCCTTTCCAGTTTTTTGATCTCCCTTTTGAATTCCAGAACTAAATTTCTACTTAGTTCCTGAGTATAATACCATAATCAAGTTGAATTTGATTTCCAAGTAGGAATACAGTAGAGCAGTTGTCTTCTTCTGTGTTAAAATCTGGGTTCTCTTCTCTGGGCAATAGGATCACAAACCTTCCTGGAATCTTGAGATTTTCCTGCATCTTGAGATTTGAAAGACATTTCCAGCATCTTCTGCCGTCTGGCCTTTCACCTCCACTCTGCACCTAACGCCATTGTCACTTCTGCTTTTTCTTTGATGTCCTTTATCAGTCAGGACCTCCTCCCATCATTTCTGGCATACATTTTGGCATCTCACTCCAAGTTCTCTCTAATCCATTCTATCCTTTGATGGTTTCGGGATTTCATTTTAAAGTTGTGAGTGGACCACAGTACCCTCATCTAAAAAAGTTCTGGTGTCATTTCACTAGCTACAAAATAAACCCACATTTTAAAAACTTGCTTTTAACAATCTATACTCATTAGCTCAGCCCACAATCTTGACCCTTTTATATACCTTCCAGCTACTGTAGTGTCTTAGAAATTACATTTGTTTATTTGTTTGTGTGTGTGTGTGTCTGTGTGTGTGTAATGGGAAGGGAGCATGGGAAGGGAGCATGCCATAGCAAACATGTGAATATCAGAGAACTTGTGAGAACTGGCCCTCTCCTACCACGTGGGCTCTCAAGACATAACACAGTTCATCAGGCTTGGTGAAAAGTGTTAACTGCTGAGCTATCTGATTGGCTTGAATCTTAGTCTTTTCTACATTGCCACTTCAACTTTAACAACTTCCATTATCCTATAGATTACCAATAAAGATTCTTAAGTAGAGAGGCTTATGGATTATCTACCTCACAGTCATGAGGGAATTTTAAATAGATTCTATTTTTAGGCCACACTCTAAAAGACATTGTGGCCTTCTTAATGTATTTCACATTGATGATATACTAAGAATGAGACTAAGGAAAAAAATGTAGGTGCTTTAACAACAATATGGATTCCTAGGGGGGTTTTGGGGGTTGACTGATGATAGACTACATGGGTATATTTTTTCTAAGATTTTTTTCATATGCAACAGACTAGTTGACAGGCAAGCTGAGATGAAAAAGAATAGGACACAATAAATTAGTCTCTCATATTAGTAGATTAGTTCTAGATACCTTGCAGCTACATAAATATATGGACGGTCAGGCATGTTGCTCATATAAAGTGGCACCAAAATTTGCACATTTACTACATAATCTGCTAAAATGCTTTCAGTCATTTCTAGGTTACTTGTAATGCAATGTGGTACAACATGCATGCTAAATGAATACTTGTGCTATATTGTTTAGGCTATTCTTACAGGGAAAAAGTCTATATATGATCAGTACAAGTTCAATTCTAGAATAGAATATGTAGAGGGCAGACCATATTAAAAATGAGTTCTAAATGATTTTGCCATGGGAAAGAAAAGGGCAATACCATTGTGAAATTACAGCAGATAATTTTGAGTCAGCATAGTTATAAACATTTAAATACATTAGGATCTGGACTTGGGGAAAGAAAAGTTTTTTATTTATATGGGATCTCCGTCATTGAAAAATATATGAAAAAAAGTGAAACTGACTTTCTCAAGGTAGCCAAATTGTTAGAATATACCTTATGCTTAAATTACATTATCGTAAGTGTCATATCCAGCAATAAAGAGCATATGTGTTCAGGAGACTACCCTTGTTAGCAGACAAGAGGCAAAGTGTGCTGGCAAGTGATGAAAGCAAGAAAACACACAGCGGCAGGATGACAAAGGCACGTGTGTCCAACTGGCTGTGTATTCCAACTGCCCATCCTGTCAACTGGGACAGCCGGAGACAAAAGAGCTATTAAGAACTCCATTCTCTCTGGCCTAGACCTTATGTTTCTGCCCTGATAAAAAGAACTGAAACAACAGTCCAACAGCTCATAATAACAAATGAACCAATAAAGAAGAAGAATCGTGACTTCAGGACTCTCCATTCTGACCTTAGAAATGAATTGAGTATCACAATCCATTTTGCTTTTGGCCTTAGCTGCAGCAATTGGCAGACCATTGAATGCTTACAGTAAGTCATTTATGGTAAGATGTAGCCACCATAGGAATGGCATATTTTGAGAGTTGAGCAAATGTTTGGATCTTAGTGGTCTTTAGTGACTTAAAAAAAAAAAAAAAACACCCTTCACTAGGATGATCATCGTTTTAAAGGAATTCCATATCTTGGAAAGGGTTAACAACATAGTGTTTTGAAACCAGATCTGGTCTGTTTTTCAAGCTGTGCCGTATTTAGTGATATATTTAGTCCTGCAGATGTCTTGAGTCTGTCATTGGAATTGGACTTTCCCATCAAAACCAGACACTGCTTCTCAAGCAGCCAGAATGGAAGGCTCGGTTCTGCATGGTTGGACCATTGTCATTTTGTTTTCCACTCCAAGTGACAATACGAAAGATATGGTACAGCTACGCTTTTGTGTGTCTGGCCCAACAGCCGTCTCAACATTCATTGTGCAATCCAGTTTATAGGGTCTATATTTGGGGTTGTCTTGAATAGGGAAAATTTGGGGGGGAATTGCTTAATTCATTCTCAAAGTTTTAAAAAGGTGCAGGAATGAGAATTTAAAAACACTGACAGGGATTTATTTATATTCGCTCCAGAGCAGTGTTGCAAATGGGGTGAGGAAGGAGATGTAATATGGAAGTACTTAAGGTTCTAGGGACTCAAGATTCTGTAATGAAACTCTAGTCAAGGAATGGGAATTCGAGACTTGAGGAACTCTGGGTTGTATGTTAGCTTGGAATGAATAAAACCAGAGATCTATCTTTAAAATAAGTCGGGGTCTGCACTTTCAAATGCTTTAGGAATCATGGAGTATGGCAAAAGAGCCAAGCATGTGTCTCATCTGACTGAATAGATGAAAAAAAAAATCATTCAGGGTAAAATGGTTTTCTATTGCTATTGTGTTATTTTGTCCAATCCCCCCCCCCCAACCCAAGGTGTGATTTACATAACAAAGTTAGAAAAAAATTCCAGGCCTAATTATCACTTTCAAAATAGAATCTGGAAATCAGCCATTAGTGACTGAAGATTACAGATTGTTTTTTCAAAAAGCGAATCTTGAGTTCAGCTCAGAAGTTACCCTTAAAAACTGTACTGTATTGTTTTCTCACACCAAATCAAATGTCTTTTTTGGCATCAAAGAAAGCAGCTCCTAAGCTAATTCATAACTCAAATGCTGTCAATTCAGGCTACACTAAAGCTGTAGCTTTTTAAAGTCAGAAAGATAAAGCACAGTTGTGTCTGTATTGTTTCTAATGACAAGTTGCCCGTGTGGTTTCTTCATAGTCTTTCCCATTTTGTAAAGACCAAGACAGTAATTGGAAACCAAAAATATGTTCTTTCTTTTTCATCAATGATCTATTACAGAGATAGTAGGTGTGAAAAAAAAAAAAACAGTCTCTGAACCTAACTACCTTGTTTGTGTGCAGTCTTGTTTGTGTGTTCCCCAATACCGAAAGGGGATACAGACTGCTATTTCCTCCTGAAAAGTCCAGAGTTTATAAAAAATGGAGATTTGTTATAATAATAACAATAATAACAAGCGTGTGTGTGTACGTGTCTGTGTGTACGTGTCTGTGTGTGTGTGTGTGTGCGTGTGTGTGCGTGTGTGTGCGTGTGTGTGCACGCGTGTGTGTGTATGTGTGTGTGTGTGTCTGTGAATCTGCATCTGTGTAGCCCAGAAGACAACATTGGGTTCATCCCTAGGAATGTTGTTTACCTTATTTCAGACGTTGGCCTGAAGCTCACCAATTAGGCCAGACTGGTTGACTAGCAAGTCCCAGGATCCTCCTATCTCTGACACTCTAGTGCTCACACAAGTGCACTTTAGAATAGTAGGCATTTTTACATGGGTTCTGGCTAGTGCTTTACCAACTGAGCCCCAAAATTTGAAAGTCTTGCACACTAAGAAGACACTCCATATAAACTCATGGGATGCTTGTCAGTCAAAATATAGGTACACTAAAATGCATTACAATTATCTTTAGGTTGATTGTGTGTATAGTATGTCTCACTGTGTGTATGCAAATATTCCAAACTCTGAAAACATTTGCAAAAGGAAGCATTTCAGATATGGGATATAATCTCCCTCCCTCCCTCCCTCCCTCCCTCCCTCCCTCCCTCCCTTCCTTCCTTCCTTCCTTCCTTCCTTCCTTCCTTCCTTCCCCTCTTCTTCTTTTCTCTCTCTCTTGTTCTTTCTTAGGGAAGGTCTCATTAGACTTCACATTCTCTATGTCATCAAGAATGGCCTTGAACTTCTGTTCTTCCTACCGCTATTGTTCAAGTTCCCAAGTGTTGGCATTACAGTCTTGTACCACCATATCCAGTCAAATAATAAAACCTTAATATATTCTCCCACAAGGCTTTTTGAGAGGAGTAAATGAGACAATACTATCAAAGTACTTAGCTTAGCTTCTATAAATAGAAAACCCACTAAGTATTTATCACATTCTAACATGCTTTTTGCATTGAACATTTACTTAGCAAGATTTAGAGCCTATCTATAAAAGAATATTTATTATTCTTGGTCATATAAACATATATGAACAATGAGTGGAAAAAATTAAGTGTAGAAGTCCTGGAAATAAATATAAATATATGTTTTTAGTGTGGTTAATAATTTAAGCATTTATTCAAGGAAATAGAAGAAGCATCCTATTCTGCATAAATTTAGATGTTTTGGAAAATTTTATTTGTCTATTATAAGTCAGTGACAGTCCAACATGCTCTGTGAGTATGAAATAAAACTGCATGGCTGATTAGGACTTCTCTTCAATAGAATGTAGTTACCCACTTGTATTAAAAACTCTCCTTTCTGTACTCTCTAAAAGGACTAAGAACATGAGTCTGATTATTATTGTGCGTTCTTGTATCCTCAGAGAATCCCAAGAAGTTCCAAGTCAAGAATAGTTCTTTACTCCTCATAGGAAGTCTTCTATATAAATACTTATTTCTATGCCCGTTTTGAAGACTAGAAAAGATTAAGGCCCCATTAATTAGGGAATTTTGTGTTTGGGATTATAGGACCCAGCCATGACAAGCTCAATAGAGACCTGAGTCTCAATAGTTTACCCTAAGGCAATACAGGGTTCTGAGAAAGACCACAAACTGAGAGTACCCAGACCATCCAAAGAAAATTCTTAACATTCCAACCTTTGAAGATAGGCTCACCTGCCAGCACACACCCATTGCTTTTCACCAGGACACCCCTAGGCAAATGTCAGCAAATCAGGATTGAACCCATCACCCCACAGCCTGCTAATGTAACTTTTCTGGGTTTTTGCCTTTAAATAGTGCCCTCTAGGAAGGGCGGGGTACCTCCTCTCTCTGCTGTGCTGATGAGGTCCCTGCAAGCTTGTAAGGTGCACACAATAAACCTTGCTTTTGCATTTCTGTGAGTCAGTCTCCCTGGTGGTCTTTTGAGGTCCCAATGGACTGGGCATAACAGGAATATACTATGTCTCATAGTAATTGGGAATAAATTGCACAGAAAATATGATGGACTAAAGATAATTGGATCTCTATAATGCTTATGGTATACTGAGCATCCTGTCCTGATATACATGTATATTTAAAGCATTTAATCCAAATAATATCCCTCAGAAGCATGTTTAGTTAGCCCTCAGATAATCAAGAAGAAATCTAATAATCAGAGAGGTGAGGGGGATTCCCCCCACATTGCCCAATTGATAAAGAATTATAATCTGCGTCTTTCTGGTTTCAACTCCAAATTTTGCTCCACCACAAGTGTTTGGAAAAGATGAGGGAGGAGAGAAAAGGGGAGACTACAGAATCATGGGTGTCTTGTGGGTAGCAGGTAGCTACCCACGTGATTTCAGTAGAAGAATATCAGATTTGTGTTTCAGAAAAAGGAATCTGCAGCACTATAGAAGAATGGCTCTACCTTATTTTTATTTAGCAATTAGATTGACTACAGCTCACACCACTTTCTGTGGGCACGTATTTGTATTTCCCCTCTGTATTTATCCCTGAATATTGTCATTTCAATTCAACTATAGGTGATCTTCCCAAATAAGTGTGGTAATAGAGACATCCCTATGAAGCATAATAAGTTAGAACACGTGTTTATTTGATGAAATTAACAATGCTATACTGTTTATCTAGCAGGATATTGCACTGATTAAGAGTTAGGACTCTAAGCAGGAAGAATCCTGCCGCGCTACTCACTAGCTCTTAAGCACTTTGCTCAAGGTCATTTAGCTAAATACATAATTGGAACATGGTGAGACATTTGCTACAGTGGAGCAGCATGCACAGAAAATGCAACAGAACTAATGCTAGCTTGAATGCTCATAGTGCAGAAACATGATAGGCGTTATGCTGAATGCTTCATGCACATAGCTGCTTCAAAAAAAAAAAAAAAAACATGGCAGACCTTATGTAGCTAGTTCCATGCTTGCATATACTGTAATGGTCTGCTCTGTCCCTTTAAGAGACAATCTTGTTGTTAATGGGAATATTGCAGACCCAGAAGGTGGGTATTATTTTCTGAGGTCAATCCCTTTGTTCATTAGTTTCCTTATCTTCTTAAGGCTACTAATATAGATACCTCTTATGGCTTTTTTGAGGAATAAATGAGTTTAATTCATTATATCACACTTGGCATGTAGTAAGTTCTTTATCAATATGACTATTATCTGCTGAATCAAGAAGCAATTAAAAATAAAAGCATAAGGCCTTTGAAACAAGAATATAAGTAGAGAAAAAGAAACAAATCTAGTGGAGAGAAAACAGAAACCTTTTTTCTGGCTTGTTTATTAGATAAAGTAGATCAAGCTGACTAGCTGCAAGGTTGTTCTGGTATCTATGACCACCAGTACAGAAATAGCACCAGCTTTTAGATTTAAGCATCCTTGATAATTTATTGAAAAAACTTATAAAAATGAATACTTTAAGCAATTATATGCTCACTGATTAAACCACAGCAACTAAAGTTTAATGAAAGAAAATCAGCTTAACTCTTAAGTGTACTAATCTAATGGGATATGAGTCAGAAAATGCTAAATTTAAATTCTGTAAAACTGAAAAAGAGGAGGAAGATAAAATTGCCTGTAAATATCATTTGGGTAGCATTTGATTTCTTAACCCACTTTATAAATGTAAATAATTCATTTGCATTAAGGAGACTATTACATGAAAATGCAACCTAATCCAGAAATATTTAAAGAAAAAATAGTCAGTAGAGGACAAAGGGACAAGAATATACTGAAAACCATGAATAGCTGCACTTTCACAAGATAATGTGTTAATTAAGTAGTAGAATATTCAAACCCTGGGCCATTGGGTTGGGCCAGCAAGTATAGGCACTTGTCATTAAGTCTAATGACCTGAACTTCCCAAACTCCTGTAGCAGAAGGAGAGAATCCTCTCCTGAAAGTTGTCTTTTGACCACCACACATGGGCTAAAGATTACATACAGGTAATACAAACACACACACACACACACACACACACACACACACACACGCATGCACACATGCTCACACTAAGTAAATGCTAGGTTTAGGCTCGCCTCTTGTAAGCATTAAAAATCACCTGTGACAAACCCAGGTGGCTGCATTGTGCTGACTTCTACACTGGATGTTAACCAGTAAAGTTTGTTTATTTTTTTAAGTTGGCCTTTTCTCACTGGTGTGCTCAATATGTTGAAGGCAGAAACACAACTGATCATAGATTTAGACTTGTGACACTATGACCATTGTCTTCACTGCCCTAAACCAACTTCAGTATCCAAGTCCTCTCTTCTCCAGTCAGACCTATGCCAAGAGATCATTTTCCTTAAGGTGATCAGATCATCTTAGATGATCATCCTTAGATGTTGTCTAAGGAGCATTGCATTTTTTTTAAAAAACAGGGCAGTATTGGACTCTCCTTACAGAAAAGGGGCTAGGGAAGTCCAGGGTCATGGTTTTGTCTTTGGAATGAAATACTTCCAAGAACTAAGTTATCCCTGTATACACTATCAACCTTGGAACATATACTATCTATTTGCCATCAAGAGCATCCTTGGGGATCAAGAAGTCATGCTACATCTCCCACTTTAACAGCAACTTCTGGCCAGGAAAAGCCAGGTGGAGGTGGCAAAGGGATTGCTCACATACCATCTGCCTACTTGGAAGTCATGCTGTCATCAGAGCTGTGATGTCAATAACTTGACATCTCTGTGCATAACAAACAATAGGTCTCTTGCACATATATTAATTTAAAAATTCAAACGTCTGTGAGCAAATGTTTGTGGAGTACCTACTAGGCAGAAACTGTTGGGAGGGAGATGGAAGCCCTGAAGATTATAATGAATAAGACATGTTTGTTGTTCCCCAAAGACCATACTGTTTATGGGGTGGGGCAGGGAAGTACAGATATCATAGCAAAGATTAGAAATTAAAGAGATGGCAGGTGATCAGTGTGATAAGGACGGAGGGTGCTGGCATCCTGTCTCCAATTTGAGAATTAGTGTAACAGTACATGCAGCTTGTATTTCTTTTGCAAAAGAAAGAATAAAAATTCTGTGATCTTTTTTTATAAGACTATTAAGCTAAACTACTTCCAACAACTTAGACAAATTTGGTTATTCATGAGAATAACACCTTTTCTAAAAGAAATAAAGTTAATTTTCTACTCTTCTGCAAAGGAGGTCATTAATTATACATTTTAGATTCATCAATTTCAGCGAGATGAGACTAACATTTTAACTAGATGTCAAGGAAGACATAAGATACCAAGTTAAATACACTGGATGACAATAAGTGGTTATTAAAACATAAGTCCTGTTGCTCTCCTGGCCTCTCTCACTTGGGTGCCTGCTCAGAAGCCTGACCTTCACATTTAGGTAGACAAGCTGATGTGCGGAAATTACTGTGAGCTTTTAAACAAAAGCTTCTAAATCATCCAGACATTTCCAGATTAAGGGACAGATGGATAGATTTTTTTTCTGCTCACTTTTTTTTAAAGTAAAGAAAACCAAAACCTAACAAAACCACTGCCATCCTCAGTATTCTCCACCTTCCTGAAGAAGGACCAGCCACACTGGCTCGTTTCCATTAGGAACTTAGGTTTCCGAGATTGGAACACTTGTCTTAAGTCACTTTAATACTTGTGATCCGTGTTTTGAGGGTTCTTATCATCAGCAGATAGTGGGAAATGAAGGGAGAGAGAGAGTTAAGAGCATTAGTTGCTTTGGCATGCACGGTGAGTTTTCCCCAGGTTGCCATTCTGTGCTCATCTTGTACGATTTTCAGAATCGCCCTGTGTTTGGACAGCTCCCTCTGAGTCGATGCTGGAGAAGCCACCAGCGCCCTCCCTGATGCTCCACGGGTAGCTGCAGCCAGCTTTCTTCTTTCACACCATCTTCTGTTCGCTTGGCCCAGATTCACAATTGGAGAAACTTTTCTTTCTCAAATTCTTTTTCTTAAGAAACCTAATGAAAAATATTAATCTGTTTGAACTTGTTCTATGAAACCAGAGGATTGTGGGAAGCATCCACTTTTCAATAAAGATGTAAAGTTCATGATTTTCTAGACTATAGGCTTGGGATATTTAATTCCCTTGAATTATATATATATATATATATATATATATATATACATATTTATATGTATATGTATATAATATGTGTATATATACCTATATGTGAAATACACACAACACACATATGAAATGAGCTTTGAGGAATTCAAGACACTACATGGTGAAAGATGGGTACAGGTGGGTGACAGCTGCCTGCTCTGTTTTCTCGTCTGAGCATCTATCATGTCCACTCAACAAAGAGAGACAGACCCACGAGATGAGTGTATGTGATCACTATAAAAGCCAAGATAGAGAATCAGACACCTCTGATCTGGGTTCACCAAGCGCATTCAGGTATTTTATAAATTTTCCCTACCTTTTTTCAGTGCTAATAAGCGGACCCAGAGCTTCACCCTAAGGCAAGCACTCATCCATGAGTTATATGTCATCTCGTTCCCTATATTCTCGTATCTCATTTTTTCTTATTTGCTTTGTCTCTGTTGGATTTTGCATTCTTCAAAGATATGGCTGATATGCTCTACGTTCTATTTCTCGATCCAGAATCTAGTCCTCTACACGTCACAACCATGTGAATGGCATATGTCACCAGATTGACCTTTCCCCTCTAGAGGAAGATTGAACTGGTCCTTGTTCTATTTGTATTTGCTTTTCCCTTCTCTCCACCTTTGTGTTGTTCTGTGAAAAGCTGTGACCTTAATCTTCAGTGTGGTGCAGAAGGAGAAGAGATGGCTACAGTCGAGATAAACTTGAAATAGCAAGGAAATGGGTCACACGGACGGAGAGCAACAATGTGGAGATTTCACGGGTAAGGAAGCCCGTGCTCCATAAGTGGTCACCTAACTGTCACTTATGCTTCTATATCCCATGACCATGCGTTTGATTTTCCTCAGCATGGTTTTGAAAGACCTCAAACTAGAAACTCATCATTTAAAAATGCATACTTACAGCTTTGCCTTCTCCAGTCAATGTTACATACAGACATTAAACACAAGATTTCTCTTAAATGTGCCTGAAGCTGAGGAGATAAATTCCCAGGGTATGAAAGGGCTAGAAAAGACCTTTTGTGTTTTATAAGAAGTAGCAGCAATTGCAGTATTGTAGATTTTGAAAGCTCCCTTCTCCCCTTTTCATTCTGTCATCATTTTTGCTTTATTAGAAAACAAGAACCCATCTGTTTTTTTTTTAATGAAAGAAAATGTTTTTTAGTTGTATTTATATGCAAGCCAATAATTCTAAGCAACATGTTAATCTGAGGTAATACATAAATGATTTCAAGAAAGTATTTACAAATGGCATCTACAGTTCACATTTTCAACCCCCTTTTGCTTTTGCACTGGGGGGGTGTTGTCATAGAATCCTTCTTGGATTTTACCATTGCTATTAGTTTTATTATGATTATTATTATGATTATTGCTGAGGAAAAGTCAGTAGACAGCAAGAACCATTGTGTTAAAGAGCAAAGGCATACTAGCCTAGCAACACCTTTGACTGTGACTTATTTCTCAGAAGGGCAAATGAACAAACTTAATTTTTTTTTTAAAAAAAATGCCTTTTTTTTCCAGTAAAAGACTATGCCTTGGTCAGGAATAACTTAAGTTCAGTCAGAAAAAAATCTTTCTTTTCCATTTCATGTAGAATTTTCCCACATAAATATATTTTAATGTGGAATTTCAACCTAATAATTTAGCACACAAAATATTGAAAATGCTACTGACTCTCACTGTATTAAACACTTCAGTTCAGAGGGCTTGATTAGATGGTTCCTATTGATTATGCTACCTGTATAGTTTGTTTCTAGGCCATATATTTGCTCACAAAAAATAAAGCTATAACTTTTCAAAAAGTACATTCAATGATTTATGAAATAGTTGAGGATATATATTAATTTTCTTTTGTCCTCTTTGATTAAAGTAAATTATAAAAGCAAACATCATAAGGAAAAATTAAAAACAAAAACAACATGCTGATTGAGAATATTTTTGCTATTTGGACCATAGACCTCCTCAAAACTAATTTGAGACTGGTTTGCTCATTCTCGGCCACCAAGATCCAAAATCAACTGTATTAATTAAACCACTGCTTGGCCGATTAGCTTGTGTATATTTCTAGCTAGCTCTTATATCTTAAATTAACCCATTTCTATTAATCTAATGCATTACCATGAGGTTTGTGGCCTACCGGCAAGGTTCCATCTATCTCCTCGTAGGGGCTACAATGGCATCTCTCTGACTCTGCTACTTTTCTCCTCTATCTCTGCTTGGAATTCCTGCCTTGCTCTACTCTGCCATGCTAAAGGACCAAAGTGGCTTCTTTATTAACCAATAGCATACAGAGGGGAGTCCCACATTACTAATTAACAATTAAAACTTAGTAATATGCAAGAAACTGACTTGTGATAACACAGAACCAAAGTATAACTTAGGGAAACACCACTTGTTCCTTTGTATGTGAGACTCTAGGGGGGCAATGTTTTTCTTTATGGATGTGATGGTTTCTCAAGCCACAGGAATAGCATGGCACCTGAGGTCAGTGTGAGGAGGAATCTGGGCCTTCATCTTCTGTTAGTGTAGCAGCTGTTTCCAATGGCTGGCAGCTGTCTTCAACAGAGCGTTGAGGTGTATTCCTGTGAATGAGGAAGGGAGAATTTTGGTTTTGATTAAGGAAGTCTTGGGAGCCTTTGAGCTTTCACTAAAGACAAGTGGGAGAACTCTATCATTGTTTAGTGTGAGCGAATGAATAAGACACCACAAAGGAGAGGATCCTGGGCAATATGTATGAGACAGAGGAAGAAAAATGGAATGAGACAAGAAAGGAAATATAGCATGCATTTAAGACTTTCCCCTAGTTTATAGCCTAGGCATCTCAGAGGGTTTTTTAAAGCCTGGAATTGGTATTCAGAAATAGAAAAATCAACACACAGGGCAGTAAATATCCAGCTGAAAACTTCTCTTTTAGCTTATTAACACATCTTAGAAACCCGAGATAATATAGAGTTATTGGTGAAACCAGTATGTAGTTTAGTAATACATTTTTTCATTGTTTTTATTTAGGATTAACTATTATGTATGAATATTAAATTTGTAGCTTCAAATATAGGCATAGCTAAATCCTAGACATACTGATGGCTACTGCTACCTTTTTTAAAACAAATCACAAACTGACACCTTTTTTTTCCCCAAAACACATGGTCAACGAAGTGATCAAGGGCTCAGAGTCCTGTGCTGTGGAAGTCTGTCTGATTCCCACACCAGTGAGTCAAATTTCCCAGCATCTGAGGGACTCAAACAGAAGCGTCTTTTCTAGCTATGACAGTAAAAGGCCACAGTTTAAAAAAAAATGACTAGGGAAGAGGTTAAGCACAGACAGAATCCCTGCTTTTACCTATAGTCACACTTCTTACTGTTCACCATTGTGGCTTTCCATGCTTTGTATAAATTTCATTGGTGATAATTTAAAGAGAAAAAGGCTTATCAGGTATTTCCAGTATGTCTGAAAATCAAAGTCACTGGGCCGTTAGAATGTAGCATATTCTATCAATATTATGGGAGCTCCACTCCCACAGTACAGAAATTTCTGTCCAAGAAAGCATCACTCCCCTTCACCATTTATGCTAGTTGCCACATGCCATTCTGAAGACCCAGTTGTCTCCACTGCCATGTCCCCAGTCAATCTTTCCATACATGGCTACTGTTTCATATTGATACTTTCCACATGTTGTAGATTTTGGCTTTGCTCTGGGTGTGTTTGCTTGATGCAGCCTAGGTCTGATGTATGGTGATTGCAAGTGAGTATAGAAGAAATAGTGTCTTTTGTTTGATTCTGAGTGGGCAAGACAGAATTCATGAAGTGAGAATTAATCAAAGCATTGGAACAGTATTTAGAAATGGGGCAGCTCAAACAAATAAAGTTCCTAAGGGTCCTGACTAAAGAAACCCAGTGAGTGGTTAGGTGTCTAGTGCCAGGTGTGGTTTCCTTCTTATTGAATGGTCTTAAGTTCAATTAGACAGCAGTTGGTACTGACAAGATATTCATGTTGCTACTGCTCCCTTAGGGTTGTTGTGCCATGTTGGTCACTGTTGTGTTTTATAGGTATCATAGCTGGGTAGGACTGTTGGTTGCCTCCCTGCTTTGGAAGCTTGCGTGGTGCCTTCTGGAACCATGATCCCTAAGCTATTCCTTAGAGAAGGGATATGCAGGTCAGTTCCAGCTCAGGGGTCTCTGGGCCACCATTCTAAACTTCTCAGTGCTAGTGAATTTGTGGTTATTGGAAAAGAATCTACAGCTGCTAATTTACTAAACTGGCATAATCCTAACAGCAAGTTATAAACCTTTTGTCCTTACAACACCCACAGGTAAGTATAGTCTTCACCCCCCATCAATGAAACTTCTCTTTGCAACAGAGACTACTACAGGAAATCACAGCCAGCCAAAACAAAATGCAAGTTGTGGGGCCCAGTCCCAATGTATATATCTAGTAAAACACAAGACCCACACCTAAGACTCACAAAATGATGTGGAGGAGGGATTGAGAAGATTCTAAGAGCCAGAGGATCAGGGAGGTTGCTATGGGATTGGGTCTTCTAGTAACATTAGAAGCGACACCCACAAAGTCTTATGAACATGACTGTCAGAAGTGAGTTGAAAGACACCAATGGTCATGCAAACCTAGAGGAGAAAAATCCCAGGAGACCTCAGTCCTACACAAATAACAATAGATAACTGAGGAAAGCTGGGAGGAGGAGAGGTGGTCTTCTTCAAAGAAGACCACACCCATACCCAGACCAGTGACAAATGGCCAGCCCTGAAAACATGCATGCAAGTCCATGTATGGACTCAACATGTTAGATGTAGGAATTTACAAGGATATACAGGTACATATACACATACAAAATTGAAGGGGAATGAGGAGAGGCATATGGGAGGGTTTGGAGGAAGGAAAGGTGAAGGAGAAATGTTGTGATTGAATTATAATATCAAAAATTAAAAAAACAAACTCAATGAGTATGCATTGATTTTGAGATGAGCTAACCATCAAAATTCATGTTATATTTACAGGTATGCTCACTGTTAACTGGGAATAAGATTTTTTTCTTTGAAACTTGATATGTAGGACTTGGCCAAATTATAATTCCTACATTTCTAACATTCAGAATATTACAGAATAAAATAAGCATGAAACATACACGTCTTATAAAGACAGTGACAAAAATACCAAAAGGGTGGGTCCTTTGGCTAAAAACACCCATGAGATAGAAGGAGGAAAGTGATCTCAAACTCCATCTACAAGATAATGATGACACTCATCAAACCACAAGTGGATTTGGGGGAAAGAAGTTGATTATAATATATATCAATGGTATTTTTTAAATCATCATCAATGGATCTGATAGTAATAAAAGATTGGAGAGGTGACTTAGTGGATAGAACACTTGCTGCAAGAGCATGAAGACCACAGTTTGGATCCCTAGTGACCATGAACAAAAACAAAATGAACAAGCAAACAAAAAGCAACCAAGGAATATGGTGGTGTGCATCTGTAAGCTGAGCACAAGAGTGAGAATGAGCGGGTGTGTGACTGTGGAGATAGGAAAGACTTGGAACTTGTTGGCTACCCAGTCTAGCCAGTTAGTGAGGGCTGGCTTTGGTGGGCAATCTTGTCTCAAAAGACAAGGTTAATTTAACAACAATAGAAGAAGACATCTGATGTCAGCCTCTGGCCTCTACGCACATGTGTGCTCGACGACACGCACACTCACACAGGACACACAGCTTTACACACACTAGCTGTGTGTACAACAGACAAATAGCACAAATGAAACTGCTACAAAAGGAATGTAATGATGGGTGAGTCAGACATGTGTTGCCTGCAGCGCTTGGATAGACAGAAGGACAGGTGCAATGTTGGCTACAGAAGAAGACATGCAAATAAAGAGACAAACTACATGATAAAAGCACAATGTAGAATGGTGAGTTGCCTTACAAATATTGTAAGAAAACTGGTTAATCATTCAGAAAATAAACAACTGTATACTGACTTTATTATACTAATGGAGATTCCAGAAGGATTACATAATTAGTACAAAGAAAAATAACCTAAACTAAGAAAAAAATGACAATGGCCAGTAGTGGGTACTCTGTGGTGAAGAACATTTCCCCACTGAGTACATGTGCATCCTCGGCCTATCACACACACACACACACACACACACACACACACACGATAAATAAATAAATAAATAAAACTTTAAAGGAAAATACTGACATATTTGACCTTAAGAATCAAACATTTTTGCATAGTAAAAAGAATCCCTCCCTTAAACATCTCAAAAAGAGAGTCTGGAAGTGGTAGAACTATTGGAAGCATTTGAGAATATAACTGAAAAGAACTTAGGTGCACTATAGCCAAGGATTCAAGGACAGTTCTCAGTATGTTCACACCCATGAGATGTGTTTAGAGTGATAGTCTGTGCCTCTCCCACAATTTAGTCCCTGTATAGAATTTTCATCATATATTTTAGGATACATAGTAAAACTAAGCTGAAAAAAATAAAAGATTTGATTATTCATCTGGCATTTTTTTTAAAAAAAACTGAAGAAAACATTGCTTCTAAAAAGGAAATTGTTGTCCACTGTAGACATTAAGTTTTATGTACTGAATGTTTCTGTAGAAAAAAAGTAGATGATTTGCATTTCTGTAAAAAGTCATGGAAAGTTTGCTTGGATTATGCAGACTTCTTCTAGCTTCTTCAGCTTACCCGAATCCAAGGAAGAAAAGGCAGGCTTTTAAAAGGGGGGGATTGTGTTCCCTTCAGACTGGTATTCTAAATCTGACTCGATAGCAGAATCCAAAGTACATCATATCCCAGATAAAGCTAGCTGCTTGCCAGACTGCTCTGTTACAATTGAACTGTAAATGGCTCACATCAGCACATCCTGTCAACTTTATATAAACCCCACTTTATGTAACATGATTATAGATCCCCTGAAAACGGCTCCGTACCTGCAGCTTGCAGACGGATCTCTTGATATTGTCTCCTAGACATGACTAAGAAAAGCAGCACAGACTGCTGCTAGAGACACAGGTCAAAGAATCAGGCAGATGCTGCCTGGAGTTTTATTTTTCTTAAATGCCTCTACCATGTCCAAAAGAGAACAGGTAAGTGTGGTCTTTCTCCCCCATTCCCAAGCCATTAATCATTGTTCCCTGACTTCATCCCACAGTGGCTGGCTGACTTTGGCTACAGGTCCTGAGCACTCTATAAAAAAACAACATGATTCCAACATGATTCCTGTGCTTAGCACATTTTGCAAAGCAAGATAAATTCTCCAGAAAACCTTTGTTCTCCATTGCTCTTTGAAGATGCCATTGCTCTTAGTTCATTACCTGGCAGACCTGAAAATGCAGAGTTCCTGGGAAGTTCAGTTGAGATTGGTCTGTATTCAATCAGTGTTTGTTGCATGCAAGTCCTGAGTAAAGCCCTAGGAATTCCAAAACAAGCCATGAAAGACTGGAGGTGACAACCTGGTAGGCAGCTTCAAACCAGAATTTCAGTACAACATTGTTGACAAGACTCCTGACTGTTGAGGGCATATGAAAACAAGGCACAAAGTCAAGGCTTGGGTCTAAGCAAGGTTTCTTGAAGAGATAATGCCCAAAGTTGCATCTTGAAAGTTGAGAATGAATTTTTTAGGTGTGATGAAAAATCTAGGCTATGAAAAGAACAGTCTAAGGAATGTCACGAGCATGAAATAGTATGGGGTACAGAGGCAGGGAACTCTCCGACTTCAGAATTCTGTAGGGAAGTGTTTCAGATCTGGAATGGTGGGGGAAGAGGCCAAAGAAAGGAATTAGACTTGGATGCCACCCCTAGGCTTTATAGCTACAGACGGTGCCATGTTCTTTTTTTCCTTGATTTCTTCATTATCCATAGTCAGTATTTAAACAGATTGTCCTGTCAACTGTCTCAAAGGAGACTACTATCATTAGTCTTGTCCAAGGCAACATCACTGCCACCTGGATCACAGCTCTACAATAAGTCGGGAATCTCTGTTTGTTTATATTTCTTTCCCTCTCAAGTCTAGAGCTTTTACTCTAAAAGTCAAATTAGGTAATGGCAGTCCTCTGTGCTCAAGGTCTCTGATGGCTTTTTGACAAGATGCAAAGCCTTAAAGAAACTGGCTCCTATATCCCTTAGCATCTTATCTTATCTCCATCTCCTAGCAAATGCTATCCCCCAGTTTCTTTGTGCTGAGACAAGGTGCTCTTGATTACTTTTTGGGGAAACGATCCATATTCATTACACACACACACACACACACACACACACACACACACACACACTGTCTACTTACTGTCTGTCTTACACACGGGCATGTAAACTTTGCAAAGGTAAATCTGTGCCTGTTTTGTTTAATGTTGTGTTCTCAGTTCTAGAACGCGGGGGCGAGGGCCTTGTCCATTGAATGAACTAAAAAGTTCAGAATCATACTGAACTTGAGAGTGAAAGGACCCAGTGTAACAAGCAGGCCACCCTGTGCACATTGTGGGGAACATATATAAGGACACATACAGCTTTCCAGAATAAGTGGATAGGATCAGAGAGAACACCTAGAAAATTCTTGTGTTAGTCTAGACCAGTGGCAGGGACTGAATGGAGGCAGTGGCATTTGGCAAGAAGAGATATCGGATAGATTTGAGAAGTGTTTTAGTGATAACATTGGCCAAAGATGATCAAATTACATCTGGGCCTCCCTTCAGAGTCTTGGCTACAGAAGAGGATGATAAAGGAAGCTGGAATTGGCAGCGGTCCAGAGTCAGAGGGGGCAGGATGTGTTGCCTGAGTGCCTTCTGGGACAAGCACTTTTCCATTTCAGCATTTCCTGGGGTTGGGGTTGCCAAGGCATTCATGTGTCCCTTGTGAGGTGCGGAAGCATTGTCTTGCTGTGGATCCAAATGACAACAGTGAGTTAGATGTATTTTTGGCACCAGATAGATGTTCGATAATAGTTTTAATGATAGTTTCTAAGCAATTGGGTTTACCCTGGAGGCTTCTCATCTCTCTAATGACTAGGGCCACGCCTGCTTAGTTTATAAAGTCTGGCAAAATTACAGTGTGAACTGGTAATGCCGGGGGCTGTCGTACAAATTATACTAGGTCTGTCTCTGATACAGCCACGAGGAAACTTATCTGACTCAGGGCTTCTAGACACTCCAAGAACACTCACTTCAAAAGGAAATGCCTGCACCTTTATGAACATCACAACTCAGTACCCAACAAAACAAGAAAAGACACAGTGTCTAGCTTGTAAAAGCATTTGATCTGCTTGCCTGTTTTGAAGGTAATTGATCTGTTGAAATTGACACTTAGTAGAATGTCACAATTTTGTTTTCAACATGGTTTGGGAAAGTTCTTTTTTAGCCTGGGGAAATTTATTGTCTTAGCCAAGGAAAGAATAATAAACTCTCAACCAAGAAAGATTATGAAATTATTTTGGATGATTGGGATAGAGGTCTTTCCAAAGAAAAGGTTTATCGCATGGGTGATTTAAAACACTTCTGCAATTGCATCTCCAAGCAGTGACCTAGAAATCTGACAATGTGATAATGAATTCTCCAACAAATAAAACAAACAAACACAAAAATCACATTGAAACTTCCCACAATTGGCAAGATAAAACTGGCAACAGTAACTTCTGGAAAGTGAGTTGGATCGTATAGCATTCAAATGAGTTTGGGGACTCTAAGATGAAGTCAACACGTTCATGAGAATTTTGGAATGCTCAATTTCCCACAATCTCATCATTTCTCTGCCTGACGATTGTAATTATTCCTCATCATCTTGACAGTCAAATGAACTTCCTGTAGTGATAATAACACCTACTACCATCCTGTCCATATTGGAGAAATAGCTTTTCCTTTGCTAGTTTTGTTAATTTTTGAGGCGAACTCGCTATGTTGTTTAACTATTATCGTACATTATTCATTAACTTATCATTTGTGGGTCTGACAGTAGTTTCTAACTTTGGTAGGAAAATGAAGAGATAACAGTTGTTTCCCTGATTCTAAAACAATGATGACTTCACTTATGGATGCCACTAATGAATTATCACATCTATTTTCTTTTTAAATTGTTTTTATTGAGCTATATATTTTTCTACACTCTCCTCCCTTTCCCTTCCCTCCCCTATAACCCTCTTCCATGATCCTTGTGCTCCCAATTTACTCAGGAGATCTTTGTCTTTTTCTACTGCCCATGTAGATTAGATCCACGTATGACTCTCTTAGGGTCCCCTTTGTTGTCTAGGTTCTCTGGGATTATCTCATCTATTTTACAAGCATTTTAGAAAATATTGGACATTCGTGTATGTTTCCAAAACATCTAAGGCCATTAAATAATAATGAAATTAACATGCAATATAAATATAAATATAAAGAAATCTAGTTCGAAATAGGCTGAGAAAATATTCATGAGACAGTAATGACAGGCTAAAAAGGGAAATAGTAGGAAATATTAGGAACAACAAATATTAGGAAAACAATTATTATAACGAATTTTTATTTTTTTCCTAGGAAGAAGACATCCTAGGAAAAAGAGTCTTTCCTAGGAAGAAGATTTGAAGGAAGAGTGGAGTGGTGGAGTGGATCTTGAGGGAACAACTTTTCAAACAGAGGGAGCTGCTCGAGTAGAGCCCTGGTGGAAGCCTGCTCCTGGAACACGGGAGGAGAAGGCAGCAGGGATAGAAAGGCTAGAGCTGGAACAGGGCCATGCATGTGCAGAAGGAGGAGAGGAGATGTCTGTAAACAATCTCTCACCTATGCAATTGTAAACAACTTAATGGGGAGGAGGAAGGGAGGGAGGACGGAAAGAGGGAGGTTGGTCAGAAGATCAACTTTAAGAAGTTAAGGTGTTTGGCAAGCTGCATTCCTGCTGAAGGTTTCTAGGGGAGAATCTGTCTCTTCTGACCCAGCTTCCAGGGGCATCGGGATTCGTGGTGTCCCTGTGGAGATACTTGCCATCTGCTTTTTCTATCTCTTAGGACCACCTGTTGAATTTACAGTTTGAACTTTTTCATAGGAACCTTAGCTTAAGCACATTTATATTATACAGCTCCTTTTTTTTTTTTGTTTTTGTTTTTTTTTGTTTTTTGTTTTTCGAGACAGGCTAAGGGTTTCCTCGTGGCTTTAAAGCCTGTCCTGGAACTAGCTCTTGTAGACCAGGCTGGCCTTGAAACTCACGGAGATCCGCCTGCCTCTGCCTCCCGAGTACTGGGATTAAAGGCGTGCGCCACCCACCAGCCCGTGCAAAGCTCCTTTTTTGAACAAAAGGACAGTCTTCATGGGTCTTGGGGTCTTGGGGTCTTTTCTGGGACAGTTACTCAGTTATTACATCATGTAACAGCAGTGGAAAAGATGAGGATTCAAGCAGGTGGAGTCAGGGGGAGGAATACATACATGTGCCTCTTAGCTGAGAATGCAGCTGATATCAGAGTGCTAGAATCAAATAATCTGTTTTATGATTAAAGGTATTTATCATATGGGTTATGAAAAAACGATTATTAATCTGTAAAATTTAATTCAACTCAGATTGCGCCTTACCCTTTCCCAGACTTTCACTTATATGGTTAAAGTAAGTACATCATTCATATTTGATTTTCACTTTTTTTCCTTCCATCAACTTCTTGTTTGCTAAGAAATCGCTGATTTATTCAGTTATTCAGATACTCATTTTCCAAATGTACAGTTTACTTCAATGGGAAGTCCAGAGATGCAAAAACAATTAGAAGTACCCTCCATCCTTCAAGAACTTAAATATAATGGTTTGGCTCAATCCCAGCGCTCCTTCCCCCACATTCTGTCCTAACGGGGCTAGTTAGGCATAGTTTACTTAGAGTAGAGATTTTGTGAGTGAAAATGTGGGTGAGATCGTCTGCCTCCCTAGTCAGGACTGATAATGGCCACAAAGTCTTCCTCCTGCTGTCTGCTTCGCCGTTACTGTCCCTTCACATGCAGCGAGTTTCAGTAAGCAGTTACAGATTGCAAGCTTCAGGTTCCAAAAGTGCTTCAGAATGCAGGAACAAGATACCAGAATGAATGCGCAGTGGGTGGAATCAGTTTATTTAAGGAGCTTTTCCTAGAAATAACCCATCCCACACTCGGGTTTAGAGAAAAGCGAGTTTACTGAAGAGACAGAGCGTCGGGAAACAAGCACCAGGCAATGTATCGTGCAAGAAACTGTGGTCTTGGAGACAGAAGCCTGGTGGTTCCTAGGGAAGTTAAGGAAAGGAGACTTCTTGACAGTGTTTATCTGTGGTGGTACGGAAGGAAGGAGAAGTCGTACTTGGTGTCACCAGTAAGCTGGGCATCTGGAAAGTGATGATTTATTTGATCTCTGGGGCAGATTAATCTCAGCTCTGTGTAGTTCTACCCAGTCTTTGTGGTGGGCCTGGGATCATAGAGCAGATGCTGGATTATCGTTGGAAAGAGTTCTGGTACAGTGAATGGTACGCAATATGAACTCAAATTTGCCCATTATTGGAATTGGTGGCCATTTCATTTTTCCTGTTTCTTTATCATTTCTCCCAGGATGACTTGTGGCCAGATTTGCATTGATGAAAACAAGTGCATAAACTTTCATGGCCTAGTGTGGACTGTGAGCCCTCTGGTCAAAATGAGACCAATCATTTAATTAGCTGCTTTTCAAACATTGTGCTGGCTCTTTCCTAATACTTTCTCACATAAAGATAATGTTTGCTAGTAATTGTCACACAGGATCTCACCTAATTGATGTTTTTCTCATTTAACTACATGAGAGCAATGTTTCCAGAACTTCAAACTTTTCAATAGGTCCATGGTACCTAAAAAATAGTCTAAACATAAAACAGAACCTGCTTGTTATGATTCTAGTTTAATCTTGATGGGAAATTGTAGTGGTACTTCACAAGAATGTCAATAGAAATGTAGCCAGTAAGGTTGTGTTCGCAGAGTTTCAAAAGGTATAATGTTTGTCCACTTTATAAATCTGGACTCATCTGAGAGATGAGCCAATGAACAGATCTGTAGGTTACTATCACAATTCTAGTTACTTCTATATTGCCGCAAAGAGACACCATGACCAAGGAAACACAAATGAAAACATTTAATTGGGGTTTCTTACAGTTACAGAAGGTAAATCCATGACTATCATGGTAGGGTTGGTGGGGAGTACGGAAGCAGGCAGGCAGGTATGTCTCTAGAGTAGCAGCTGAGAGTTTACATCTTATCTATAAGTTAGAGGCAGAGAGTGAGAGACTCAGGGCCTGATGTGGGTTTTTGAAACTTCCAAGCCTAGCCTCCAATGATAACATATCTGCTCCAATGAGGCCATACCCCTTAATCCTTCCCAAAAGAGTTCTACCAACTAGGAACCAGCATTCAAATATATGAACCCATGTTGGCAGATGTACAGTGTGTGTGTGTGTGGGGGGGGTCTCATTTAAATCACTATTGTCCTAGTTGAGGTAGCAAGATAGATCCATTCCTTAAGCAGGGATCCTGGGCTGTATTGGAATGGAGAAAGTGAACTTATCACAATAATTCACATTTTTATTGCCTTCTTCTGTGAATGCAACACGACTATTTAAGCTCCCACCGTCTTGATTTCCACAACATGATGAACTTTACTTGAACTATAAGCTAGAATAAACTTTTTATTATGTAAGTTGTTTTGGTTAAATTACTTCATCATGGCAACAGGAGGAGAAGGCTAATATATATGGGAACAAGATTTTATTGAGACTTATACTAGGGGCCATTAATCTACATTTGGGTAAAGATCTTATCAATATTTTGTTTGTATTCTAAGATTATGTTGGAACTGATTTTAAAGGAGACAGACTAATTAATATGGTAAAGGGAATTTAAAGGCAGCCTAGCCTGCTGACGGTGAGAACTGTTATTCCTCACAGCTTTTAGCCAGATTTACAGTGAGAATTGGGAACAAAAAAGCAGAGCAGAAAGAACAAAACTAAAACAGAAACAAAACCAAAAACTTATAGTTTTGTCATAAAAGCCTTTGTAATGTGACTAAGAAAGCTATGGTTGCTGATGAGACTTATGTTATCTAAAACACCTGGCATGAGAAGTCCTCTTTTGAATTGTTTGTCATGGCTGTCCAAAAGACTTCTAAAACATTACAAGCTATGGCTATTGCCCTTGGTTACCCCCCTCCCAGAGGTGAACGGTAAGTCTCTGTGCTGAAGACATCATACACTTAAGACTTAGGTCCTAGAGGCCCCTGATCTGGAATTGACTTTAATGCCTGCCCCCACCACCACCCAGGAGTAGCTTTCATGGTACCAGAGGGTGCCATACACGCTTCCAAAGCATGGAGGCAACCAGCAGTCCTAGCCAGCCTTGGTGTCAATGAACTACAACAATGCCTAGCATGTCATGAGAACACTAAGGGTATGAGAGTAGCTTTCTAATTAGACATAAGGTCCTCTCAAACAGAAGAGAAAGCATTCCTGGTACTGGAAACCCATCTAATTACTCAGGTCTAGCAAAGTCATGGATCTTGGAGGAGAACTTACAGGCTTACTTTACTAAACCCAAGTAACCCCTAAGTACATTCTAAATATTTGTTTTTATTCCCACAGATAAGTGTAGTCCTCTGCTATAACAGAGCAAACCTCTCCTTGAAACAAAGACCATTACAGAAAAGCACAACTAATCAAAATGCAGAGTTGTGCAACCTAGTCCAATAGATACATCTACAATGTAACTTCCATGCCTCCAGTCCAATAGGTACATCTACAATGTAACTTCTATACCCCCAGACAAATAGATACATCTACATTGTAACTTCCATGCCCCCATCCAATAGATACATCTACAATGTAACTTCTACACCACCAGACAAATAGATACATCTACAATGTAACTCCCATGTCCCCAGTCCAATAGATACATCTACAATATAACTTCCATGCCCCCAGTCCAATAGATACATCTACAATGTAACTTCCATGTCCCCAGTCCAATAGATACATCTACAATGTAACTTCCATGCCCCCAGTCCAATAGATACATCTACAATGTAACTTCCATGCCCCCAGTCAATAGATACATCTACAATGTAACTTCCATGCCCCAGTCAATAGATACATCTACAATGTACTTCCATGCCCCTAGTCAATAGATACATCTACAATGTAACTTCCATGCCCCCAGTCAATAGATACATCTACAATGTAACTTCCATGCACCCAGTCAATAGATACATCTACAATGTAACTTCCATGCCCCCAGTCAATAGATACATTTACAATGTAACTTCCACTCATAAGCCTCAAGGATCATTATGGAAGATAGACAAAACCAGAGGAACAGGGAGTTTGCTGTGAGATTATGTCTCCTACTAATGTTAGAAACTACACCCATAAAGCCTCATTGACAAGAGTGCATAAATCTAACCTGAACAAAGACAACAATAAACAGGATAAAGTTGGCAGGGCAAAGCTGATGGAGCTCATGAGACCTTAATCTTACACAAGAGCTATAGGTAACTGAGAAATGCCGAGATTGAGAGAAATAGTCTTTGTAGCAAAGAATACACCAACTGGCTATCCAATTCCAAATGGCCAGTCCTGAAAACATACATACAAGTAACATTATGGAGACTGAACAGGTTGTAGTTAGGAATAAATATGTGTATGCATATACATATATGTGTCGGGGGACAATTAACGAAAAAAGGCTAAGAATTTGAAAGAAAGCAATGAGGGGTATATGGGATGGTTTGGAGGGAATAAAGGGTAGAGGGAAATGATATAATTATATTATAATCTCAAAAACCAAAAGAAGTAATAAAAGAAAAAAGTAAGGAATTTACATTGGAAAAAAATAGGAAGATGTTTTGAAGGCATCTCAGAGGATGCTAGAGGATGTCCATTATAGGTTCATGATATGGAATGTCCTTCTCTATGTGTTGCTTTTATTGGTTGATGAATAAAGCTGTTTTGGCCAATGGCCTAACAGAGTACAGCCAAGTGGGAAATCCAGAGACATATAGAAAGAGTAGACAGAGTTAGGGAGACTCCATGTAGCTGCTGGAAGGATGCCGAAACTTTACTGGTAGGGCACAGCATTGTGATGATATACAGATGAATAGAAATGGGTGAATTAAGATGTAAAGGCTAAGCTAGGAATATGCCTGAGTCATTGGGCCAGTGTTGTAATATAATAAAGCATCTGTGTGATTATTTAGATCTGGGCAGCTGGGAATGGAAAAGAACAGTCTTTGTTTACAGGTTCAAGGGGTAGGGGAAGGCAAAGTATCTCTTTTTCTATGTTTCCTGTGGCAATTATTTCAGACCTAAGTCATAGAAGTCAGATGACAATAGAATACCTTTGAAACCATTAGTAAAAATAATTCCTCTTTTAAATAAATTGTCTCTGGCATCTTGATCACAGCTACTGAAAGCTAGCTACACACCGTGGACCTTCTGCATGTAGGAATGGTCTCATTTCCAACAGCTGCATATCTCCTGAACTAATTCTTCCTATTTTCAAAGGACATCTTTACCACATCTTTCCCATAGTCTGTGACTGACATGAGTTCTATAAGGAACTATAGCTCTTTGATCTGTTTCTGTGGTACTTGCTATATCACAATGGTTGGCCTATATTTGGAAATGAGATACCACAGAAAAAAGTTGAGGCTCATTAATTCAGACCAACATGTACTAGATTTATAACTCTAACCTACATACTAAATTTGGGGGAGCTTACTCTCTTCTTTAAAAAATAATTATACCATCACACACTGCTATATGAGACTTATATGAGATCATGTATTTGTTATAAAGATCTAGAAGTTGTCACTAGCCAAAGGGTAAATTTTATATATTTTGAAATTATTATTTTATTGTCATTTTTTGTGTGTGCTGCTTGTGAAGTGTACACACATGTATGCGTGGCTGTGCACATGGAAGCTAAGGGACTGATGTTAAATGTCTCTCTCAGTTACTCTCCATCATAGAGGCCTCTCACTGAACTTAGAGCATGCTTATTTGGCGAGACAGTGGTGTCTACTAAAACCCCAGGACCTTTCTATCTTTCCTTTACAGTGCTGGTATTAATAGGCCCGTGCTGTCATTCCAGGCTTGTTCATACAGGTCCCTGGGTATCTGGTCTCAGGTCCTCAAGCTTGTGTGGCAAGCACTTTAAAGACCAAGCTATCTTCCAAGCCCTATTGTGAAATACGTAGAGTATTATGAGAGTGTAATGATTTTGGGGTCCAAGACCATGCCTGTATTGTTTGTCTTTATATCCTGTTTAGCATTTCTTTTTTGTTGTTGTGTTGTTTTTTGGGTTTTCAAGAGAGGGGTCTCTCTGTAGCTTTGGAGCCTGTCCTGGAACTAGCTCTGGTAGACCAGGTTGGCCCTTGAACTCACAGAGATCTGCTTGCCTCTGCCTCCTGAGTGCTGGGATTAAAGGGGTGTGCCACCACCACCCGGCCTGTTCAGCAATGTTTTAATATAGAATTTTTCCACATTGTAACTGTATGTGTTTTCAGTGTTGCCCCTCTAGCTATGTTATATGATGCTAGAAACAGGACAATATATAATCTTATTAGTTTCCCATTAGTGTCTAGCTAAGCACTAATATAAATGCATACATCCTGGTAGTAATAAAACTGAAATAGCCTATGCTTAGATATTTATTATTTGATCAGTCCCTTTACTTTGAGTATTAAATCTTGACTGTAGTTTGTTGGAATCTTGGGATTAACTTGTAGTGGGATATGAGAACCACTTGTTGGTTCCTGGCAGCTTAGCCCTGAAATAATCACACAGAAACTGTATAATTAAATCACTGCTTGGCCCATTAGCTCTAGCTTCTTATTGGCTAACTCTTATATTAATTTAACCCATTTCTATTAATTTGTATATCGCCACGTGGCTGTGGCTTACAGGGTAGCGCCCCAGCATCTATCTCCAGTGGCTCCATAGCTTCTCTCTGACTCTGCCCTTCTTCCTCTCAGCATTCAGCCTAGCTTTCCCTGCTTACCTAAGTTCTGCCTTGCTGTAGGTTGAAAGCAGTTTCTTTATTCATTTATGGTATCACAGCACACAGAAGGGACTCCCACATCAAGCTTACTCCCAGTAATATTTTTGTCAATGACTGTAATAACTATATAACTGAGAAGTTGAAAGCATATTACAAAATGAATGCTACAATACCTTGTTAAATAAAACAAGACTTTATATCCAAAAGTGTACAATGACTATCAGAATATGTATTGACAGTGTGATTTCTCCCTTCGCATTAAAGAATCCATGAAACCTGAGTTGAGTGTGGACCAGAGAAATGCCTCTGGTTTAGAGCTGGTTGCTTTGTATGGCTCATTTTCTCGGTTCTACATTCTGTGCTTCTCATATCCACCTGTCTTAAAATGGATAAGCAATGCTTCAGAGACAGGATTACCATTGGAAGTGGACTTTTACTTGCGGCCTTTACAACTATACAATCTTTAACTAGAGTTCTTATAATTATTATTTAATTGAATCAAATGTAATTTTTCCGATCTATAATTGCATTTAAAGAACCCTATATCTAGCAAAGCCTTGCCATCATGCAGATCAGGGGTTATTGGTATTTGGAGTAGGTTTGTTCTCTTCTGGAATTGTTGAAATGTGGTTTCTCTGAGAGCCCAACATCTCTGCCATCATTGAAGATGGAACCCAGAGCCTCACACATACTAGCAAGTATGCTACCACTGATTTATGTTGCTAGCTTCTCAAAGGTTTTTTTTTTTTTTTTTTTTTTTTTTTTTTTTTTTTTTTTTTTTTTTTAAGATTGTAATGATCTGGCTTTATTTTACACTAGGTAGGGGGGCACAAAGCAATCGTCTTTAATAAAGTTGACATTTAGCTTCACTCAGAACATTTTAATAATGCACATTTAAAAAAAGTATTCACCTTACAAATTGTTCTGCAATCCAAATATACAACAGCTTGGAAAACAACATTTAGAAAGCAAAAGCCAATGTAAAAAGACAGACTACAACAACTACAACAGTACATTTGATATGGCTCAGATTTCACAGCTTCCTCACTGCATCGTCGATATCAGAAATCTGTTCCTTCAGCTGGCTCCACTGCTCCATGTTTAAAGAAATACCTTTTCTTCCTGGTTTCATTTCACCTTCCGAATCCATCCAATATTCTCTAATATCAATTAGAATTTTTCCTTTAAAGTCCCGAACACTGACGTATCTCATCTTCCCAATCTGAAACATGTTATCATCTCTGCTACTGCTACTCTGCTTGGAAGATGCCAACGCTCTAGAAGTCTCACCAGGCTTTTGCTTCTTCACAGGCTTTTCTGGAACCACTTGCTTTTTCCTCTTTAACTTTTTTTCAACCTCGCTGTCAGAATCACTGCCTGAAGAGCTTGAAGAAACAAGTTCCTTTGATTTAGGCATTGTTCGGCTCCTGCAGTCCAACAGCCTCTGGCTCGCTCCGCTCCTGCAGTCCAACAGCCCCTAGCTCGCTCCCTCGCTCGCTCCGGACTGTCAAAGGTTTTTTGAAATGCTCTAAATAGCTGGAAATAATTACATGTATTTCAATGGCTTTTTTGTTCTCTCATCATTCACTTTAGTAATATATCTTTTTTCCTTCTTTTTTATTTTTTTTTAAAGAAAACAAACCATCTTTTTAAATTTTACATACCAATCCCAGTTCCTACTCCATCCCCTCCTCCCATTCCCTCCACCTTCTCCTCACCCCACCACCTACCCACTCCTCAGAGAGGGTAAGGCACATTGGTTTTGGAAGGTCCAAGGTCCTCCTTACTATTTCTAGCCTGAGCAAGGTATCCATCCAAAGAGAATGAGTTCCCCAAAAGCTAGTACAAGCAGTAGGAATAAATCTGGGTACCACTGGCAGTGGCCTTGCAGTCTGCCCCAGTCATACAACTGTCACCCACATTCATAGGGTCTAGTGTGGTCCTATGTTGGTTTCTTCCCTGTCTGGCTAAGCTGAGCTCCCATTAGCTCAGGTAAACTGTTTCAGTGGGTGTCCCCATCATGATATTGACCTCTTTCCTTATATTCTCACTCCTCCCACTCTTTAACCAGACTTTGGGAGCTCATCCCAGTGCTTCACTGTGGTTCTCTGCCTCTGTTTCCAACAGTTGTTGTATGAAGGTTCTATGATGACATTTAAGATATTCATCAGTCAAGTTCAAGGCCAGTTCCGGCACCCTCTCCACTATTGCTTAGGGTCTTAGCTGGAGTCATCCTTGTGGATTCCTGGGAATTTCTCTAATGCCAGATTTTTTTGCGAGCTTCATAATGGATCTCTCAATCAAGATATCTCTTTCCTTGTTCCCCATCTCTGTTTTTCCCCACCTCGACCATCCAGTTTCCTCTAGTTCTCTTCCTCCTTTCCCTTCTTTCCTCCTCTTCCCCTTCCACCTTCCTTCTCCCCTTACCCCCCACACTTCCAATTTTCTCAGAAGATCTTGTTTATTTTCCCTTCCTCAGGGGATATTTGTATGTTTCCCTTAGGGTTCTCCTTGTTTCTTAGCTTCTCTAGGATCATGGACTATAAGCTCCTAATCCTTTGCTTTCAGCTAGTTTTCACCTATGAGTGAGTGCATACCATGCTCATCTTTCTGGGTCTGGGTTACCTTACTCAGGATGATTTCTTCTAGTTCCATCCATTTGCATCCAAATTTCAGGATTTAATTTTTTTCTACTGAGTAGTACTCAATTGTGTAAATGTATCACATTTTCTTTATCCATTCTAGGTTGTTTCCAGGTTCTGGCTATTACAAATAATGCTGCTATAAACATAGTTGAACAAATGTCCTTGTAGTATGGTTGAACATCTTTTAGGTATATGCCCAAGTAGTATTGCTGGGTCTTGGAGTAGACTGATTCCCAATTTTCTGAAAAATTGTCATACTGATTTCCAGAGTGGCTGTACAAGTTTGCATTCCTAGCAGCAATGCAAGAGTGTTCTGCATCCTCTCCAGCATAGGCTATTATTGGTGTTTTTAATATTAGCCATTCTGACAGGTGTAAGATGATATCTCAGGGTTGCTTTGATTTGCATTTCCCCGATCACTAAGGATGCTGAACATTTCCTTAAGTGTCTTTCAGCCATTTGAAATTCTTCTGTTGAGAATTCTGTTTAGATCTGTATTCCATCTTTTAATTAGATTATTTGATATTTTGATGTCTAATATCTTGAGTTCTTTATGTATTTTGAAGATCAGTCCTTTGTCTGATGTGGGGTTGGTGTAGATCTTTTTCCATTCAGTAGGCTGCCTTTTTTTCTTATTCACAGTATCTTTTGATTGTGGAAGCTTTTCAGTTTCAGGAGGTCCCATTTATTTATTGTTGCTCTCAGTGTCTGTGCTACTAGGATTCAATGTTTTTCTTTTCATGTAAGAATGAAACAAAGTTTCTCTCCAGCCTGCCAGTTCCTGAATAAGCACTCAGAGGCTTACATTAATTTTAAAAGTTTGACCAATGGCTCAGTCTTGTTATTAACTAGTTTTTACAACTTTAATTAACCCATTTCTATTATTTTATATCTTACTATGTGGCTCTTGGCTTCTTACTTCACATCTTACTTCTCTTGTGGCTGCTGTCTTCTTTCTGACTCTGCCTTCTTTTTCCCTGTATCTTTCCTTGGATTTCCCACCTGGCTCTACTTTGCCTGGCTATTGGCCAAATCAGATTCTTTATTAGCAAATGATAATAAGACCTATTCATACATACAGAAGGGCATCTCACATCATAAGAAAGCAGTTACTGGTTGGATTCTACCTGAGAAATGTACTCCTTGTTGTACAGAAATCATTTTATGGATTCCTCTTGTCACTATAGATTATCTTCTATGCTTACTCTTAAATAAATAAAAATAAGCAAAAATTACCTTGCACCATCAAATACTCACTAAACACTACCTACTAAACTTAAGTTATTTTTATTCTTGAAGTTTAAAAAATGTCTTTTTAAAATTAAATGCAGTTCCCAAATATCCATGTAAATTTCACAGGGTTTGAAAGTGACAGTCATGTAAGTTACATATCACCCTCATAAATGGACTTAGGTAATCATCTATTACTATGAAAGAAGAAAAATTACTAATATTATTGGATATGGCTTTAATATTATCCTAGAATATAGGAATAAATTCAGAGATGAAGACAAGATGGTAAAAGAAAATTAACAAGAAATTTGAAATCATTTAAACTTTTTTTCCTGGTGTATTGTTCCCCAGTGTCTCTTTGTTCTTTGTAAGTCATGCGATATACATTACACATGGTTTTGCATCATTAAAAATATATTTCCTATAGATATTGTAATTTATTTTTAGCCTCAAAACTGGATTTTTGTTTGGGAAAGATAATCTTTGAAAGAGAAAAGAGGGTTATAATCCAATTATCTTTTCACAGCTGGATAGAAATTAGTTTTAGTTGGTGTTAGAAATTTAAGCTGTATAACATTCCTTTTGCTTTGAATAAATGAAATGTCAGCTCTAATGATGAATCTCTACCTGTTTTCCTTTATCAGGTGGACCAAACTGATAGGGACTGGCTGTCTAGCTCAAGGACCCATGGGGCTTTATGACACATTTCAAGTTCCTTGGCTTCTCATCTAGTCACTTGTTCTTTCCCATTGTTTCCATTATTGTTTTTATTATCAGAAAGGAATGATGTTATTAATACATGTCTGTGTCTTCCCCAAATTTGTATATTGAACTTCTAACCTTCAAAATAGTATCTGGAAACTTGGCTCTAATGGAAGTAATTAGAGTTAGACAACGTCATGAGGGTAGGTTCCTCAGGATGAAATTTTACAAGTTGCTAGAGAACTTGCCTTCTGCCTACTGTATGTGAACATGGTAAGAAGGTTGCTATATCAAGCTAGGGAAAAGAATCATTAATTCTAAACTGGCCAGGCTGATACCTGCTCTTGGATTTCAAGCCTCCAGAGTGAGGAGAAGACTTTTTTTTATATAGTATTCCCATACTCTGTGTAAACTATTTGATCAGATGTATTTGTAATGACATCTAAGCAGGCTAATACAACCAATAAGATAAAAATAGTCCTTTTCATATGACCAAATTTGGCTGTTTTCCAAGTGGTTTAACTGCAAGTATAGTAGTTTCAATCAGAATAAAGACAAGTATCTTTTTTTTTAAATTTGATATTATAATTTAATTACAACATGTAGATGGAAGTTTCTGTCCCACCTGGTCCCACAGCTGTTCAGTCCCAAAGAAATACACAGAAGCTTATATTAATTACAAAGTGTTTTGTCTATTAGCTCAGGCTTATTATTAACTAGCTCTTACAACTTAAACTAACCCATAATTCTTGTTTATGTTTAGCACGTGGCTTGGTACTTTTTCTCAGTGCAACATTCTCATCTTGTTTCCTCTGTACCTGGCTGGTGACTGACTGTCTTTCCTCTTCCCAGAATTCTCTTTGTCTGGTTGCTCCATCTATACTTTCTGTCTGGCTACTGGTCAATTAGCATTTTATTAAACTAATACAACATTTACAATGTATAAAGCATTGTCCCATAGCAACAACATCTCTCCCTTCTTGTTCCTTCCTTCAAACCATCCCATATACTCTCCCTACTCTACTTCAAATCCATGGCCTCTTTCTTCACTTTTTTGTATGCATTTATGTATGTACATTATATATTCATATGCATAACCTGTTCTTTTCCATATAGTGTTACTTGCATGCATGTTTTCAGGGTTAATTACTTTACACTGGACAACTAGCTGGTGTATTCTTCCCTGAGGAAGGCCACCTTTCCTGCTCCCAGCTTTCCTCAGTTACCTGTAGTTCTGTGTGTAAGGTTGAGACTCCATGGGCTTTACCCAGTGCACTTTGGCTTGTCTACTGGTATCAGTCCTATTCAGTTCACTTTGGGTAATCATGTTCATGAGACTTTTTGGGTGTAGCTTCTGATATTACTAGGAGACACAATCTTACAACAAACTCCCTAATTCTCTAGCTTTTATAATTTTTTGTCCCCTTTTCCACAACAATCTCTGAATCTTAGGTACTGAAGTGTTTTGCAGATGTATTGACTGGGACTGAGTACCACAACTTTGAATTTTGATTGGTTGTGGTTTCCTGTATATTACAAAGAGATGTTTTATGTCTGTCTGTCTATCTATCTATCTATCTATCTATCTATCTATCTATCTATCTATCTCTATCTATCTATCTATCTATCTATCTATCTATCTATCTATCTATCATCTATCTGTGCATGTGTCTGTGCATGCACACATATACATGAGGAAGAGTTCAGGTCAGGCATTTTCTTTTATTATTGTCCACATTATTATTATTAATTACTATTGTTATCACTATTTTTTCTTTTGAGACAGACTCTCTCTCTGAACCTAGAACTCAGAACAAGCCCCTGTGATTCTCCTGTTTCTGCCTTCCTGTGTGGGATTACTAACATATATGTTCCACCACACCAGGCTTTTAATGTTGTTGCTGGTGATCCAAGTTTAGGTCCCCATGCTTTCATGACAATCACTTTACCAAGTGAGCTAACTTTTCTCCCACCAAAGACGCAGATTTATTCCTGCTGCATGCTACATTTCAACAAATTGTAAATTCACATTGCACACAGAGGCGTATTTCATGATTTATGTACAAAGTCTGTACTTTGGTCTGCCCCAGAAATGGATCTGCTTATGCAAACAAAGACTAATTTGATTAGAAAGAATATTAATAACATCTTAAACATTTCTCTTTCAAGTGGGACTCAGGACTAAATCAGGTGATTCTTAATTATCTTGGTCAAAAAGTTAGCAGCAGGGAGAGTTTTGCCTTTCTTATGCTGCATCTATATAAACAGTTTCACTAACTTTCCGTGAGATGAGACTTACTTGGCAACATAAAATTCACTGCTACGTTCTGTACCCAATTCAGAAATGTAACATTTAACTGATACCCAAGCTTGTTGTCCCTATCTGCTCATTTATTTGGGTTGTATTCATGCTATATAAAATAACTTTTATGTATTTGATTTTTTTTCATTGTAACTCTTGATTTTTTTTTCCCATTGTAAGTCAAATGTGTTTTGAGGTTGGGTGGGCAGAACTGTGTTCAAGCATTTCACTTTTGGATTGAGAATCATCAGGATAGGTCAACTTGCAAATGTGTTTAAGGATATTAACTGTGTTGTCAATTATAACAAAGAGATGATCTTCTTTGGGCAAGAGCATCCTCCATTGGTTATCTAACATCAAATAGTAAGCCTTGAGACTATATACATACAGGTAAAATTATATAGATTGAGCATGCTGTATTTATGTATTTAGGAATGTGTGTATGTGTGTATGTATAATAATAAGTGGAAAAGAGGCGGTAGAATAGAGAGAACAAAGGGGATATGCATGGGTAGGTTTTGAGGGAGGAAAGGGAAGAAAAGAAAATGCTGGCATTCATTATATTATAATTTCAAATACAAAAGATTATCATAAAATAGGTTTAAAAAGAGAAATGTCAGAAAGATTTAAAAATATAAGCAGTTACTCCCCACCCCCTTGTTTGCTTTGTTTTTTAGAGGCAGGGTTTGTGTAACTCAGGCTGGCTACAAACTCCTCTGCAGCTCTAGTTGAACCTGGACTTCTGACCCTTCTGATTTCTGTTGAGATTAGCGATATATACACCATTTCTAGTTTACACTGTGATGCAGATCAAACCTGGGGTCTTTTGTGTGCTAAATAAACATGCTATGCTGCCAGCTGAACTATGTCCCAGCTCCAATTAACATTACTTAATCATGGCTATCTCTAGGAAATGAGGGTATCATGATTTTCATTAAAAACATTATGTATTTTTACATTATTGCACTGCTGTTAAACCAAAGATGGGCAATGGGGTTTTAAAAGAGTTTTTGGTTAGGTAATACTTTTAGAACTAATGATGTTATCTAAACGGGCTTATTGCTTACCAATGAAAAGACACTCATTGATCCTAGAGAGAATGTTGGCCAGTAGGCAGGGCTAGCAAAGCTTTATTTCTCTTATTCATGAAGCTGCAGGCCTTTCGGAAGTTTTGTGAGTCTCCTTGATTGAGATGATAAGAAACAGCTGGTCCACAAGTAGGACTAAATCCATGTTCTGCCCAGACTAGAACTCTGTATTCTCGATCAATACCACGTATTCTTTGTTTTCTACTGGACAACTCCAGTGGATTCTTTCTGAAGCTGCTCTTACCTCACTGCCATCTTCTCTCACAAGTGGTTGATTGCAAACCACCTTGAAAAAGAAAAGTAACAGCGGCATCAGGGTGTTCTAGAGATAGCTGAAGTCATTTGTACTGGAACAATGACCCAGAGAAACTGTCAGAATCTAATTGGTGTGCATGTTAAAGGACTCAGCGCCACCACCCCCTTCTCCAAATTCAACATTTTCTGCCTTTTAGTGTTTTCTCTCACCAGTGGAATTAAGTATACAAAAATTCATAAAAACAGACAAACACAAACGGTTGATTGCTGGCAGCCTTGCTTTCTGCCCTTTGAGAAACTACTTTTGAACAGATAATACATACACATGCTCTAAATTATTAACAAGATAGAAGGGCATAGAATGAACGATTCCCCCTCAGAGTTTCCATGCCCAGTGGTAGTCTTCTATGCTCTCAGGGATATTCCAGAACACTCAGACGCAGTAGGCCACCACGCATCTTTTCAAGATATTCTAGATATATACAAGATAGGTGTACGATATGCTTTCTTTCTTATCTATGAGAGAGGTGATGCACTAATATGCTAATATATACTTGACTTTTTTTTAACCTACCTAAGTATCTTCTGGAGCCTTCTATATGGTTCCTGTAGAATTCTCATTCTTGTTAATAATTAAATGGATTTCATGTCTGAAATGAGTCATAATTTATTTAATCAGTTCCTGAAGATATTCATGCTGTTTGCAACCTATTATTATTGACTGTAATTCTGCAATGTATATCCTAATCAATGGCAATTCTGCATCTTTCTACTTTACTATTGTATCTATCTCCACAAGCAGTATGTCAAAGGATATATTTACATTTGGGATTTTTATACTACCAAGTCACCCTCCAAAGACAATATACTGCTTCATGTACCACTTCACCTTTCTGTCTGAGACTATTTCCCAATAGTCTCACCACCATAGAACACTATGAATGATTTTGGTCTTTGTTAATTTGAGGGGTGAACAGAGGAATCATGGTGAAGATTAAATCTTACTTCTCTCATTATGGGGGAGGTTGGATACCTTTCTTTCCCAGCATTCATTTCTTTTAACCACCCATGAACTGTATTTTTCACTTTTGCACGTCTTTTTTAATACTGCTAATCTCTGGATTTATCTGCAACTAGTATGTTGCTCCTTTTCTGTCTCTTGACTGAGTCTTCTTCTGTAGTGCTTTAAAGAGACATCCATCTTATTTTCTGCGTGTAATCTGATGAATCACATCTAAGAGGTGACGCTGCGCTCAGTGGCATGTCAAGCTCAACACTTCTCAGGTAAAACCTTTGGAACTTCCTTCTTGTTCTCCAAATTTTTTGCCAGTCGTCTGATAAGATCTACTATCTGAAACTAGTTAGTTGGTCAAGCTAAAACACTTCCTCCCTCCAAATAGCCAGTGCAGCAATAAGCAAGCCTTCCATGCTCTGCCGTAGGTTGCCTCTGAGATAACCAGTTCTAATTGTAAACATTGCTCCTATCCCTCCACTGCAGGTAGCACTTTCCCATACCAGCTTGGTCTAGCTGAAGTTATTACATACTGAGATGTTAAGAACTGCTCCCGACTCCTAGTCTTCTTTCCTTATGGTTTATTTTTCATACAGCATTCAGAATATTTTTTATGGGCTGTGGAAATACATACTTATGATAGCAGCACTTGGAAGGCTGAGGAAGGAGGATCAGAAGTTTTTCCATTCTGGGACATCCTGGGCTACATAAAAGCCAGTTTTAATAAATAAAAAAAGATAACAACAAACCCCTATATTAAGACAAAGGTCAGATCATGTTACATATCAATTAAAACGTATGCACTTTCTGTGTCAAACCCTTCTCAGGGTCTGTGTTGAAAGGAGAACGGGGGCCTTTGTTCTGCGGTCTGGCTAGCTTACACCCGAAATAATCACATAGAAATTGTATTAAGTGAAACACTGCCTGGCCCATTAGCTCTAACTTTTTATTGGCTAAATCTTATGTCTTGATTTAACCCATTTCTATTAAATATGTGTATTGCCACATGACTGTGGCTTACCGGCAAGATTCTAACCAGCGTCCATCTCAGGCAGGAGCTCCATGGCATCTGCCTGACTCTGTTCTTCTTTCTAGCATTCAGTTCTGTCTACTCCGCCTACATAAGTTCTGCCCTATCAAAAGGCCAAGGCAGTTTCTTTATTCAAGCAATGAAAGCAACACACAGACAGAAGGAACCCCTACTCAAGGTCTGGGTGATTTGAATCATTTCTTCATGTCTCCTCTTGCCCCTTGTTTGATGTGGGATTCCCCTTGGTATTCTGTGAATATGTCTTATCACCATTGTTTAATAAAGAAGCCACTTTGGCCTATGGCAGAGCAGACTATAGCAAGGCAGAAAATCCAAGCAGAGATAGAGAAGGAAAGAAGGTGGAGTCAGGGACATGCCATGCAGCCATCCAAGAAGCAAGATGTAAGGGAACAAACTATGAGCCTCATGGTAAAATATAAAATAATAGAAATGGGTTAATGTGAGATGTAAGAGCTAGCTAGGAATATGCCTGAGCCTCATCCAAACAGTGTTGTAATTAATACAGTTTCTGTGATTATTCAGGTCTGGGTGGCCGGGAAACAGAAGTGCAGTCTCCGCTTCCACTCTTTAGCTTCCAACCTGGTGTTTTTGTCGTTCTTTTAATGAACTAACCTAGTGATACCTTTAGAACACCTGTATTTTCTGCCTCTTTGGCAAAGGTGCTCTCCTCCAGGTTCCTGCGTACAGTATCTGACAGCTTCTTCAATGTTAGTCTGTATAGTATAGGTTTTCAGAATACTTTTTTTTAGAGAGGCCCTGATATGGCTTTGAAAGTCCCACCAGAGCATGAAAAAAAAAGTGAGATCGTAACAGGGTAGAAGCTTAATCTAAATGAGGAAATTATGTTACATTACAAAAGCTTTTCTGGTGACATTTTTCTTGGGGACACACCTGGATAGAGGCTATGCTTTTGATGACCTGAATCTATGTCACAGATTGTTTTGACACATTAGATTCTTAGGAAAACATGCATTATTTAAGGAGTCTGTGTTTTCCCTGTGTGATGATCAGTGTGAATGTCTTTATGCCTTTCTTTTACTTTTTGAAGGTATTAGCTTATTTAACACCCAGAAAGGGCCCTGGTATATAGTTCAGGGTAGGCTCCAAATGCCATAAATTTTTATTTCAACCTCTCAAGTGCTTGATTATAGATAGGTGTTATTCTGTTCAGTCATTTATCTTTTCTATATCTAAAGAATTACATATGGTTATGAGATCATTGGATTTACCGACAGGTGTCTTGAAAGCACACAATTGTATCTCCCTGTCCACAGTTTGATTTCCACAGCTACCCTTATCTAAGTACCATCCAAAAATCTTAAACATTGTGTTTAGAGGGAAAAATACACATTTATGTAAATTTTATTTAGTTGTTACTGTTTTAATTTATTATTATTGTTTGTCTTTTGCAGTCCATTATTAAGAAATGAAACTTCATCATAGGTATATATGTATAAGAAAACCCACCATATTATATAGGCTTTAGTACAGCAAGGTCTCTGGTGTCCACCATGGGTCTTGGAGTACATGCAGAGTTGTTTATTTCCTGTGCTGACTGAGCATTGAACCCAGAGCCTAGAGTATGCTAGGCGGGCACTCCACCATGAATCTATCCTCCCAGGCCATCTGACACTTTATGTTGTAGTAAACTGTAATAAAGCATCAAAAATGTTAGCAGGAAAATACATTTTGCTATTCATCAGCTTTTTGATAGGTTAGATAGATAATTTAGTGGGTTGTTTTCTATCAATGATAGTTAATATTCTTTTGTTTTTCTAAAGATTTTTCTCCTGAGTTTTAAAATTCCAAAATATTCCTGTTTTTTTTTAATTGTTATATTTTTATATATGCCTGTGGGTTTGTGAGGAAGTCGGAAAGTTGCCCTGTTCAAAAATATAGGCTGACTGTGGATATTTGAAATGCCACTGATCATGATTCATTATTTTCTGTTTTGTTCTGCCTTCACACAGTGACGAACACTCTAGGGAACTGTTGTGTACTGGGTAACTCACATCCTCTTATGAAATAATTGACCATGTCTTTATTTCTCATAGACAGCAGTAGAGAGAGCGTGCTGGCAGAGGACCGAAGAGAAGTAGGCTCACTAAGGATGGGCTTGGTCCAGTACACATCACTGCAGTCTCCTCCCTTGTATCTGTTCCCAGAACTAAGTCCATGGTTCTTCTTAGACACACAAGTTTCTCAATTGCAAATTTAAGGGTTGTAGGTACATAGGAAGTGAAATAGAAATCTGAAACAATCACCCAAATTATCTCATAAAAAAAAAAAGAAAACTTCATCAAAGCTAAACAGGGATTTTTTTTTTCTGCTTAAATTATTCAACTGAACTAACTACATTAAAATTATCTAAAATTGCCTTGCTCCCTGGCTCACCTTATCTGTTTAGAGAGACAGACCTTAGGCTGTGTCTGCTTTACCCTGTATGGATTGATTTGGGAACAAAAATTCAATTAATTCTATTCACAGAGGGCCACCTTTACACGGAGTGAAGGGCAAAACGAACGCACTGGTTTCTTGTCCCATTCCACCGCAAAACCTGGAGGGCCTGAGCCAGTGGATGTAATGACCCATTTCATCTGGTTCACTAGCATCTGGACGAGCTTCCATTTGGTGACTTATTCTAAATCTATTGCCTTCAGAAACTACTTTGCATTGGGACAGTCAACAGCACTAATCCACGGTTCGGGGAAGCACAGAAGAGCAAATTGAGGCAGTGCGTTGTGGTTTAATTTCTACGGCACATTTGCCATGTGCTTGGTATTTCTTTCCCCACTAATCTAAAGCACTGGTGCAGCAGCTTCCCCCTAGGCAGTTTGACACTATGACCCAGAAGCTTACACATGGTGCTGTTCTGAAAGACAACCTAGATGGTGGTAGAGAGTGCTGCTCTGGATGCTGAGTTGAACGGCTGTGTGCCTTAGTATTTCCTGCTACCAAGGGCAAGTCATAACAGTTCCTATCTCAGGATTGTTTGGTGGAGAGAGAGTTCAAACATGGGAAGCAGTTAAAGAGTACCTGGTACCTGGTAGATTGTCTAGTAAACACTGCCTATACATTATTAACATTGTTCCTCCTGTCCCTATGTCAATGCCATACTGTCTCCCAAAGGGACCGTGTGAGAATCCTAATCCAGTCCTTGAATTCACTTTGCTTGTCATCTTTAATGACCCTCACAACTCCCACCTCCCTACCACATACAGTCTTAAATAGCGAGGTTGACTTTGGGACTATACATTTAGGCATAGTTATAAATCAAGAGCAAGTGAGCTATTTTGGTCTAGGTGGTACCATCAGCTTATTTCTTAATTTTTCCCCTTACTTTAAAAGCATGTAAATGTCATGATGGTGATGAGATTTGTGTAGCGCTCTTGGTGCTAGCATAGTTTATATTCATTATCTCATCTGATACGGCAAACCAATGTAAAAGAGTGTGCAGATGTGATTTCCATTAATAGAAGTTGTTACTCAGAGAAGTAAAAAAAAAAAAAAAAAAAAAAAAAAAAAAAAAAAAAAAAAGCCTTGCAGGACTTCTTTCTCACTCGTAGGGAGGGGTTTGGGGGTCCTCATTTGAGATGAGGGGACAGTAGAAGTTGGAAGAGGAACAAGAAAGAGGTTTGGTCAGCCTGGTCTACAAGAGCTAGTTCCAGGACAGGCTCTAAAAAAAGCTGCAGAGAAACCCTGTCTCGAAAAACCAAAAAAAAAAAAAAAAGAAAAAAAAGAAAGAGGTTTGGTGTTACTCTGGGAACTTTGAACCATTTGAGGTTGTTAATGTTATGTTTCACTATGGTAAACAGAAGGGACAGTAAAGCATAAAGAAAAAGAAGATGGGGAAAAGAGATTTATAGACTAGGAAGAAAATGGAAAGATGGGTCACTATCAGCAATTCTTCAAGACTGCTGACTACCCGCACCCAAATCAAAACAAGTTAAACACTTAAGATGATCCTCGATGGCAGGGTTTTTACCCAGGTCTCCGTCAGTGCATAGTATAGTATAGCATAATATAGTATAATAAAATATGGTATAGTATAGTACAGTATAGTATAGTTTGTTGCAGGATTAATGGATTATTCTCTCTTAAGCAAAGGACTTCCCCCACAGCAGTCACTGTGCGCTTAAATGATGGAAAATGGTTCATTTGTCTCATTGAAGAGAAAGCCAGACCTCCTATGGAGTCAAGGAATTGTATGAAAATGATGGGTATCATTTGGAGTGGTTGAAATTAGAGCGCTGTGGTCCAGAAAATAAACCATGCTTCAGTAGAGATACATTTATGGAAACATCAATAAATGCTGTGATTAAACTGCAGATAGGATTCCACCAGCGAGAACAATCTAACTACTACGCAGAGGGATTTTGCTTGTCTGTTTTGTGTGTGTGTGTGTGTGTGTGTGAGTGTGAGTGTGTGGTGTTTGTGTGGCAATGTGCTGGTAAAAGACCATTTTAACCATCCAAATAAATTCTTCAGATTGATTAAATTCAAATTGTTTTAGAACTAAAAATGTAGTACTGCAGGATGTGAAATTTTATACTTCATTGCCTTGCTCTGGTGTGGACTCTTTATACATAATGACTACACCTTTGAAAACATCGGTATGGACATAATTCCTGCCATTCAAGAGCCAATAACTATTGTGTGGGGAGAATTGACTGAGGATAGCCCAATAATTCTTTCCATTCAAGAGTCAATAGCTATTGTGTGGGGAGAATTGACTGAGGATAGCCCAAGTTCTTCTTCCTCAAAAGATGAAAAAGTCTGGATATTAAAAGACAGTGACGATGGTCTGGACAAATCCCTCAACAGCTAAGACCACATCTGTGCTCTTCCAGAGGACCCGGGTTCAATTTTTAGCACTCATATGCTCATACCTGTCTGTAATTTGAATCCCAAGGGAGCTGGCATCTTGTTCTGGTCTCTTCAGGCACTGCATGAGTGTGGTGCACAGGCACACACAAATGAAACATTCATACACATAAGGAAAAAAACTATGACAAAGACAAAGGTTCTGAAGGGGTGAGCACAAAGGATTGTGGGAAAGCAGAGGCTAGGAACCTGGGACAGTTTGTTCCTTTAATGTCCATTGATGCCACATCTATGGAGTCTACCAAGTGTGGACTGAAAACATTTTTAAAGATTATATCTGTACTGACTACATATAGTCTTTTCAAACAATACATATAGTGTAACAACTACTTATGAAGCATTGGCATTGTCTAACACTAAGTATTATGAGTAATATATTATATATTATAGGCATATAGATGAGAGGATAGAAAAGGTTATGTGAAAACACTATGCCACTTTTATATAACTGACTTGAGCGGCCACAGATTTTCATATTCTCAAGGGAGCCTGCACTCAATTCCCTGAGGACACCGAGGGACAACTCCTCATGTCTGGGGTCGCTTCATCTAAACTGTATTAAAGGCACCTTCGTCTTTATTTCACTCGCTGTTGAGCTGAAGAACTGAAGAGCTGGTGTGAGCTCCCAAGGGTGACGAGTGCGTAGAGTTCTATGCGTGCAGTGCTGTAGAGACAGGACCTTTAGGGTTTCCTGTATGAAGATGGAAGCAGGAGATGGGAAAGAGAGGTGGAGTCTAATCTCCAAGGGTCTCGCCCATCGTTTTGAATGGCTTACTTAGAATATCAGGGCAATCGAGGCAGGAGGAGGGGCAAAAGGAAAGAAGCAGAAAGACTGTGCAGGGCCCTTTTTAGATAAAATCCTCAGGGCTCCTGGATGAGGGATGGGTTGGGAAGAGATTTTGTTACTGAGAAGAGTAGGGGAATGATTGGAGAAGCCTGCAGGAGAGAAGAGAGAGAGAGAGAGAGAAAGAGAGAGAGAGAGAGAGACAGAGAGAGAGAGAGAGAGAGAGAGAGAGAGAGAGAGAGAGAGAGCTGAGAGGACTGAGAGGGAGGGAGGGAGAGAGAGAGAGAGGAGAGAGAGGAGAGAGAGAGATGGAGAAGAGAGAGGACGGGGGAGGAGTTCGGGAGATGGGGAGAGAGAGAAAAGAGGGGATTCTTCTTCAGTCTTAAGAATTTCATAGCTTTTTTTTTTTCCTGAGAGAGGGCACTTTGGGGAACAGGGCATATGAGGGAGAAGGTCACTTGAGGTTGCCTCCTTCAGAGAACACCTGTTGGGACTGACACCACCTGTGATGGCGCTTTGGGCTGGTTTCCTCTGAAACATTGCTTTTGACATTCCCGTCTCTTGCTCTCCTCCCTGGGCCCCTCCCACGCCTGTTGCTGCTCTTCCATCCTCACCCAGCTGAACTAATACTTTTTCCCACCCCTCCCCCTTCCATTCCTTTAGTGCCATTCCCCCTCCTCCCTCTCCCCGCCCCAAACGTACAGCTCCAACAGAGAACAAATACTGAACCAACACTTTTGTTAAACAGCTTGACTGCTTTGTGGACAGGGATTTGTCAACACATCTGTTCTAAAGGATTTTCTTTTCATAGATTTTCGTGGAAACCAGATCAGCAAAGCATGGTTACTATGGCCTGCCCCCAGAGACCTGGAAAGTGCTGTAGTAAGCAGAACAGATTAAATGATACTTTTACCTGTTCACAGTGAAACTCGAAATCTGCTCTTGAAAATTTCCCCTATTGCTTGGTCAAAGGCAAGTGAGGGGAGCAATATTCTAGGACTGCGATCTGAAACCTCTGTCGAAAGACAAAGGACTCCCTCTTTAGTTAGAATAATGCACCATGAAGGGTGAAGGGTCTACCATTCAGAGAGGAGCCAGCCGGGAAAAGGGAACAGCAAGGCTTTTGCATTAATGCAACAGAAAGCACTACCAGATACAGAGCTAAGGCAGAGGCCAAACAGATGACATCGGAACCCACCCTGTGTATTTCTCAGCCATATCCCTTTGAGATGCAGCACAAGAGTCGTTCTTATAAACCCAAGTAAGTTATGGGAATATGTAGGTTATGAAGATGCTTGGTCCTCAGAGTAAATGTCATCCCACCTCAGGAAACTTGTGAGGTAGATAAGTAGATTCTGCCAGCCATTATCCTCTCACAGTGGAAGACATGTTCTGTCTTCACCTTGACCACAGATACAGCCCCTGGAGACAGTGTGGTAGGTATCTGTCAGTATGATTAGAAGCTCAGATTCTAGGAAAGTGGAATATAGCTCAACTTGTCCTCTATCACTTTCTTCCTACGAGTGTGATTTTTATGTAGGTTCTTCAGCTTCTCTGAACCTGGCATTTCCCAGGATGTACAAGAAAAATAGCATTGCTTTTGCACTAGAGGATAACTGAACTGCTGTGCTTACAGCACCTTGTGTGTCCCTTGGCATATAAGGAAAGCGTAGTCAATGTGGCTGAATGATTAGTGGCTATCTGATGGGAAGACATGGTTGGACCTCATGGGTATTCTCTGAAACTGGGAAATAAAGATGTTTTCATATCATGTATTTAAGTGACTGGTCTTCGTCTCAATGAATTTGCTGCAGGGAATAACTTCAGCTGTAGCTGAAACATTCTGGTGCTTTGGGAAACCTTCCTGCATTCCCTGTGCTCACAGTCACAGCAGTCAATACCATCCTGTGAAATGCTCTCACTGGAAGACTCGGCCACTCTCCAGCTCCGATCATTCTTCACAGTCAAAATGTACCATGTTCCCACCGGACACACGAAGGGCCTGTCACAGAAGCCAAAATCTTCTCTTTGATTTTGTTCATTTCTTCTCTTTGCTAGGGGAAATAAGCATCTTTAGGACTAGAAAAGAGCGTGGTTTCCAGTGCAGGCTTCAGAGGGTCAATAGTTGAGCTGTTAATAAGGTGTGTGTGTGTGTGCACTTGCTCATGCGTGTGTGTGCGTGTGTGTGTGTGTGTGTGTGTGTGTGTGTGTCAGTGTCCAGGGATCTACACTCAATGCTTGATAGTGTCCTTGTCAAATCCTAAATCAAGGGTCACATACTAAGAACTAAGAGAGCTGGGGACACCTCTCCACACTTATGAGGCTCCATATGTGCCCCTTAATGGCAGTTTGCCAATGAAGCCGTGTCTTGTTTGAGCATCTTTTTCTAATACAGGTACTTGACATCAGTAGTTGACATCTGACCTCCATCAGTGTGTTGGGCTTTGACTTAACTTTTCCTTTTGCTTTCACATGGATGTATCAAATTGGGATAAATTAACATGTGTTTACCTGCAAAATGAATATATACTTTAAAGTCATTTTCAAACAAAACCTAACTTTCTGCTATGTCTAAAATGCATCTTGGAGGAGTTATCTGGCAGAAAGATGATGATCTCCTCATGGCATGTCTTTAAGATTTTTCCCTCTTTGTTTGAAGTCATTTTCTGTGTGGTGATTCCCTGTTTCAACCCATTAAATGTGCTCCTCTTCCCTATTTGAATGCTTGTTCATAATATTTGAGGTTATGGATTGTTCTTTTGTCTAGTGTCTGTCTCAGCGGAGTCCAGCCTCTTAATACTTTAATGCTGGCATCTATTAAGGCCATAGCTCTCTCTTTTCTGTAATTTGTTCATAGGGTAAAAGTTAAGGTTAAAAAGTTTTCTGCAGTATGAATTTGAAGGTTGTCATTTCTTCATAAATTCTGTTATATTTCCTTCTTAGCCTCAAATTAGAATAGATTGTATTTCTCAAAATGTTCTTTTCCTTTATAAATATTTCCAAATGTCACTGACAAAGTAAAATATTTCTTGGACAATAGATTGATAAAATGCTATAAAACAAATTGATTTCTTCTTTATGGACTTATCAGGTCCCTCACCAGGACATATTCATATTCATACATATATTCATCATGTATACAGCATTTGCAGTATTTCATTGTAATTATTCTCCCATGTTACCCGCTTCATCATTTTTCTGAACAAAACTAAGACCCCAGTTTCTGAGGACTACAATTTGGGGGAAAGACCTTGGGAAATAATGTTCTATTTTTTTAAATGAAAAAAATGTAAACAAAGTAAAAAGAAGATTAGTATCTGAAAATGAAATTTAGTATAACCATTTGACACATTTCCTTGTCATAGTACTATAACTTAAATCATTATGGACTTTTGATTGATATATGTCTTAGACCAAGAGGGTATCTAGAGATGGCTAACCTCTGGTCCACTTTGCCAGACAGCCATCTGAAAACAGCATCTTTGTATTACAGTTGCAGAAGTTGACCTCAGTGGTTATCAGCATCATTGAAAAAGTAGGTTGTACCATACAGAGATATAGTAGTATTGAACAATCCTGAAATTAGGAAGTTAAGAGCTTCAGGGCAAATACAAGACAATAGCCTTCTCCAAAATCTGTAGAGCTCACTGGGCAGGATGCAAAGTATAGGGCCACTATTAAGGTTGGCCCCACTCAGCGGCTAGGCAGAATGCTGGAGCATCTTCTCAGCACCAGTGTGGTCAGCTTTAGGAAGGAATTTTTCATGCTTAATCTTTTCATAAATTCCTTGACTCACCAAACAAATATTTATTAGGTACCTACAAATGGGAGGCACTGCCTGGTTCTCTTGAGCTTTTGCAATAATAAAAGAAGTTTCAGCTCTCTAATATTTCTTTTACCCCCACTTAATCTGTACAATGTTGAATAGATGAGAAAAGGATGCTCATAAGAGATTAGGAGTGCAGGAGTGGTAAGGCCTCTCATGGGAGTCAGTAAAGCATGGTATATCAAGCTGAGGCAGGACCAAGCTCCTCCTTGCATAAAGGCTGGGTAAGGCATCCCACCATAGGGAATATGTTCCAAAGAGCCAGCTTATGCATCAGGGACAGGTCCTTGTCCCACTACTAGGGGCCCCACAAAAGACCAAGCTGTACAGCTGTCACCAGATGTAAAGGGCCTAGGTCGGCATGTAGGCTCCCTAGTTGTTGGTCCAGAGTTCGTGAGCTTCCATAAGCTCAGGTCAGCTGTTTCTATGGGTTTTCCCATCATGATCTTGACCATCCCTTGCTATATAATCCCTACTCCCTCTCTTCAACTGGACTCTAGGTGCTCAGCCCAATGCTTGACTGTAGATCTCTGCATCTGCTTCCAACAGTTATTAGATGAAGGCTCTATGATGACAACTAGGGTAGTCACCAATCTGATTACAGGGGAAGGTTAGTTCAGGAACCCTCTCCACTACTGCTAGGAGTCTTAGCTGGGGTCATCCTTATGGATTCCTGAGAGTTTTCCTGGCACCAGGTTTTTCCCTAAGCCCAGCAAGGTCTCTTTCATTGCTCCCCCTTTCTGTTCTTCCCCCAACTTGACCAACTTGATTTTTCATGTTCTCATCCCTCACTCCCTCCCCTCTACCTGTCCCCTCACCCCCCCACCCCACCAGTTTACCCAGTACCTCTCATCCATTTCCTCTTCCCAGGGTAATCCATGCATCCCTCTTAGGGTCCTCCTTGTCAGCTAACTTTTTGGGGGCTGAGGAATGTAGCCTGGCTATCCTTTGCTTTACATCTAATATTCACTTATGAATGAATATATACCATGTTTCTCTTTCTGGGTTTGGGTTACCTCACTCAGGATGTTTTTCTAGTTCCATCAGTTTGCCTGCAAATTTCATGATGTCATTGTTTTCTTCCACTGATAATAGTTCATTGGGTAGATGTGCCACACCTTCTTTGCCCATTCTTCAGTTGAGGGACATCTAGGTTCTTTCCAAGTTCTGGCTATTATGAATAATGCTGCTATGAGCATAGGTGAGCAGGTATCCGGTAGTGTGGTTGAACATCCTTTGGGGTATATGCCTAAGAGTGGTATCACTGTGTCTTGAGGTAGACTGATTCCCAATTTCCTGAGAAACCACCATACTTATTTCCAAAGTGGTTGTACAAGTTTATATTCCCACTAGCATTGAAGGAGTGTTCCCCTTACTCCACATTCTCTCCAACACAGGCTGTCATTATTAACATTTTTGATCTCAGCCATTCTGACAGGTATAAGATGACATTTCAGAGTCATTTTGACTTACATTTCCCTCATAGTTAAGGACGTTGGACAATTCTTTAAGTGTATCTTGGTCATTTGAGATTCTTCTGTTGAAAACTCTTTGTTTAAATCATTACCCTATTTTTTTGATAGTAAATATGGTTTTCTGATGAGCAATCTACAGATACATTAAGCCCAACACGATTTGAAGCACCACTGCATGGTAATGACTGCAGATATGAACATGTCCTGATCCCTGCTAGAAAGCATATATACATAAGGTATCCAAAATGCTATGATGCAAAGTTGGATTTTTCACACTCCTTTAAGAAATAATGGGATGTTTGGGAAACCAGAATTGTTTCTCACAAAGGGAAAAAAAAATAAAAGAGCCACCGTGGCCCAGCATTTGCCTAATTGGATGTTAGATCTTAATGAAACCTTGGGGACTTCGTGATTTACTTTTTGGAAACAATTTGGTATGGATGGCATGATTCAAAATACTGCTTGCAACATCATCTATAATAATAGCTGTTATTTTTCTTGAGATGATGTTATATTGGCCCAGATCCTTCTAAAGTCAGTTCTGACATTTATAAGGGAGCAGTTAGCTCCTTGCAGACAGCAAGCTCACCATCCTTGCATACTTGGATCTAAAATAGTCCTAAAATTCTCTTTATTGCCTCTACACTGTTTCCCAAAATGAAGCATGAGATCATGGTAGTATTTAGTTATCAGTTCGGTTTCCTGCCTTCCTTGATCTTTTTTAAGCATCTCTGTCCTAGCAAAATGACCTTCTAGCTTAACGTCTGCTCATGTGACTAGCTATTTACAATGTGCATGTTCTAATCTGATTCTTTTTGATAACATATGAGGACATTTGGTCATACGGTCTGTGGTAAGAATAATTTTTTTCCCTGAATTGTAACATTTGATAGGAATTAAGTCAGCCCTCTGTAAAGCAGTTTCTTCCAGCTATCTTCAGTTGTTGATTATAACAGTTCTAAAGGAAATAGAGGAAAAAAACTTCAGCTAGTGAACATGCCAAGCTGTGCTTTCATTATCAACCTTATCGTTAAAATATATTAAACGCCTATGGATTGTACCTCTCAGATCTTATCTGAAAAGGAATGTATGCATTGGAAAACAAAAGTCTATGATGCATATTTACATTTATAATATTGGGCATTTGAATTATTTTAGACATCATGGCTGCAGGTTCTTTCAAGGTACGCTTGTTCAGCACCGGTCCTCAGCTTCATTGCAAATCTCTTATGCATACATAATGCATTCCACACCGATGGAAGATGAAAGTCACTGCACCCACTAACATTCTTACACAGAACGTTGTATTTTTTTTCCTCTTTGCAGGAATGAAATATCCTCCTTAGGTTACTTCATCTTGTTTTTTTGGCAGTGTTGTTGATTTGAACCTTTGACATTGGAGAATGGTTCTGATTTTATAGAAAAATGTAGCATAGCTTATGCAAGCCTTCGTGAGCAGCTATTTTTGTTTGTCGTTCTCAACAGGAACAAGCAAATACTGCAGTTTAAGTTATTTTTAAATGTTTTAAAATAGTGTTTGTTATTTCAAGGCATCGAGGAGTAAAGCATCTTAGCAAATACTGGTCAGTTGTGTTTATTGCCTGATGTCAACACATTTGTCACTTGGAGAAAGTGTCACAATCCTAGAAGAAGGTGGCTTGTAGTCCCTGAGTCGTATGCTAATGTGAGAAGTGCCCTGTGTATTTCAGAAGCTCTGTGGCTGCACAGCATAAGCGTCTTCCTTCTCACAGCAGAGTGTGAGGGGAGGCTGGGATGATTTTCTTCAGCAGCACAATGGCAAACAGGAGCGCTTGAGCAAGAGAATGGGAGGAATTTATCTCCTGTAGTTTTATTTTCTTTCCCATAGTCATTACACTGTTGATATACTTAGAGTAAGCCTGTTACTGACAGGCATGGGCAGAACAGAGAATTGGTGTCGGGAGACCCACATTTGCCCAGAGATAGCTATTTGACATTGAATTGGGATGTTTTGTACCTCAGTGTCTCGTTTTGTAGAGCATCGGGGATTTGGACTGGTGACTAACGTTTAAATTGAATGAGCACAGTTGTTTAGAGCGTTCCAGGTTTCCAGCTTCCCTAGGGCTGGGAGCTCTTGAGGGAACACTTGCTTAAAGTGCAAGGCCTTGGGTTGGAACCCCAGTATTGGGGAGGTGGGAGTAGAAGTGCCCTCCTCTCTGCTCTCAACGGGATCAGGGAACCTGACAAGATGGGGTCTACTTTCTCAGACAAGAGAGACTTCCTGAGCCCGCTGTTTCCTTCCCTTGCCTGTCCCTGTTTGATGGGATTTTGTTCCCTTGATCTTTTAAAATGGTGTGACTCTTTGGGATTTGTTTCAAGGAACATTGTGGGAAAAGTTTAGTTACTCTGAAATCCATCCAATGCATTAGACATGCTACTTTTCTGTTTCTGCCTCACAGAAGTACAGTTTTGCTCTGGTTGCTTGCCGCCCTTGTGTGTTTACAAGGCTACCCGTGGCCCGTGCAGGGCTGCTCCACTCTGCCCTCTGTCTAAGAGCAAGAATAGATGCATGATTTTTGGCTTAGGTTGTCACACCTCTATCTAATTTTTCTCCTTCCATAATTCTATTGCTATTTAGGTGATGTGCAATAATTTTGCTTCCCCCAAAATCAGAGAATCAGTGGCTTTCTACTGGCAAAATGTTACACACATATAGAACTGGGAGTAGAGTAGTAAATTCCACTTTCTAAAGTTGTACTGTGCTTGTTCACATTTTTGGTTACCACGCTGTATCTAATCAGATTCTTGCAAAGCGATGCTATGCGTGCAATGATTCTTCTATAACTCTCTTTGGAGACGGATGCCAGCTGCTGTGGTGAGGGTTAGCGGCTGCTTATGGCTAGGGATCATCTTTCACTAAATATCACAGATGGTAGTCTATCCTTCCCACCCCCGATCTGATGATAGGAGCTTCGGTCAGGCAAAGGGGAAATGTGTGACTTCGAAATGTGTCTTCCAAAACAGCATCCCTGAATCACGATCAGCTGTGAGACATTTTCAGTTAACCCCTAGCTGTGATTCAGGGAAAGGATCGGCTTAGTGAAGAGAAATCTAGGGTGGTCAGTGAACCTCAAGTGTACAAGAGAGAGAACAGTCACAGAGAGGAATTCCTTTCTCATTATTCATTTAGAACTGGATTTGTGCAGAAAAGCGGTAATGGCATCATAGAGTCACAGCTGAAGGTGATGCCTATTTGCTGAGCAAAAGCGTTGATTGGTTTCTTATGAAGTTGCTGCAAGATGGCTGTGCTAAGGAACTACAGTGAGAAACAAACAGCAAACATGGCTTACTGTCGAACGTGACCTGTGAGGAGTCTGGCTACTAAACAGTTAAGGACCACCTCAAGAGAATCTGTATTTGTAAGATGCTTTTCTTTCACCTATGGATTAAATTGGGAGAAACCAGTGATCGCAAATGCAAATATCTCTGTTCCCTTTTTACTGGATGGGTTCCCAGGACTAGACTAGATTAATGCAAATTAGAGTGTTCAACAATTGATTCAGAAAAACAGCCAGCTTGAAGCACAAACCTCTCAGCAGTGAGGTCTTGCAGAGCACAAAATTGGAGACTTGAGTCAGGAAACGGAGGAGGAGGTAATGGGGCTCCTGAAGGAGGGTTATCACTCATTGCACGGAGACCCTTGAGTTTGTTTTCAATCGGTGAAATCCCTGTTCCCCACCCCCAGCTCCTTTCTGGTCTTTCTTTGCTCAACATTGGCTATCAACTGAAAATGGAAAAAGAGCGGACCAGTGCTGTTCCTCTAACTCTGGGTTTGTGTAAGGTTGATTTCCTTAAGTTAAATATTTGGGTAGGAAAATCCCTTCCAAAACAACGTGGAGAGCATGGGGGGGCGGGGGGACGGGAGGCACACAGGTTGTGACGGCTAGAGCATAAAAAGCTGGTGGGCCTCTCCTGCCTTGTATCTAACTATATTCAAACTAAACCTTTGGTAGTTCCATGGAAAGAAGGTGAAATATTTTGGATATCTTGTAATGAAACCCAAGACATGATTCCATCTAGGGGAAAAAAATGTCTGGAAGAAGGCGATTTTGTGAATAGCAATCTCAAGATTTTTTATATCTGGTCATGATTTGGTTCTAGAAGCTCCTTCAATATAAACAATTCGGTGAAATATGATGACAAGTTGTTCCCTGGTATCTTTGGAGTTCTCGTGATCTGTCTGATGCAGGAGGATCATCTGCCAGATTGTTAAATGAGGGTAACAACCAGTCCCAGACAAAATATTTTCAAAAATGTTTGTGAATTAGCAATTGACAAAATTGAGTTGAGATTGACAGCCATTTTCATCATTTTTTTCTCCTTTTCTTTTAAAATGTGTTTAGACCCTGAAGGTCCAATGGACCAGGGTCTTCATTTCACAGGGAAGAAACTGAGACCCAGCACGTGTAAACACCGCATTTTCTTCACGCTCCATCTCAGCAGTAGAAGGAGAATGAATTCTTGATTCCTTGCCCAAGGCTTTGCTCCGAGGACCTGCTGCCTTCGGTTCTCCCACCAGATCAAGCTGCTGGCTTGGGTAGAGCTCTAATGATTGATATTTCATTTCTGATAAAAAAGTTTATTTTGTAAAGGCTGCATCACATTATGTCCCTTTCAGCGCTGTAAAAAAAAAAAAAAAAAAAAAAAAAAAAAAAAAAAAAGGAGCTTAATTTGAATGTCCTTGTAGCATACTGCACCAACAAGTGTACCAGCTTAGCCAGTACAGTGTCAGCACCAAGCTCCAAGAACACTGTGTAACTTTCCCACCTGATGCTAGCCCCTATCTGTCGTGTTCAGCTTTAATCTGAAAGACTGCCCAGTTTCTTCCGTGTCTGACTGCTCTTACAGAAGGATGCAGCCTTTAAAATGGGGTGACTCCTGCCTCCAAGCCCACTTTAGATCTGTGCACAGCAATGAACGAAATACTTCTCTGTAGATATTAATGGAGTCAAACCAAGACCTTGCTGTAAATAAAGCACCTACTGTGTTGAGGCATCTTGGGGTGCCTAAGAATGTAATTGCGGGGCTGAAGCCAGATAAAGACATGATGTCTTTTCTTCAGGCTGCGTGAGCCGCTGGTCTAGGAACTCAAGACACCTTGAAATTACAGTTTTGCATATCCAACTTGTCTTTTTCCTTTTTCATAAAGATTTCCCAAGTTTGATTGCTCACTAGAAGAAATAGAGATACCTCTTAAAGACAGATAGCTGTGCCGGAGCATCTGGAACTGAAACACGGGGTTCAGGGCTTCCCTGTGTTTGAGAATTGTTTTTGGAATGAGCACTGCACGTAACCACATAGGCTGCTGCAAAAGCCATGAGTGAGAGGAGGAGAAGATGGTGATGAAGGACGTAGAAAAGGCTAAGAAAATGACAAAGGAGCATGCAGAAGGGGAGTGGCAGGATGGTCCCACCACATGGCAAGAGTGCTGTCTGTCTGTGTCTCTCACTCTCTGTTGCTTTGATGTTTCGTCAAATTAACTGGTTTAGCCTTTATTTATCACACACACACACACACACACACACACACACACACACACACACACACACTAGCTGCTGAAAGTGTACAATGGATTTTAGAATTGCTTCCACCTGCATAAGGCAAGTCATCTTCTTGATAATTTCCAGATTTATTTCTTTAGAATTTCTGTTTGTCATCAAACAGTTTGACTATGGAACTTCTGGGTAGAGAACTTTTTATCCCACTTGGGGTTCACTGAGCTCCCTGGATCTTCAGATAAATGCTTAAAAAAATTAAATTTAGAAAATTTGGGGCCATTATTCCTTTAGCTTTTATCTCTTCTCTTGTCTCCTCAGTACCTGCATATGTATGTCATATGCTTGATATGGTTCTCTAAGGCTAAGTTCATTTTCCATTATTCTGTGTTTTAGGGTAGGCAATTTTCCTCAGTGTATCTTCAAGTTCTCAATTTTTTTTGCCTTGTCATTTATTCAGGTAAAAACCTTTAGTGAGTTTTTTTTTTTTTTTTTTATTTCGGTTATTGCACTCTTCGACTCCATGTTTCTTCTGTTTGTTCTGCGAAGTTTCGTGTTCTGAGAGTCTCTGTTTCCTGAAGTATTTTCCTCCAGCCCCTCCAACAGAGTTTCCTTCAGTTCTTTACAATTCTGTAGGGAGCTGTTTTCAGGCCTTTGTCTACTAAATCCAACATCTTTCCCTTTGAAGACAGTTTCTAGAAACTGCTTTTCTTTCTCTGCTTCCGGAGTATGGGCAGCCATTGCTGGTTTCTTAACCTGCCTTAGTGGAGCTGATCTAAACTATTAGACAGTTTGGATGACCTCTTACAGCGACTCCGGGTTCTGACTTTTTCCTCTGAGGAATTTGTGTTTGTTTACTTTGTGTTTGATAATTTTCCTGGACTAAGTCTAGAAACCCTATCACCCTTGCAGTGTTTGACCCCAGTTAATCAGTTTGTTTTTCTTGTTTTTAGCTTTGAGCCTAATTGTGTCTAAATGGCCTTATTTCCGTCAGTTATTGGTTAGAGGCAATGCCCAAATTCCTTGTTCCACAGCATGGCTTTCATTCTCCACTGACAGAGTAGGAGCAGGTAGCATATTCAAATTTCAGAACATCCTCAAGTCTGCATCAGCTCTGAATTTGACTGGAATCTCCTTAGTAAGTCTTGCAATTGCATGCTCAAATTCAGCTTTTGGAAACCAGGAGAGTATGGGTAGCTATAAATGTGAATGTTTCTCACATCCTCTGAGTAAGGCTTATTCTCCCAAGCCATGTTGCAACTTGGTTCTGTCAGAACAATGCTTGGTACAAACCAATCAGCAACTTTACGCTAATGGAACCCTGGCCTTCTCTTGACTGCAAGCTCTCTCTCTCTTTTCTTTAAAGTTAACAAAGCTTAGCTAAGTCAAGTGTGTTCTTAGTAGGAACAGCAACATTTCTTTCTTAGCTTTCTCCTGTCAGGCTACTGGCCCGAGAGTTGAGGGACTAACAGTAGCAGCCCGGGCAAAGCTCCAGGCTTGTAGTGTGCTCAGATAGCGCTCAGTAGTTTTCAGGAATAAATATTTTTCTGTTCTTTGGTACAATTTTGGCCAATTCTAGAATACTGAGATGGTGACTTTTGAATGTTTTGTTCAACTTTATAGTTACTATTGGGTGAGAGAGGATTTTTCTTATATCTCTATTCTGTTTGAGAGGAAGTCACAAGTCTCCCAACCTTAGTTTGAATGGCAAGATCTTCACTGACGATGAACTTTCCATGACCCTTGCATGTAAATATAAAAGTATAGTCCATGTCCGAATCCATATATATATAGCACATATATCTATAATTTATATATATTAGTATAGGCTGAAGTGGAAATACTCCATCCATCACTCATCCTTCTAGAAGCCAGTAGGACTGAGATTTCTCCATACCTCTTTTTTTATTTCCTTGTGAACATCAGTGTTCCCATTCTTTGAGCACTGCAAATCAGAGTGCAGAGGGTTATTTTCCCCTTGTCAACAAAAACAGTCACTTAGCTTTCAGACTGGGAGATTGACAGTAGTGGAAGGATGTTATCTTTCTCCTTTCTTAGGAATAAATCTTTTTTTTTTTTTTTTTTTTTTTTTTTTGGTATTTTGAGACAGGGTTTCTCTGTGGCTTTGGAGCCTGTCCTGGAACTAGCTCTTGTAGACCAGGCTGGCCTCGAACTCACAGAGATCCGCCCGCCTCTGCCTCCCGAGTGCTGGGATTAAAGGCGTGCGCCACCACCGCCCGGCTAGGAATAAATACTTTTTAACAACATAAATATCTCTGCCATCTAGTGAGCTCCTGCTACATGTGTTTTAGGTACGTTGTCAAGCATAAAACGGGCAACAAAATGAATAGTCATGTGCACAATTATCTTCATTATTGAGGCTTAGGGAAATTGAGGAACTTAGCCAAGGTCACTTGGCGGGCAAGTTGTTGTGCAGAAAGAATTCTAGCCCGAATCTCTTGGCTTCCTAATTCCAGGTTGTTGATGACGGTTTTTACTCCTTTGTGGCTCCACTGCTCCTAGGCATCGAGTCAGTTGGGTCCACACCTGTTTGTATGACCAGCTCCCACACTGAAGCACTGCGGACTCTTGGCTGTCTCATTAATGGAAGTCTCCCTTCTCCAGCTTTTTCTCACCAGCTCCCTGAAGTTTATACTAAGTTAGGTAAGACAAGAGGGGAGCCAGGGAATTATGCTTCCAGATATTTGGGTTTTCTAGAGTTTTCCTCAACTATAGGACACATCTGGTCAGTGGGGGATTCCCTTGTGAAGCTCTCTCCCTCTCTGGGCATTGGAAAAGAGAAAATGGCTTATGGGTTGCTCTTAAGGTTGATAGTTTAGAGTCTGGAAGCATCTGTAGCCTTTTTAGACTTGAGGGCCTTTTGTGATCACATGGATCTAGCTCTCCTGAATGTGGTCATTCCTGGGTAACAGATGTGGTCACCCTGGGCAACAAGTCAGAGATAAGGTGGGCCTCTAGCTGGTGCCCCCCAGAAGCAGGTACTCAGAAAGAATAATTAACCAATCCTATTGCCTCCCTCTTACCTCACTGGGGAGACTAGGCTTGTCCTGCTCCTTAGAAGGGCACCCACTACAACTTGCTTATAGACATATGGTTCTTTTAAATATGTATTTTAAATTTTCTCAAAAAAAGAAGTTCTAAGTGTGAACCTTTTGCCGGGCACTGTGGAAGAATGTGGGGTTAAGATAATGAAAAATAGGCACAGAACTCCTGTTCTCATGCTGTGACCTGGGAGATACCATTCAGATTCGACTCTCCTTGCCATACTTTGTTTAATCAGAGTTTGGTTCTGGGCCAGTAACTCTGTGTGGCCCAATTTAAACCAATTTTAATCCCTTATTAAGCTTTAAGCATCTGGTTGTACTTTTTACAATGATTTTAAATTAGTGGATATCTTTCTTAGATGGAATTATACAGGATCAGGCTTAGAAGTTTTTATTATTTGTAAAGTCACAATTACAAGTGGAATGGACTGTGAGCTCTGGGACCACTGATTAAAAACAAAACAGAACATTGGTAACGGGACACAATTTGACAGGAAGGAATAACTGTAGCTGAACTTGTTACTCAATAGTCTTCTAGCTTCTGATTATTTCTATACTTAAAAAAGAAATAGTATGTTTTAATTGTAACTACTTTTGATAATTATTTTATCCTAAAAGGTAAATTATTAATCAGGGTGTACATTATAAATTACTTTTTTATTAGGTGATTTCTGTCTGACAATAGTTTCTAGTTTTTTTTTTAATTAAAGAGTGTGTCTTGGATTTAATATTAATAGCGTTGGGCACTGTTGAGGAGAGAGCCTAATCTAAGTTCTGCCTTATGTCTTGACGTGTAACTGGAAATAATGCACCTGCCTAGCTGAGATAACTGGTGAATTATATGTACCCATATATACTTCTGGCTGAGGAGGCTTTTCTGATTGCAAGCTTTATTTTTATGATTTTTTTTCCCACCATGGTTTTTCAGTGTAAGTTTAAAGTCAGTATCCATGACTATCTCACACATAACAGGAAAAGAAACCTAGCTAATGTGGGCTAGGGCTATTGCTCAAAGACAGTGCCTAGCATGTCTTCAGCTCTGGGTTTGATCCAGCACCACGTGTGTACACATGTAAGACAAGAAAACAGCTAGTTTAAGAACAAAAGAACTTGGAAGGAAGACGAGAAAACTCAACTCCAAAGGTTACCAATAAATTTGGATGATTGAAAAATTTCTTGTATAAAATAGGATATCCTGGTTAAAAATTACTATTTATTTCTTTAAATTTCATAAGCCCACGCTAAAGAAAGCATAAGAAAAACCTAGCCTGCAATAAAATTATTAAAACATAACTGTGCAAAAGTGGAAGTCAGTTCCATTTGTCTTCCAAGTGGCTGTCTTTTGTTTGGGAAGGCCCTTTGAGAGGGATGCCTTTGGGAGGAGGATATAGTTCATAGACACCATAGTGAGGCTGGGCTAGCAGTTCTCACTCAAACACTTTCCATTGTCCATAGGGAAACCCATGGTTCCCTTTCAAAGTAGATACAGCAAGGTCCTATGTCCGTGTATTATTCTACACTATTTACACTAAGAAACAAAAACAATAGCTCAGCCAGTTCAGCTTAGATTTGTGACCCGAAGTCTTTGCAATGTACTTTGAAAAAATTTTTTTTTTGCTTTAAGAAGTCTTTGGATTTCAGAATTGAAATCATGCATCTTTATTAGTGATGCCCGCCCTTCCCCCTCAAATTAATATGAAACCTAAGGAGCCATTTATTCCTAGAAAATTATTCTAAGACTTCAGGTCTCAAAAAATTGAATGATTCCTGGAGAGGGAGACCCTTTTCTTTTTAGGGATTAAATGAAATTTTCTACATGCAGGTTAGCTTTTGATCCTCCATCCGGAAAGGAAGGCTGCTAGTTCCCACTTCACACATAGTCCTGTCTTAAGCAGATGCTCTCTACAGTGACGAGGAAACCTTTATCCTAAATGTTACAGCACAGCCAAGAAACGGGAAGGAACACTGTCAGAGATATGGAAAATAGAAAGCAAACAAACAAATCTAAGCCCCAAAGAAACAAAGATCATTTAAGAAATAGAACAAAACAAAAGCCCCCAGAGTAAGTCAAGAAACTATTCAATAAAACAGAGCAACTAAGCAGTACCAACTCTTGAGAATTAAATTACTGCCAATATGAAGATAACTTAAAAACAGGTCATCACGAAATCCATTATGTTATATAAAATGTATTAATAAAAAGGAAGATACGTGAATGTGAGAGCTGGAAAAGTAAAGAGAGGAACTCTGAGAATGTAAAACCGTGGTAAGAGGAAAAGAAAGTATATGAAAATACAGGAGATAAGAGAACCAAGATGAGACCCGACATGTGAAAACGAGGGCACTAGAAGGCAGAGGCGAAACAAGGAAGCAAGGGTGTGTGCCTGGCTGGATACCCTGGGTGCTCCTGGACTGACCCCTGAGCTATGGAGTACAGGAGCTGGTACCACCCCTAGGGAGCTCCACTGGGTTAGGGGTGGAAGGGGCTAGGAGAATGATCCTGGGTTCTATGTGTCAAGTGACTTAATTTATTAAATGGGTACTTTTCTCCATCTCTCTCTGTTATTGGTGATAAGGCTCAGAGAGAGGGTACCAGGTATTTTCCAGAAAGAGCTTTGAGTTTTCCCATTAACTCAGTAGAGTAGTGGGAAAAGCAGGTTAGAGTGTGTGTGTAGTCTCATAGTATATACACTGGTATATATTTGTGCTGGCCTAAAACACCATCGGGATGGATATAGCCTGTCTTTGGTTGGAGTGATGAATGGGTTTCTCTCTCTCTCTCTCTCTCTCTCTCTCTCTCTCTCTCTCTCTCTCTCTCTCACACACACACACACACACACACACACACACACATTCCTCCCTCCCCCCTCCCTCCCCCCTCCCTCCCTTTCTTTTTTCTATCTACCTTTCTTTGTTTTTAAATAAATTTCTTCATTTTAGGAAATAAGTTTATATTACTTTTTTGTTTGTTTTGAGACAGGATTTCTCTGTGTAACAGTCCTAGCTGTCCTGTGTAACAGGAAGAGTGGGCTGCTTGTCATCCCAGCTGCCCAACTATCTTACACCCGAAATAATCACACAGAAATAATCACACAGAAACTGTATTCATTTAAACACTGCCTAACTTCTTATTGGCTAATTCTTACATCTTAATTTAATCCATTTCTATTAATCTGTGTATTGCCACGTGACTGTGGTTTACTGGCAAGATTCTAACCAGCATCCATCTCAGGCAGGAGATCCACTGCGTCTGCCACTCTGCTCTTCTTCCCTGCATTCAGTTCTGTCTACTCTGCCTACCTAAGTTCTGTCCTATCAACTAGGCCAAGGCAGTTTCTTTATTCATTATCCAATGAAAACACCACACAAACAGAGGAATTCCTACACAAGTCCTGGAACTCATTGTGTAGACCAGGCTGGCACTGAACTCTTTGCCTCTCAAGTGTTGGGATTAAAGACATGTACCACTACCACCCAGCTATACTACTTTTATACTTAAAAATAATAAGCCAGCTGCCAAAGCCATGGAAGAATCTTCTATGCTAAGATATTTCCCGTTTTTCTTTCACAGTTCTGTAAATTACTCTTATGGAAAAAAGGATAATGTATCAAAGGTAATAAATTTTATCTGTTGGCATATCAAAAAATAAGGCATTTTCTCTTTGGAGTATCTGCATTTACAATAAAATACTCCTGGGAGGAAAAGCTCCTGTGTGCCTAGGACACTAGTTTGTGTAGATAAGAGAAGCTGAAGGAGATGAACCATCCAGGGCAGTGAGGAAATGAGGATGTCGTAAAATCCTGAAGATAGAGCTAAAGAGACCCTTCCTTTGCTTTGTGGTTCACTCACCACAACATCTACAGGTTTCCCGAGATGAGGCCTGTTCATGCACTGGAGGCTGATGCTACACAGTCCGATATTTATCTAACAAAGTACAACGGAGGCACAGTCAGAATCTGCAGAGATGATGAAGCCCACTCAGAAGTGAGCATGAAGGAGTTCAAAGATGGAAAGTAACTTGGGGCATGGTCACCCAAGACACATCTTCAGGTGCTTTGAAATAAGCACTGAAGATTTTACTACCATCTCAGCATCCTCGAAGGATTCGGTGGCTTTGGTCCTCACTGCTGTCACGAAGGCAGATTTCCTCTGAGTTGGACCTGTGTAGATGGCTAGTTCAAATGCTTCAAAAGGCAGTCAAATAAAGTAGAATTGGGTCTTTTCCCCTACCCCCTGAGCATGGGGATTACCGAAGGTGACAATTTGAAAAGTGACTTTATTTAAGCAGAAGTTATGAAATCCAGCTCTTTGCAACGAAACCCGAATGTCCTTGCCATGGCTCAACTAGGTGAGAGCATTCTTAGTGGAATTTACCGGTCCTGCTTGGAAAGGGAATACTCTTTATATCCTTACGATAGCACAGAACTTAAGCATATCGGTATCATATGTGTCCCTGTTAATTAGACAATGCCTCCAGTAGCAGCAATAGAGAATTACAGTATTACCCACCCGTGGTAAACTCTCTTCCTTACAAAAAAGACACTATGTCTGTAAGATTAAAAATAAATAATTCACCCTCTGAAAGTTACTTTTTCCTACAAAAAAGAGCTATTGTGAATTTTTTTTTTTTTATTTGAAGGCAGAGTGTAACAAAAGCAGGGGGAAGGTAGGGAAGGCAAAGAAGCAGATTTAATAGATAATGTACTGCATTTAAAGAGCTTCAACGCTGTTACTTTTCATCACTTAACTTCTCAAAGAACACTTTCGGCTTCCTTATTTGCATGTTTCATTGTTTTCAAGCCTTTCCACTGTATGCTTAAAATGCAAATGGAATAATATAAGAATAATGAGAAGTAATACTTGGAAATGTTCTGGAAAAAAAAATGTTGCAAAAAGATCCTGGTTTCCATCTGACTGAAAAGAGGTGAGACTCAGGAAAGTCAGACTGGGTGTAATCTTTTCTCAAGCTCTGACTAGAAGCTTCATTACCGTCTTTCTTTCTCCTTTGTAGTGGTGAAAAGTATTGAACATTTCTTCTTCATGACTCTTATCCTGGTTGGGTCGTGTCTACTTGGCCCAAGCTAGACTTATCCGGGAAGGGGAACCTCAACGGAGAAAATGCTTCATCAGCTTGGCCTGTGGGCAAGACTGTGGGGGCAAGTTTTTAACTGATTACTGATGTGGAAAGGCCTAGCTCACCCTGGGCAGCACTGTCCCTGGGAAGGTGGTCCCAGGGGTGTGTACAAAAGCAGGCTGAGCAAGCCAGTAAGCATCATTCCTCCATGGCCTCTGCTTCAGTCCCTGACCCCCAGTTCCTGCCTTGGCTTGCTGCCCTGACTTTCCTCATGACGGATTACAACTGCAACCTTTCTTGTCCATGTTGTTTTGGTCATGATGATTATCACAGCCACAGAAAGCAAACTAAGTCAGATACTGCATTGTGCTTACTCTCCACTCTCCAGCAATGGGTGTCTTTCCATCAATTAACTCAGCTCAACAGTTTCTAAGAATATCTGGCATGTACAATAGATTTCTCATTGTTAGGAAAAGTAGGGATTGGCTTAAAGTCAACTGTGTAGAAACACCAGCCAATCTTTGGCTTAAGTTCCAGCTCTGCTTCTTCTCAAATATGCTATTCACCTTCCTGGGTTCAGTTTCCTCATCTGTAAGATGTCTAAGAGCACCATCTTTCTTTCCAGGTGGTGTGATGATAAAAATCATATGAATAAAGTGTGAAGAGAGGGTAGCATGAACACAGGCATCCTGTGATCAGCAGCAGGAGGGTTTCGGAGAGGCTAGGATGCATCTGCCTATGGTTTGTGAATTGGTGAGGAGACAGTCTGCAATCCAGCTTGCCTGGATCTGCTAGGTCTCCTGAGGCATGGTTCTTGTAGTGGTGAGTCCCCACTCATGAATCCTATGGGTTCTAATCTCAAACCAAGCGAGTCAAATTGCCTCCCCAGGGCCCAAAGTTATAGGTATAAGAAGACATAGCCATTACTTTTCAGAGAATGAGAGAAGAATCTTTCCACACAAAGGACCTAAGAAAACAAAGACGTGGTGCTAACGTGAGTTGGGTCTGAGTGAGAAGCCTGAAGGTGTAGGAGAGGGTATGAGGAATTCTAGGTTCAAATCTGTGGTATTGGATACACTAACAAAGGCCATACGAGCCACTCTCAAGTCTGGATTTACACAGAGATGATGGGGAGGTGAGCTTGGAGGGCTGGGGTGGTGGGACTTAGTACAATATACTTCTCAAACCTTACTTTCCCTTTTGTTTCCTGAGGACTCTGTGGTCACTTCAAATAGATTAAAAGAAATGATTTGTCGTTAGCCCTTCTTTTAATAATAAGTAATTACATAACACCCATATTTCAAAGTTTTAAGACAGCTTTCCTTGTACGCCAACAGTGGAAAGTCATGTTGTTATCTTTCAGTCTTAAACTTGGGGGCATTCTTGATTCTCTTTTATCTCAACCCCCTTATCTCCTCAGTTGTGCAGCGTGTTTGTTAATCCTTTATCTTCCCAATTTTTCTTCCTCCTCGTTCTCTAGCTCTATTCAAGATGTAATTACATGAGGTCCTTGCACCCAGTGTCTTCACTCCTAACCACCCTAGATACAGTGCCCAATTAATCCTGCTAAACAGCATTTGTGTCTCGCCTCACCTTCCCGCTCAGCAGCCTGCTGTGGCTTCCTATTAGCACCTGGATCTAGGGCGCACTTGCCAGCTGCCTTCACCGTTTCTCCATCGGAGCGCTCCTCCCCACCACTACTCTCGCTTCTGGCACACTGCTCCTCAGAAACCACGCGCGACTCCCAGGCCCACCTTCTTTTCGTCGCCAGCTTTTATGGATCCTGTCCCTGCGTTCCTTTCAAGGTGTCCCCCACACGGCACCTTTAAAGCGGAAGTCCGTCTTCCTCTTCAGATCCACAGCCGCCCTCTTAGAAGAATCCAGCGCAAAGTATCGAGTTTCTAAAATAGTAACTGCTCAATGAATGGGTCAGTGTAATAGGTCAGTCTAACGTGGTGCTGTTCTCCAGTTACAGCTCTCCCTGAAGAAGACTGTGTCATCCAGAGTCCAATCTGTGTCAGCCATTCTGACACTCACCACTACCATGCAAAGTGGAGAAAGTAGAGGCGTTTATGTCTGCCTTTCACACAAGGGGTCAAAAGCACACTTCCCATGTCGAATGACAGAACTGGTTCTAAATTCTGAGAACTTGGCCCCTAATGTCCTCAAAATACAGTCTATGTTTTTCATATTTTCCATTATTTTATTTTATGTGTATATTTCCTGACACAAACACTTGGAAGAAAATTTTAGTTTTCAGTTACTCTAAGTGCTTGTGAACAGGCTACTTTTTTGTGCCCCTTGAATTTGGGAGACACTGCCTGACAAGTCTTGGCCAAGGTGGTGAATGGCAGGGCTGGCCCCTCTAGGTCCCTTTCTCTTGAAACTGCAGACAGAGTGTATCAGCGTTAAGGTTTTGGTCCCAGGATCTGAATGGCAAGAGATGCTACCTCGAGGCTTAGAGACCAGACACCCTGGACAGGTGGCTCACCTGCCTGCCAAGGATTCTGTGTGAGATAATTAACTTGTGCCACAGTAAGTCACATGAATCTTGATTTAATTATTTTGCTTGTTACTTAGTTTTGTGACAGGGTTTCATGGAGCGAGGCTGACTTTGAATTTGGTATAAAGCTGAAGAAGACTTTGAATTTCTGGCTCTCCTGCCTTCTGAGTGCTGAGATTATAGCCCTGGTGGTTTTGTTTGCTTGATTTGTCTTAATCTCAGCATAATGCAGTTTATCCTGGTAGTAGGAATGGACAGCACATGAGCATCTCAACCCGTTGGAGTCATCTTAGACAAATAAGGAGTTGCTTTTCTAAACTTCCAGTTGGAGCAAACAAGGGCTGATAGGCATTCAAGTCAACCCAAACTCTCAAAGCAAACTGCATGTTTCCCGAACATTTAAGACTAAGGAAAGAAACCAGGTCTGGAACATACAGACCAATAGCCAACAGTTCTTTTTAACAATTACCCCCACCCCACCTCCAGCTCTCTACCTGGCCATTGTCTTTCTCTTTTCTGCTACTTTCTTCCTTCTACAGTGCCAACTGAAACACTGGAGGCTGTGCTGTTGATCATTGTGTTACAATGATCGAGCCTAACACCAGCTTCCATGAAGATCCAGTGGAAAAACTGGGATGGCTGCAAAAGATTAGTCTGCTGGCTTCATGCTAATCTCTCAGGTACCACGTCCTGTTCCTTCCCTTTGCAAGGAAGAGACCAGCATCAATGCTGCTGTCATGGAGAAGAAGAGAAGGAAGAGGAAGAGGAAGAAGAGAAAAAGGAGGAGGAAAGGAGGTGGAAGAAAAGGAGGAAGAGGAGAAGGAATAAGTGGGGAGGAGACTCATAAATGTCATCTTCTAATAACATCAATGTTGCTGTCTTGGGAAGGAGGAGGAGGACATCCGTTCCTTTTAATAATCCAGGTTGTTATTTTTTATTGTAATAATCCCAAAGAGACTTCCTTCTGTTTTCTCATTCTTGACTGAACTTTGGTGATTAGTACTTTATTTCCATAATGTCTTGTATCTACATGTACTTATATCTGTCTATAGAGCTATATTTATAATCAGTCCTTATCTCTAACCACATATAAAGCAGGCTGATTTAATATATGACTATAAATGTATATATACAGTGTGTGTTACTAGCTTTTGTTTGCTCATTTGTTAAGATATTTTTTTGAGGTAGCATGGGGGAAGGGTGAATTTTGAGGTAGAGACTGTGGTTTCAGGCTAATTAGTATGTGATAATTAGCATGACCTACCAAGAAGATAATGATATTTCTTTGAAGCACTATAGAACTGAATAGATTATCCAATTCCTATTTTAACCTCACAATGTCAACTATTAGGAAGAAACTGGGGGGGAGGCTGAAAAGATGTTCCTTAGGAGAATTTTTGTTGCTGAAATAAATGGTACCAATAGGCTCACAAAAAGTTCCCTCAAACAAGTGAAAAAAATGTTACAGTGAAGATACAGATAATTTGGGAATCTGCAGCCATCTGGCTATGGTCAAAATAGCTGCTTCTGATGCCCTTAGATGGTACAAATTATTGGCAGACCTCAAAATCCAGAACGGGAATCCATTTTGAGATCGGATTTCTTTTGCTTTCAAGACATGTTTACAAAGAAATCAAGACTAGAGGCAACAGAGGAAGAACTGAAGTGTTGAGAGATCTTAGCATCAGAGAATTCTGATTTGGGCCCCTGCCTGACGTGACAGGGTTGGACTGAGAGAACAGCTGTCCAGGGCCAGCCCATTCACTTGGCCTTCTCATTTTACTGACAATCAATAGCCGACAATGTCCCAGCTTCCGACATGTGGGCCTGTTAGGGATGTAAGCCATAAGACTCTGCTAACAATGACAACTAGCAGGTCCTTTTCCATGTGAGACCAGTTATCAAAACAACGACAAAGGGTGTGGGAGGTTGAGTGTGGAAGGTGGTGATGTGTCCGGGGCGCTAGTGTGAGAGTTAAAGGTACTCTGTATTCATAACTTATTGGCCGGTAGAATGCTAGTGCATTGGTCTTTCTGAGCCATTCCACGTCTACTGGGGTAGGAGCTGAACATCATTCACTCCGATAGCCACTGTACAGTTAAGCACACCTGGGTTCTACTCCTAACTCTATGCTTTCTGTGAATGGAACCCCTTGCTACAACTCCGAGCTCAGCTCTACCATGTTTCCTCCCCCCCTCCACGTTCTCTTCTGTTTTATTTCTCATTTCTCTGCCCATTTTCTAGGAATTGTCCCTATTCTGCATATTCTAGCCATGTGTGAGCTCAGAAATGAGAGATCACATAACTTTCTCAAAATGCTGTATCTTCAGAAATGAAGCAAGAAAGGAGGGATTAGTGTTCTTGTATGTAAAAAATAGTTTGTATACTTTAATAGGAACTGCTCTGTATGTAGCTAAAACCATTTAAAATGAATAGTTATGTAGAACATCAAAGAATAAAAGGGCATTTACCTCAGACGGATTTTGTGCACATTGCTTTTATGTTGTTCTCACCTTGTTAAAAACACTGACATTTTCTTTTATACCCTCTGTTGAGACAGGAATTGGTACACAGTGTATAGGACCCTACTTATTAACAATGGCATATGAGAGATTTTCTTTTGTCATTCCCTGGGGGACCACTTCAAAGTGATTGGTGATCACTGTCCCCAGAAGCTGAAAGGAAAGCATGTTGGACATGGCTAGGAAAGACGTTTTGCATGAATGAAGACTCCATAGTCAGAGGATCCAATTATTGCCTCAAAGGAATCTTAAGTGAATGATTACACTTAAAGATGTTGATTTGCAACCAACCTGCTTCTCACAAGGACAACTCTCTGTGACTTCATTTCTATGTAAATAAAAATAGAAATCTGTTTATGGACTAACACTTCTCACGAATCATACCCAGGGAATCCACAAAGTGAAATGGTTCTGAAGGACCTGTAGGTATGGTTTCCCCAAAAAGTTTGTCATGCTAGTCATGATAGACTAACTTCAGCAATACTAGACCCTGGATATGATTTGGTTAATACACAGCAGACGTTTCTTAGTTTCTCATACGGCAGGTGATATGGGTAAACAAGCAGATCAACAAAGTGGCCCTCTCCCAGGAAGTGACCTGGGGACAGGAGCTGTTGCTTGACCTTGTGTAGGAAGGTCTTATGATCGATGAGTGGAAGTGATGCTTCCTACTGGCATGACCACGTGTACCTGCAGAGGAGGGTAGGAGGCAGTCTCCTGCATGTATCAGTGGAAAATAGGAGTTTTAGCCAATCGTTTCTACCAGTGTCCATTTATCAACCAATGTCCATTATAACCCCAGGAAAAGAGAGCTTCATTCAGAGGATAAATTTTGTCAAAGAGATTTACACGAGAGCTCCTTTTGCCAAGGCATTAAGATAACTGTGACTTCATCCAAGGAGGGATATTTATTTAGTATGCAAGGTTACACAATCTCCAGAGCTCGTTCTGACAGCTTTGTCCCGGATCAAGTGGGGATAACGCCGCCTTCGTTCACCAAGGGGTTCCTTACATTCCCAAGGGTTCAACAAAATGTTTAACAGAGATTCACTTAATTAAATATACCATCGCTGAAAAAAGTCTGCTGGAGTGTACTTGCCTGTGATTTCTAACTTCGAAGCTAAGGCCTTTGCTCAGGAGTCGCATGCCACGCATCTAAAAGGCTCACAGACTATCAAATCTCCCAGTTCCACCATTCCAGGTGCGCATGACAATCTTCTGCGCCCGGCGACACGTTTTGGTTTTGCAGTCTGTAGAGCCGAGTCCTTCCAATGACTTAAGGATCCTTCTGGGTCCTAAATGACAAACTGTATCTAATCTGGAGGTGGGGCCTTGCTGCTGGCTTACTTGAAAAACCAGTTAGGCATCCCTACAGGACTGCAGTCTCAAACCAGAAGCAATGTCTTTGTCTAAGCTAATTAGGTGGGTAAAAGGGCAAAGCAAATAAAACTGCTTTGAAGCCAACTGGATCCTGCAGGCCTGTGAGGCCCAGGGAATACTGAATAACCTTCCAGTCTTGCTTGTTCCCTGATTTTAACGACTCCCTCTTTTGGAATTCTCCTTCAATCTTGCTCTCTGCTGGTGTTAATGACCCTTTCTGGGGTTTGGTACTGGAGTGACTCAAATCAGTGGAGCGCCCACGCGTCAACTCTTTCCCTTACCTTTGGCCCCTGCTTGCTTGTTTTCCTGAAGGAGATTGAAAGTAAATGAGTGTTGGCAAGAGGCCGTGAAAGGTTGGCTTGTCCAGGAACTGTGCTAAGGGCCCTGGCACCCGAGGGTCAGTGGATGAAGTTGTTTCTTGTCTGTGGGTTTAGGCAGGGTAGAGAAACCGGGCCCAGGCTTTGGAAGTCAGGCACACTTGGTCTAAGCCTCACTTCTACCTGCTAGTTGCAGTAATTTCAACTCTCTGATCCCTCGCTGCCGCTGCCGAAACGATGAAAGAGCTCAAAATGGTCTCCTTTGCATTGAGTCACTGTGAGGACTGAGATCATGCGTGCCATGCTCTTAGCTGGCTGCCTGGCACCTAGTACGTGCTCAATAAATATTAACTGCAATTTGGACAATACGGGCAATTTGGACGGCTTTCCCTCCCTTTCATGTTCCATACTCTTCTTTATTCCTGATAGAATTAAAAGGGTCCCCAAGAATTAACGGGACCAAAAGGTCCTTCCATGGAGTGCTGTTACAGTCCCTGCTGCCCCCTGTGACCTTTGAGATGAAACAGCTTGGTGGCTCGGAGCGGTTCTTTCTTCTCAGCTCTATTTTGTTCTTGATATAGCTGTTCTATTCACACACCTTGCAATCTGTGAAGTTAAAATTAACCTATTTGCCAACCTGCGTCTCAGTGAGAAACTGAAAAATTACACCTTCTCTACGCACTAGACAGCGTTTCTAGTGTATCTTTGATGAAGAATATGTTAAAGCCAGAGATGGCTTAAAGGGAAAAGACTGAGTTCTAGCATGTCTAATTTTTTTCCACTTTGGAAGAGTCCTCTGCAAATGTCAGAGCTGGGTTGAGAGAACAGGATTGACGTGGAAGTCGCGTCGCTGCGTCTCCACACACGCTTCAGAAACGGGGACTCATGGTGTGCCAGTGTAGCTGTCAGCGTTGGGCATATGGAACAATCTCAGGAACGAGACTCTTTCCAGTAACAAGTTTAGCAACTTCCGAGGGGTGGGGGAGGGAGGGACCCTCAGCGCATTCACAACCCAGGGATGCCTTCCGTCAGCAGTTCAGAGGAACTGTTTTTTCATCCTGGATCAGGCTGACGCTTTTTGCTGGCTTCAGGAAGAGGGAGAACCACTGTCCTCCTGCCTCCTTTGGTGGTAGGTGCTCTGAGTGAACCTGGCTGTCTTCGCTCTCTGTTGGTGCGGAGCCACGGCAGGTGGCCAAGGATGGATCTGTTCGCTTTGGTCTTGTGGAGGGCAGCGGGGTGTTAGCCTCTGAGACAGGATGGACCATTACAGGGGGCCGCACAGGGTAAATGTCCCGTGTTTCTGATCTCTTCAATAGGCTATAGGTGCCTGTTCTCTGTTATCTTGGAGTTTTTCTCCTGTTTCTCTCCCATCTCCCCAGTAAACTTTCAAAAAACTTTAGAGTACAAGAATCAGTCTGGGGGAGGGTAGAAACTGGGGATCGGGGGTCTGACTTAGGATCTGAGCAGAAGAATTACTATATTTTATATTTAAAAATTGTATCTCTCTCTCTCTCTCTCTCTCTCTCTCTGTGTGTGTGTGTGTGTGTGTGTGTGTGTGCCACATTCATGTGAGTTCCCTCACAGTCCAGAAGAAGGTTTTGAATCTCCTGGAATTGGAGTTACTGACAGTTCTGAGCTTCCAGGTCCTCTCGAAGAGCTGGGAGGATGCTTAACCACTGAGCCATCTCTCCAACCCTAAATTAATCACAACCATCCTTGGATGGGGGCAAGCCATGTGTTTTCTTATGTTAAAGAAAAAATAGAATTGTAGACAAAGTTCTGCTGCCTAACCCAGGCTTGTTTGAAACTTGCTTTGCAGCCTGAACCTGCCTTGAACTCATTACCCTCCAGAGTTTATCTTCTGAGTGCCGATTCACGGGGGTGTACCACCATGCCTTACTTAGGACAAAGACATTTTAGGGCACCAACAAGCGACACACGACTTGACTCTTAGAGAGATGACCATCCAAGAATAAGGGTTAGGTGTATCCCTCTCCTACCTGGAGCAATGAACAAGGTGGGAAGGCAGACATTGACACGGTATGTGTACTGAGCAGATGAGTTGTAGCTCTCTGTCCTGAACTATATTTGGATGCCCGCAACTTTAGCATTGGAGACTCATTTCTTTGGATATTTTAGTTGTCAGGAGGCCCCCATCTATCTCTGAGGGCGAAGCACAATCTTAAAGGCAATTTTATTCTTATGAAGCCATTTCCTCCTCAGAGGAGGTCTGTGGGGCAAGTCTAGTTATCAGGTCCAGTTGATGGAGCACAAAGGCAATGCCACTCACCCAGTGACACAACCAGGGGGCAGTGGCAGGAGACCTGGCCATCCCCACAGCTGAACCCTCCTCTGCCCCTTGCTCTCTGTCTTGTAGGAGCAATAGCTCTTGGTTTTCTGGCTGAAGAGTGATGTGATTATGGAAACTCAAGCCTCACTAACACCTCTCTCCCTGTATTCCCATCTTGAATTAATTACAGGAGTTCCAGGAGAAGGTCTGGGAGGCACAGACCTCTGGACACCCAGACAGTCCCTTGTTGGAGCGCTACCTCGCTGCTGCTGCCTCAGTGACATAGCAAGTCAACCCAAGGGGACTTTGTACTTTCCAGACTAATGTCCAGGGACTGAAGCTCTGCGTTCCAGATAGAAGACTGGGGGTTTTCTTGACAGTCGTGGATGTCAAGTTGTCAACGCCACATGCTCTGGGTGGGTGTAGAGGACACTTGATGTCCGCAGTCCTTAGCCCAGACCTTGGTCTCCCAAGCTCTCGGCTCATACTGAACACAGAAGTGATGCTTCCTAGCTCCACTCCCAAACCCTGTCTGACAGGCTCAGGAAACAGCTTATCTTGGCAGCCATCTTCGGTGCCCAGCTGATGTATTCAAAGGATGATTTAAACTTGCCTAATGAGTTCTCTCATTGGGTGGACTGTGGGCCAGAGAGAGAGAGAGAGACTTAGGAACTGTCAGAAGTATGGAGGGTGCCAAAGAATGGGGAGCTGAAGGCAGGCAGGAGGAAGGAAGAGCCTGTGATTTCAGGGGGTTAGTGGTGTCCCCACTCTTCCCAAGGTTTATTGTTCCTTTCTTCCTTGAATGACATGAGCCCGTGAAGTCCCATGTCTACATATGCTGATTTGAATTATACTCTTGTCATTGGCGCCTAAAAGAAATCTACAAGTTCGGCAGTTGACAGTTTTTGGTTTCAATTCCTTGATGTCTGTTTGCAGCTTTCCCTCGGGCTTTGACGGAGGGAGCTGCTGGCCAATTGAGCATCTGCCATCAAACACTTCCCTATTTTCTACGCTGATCCTTTCCTCATGCCATGCTTAGCCCCTTAAACATAAGGTGACACCCTTTCACTTCTATGCGAATACACGATAGAGGAGAAATACCTTATACCACCAGTGGACAGAACCATCGTCTGCTGCAATTGCTGACTTCTGGGAGGTGGAGCCTGGCTGGAGGGCAGCAGAAGTGGAGCGTGCACACTGGGTACTAAATTTCATGCTGAGGAGCTCCATCCTGCTGTGGCAGTGCCCGGAGTGTCAGGCTAGTGACAGGTGATTACACTGTTGGTATGTTCTGTCGCTTGGGAGGGGCAATAACCTGTGAGCACACTAAGTTCCTGGGGAACTGAGCAAATCTGGCTCCTGCGTCACACAGACTTTCCTGTCTTACCATGAGATCACTGTTGCACGCTCCTGCTCTAAGTCCTCACCAGAGAGGCTGAATAGATATGAAAAAGTAATCTTGGACTCTCACCTTCTAAAACTACAAGCTTAATGAGCCTCTTTTTTTTTTTTTTTAAGTATCCAGGCTTAGGCATCTTGTTTTCATTTCAGAAAAGGACTATACCAGAGAAATGGAGGGCATGTTTGTCAAAGAGAGTCTTACCTGTTGATGGCCTGTTTCACTGGACAAATATGGATATCTGTATGCTTAATATACTTATTCTCCAATTGACAGCACTATTAAATTGAAACTCAAACATATATGTGTGTATTTGTAAATAATTTGCATTGTATTTAAATTTAACCCAGAGTATTGATGTCTATTTTATTAGCTATACTTTAAGTTTAGGGATTTTAATTTTAATATTTAGATTTATATTGAATGGGAGGCAAACTGGTAATGTATTATTTATTAGACAAATTCTCCAGAAAAAAACGTGCCACCACACACACACACAGACACACACACCACACAGAAGCATGAACAGAGAAATGCACACACATGTGCATAAGAATAGAGATTCATTGTGGAAATTGGTTTCCCAAGTCAGAGTTACAAAAGAAGTCCCCTGTTTAAGAAGTCTCCAGAACTCTGAGCAGATTCCAGAGCTGTGGGTCCTAGTCCCTCATTGTTGTTTGTTGTTCAAATCAAGGGCAATGACTGCTTGTTAGGAATATTATATACTCCTAACTTCTGGGTTTCTGGTCAGTCTGCTTCTTACAGAAGGATGGGGCAATGGAAGAGAAGTTATCCATATTTGATTTTGATTCTAGGTCTCCAGTCTTCTTGTCTTGCTTATAAAAGATTCATCACTAGGGAATTTATCTGCCCATCCTTTCTGATCTACTAACGTGGTCTAAACATGGAGTCTTGAATCTAGAAGGGAATTCATGGATTGACTGATTGATCCAAATCAATGACAATCAATAAAATTTTGACAGTCAGTAAAAGAACTGATCCACAGTGATTAGTTTCAATGCTTTGTAGAGGTCTTCAAACTCCTAGGATGGTGCTGCTTCTAGCCATGACATCGGATCTTCCCAAATTAGTTTTCTATGTTGAAGCTAAACCCATGCTCTTTCTCCATTGCTGGTATTAATTTTTCTGTCAGTGTCTGACCACCTCTCAGTTCAGACGGGCCTGGGCTCGTAGGAGAGGAGAGTAAGGGTTCACAGACAGGGACTGCCTCATGACCGCCGAGCAGAGAGCTTGTCGGTGGGCACAGAGATGGATATCCAAGGCTCTGCTGTCTTCCAGGATGATGGATGAAAGCCAATGAAGATCAGGAGGCTGGGTGAGCAGGGCTGAGGGAGCACTTAAAGCCTGGAACACTCTTGGGACCACCCTTACCATCTCCCCTGGCCCTGTTGCTTGTGGTGATGGTAGATGCACATGGATGGCCTTCAGGTACTAAGTGAAACAGAAAACTCTCAGACAGCAGGGCTGTATGGGTGAATGCTTGTCACTCCTGATGATTCCCTGGTTTAGATGATATGGTCAGCAATGAAAAGCCTTCTTAAGCCTTTTTTAAATTCACGAGTCTGCTGAACCTAACTGATGGGCTTATACAAATCACCATAGATACACCACAGAGCTAGGTCTGGGAAACAACACTTTTATGTACTTCAAAACTTGCATGTGTGTGTGTGTGTGTGTGTGTGTGTGTGTGTGTGTGTGTGTGGCAAGTTCTTATTGCGCTTCCACGTGAATAATTTATGACTAAAATTCTCCCACCTTCCAGTCTGACAAATTTGTGTTGAAATTAAAATGATGAGTCCCTTGAGAAAAGCAGTGGCGAAGAATTATATAAAAAATACAGATATTCCTGTTGGCGCAAAGAACCAAGGAACCTCTACAGGAACTTCTTGTTAAGAAAATCCGCTTTTCCCCCCTTAACTTCCATTCTTGACTGCTTTTCTTCCTCTTGTTTTATTTGAACACAGGCATCATAAGGTTCTTAGACTCCTCAGTACACAGATCGACAAAGCAATGCCTTCAAGGCCCACGCTGGAAGCACATGGTGAAGGCAGACAGTGCGTTCTGGACCATTGCTTCCCTTAAGGGTGTGGAAGGTGAGCAAAGTGCTTCCATGTGCTCGTGCAGGTCCTCTCTGCTGCTGACCACCACATGGGGCTTGCTTGCTTCTGCTCCAGCTCGGGCCATTTTATTGCTGATACCTTCCATCTCCTTGTCTAAGCAGAACCCTAGACTCAGTGTTTTGTCTGCACTTCATACAACCATGGTCAGAATGGGTCAGAAACGGGGGCTTACCACTGGGTAAGAGATACCAAGAAGATGGTTCGCTGCTTGGGCCATCCTTGGCTTAGTAGGTGGATCACATGAGTTGTGTGGCCAGCTCTTTCTCTTACCAGATCTGGGTAAATTGTCATGATGACAAGGATTCTCTGAGGAAAGCATTGCCTTGCCAGCACAGTTTTATCTCTTAGAGCCTTCAGCTGTCTGCTCCACTGCAGAGAATCTCTGTCCCCAGTCCTCCTGGCATGGGGTACAGAGGTCTCTCTGAGTGCCTCTCTGATGCACCCGGGAACTGCAAGCCAAACTAGAATTCTAGACATTTCTGCCTTGGTGTGTGAGTTCCTGTCCACCTTTGGCATAATATTTGATATACTATTCTCCAAACCAATACTTTCTTTCTTTCCCTTGATGGGACAGTAGATTAATTCATCATCATTTATGCCCGGCAATACTTAAAGCATGCATGGGCAGCCCATTAATGGCGGTTCTCCAGTTGTTTCTATCCTGGGCAGTCCTAGATGCTTGTGTTATTGTCATACCCAAGGTTCCACAGTCTTCATTTTTGCTGTCTATCCAGTGTTATTTTGGGCCTTCCTCTTCACCTTATCCCATGCACTCCTCCAAGCAGTGCTATCTTTGGGTATCTGCTGTCATTTATTCTCATAACATGGCTGAAGTATCTCAAATGCCTTTGCCGTATCCTGTAGTTTGCTTCCTTCTGCAGATGGAGATATTTCTTACTGTCATCATTGCACAGTATTTCCACTAAAGACTTCACATGTTCTAGAGTCCTTCTTCCTGTGTTCAGGCTGATCAGTGAATTATACAAAGAATGTTCCCAGGGTAAATATCCAAGGTAGATTGTATGGCTCAGGGATAATAACATCAGGGAACAAGGCTTGTTCTGTTTTGAGCTTTGCCATTCTGCCATTCTTCTTTTTTTTTTTTTTTTTTTGGTTTTTCGAGACAGGGTTTCCCTGTAGTTTCTAGAGCCTGTCCTGGAGCTAGCTCTTGTAGACCAGGCTGGCCTCAAACTCAAAGATCCGCCTGCCTCCCGAGTGCTGGGATTAAAGGCGTGCGCCACCACCGCCTGGCGAGCTTTGCCATTTTTAATGTCTTAATGTTTTAATCTTGAGCTGGTTACCTCAGAACCACAAGGTACCTGCCATAACTTATGATAAAGTAGCTGCATTCAGACAGACAGAACAGGTGAGGTATACAAAGATGGGAGATGAGATGGTTTAAGTTATCCATCTTTTTCCTTAGCTATACTAATAGACGTAGGAATATTCTAGAAGGCCCCCAAAAGACTTACTTATATATCACATTGGTCTGTGATGTCTATGGTAATTTAACATATGTGTTTGGAGCCTGAAGAGCTGGGTATTCCTCATCCAAAATGCTTGAGTTCATAGATGTTTATGTGTCAGATTTTGTGTTGGAATACTATGTAGGATGAGACCTAAGTCTAAATACAGAATTCATTCACATTTTATGTATACACCTTAGATACATAGCCTGCAGGTAATTTTCTAGTGTGGGAGGTCATTCTGTCTATGTGTTGCTTTCATTGGTTAATGAATAAAGAAACTGGCTTGGCCTGATAGGGTAGAACAGAACTTAGTGAGGAGGGAAAAACTAAATAGCATGGTGGGAGAAAGGAGGCAGAGTCAGGAGAAGCCATGTAGCCCCGCCGGAACTTTAGCCGGTAAGCCACAGCCACGTGGTGATATACAGCTTAATAGAAATGGGTTAAATTAATATGTAAGAGTTATCCAATAAGAAGCTAGAGCTAATGGGCCAAGCAGTGATTTAAATAATATAGTTTCTGTGTGATTATTTCGGTTTTGGGCGATCAGAAGCAAATAAGCAGCCTTCCTCCAACAATTTTCTATGGTATAGATAGTTTCACGGTGTGGAATTTTCTATTTTTAGCATTATGTTAGTACTCAAAACGTTTAGGATTTTGTAGGTTTTGGCTTGGGGATGCTCAACTCATATTTGAAAAATATACTGGGATTTCCAGGATGGTTTAGGTAATCACCCCTTAAACACATGGACAAGCATGTCCTGGTTCTGCTGAAGATACTCCCTGTCATGGAAGCAGGGCATGACTGTTGAGGAGCACACGGAACAGTGGCAGCGTCAATGAGTTTTCTCCTACACTGACATGGAGTGGGACTTACTCCTCAGGAAGGGTCCTTCCCAGTCCCAGAACTTTTGCCACCTGAGCAGTTGTGCAAGCAGAGCTTTCTTCTTTTGCCAATGGTGGGAGCAAGGCTTGGAAGTGTGGCCCAGTTTTGGCCAGTGGGATACATGGTGACTTGAGCAGGTTGCCTTCGCCATGATTACAAAGTGCCTTCACCTTAGTAAACAAGTTTCTGACTGAAGAGACAGAGGGAAGGGGAAAAGATAGTTTTTTGTGGTAAAAATTGGCTGTATGATTGTGATGACTGGTGACCCGATTCAGCCATGAGGAGAGATGAAACATCTGGGCTTTGACAAAAGCACCAAGTGACTCAATTAACTAATCCTACAAACCCATTATGAACTTCTTATTGTATGGGAAAAGATTTCTTTCCGCTTAGGCCGTTCAGAATTACTTTTGCTATTACTTTCAACCCAATGATTCTCCTAGAAAGAAGGAAGGTAAGGTCAGTTAATTAGGTCAGTTTTCCAAATTGGATAACTTAAATATTATTCCCTAGACACTCACCTCAATTCAGAGCAATCCGTGATCAAATAAATCTGGGAAATTTAAAGCCATATAGGGTCCTGGGAGTTAGTGGTCAAATTAGCATATCAAAGGCTCAGAGCAAAGTGATTCTTAAAAAGATTTCTTACCTCTGCTTAGCATCCTGCAGCTCCATTCAGAGAGGAGAGGGAAATACCATGTAGGTGTGAGGTGCCTTTGGAATGGAGAATATGCTTGAAGTCGTAATTGGCACCGTAAATAAAAGCATCCGTGGAGTTGCCTGCTCTTGTTCACCTCTCCAGCTTCCTCTATCTTTGGCTCCTGGAAACTCTTTAGGTGCCTTGGGAAGGGGTCATTGTTTCCACTGGAAGCTCTTATTACTGCCCATCTTCACAAAGACTAAGACTTCTAGTGTTAGTAAGCAACTTTGCTTGTTGATCATTTGTCATGTGATAGTTCAAAACTATCTCAGTACAGAGCATGGTACCTTGAGTACCCCTTATAGAGCGAAAAACTTGGGACCAGACATGTTCTGGATTTCAGATTCTTTTTTTTTTTTTTTTTTTTTTTTTTTTAAATTTTAGGATGATTTCCTTACCTAACAGGATATGGGATTGATTGGACTCAGGGATTAATTGAACTCAAATTTAACCCAAAATACTTTTAGGGTTTTTTTTTCCACATATACCTTATACTTAGCCTGAAGACAGTTACATAGAAAATTTTGGTTCAAGTTTTGACTGACACCCATTGCCTTAGGCTGGATGTAAAGTTTTTATGTTGTTGGTGAGCAAAAGCTTTGGATTTTGGAGACTTTGGCATTAGGGATGCTCTGCCTGTACAGCGCATCCTTTATATGAAGCTTTTCTAGATGCACTCTCCTGACTCCCAGAAAACTGAATGACTTAACAGTTACCTCACCCGACTGGAGAGATGGCTCAGTGGTTAAGAGCATTGCCTGCTCTTCCAAGGGTCCTGAGTTCAATTCCCAGCAACCACATGGTGGCTCACAACCATCTGTAATGGGGTCTGGTGCCCTCTTCTGGCCTGCAGGCATAGACACAGACAGAATATTGTATACATAATAAATAAATAAATATTTAAAAAAAAAACAGTTACCTCACCATTCTCTAGAGTTCTCTAGGAGTCTAGGTACAGGCAGAGCACACTCCCTCCACAGGCTCTGCTGGAGAATTCCTAACAATTTTGAACTTGATCTTATGTGTGTGTGCACGCACATGAGCACATGTACCCACAGATACTGGAGGTGGATGTCAGGATGTCTTCTTCATTCGGTCTCCAACTAGTGTTTTGAGATGGGGTCTCTCTCTGAACCAAGAGATGTTGTTTTGGCCATGCTGGTTAGCCAGAAAACCCTCGGGATCTAATCGGCAGGTCTCTGTCTACTCTATTGCTGTAATTACAAGTGCACGTCGCCGTGCCTGGCTTTATATGTAGGTGTTAGGGATTCAATAAGAATTTTATCAAACCCACTGAGCCATTTTCCTGGTCCCAGCATACTCTTCTGATGTCACCAGCTATCCTTAGCTTGTGGCAGCCTGCTATGGCTTCAGTCACTTTGTGACTGTCTTCTCTCTCTGTGTATCTGGGTTCTTATGAGAAGCAGTTGAGATAAGGCCTTCCTTAATCCCGTGCAATATGACTTTAACTTACTGTTCCTGTGAAGCCCTACTTGCACATATAGTTTGGAGGAAGGGACAGAGTGGAATATTTTGAATTATGTATGGCAAAAGGAGGCATTCATGAGCAAACTATAAACCAATAGTTCTACATTGGAAAAGTGAATCACTTGAGCCCTCAGTTACTGTAGCTCTTGGAGGCACGTGTGCAAAGTCAAACAGTGTAAGGGCACCATCCCCGAAGTCTAGGCTCCCTGCGCATGGGAGGGGGACACAGGTAGGCTTGCTTTATGCATCAAACATGACCCAATTCCCTATAGAAAGCATCAAAAGGATGATATGCTGGCTGGTCTTATGTCAGCTTGACACACAAACTAGAGTTATCTGAAAGAAGGAAATGTTAATTGAGAAAATGGCTCTATAATATTCAGCTGTTAGGCATTTTCTTAATTAGTTATTGATGAGGGAGGGCATAGTCTACTGTGGGCGGGGATATCCCTGGGCTGTTGGTCCTGGAATCTATAAAGAAAAGCAGGCTAAGCAAGCCATGGGAAGCAAGCCAGCAAGCAGTACCCCTTATAGCATGTGTATGAGCTCCTGCCTCCAGGATCCTGCCCTGTTTGAACTCCTGTCCTGCGTTCTTTTCGTGATGAGCAGCAATGTTGGCGGGTAAACCAAATAAACCCTTTTCTCCCCATCTTGCTTTTTGGTCATGGTGTTTCATCATAGCAATAATAACCCTGTCTAAGACAGATGGGTATGTACTTTACCTGTAAATAGTTAAAATTAAAAGATGGGTGCTATTCAACAAAATAGATAGGCAGAGATCATTCTTGTCGGTCAAATCTAGATGTAGGCTTTGTGGCTTTAAACAAATAAGAAATCTGAAATCTTGCTCATTGTTGCCTATAGGTTTGTTGTTTTTCACTTTTGTGAGTTACTTTAAAATTTTATTTTATTTATTTATTTATTTATTTATTTATTTATTTATTTATTTATTTATTTTTTGGTAGGATTTGTAGCCCAGGCAGGCCTGGAACTCAGTATGCAGCTCTGCCCAGCTTTGAATTAGCGGCAATCCTCCTGCCTCACTTTCGCATGAGCTGGGATTAAAATACATTATCATGCTCAGATGTTTTCTTTTCAGTTCCCATCAGGATTTGTAGACTGGCTTAAACTCTTCCCTCGTTCCCAAATGTAATCCCGATGACTTGCCATCTTGTAAAGGCCTGTGGCAGTATCTGGATGCTCCGGTTATTAGCCTCAACCATTTCAAAGTAACTTCAGCCTGACTCCATGTGCGAAGACTTGCCAGAGAAGACTCTGCTGCGCCTCATATAGACCCAGCCCAGTGCTTCCTTCCTCTATATGGTTCTCTCCCCTCTATATAGATCAAACAGCTTCTAAAAGTATCTTTAATTCCTGGTCTTCAAAGTCTGCAGAACAGCTCTGAAATTTTCTCCAGAAATAATTAAGGTTCCACTCAGCCTACTCATTTAAAGCCAGCTGTCCCCAAATTTGCAAAGGTCATTCGCTCTAGCATGACATTCCTTTGGTCTGCTCTGACAGCAATTCCGGATCAGTGCATATTTAATCACTGGGGCCATATAGGATCTCCTGTAGAGCCACTCGAGACTTCACCCGGAACCCTCTGATCATTCAGAGACCGTGCCTCTGTCTGCCGCTGGCTTCCTTAAGAAATTTCATTTTACTTCGTTGGGAAATTTTGGGTTTCACTGGCAAAAGTGTGTTGAGGCCTAACAGCATGAGAAAACAGATCTGCAACAGTTTACGTCAAAACAGAAAGAGCCTGTATGAAAGTCAAAGAAAAACATGATTGAAAGAGGCACAGGAGAGTCGAGGCGGGGATGCCAACAATCAGAACAGAGGATAGATGCGCACACGGTGAACTGTTGGCGCTGACTGCTGCCCTCTGCTTTTTCTAGAGTGTTGCCCAACGCAACGGTTCTGGCTCCACCAGTCTGTGATGGTGGCCAGAAGGAGAATGGCTTTGCTTCCTGAAGGCCCCGGGCATTTTTCCTTACAAAGTCTGAAAGGTGAAACACAGCAGAAATTAGACCTAGGCAAGACCTGTTAGCCATTATTCCTGTAAAAAATTTCTGGGGTTTTTGATACTTCTAAGTAAAGCATGATTTGAAGTGTGCTGGTCAGAATGTTAAATCACCATAAAGCATACGTGTGTGTGTGTGTGTGTGTGTGTGTGTGTGTGAATCAATATTGAGAGGAGTGTTGTAGTGAGAGCAGCGGGCCCCTTCCTGCCACCCGGATCTCTGCCACCTGGCTAGCTTATGCCCTGAAATAACAACACACAAATTGTATTCATTTAAACACTGCCTGGCCCATTAGTTTCAGCCTCTTATTAGCTAATTCTCACATCTTGCTTTAACCCATATTTAGTAATGTGTGTAGCACCACAAGGTGTTGGCTTACCGGGAAAGATTCAACATGTCTGACCTGGTTGGTGACTGGCTTCATGGCGACTGTCTCAGAGAGGAGAAGCATGGCATCTGTCCGAGGCGTCTCCCTAACTTCCCTTCTTCCCAGCATTCTGTTCTGTCTACTCCACCTATCTAAATCTTGCCCTATCAAAAGTAGGTAATTGTCTGCATCAGTTCAGTGACCAGTGTATAATGAGCCCTTACTAAATATTTAGTTACGGGCTATGTCAGGGAATTGATGTAAACCTTCTGTGTTGGTAAAGTTATCTACTCTTATCTAGATTTTCATCATTCAAACCCTTTTCTCCATTTTAAATGCCACCTGCCTTTTTCATCCTATTCCTAAGTGGAGTTGTTGCTAAGTCCTCAGTACCCCTGTTGCTAGGTATGACTGTGGTTACTGGATCACAGTGTCTCAAGACATTCGTGAAAGAGGGGGAGGTGTCAAATCGAGGTAGATTATCTCAGAAGGAGAAGTCAGAGTCCAGGAGAACAACCTAAACTGCCGACCAGGCCTGGCCTTGTAAGAACAGCTGCTTTAGCTGTCAGAGACAACCCTGGGAATAGCTGGGCTTTGGAAAAATAGCACAAATTACAGGCAAATGTAGCCGGAGAGTGGACATTTGTATTTATCGCTTAAGCAATATTTTCCATAGTGGGCAAATTATAACTCACAGCGCATGGTTTTAAGATAACATTCTTTTTGCTGAAGACTTCTGTCATAACAGGTGTGATTAAAGGTAATAAGCACTTGAGGAGTAGGGGGAACGACGCATTTCCTGAATGTTTGCGGAAGTATCCATCACTGCGGTGTCAAGCGCCTTGTGTTTTAGTTTCTGGGGAGCACCATGACCTGCAAATGATTGTAGAATGCTTGGGCATAGTAAACTGTCCCCTGAGTGACTGTGCCGTGAATATGAAAGGCGCTGGGTTTCAGGAACATGGATGCACACACGCTGGAATTGAAACCTGAATGTTTAATCTGTGGACCCGCAAGAAATCATATTCTAGGAAAGAAAGGAAGTACACTCTATTTCTAGAGGAGGCTATAAAAAAAAAGTAGATCTGGGAGGTGGAAGCTAGATACCCATTCTTCTTATACCCAATCCCCTGTGATATTTGGAGATGCCCCAGGCAGACACTAGACCCTGATAGGTGGTTCCTGTGGGCAGTGTGGTTCACTTCCTTTTTGTTCTGGGCCTCTGGGATGCAAAGGCGCTGGAGGAGAAGAAGTCTCCATGTCCAGCTCATGTAGCTTAATACGGGGCCATTATAGTAATCAGTTACTATAGAACATCTTATTTTTTTTTCATCTTATTTTTTTTAAAGAAATAGATACTACCAGGGATGTACCTCATTGGCAGAATGCTTGCCTAGCTTGTGCAAAGCCCTGTATCCCATCTTCAGCACATCAAGAAACAAAGAGTAGACAAATAATAAATAAAAAGCTTTTTATAAACAAAGCTGGAGAGATGGCTTGACAGTTAGGAGCACTTGCTGCTTTTGTGGCGGTCAGGCTCTTAGAACCCTCACCAAATTGCTCACAATGGCTGTCCAGCTTCAGGGAATCCAATGTCTTCGTCTGGTCTCTCAGGATGCCCTCCCCTCCCCCTGCCACTTTAAGTCTTAAAAACATTTTATTTGTGAGTTCGAGACCAGCCTGGTCTACAAGAGCTAGTTCCAGGACAGGCTCTAAAGCTGCAGAGAAACCCTGTCTCGAAAAACCAAAAAAAAAAAAAAAAAAAAAAAAAAAAAAAAAAAAAAAATGGCTATGGTGGTGTGCATCTGTAGTCCTAGCTACTTGGGAGGTCACGATAGTAGAATCACAGCTCAAGGCCAGTCTGGGCAGCACATAGAACAAAAACAAACCCAATAGATAGAAGGGAGATATTACATATAGATGAGTTGCAAAGGCTCCTGTGTAAGCCCAAGAGCCACAGTCTCACTGACAACGAGTCTGTATTCTGCCCGCACCAGGTTGTAATTCATTTCTTTGGCACACTGAATGCTGCATGCCCGGTTCTGGGGCTGGGTGTGCAGTTGTGAAGCACCCAACTGTCTCTGTACTCTTAGAGGTGATGCCCTGTAAATGAGAACCCAAATACAGGCATCTGAAACACAGTTTCTTTATTGGAAGCCTTTTACTGTAGCTGGAAAGGATGTTAATACCAGACTAATATTAACCCATTAGCCGACATTTACCAGAGAGCTAGACCTGCAACCCCGTCACTGTAAGAAGGCCTTCTGTGGGGTGCTTTTATAGTCCTTACACATCAAGTCGGCACAGGTGACTCTGGTCATTCCACCACTTTCTGATGATGGCATCACTTGTACCACTGTAGAAACAGGTCACTGTCATGGAGCACAACCACTCTCCCTCTGTGTGTATGAGGATAAGGAACCAGTTTTACTGTAGCTCAGCAGTCTCGTTTTTCAGGTCTGAGCCCAGATACTATCTCTCAAAGGAGCTCCTGGTCGCCCAGTCTCCAGCTGCCTGCCCCTCACTCCACTCCCTGGTGATGCAAAGTGTGTACAAACCAGAGGAAGGGAGAGTAATATGCATGTAACCATGGAAAACAGAGAGGTTATTCTCTTTGCTGTTGTAGTGCTATTAGAGACTGTAAGTCACATTGCTCAGCTTGACTGGAAAAGAGGGTCATTGACCCTTTATATTCTATATTTAAAATAGGTCTATCTTTAGAGAAAGTAAGGCCTTTTATATATGAGTGTATATATATATATATATATATTGTTTCATATATATATGTGTGTGTGTATGTATGTATATATGGGTATGTGTGTGTAAATATATATGTGCGTATATAAAATCATTAGACAAGAAAATAATGTCCTGGAATGTTAACAAGATTTATGGACATGAGAACAAGGTCTTCCAGAGGCAACTGAAATATGTGACAAGCGTTAGCATTTCAGAGTAGTGATGAGCTACTTATGTGAATTGATGTGGCTAAGAATTAGACAAGGCATATTAAAAGCTGGGGCCATTCAGGCTTAGGAGCAGCTGAATATGAGCAATTATGAAGCAGTTAAGCCATCAACTAAAACTGAAGATCTTGTGAACTGCCAGAGCAAAAGGCACCTCCGTGTGATCAAGCACTGTGTCACGCTCCGCTCTCCAAACATAAACACTCGGATAATGTTGGCGCCAAGAGCAGTGCGGGAAACTCTGTAAAGAGACACTTTTCCACATGGCAGCCTCATACTGAGGAAGCCATCTGACTGAGCATGCCAATTGTGTGAGCAGAGTGTGGGATGAAGCGATTAAGGGCAGTCTCTGGTGTGGGGGCAGGAAGAGCATGGCTCACCTGGCCTCTGAGGCTGGATTCAGATGGGTTACATTTGCTAGCTCACGCCTTCTGTGAACGGCATTGCAAGAGTGTCTGTGGGAAAATGTTTGTTCTATTTCCATTCTGCCTGAGTGTTAGGCACTTTAGCTTGAGAGGGCTTCAAGAACATACTACACGAGGGGGAATAATCCTAAGAACATCTGTTCTCTACCCTAATCACTGTGACTTGGCTGTATCACTTGATAGTAAATAAGATGATTTCAAGAAAAAGAAGAGGGTGAGTCAGTTTTAGTGTGGGTCTGGCCTATGGGAGAAAGTCTGTGTCTATATGCACAAGTCATTCTGAATGGCTTGTTTGGTTGTCAATAGAAACATCTAATATTTATTAAGATTCTGCCATGTGCTAAGTATGGGGTAGTAACATTTACATGCTCCCTTGTGTGAAGCAGAGTGTTGGAATAGAAAGGGCATGACAATTAGGGTTTCAGTCTTAGCATAGTTGCCAGATAGCAGTCGGGAGACTGATAAGTCATTTAAAGCACTCAGAAGATGTAAGGAGGGACAGTGAATTTGCCAAATCCATTTGAAAGTGTGTGTGTGGCATGTGTTTGCATGTGTGCACGCACAAGTGCCTGTGTATCCATGTATCCATAAGAGATTAGTTTTCAGAGACTTTGTGGCTCCATATTTCCATGGGCTGTACACGTGTCGTAATCATGCAGATACATATGACCTTTCTGCTGTTTCTTGGATAATAGGCTTTTCATTTGTTAAATTGCATTTTCTTTCTCCCTAATTCAAGCTAGTCATCAAATTCCATTTCAATTCTTCAAAATGTCTCTCAATTATCCTCCTTTCAATGGAGTATTCTGTGTGGGGGAAGCCAGTGGAGCCCAAGAGAGCATGTAACATAGCAGCGGAGGTTGGTGTTCTGTCATTCATGCCTGTGTGAACTTGTGATCGTCAGTTTTACGTTGTCTGATAGGGACAAAATGGTCGAGATAAGTATGATAAAGCCTGCTCTGATGGGAGAATGTATGTGAGATGCTCAGCAATGTATGTGGTACAAACGCTTGGTCTTTGCTAGTTCTACAGGTGCAGTAGCAGCTGTCGCACTGGTTTACACTGTCACTTATGTGACGCTCACCTCACCATTGTCTATCATTACCGTGAGCGGCTTCTCCTTCTCCTTCTCCTTCTCCTTCTCCTTCTCCTTCTCCTCTCCTCCTCCTCCTCCTCCTCTTCCTCCTCCTCCTCCTCCTCCTTCTTCTTGATTTTATTGAGCTCTACATTTTTCTCTGCTCCCCTCCCTGTCCTGTCTCTCCCCTCTCCTTCAACCCTCCCCCAAGGTCCCCACGCTCCCAATTTACTCAGGAGATCGTGTCTTTTTCTACTTCATATGTAGATTAGATCCACGTATGTCTCTCTTAGGGTCCTCATTGTTGTCTAGGTTCTCTGGGATTGTGATTTGTAGGCTGATTTTCTTTGCTTTACATTTTAAAAGCCATTTATGAGTGAGTACATATGATAATTATCTTTCTGGGTCTGGGTTACCTCACTCAATATGATGTTTTCTAGAGCCATCCATTTGCCTGCAAATTTCAAGATGTAGCTGACATTCTTAATCCTATTCAAAATCTATTTTGTTTTGGAGAGTTTTGATTGCTTTATCTTCAGAGTCACTGTGTTTTTTTCTTGTGTCTAATGTGCTATTCATTTCATTCCATTTATTTTTCACCTCTGACACTATATTTTTATTAATAGAGTCATTTTTTTTTACTGTCCTTGCTCCTCTCCTTAACTTGGCCGGCCATGTCTTCATGTAACTTTGTAGTCCTCATCTAGAGGCGGGCGATTCCATTACACAGGACGTTGAGCAAAACCTGGAGTTATTTTTGATTGTCACTCCAGGTGTAGGGAGTATGCTCCCACACCTAACAGGTCAAGGTCAAGGACACTACTGAGCGTCTTACAATGAGTAAGATGCCTCCATAACTAAGAATGACCTGGCTCTAAATGTCAGTAGTGCCCAGGTTGAGAAATACTGGGCCACCATCTATTAGTAACCGTTAGGGTCTTTTTCCTCTCGTCTTCCATATGTATACTTCGTGTGTTATTTTTTATTGGTTGCTTTTTTTCCTTATCCTGCCTCTTTTTATTTTTGTCTTCTTTGCTAGATACCAGTTACTGTGTGATGTTTTCTTGTTGCATGCTGGAAAATTATTGTGTTTTCTTGTAAGGATTTCTGAGCTTTGCTCCCAATTTAAGTTAACTGGAAAGCATATGTCCCTGAAGGTTTGTTTAGTCAGGGCCGTTTTCCCACTATTGAGGCGATAGAAAAGGGACCACAGCACCTGACTCACCTGTGTATAATGAGGGTTTCCCACAGTGGTGAGCAGAGCACAAATTCTTTCTAGACCAGTGGGAAGTCTGACTGCTCTTTCCGTGTTGAGCAGAGGAAAGAGCGTTTTTTTTTCACATTCCTGCACTTACAGGTGTGGCATGGTGGAACGTGCTGAGATTAGCATGTGTGGTTCATTCAGCCCCTAGTCCTGAAATCTACACACTGTGACCTTCCTCCATGAGCCTTCCACCCTATAGATCTTCTCTGTGCCTTTAAAACTCTCTGCAGGACGCAAAAGCGGACACCTGAGATTGAAATTGCTGAGTTTCTTTTCCTTCATTCTGGGGATTTCTGTTGCATGCTTCTCGCTGTCCGGTATCTGACTGTTGTTCTTCCATATGGTCCGCCTGTCCTTACGGCTGTTTAAAGTGAGAGTATTTGTGACCTAGAAAATCATCATGCCTATTGTAGGCTTTCAAGGAATGCCCATCCAGAGCGTCACATAGTCAGAAGAGAATCAAATTTTAGTTTCCTCACGGTGCTCAAAGTAACATGCTCTCTTCACAACCAGACACCCGAGCCAGAGTGTACATTTACTAGGATGACTTCTGAGCTTAGCTGTGCAAATTCTCTCTGCCTCCTGCTCAGCTTCATTCTTCTGTTGAGAATCTCTGCTTCAGTCCGTCAGCTCTTGCAGTCTGAAACCTTCTACCCTTCTGGATTCTATTACTTATTCAATTAATTGGGCTCTCCCTTTGGTTTGCTTTTTGGTCTTTTCTGTAGTCAGGTCTCCAAGTTTATGTAGAGCTCAGTAACTCATATATATGTTTGTTGGTTACAATGTAAATTAATGGTGTGTTTATATTGCTGTATTTATTAGCTTTGAAATCCTAACGGTGGTATCCATTTTCTGCCCTTGGGGAATGCTCACATTTTAATTACCACTTATGTATTAAAGAATATTTCTTTACATGTTTCTAGTAACTTTTTTTCCCTTAAAGTCTTTCATTAAGATAAGTTTATTGAAAATGAAGGGTGTAGGAAACATAACTAGAGTGGGAACATAAAAGCCAGTATGCCACACCGAGGTCCACATTGCCATGCGTGTCAGCTGCTGTACTGACCATTTTCCTTAGTGGTTTGATATTTCATATTTCTCAAAGCTGGAGAAAGATTAGCTCTTGCTGGCCTGTGGCCACCAGCCTGGGAGTTACGAGACCTGATGGTGTTATCCTATAGCTTGGGCGAGCCTGTTCTGGTCAAGCTTATTGTGCTCCGTGTAGCATGATGCTGGAGAGTAAAGCCCTGGGTTTAGGTTGAGCGGCTCATGCGATCAAAGATGAGAAATGGGGAGGCTTTCATCTTTTGGTTTCCAATTCAGAGCCAATCAAAGAGTCCCTGGGCTTAATGACCAGTTAGAGGGTCCTGTGCAATAAGCTGCTGCTGTCAATCCCATAATTCTGTGCCACGCCGCGTCCTTTATTCTGTGAGGTTGATAAATAGACTGGGAATGGAGTGGTTTCTGGAAACAATTTATGTGCAATTCCTCCCTCTCTCCTGAGAGCTTAGGCATTTTGAGAGGATAAACTCTAGGCAGAAGTATATCCAAACTTTATTTCTGACCCAAACACAAAATAGGGAGCTGTTCCAAGGTTATGGGCTAACACGCGAATGGGGCCACGTGATAACCAAGGATGAAAGGGAGAGTCAAAGGCCGGTGAAACCTGCTGTTGTCTGGATAGGCTAGAGACCGCTGTGCATGGGGCCAGCAGTCGGCGGCCACAGAACTCGCTGCTCACGTGATTCAGGGGGCAGAAGCCAAGTCTGGGGGTCAGTGACAGAGGAAGGAAAAGTGTTGCGCACACAACTGAGCAGCAGATTTAGGGTCCTAGTCACGGAGAGTGGAAAGCCCAGGCTCCTCACTTCATCATTAAGTCCTAGAAAAAAATTCTAATGAGTGGATATGAGCTGATTTAGCAAATAAACATGTAGATTAAACAAGATAATGCAAAAATGAAGACAGATTATGACCAAGAAATTTAAATGGCTTGGGATGAAGCTGGGCATGGTGGCAGAGGCCTGAGCTCTTGGGGTTGGGCAGGAGGATCACTGAATCCAGGAATTTGGGACAACATAGTGAAACCTTGACTCAAGCACAAATAAAGACAAAAACTCAAGATGAATAACTTGAACCCTATGTGCTTGGGGAGGAAGAGATAAAGGACTGGAATGGATGTGTAACTCTGCTGATCATGGTACTAAGAAGTGTGTGGAAAATCCTTGTTGGTTCATGGTTTGATTTCAGTTCTTTTATTTTTATTTTTCTGTGTTTTTTATTTTAACATTTTTTCATTTATTTTACATACTAACTTCAGTATCCCTTCTCTTTGCTTCCCATTCCCTCCTTTCGACTCCCATCTTCTCCCTCCCCATTCACTTTTCCTCTTTCTCCATTCAGAAAGGGGCAGGCCTCCCATGGGATTGAACAAAACATGGCACATCAAGTTGATTATCGAGCTCCTCCCCACTGCATCAAGGCTGAGCAAGGCAATCCAACATGGGAAACAGGCTCCCAAAAGGCAGCTAAGCACCAGGGGTAGGTCCTGGTCTCACTGCTAGGAGCCTGACAAACAGACCAAGCTACATGACTGTCACACACACATGCAGAGGGCCTAGGTTGGTCCCATGTAGGCTCCCTAACTGTTGGACAGAGTCCAGGAGCTCCTACAAGCTCAGGTCAGCTGTCTCTGTAGGTTTCTCTGCCATGACCTTGTTGGTCTCAGTTCTTATGTGTTTATCAAGCTGAGTACCTCTCTGCACTGTGGGTGATTCAACTATTTCATGAAACATTTTTTCATAGAAATGATCACGAAAAGCATACTTATAACCTGATCTTGTGCGTCATCATAACATGGACTGAGGAGAAGGCTGCCCTCTTCCTGGTGGAACTTTATCTTGGGGATAGTTTTGACTATGATGTTTGCATTGAGTACTGAGTCTGGAACCCAGTGTCCACAAAAGATACAAGTTTCCTGAAATGGTAAAGCACCCAGAGTATTATTGGCTTTAAATATTAGCTAGCTGAATAAAAATATGAACATTGGAGCTGAGTGTCAGAGGGTCCCGTTTCTCAAGTGCTCAATAGCTCAGCTCGAAGTGTCTCTGAGGATTTCCCTGCCTACAGATGCACTCGTGTGTATCCTCCCACTCCTCACCAGCTGTAGCCAGCCCCAGCTTGAGCACTAAAAAATGACCTTGTAACTGTTGTAAGAATTGAGCTGGAGTACTGAGCACTCTGCTTTGTATTTGATTGTCTTTGGGTTTAAAAAAAAAAAAAAAACCTCAAGCAAGACTGAGCTCCCAAGGTCCAAATGAGGAGCAGAAGGAGGGAGAACATGAGCAAGGAAGTCAGGACCGCGAGGGGTGCACCCACTCACTGAGATGGTGGGGCTGATCTAATGGGAGCTCACCAAGGCCAGCTGGACTGGGACTGAAAAAGCATGGGATAAAACCAGACTCCCTGAACATGGTGGACAATGAGGGCTGCTGAGAAGCCAAGGACAATGGTACTGGCTTTTGGGGGGCCTAGCCTGTTCGGATGCTCACCTTCCTAGACCTGGATGGAGGAAGGGGGGAGGACCTTGGACTTCCTACAGGGCAGGGAACCCTTACTGCTCTTCCGACTGGAGAGGGAGGGAGGAGTGGGGGGAGGGGGAGGGTAACGGGAGGTGGGGAGGAGGCGGAAATTTTTAAGAAAAAAAATAAATTAAATTAAAAAAAAAAAAAACCTCAAGCAGTCATCAAGACAAGTAAGTGGGAACTGTTGAAGTCGTGTGCTTTAGCATGCTCCTCACAGTTGGAAAGTCACTTTGTGAGGTTGAAAAATCTGAGAGATTCTTCCAAAGACCCCTCGGGAAGTTGCTGCCTCTGTATACTAGGTTTCTTCTCTAATGTCAGGAATTGGGGTCTGAGAAAATTTGTGAGGTTTTTAGATGGTAAACATTCTGCGATGAATTTTAAAAGCGTAATAATGTTATAAATAAGTAAATAATAAATAATAAACGATGCTTCAGTGGCCTAAAAAATCAAAGAAAGTTTTAGCAGGTCACTTCCCTTTTATGGAGGTTTAAAAACTGTAATTTAGGATCAGCTGAAGAGACTAATCTTTGGGAGCTGAAGTTTCATCTAGTCGCACATTCCTAACTTGTGTCTGGTTAGCCAGTTTTGGAACTTTCATTATGAAAGAAAGGGAAGAAGGAAGGAAGAAAGGAAAAATGGAAGGAAGACACAAGGTGGTGTCCCACGCTTTTAATCTCCAGTACTCCAGAGGCAGAGGCAGGTGGATCTCTGTGAATTTGAGGCTAACATGGTCTACAGAGTAAGTTCCAGGACAGCCAGGGCTACATAGGGAAACCCTGTCTCAAAAAACAACAGGAAGAAGACATTGGGACATAATACTTAATATCTTTATAAAAGAATATGGTAATTCAACATATATAATGCATAGTAATTGAATCAGAGTAGTAAAAATTTCCATTTTCAAACATAGCCATTTAAAAATATTTTTATTACATGTTTATGCATGTGTGTGAATGTGCACATGCCACGGCAAGCATGAAGAGGTCAAGGGATCTAGTTCTCTCCTTCTCTATATGGGTCCCAGGGACTGATTTTAGGTACTCAGGATTGGTGGCAATGCCTTTACCCACTGAACCATCTCATCAGCATAAACATAATCATTCTCATTGGAGATTTGGCGCTCTTCTATGCAGTTTGAAGTATATTGTAGAATGTTTGTGTCAGTAGTTATCCTGCTGTGCCTTAGGAATCCAGAAACAATTCCTCTTCTCTGCTTTATGGAACTCCTTATAGAATTTTTCCCACCCTGAGTTAACAATGAAATCTGCTTTTGGTGTTCTGTCACAACCTCTCCTGCCTGCTCGCCATTGTATTTCCTAAGCAGAGCTCCTAATCTCAACCCATCTCTTTTCTTTGTGAGGTTGTGTTGTTGAGTTCAAAATAAAATATAAAAATTTAGAATAGATGGTAAAGATGAATTTGTGATCGTATATGTCTCTGGGGGTGAGAAGGGTCAGAAAGGAAAGAAAAAGCCTGGCTTGCATTGTCTAACTATGCTCCCCTGGGCTTGCTACCAAAGGCTAGTTGTCTCGGAGCCTTCTCAGACATGGAAAGATTCCAGAGTTTCAACTTAGAAAGATTTTGATGGAGTGTTGAGGGGTCAGAATAGACTACTCAATTTTGGGGGTCCATCCAGTGTGTGCTTAAAAGGCACATTGGCAAGTTTATTTTCTCCCCCCAATGCATCTTACTTTTCCCTCTTTACCACAGAAATACAAGGCCTATTGAAGAATCAGGTCACTGGGCACAATCTGTGGCCAGAGTGTCTAAAAGAGCCTTTAACAAAGTATCAGTGGATAAACTTTGAGACTCACTCCTCTCCCCTACTCGACCTAGGACATGTCCATACTCCCTATGACATATGACTACATGCATATTCTCTATAACCTAGAACCATGTCCTTACTACTATGACCTACGACATGTCCATACTCCCTATGACCTATGACCATGTACATACTCCAAGAAAGTCCCCACGAGAGACTTTACTTAAACACTTTTCCTATCTTCCACATTGTAGCTTGTTTTAGAAGAGTATTCCCTGTCAATCATTGGCCCTCAATAAATCTTTAAAAATTAAAAAAAGGGCTTATCTTCTAGGAAAAACAAATGAAGTACTGGTCACTAGAGACTATGAAGAGTGAGGTGTGGGGTCTCCCATTTTAACATTTGCCTCTTCCCTTGTCCCTTATATTTTTTTAATGAAACCAAATAACATTCCTTTATATTTTTTATTGAAGTTCAATTAAGAAAGCTCTAAAAAAAACCCTCTGAGATCTTTAAGCACTATGTGTGAAGTCATTAAGTTTATTCTTCGCTCTGTAACTCTGTACGCACTCAGGATTTATCCTCAAGATACTTTGTCATAATACTTTCAAAGTTTGTGTTGAATTAAATAACTTGAATAAATAATTTCCAAAGTGGATGAGAGTCCTTGGGTTCCCAGACCCTTTTTTGAACCTTCTCAGTGGTATCTTTAATATTATAAAATGACCATTTGATAAACATTGGGAAAAAGATTGTGAGTTTTTAAAATTCTTTAAAAAATTTCAATAAAAACTTAATTTAAAAAATTTCCAAATAAAAAAAGTCATACACCAAAATGAGCCAGCCCCAAAGTCTATCCGTCTTCATACACTTCAATACAGTTATCATGAAGTAGAATGAGGTAGAATAGAATAGCTATGGGACCTCACAGTGGATTTTACACTTTTAACATTTACACATATACATGCATATGTATTTATATATGTATATATATATAAATATATATATATGTATATGTATATATACGCATATGGATTTATATATATAAATGAAATGTAAAATGTATTACCTACTACTAAAAATAAAAATATCTGTGAAAGGATAAGAAACAATTAGCTTTATATCCTTTTTCATAACTTAAGTATCAATTACCTCCAGTCCTTTTTTATCAGCAATTATTTTTATTCTTGAAAGAAATATCAGTGACCCCAAATGTGAGTTTCAATTTTTCAGAAATGTCTGCATCCTTAGTTCCCTATCTCTGTACCCAGTGTCCCGTATATGCTTTTATTGAAAGTCCTGCTGTAAAGAACTTGAGGAAGTAGCACAAACAAGGAAGACAAGTAGTTTGAACTAGTGGCTACAGTTCAATTCTAGTTCCACCCTTTACCATGTGGGACTATCGGTAAGTTAACTAATTCCCTTAGGCTTAGTTTCCTTTTCTGCCAAATGAGGGTATCCCAAATACTTACTTCATTATTGGGGTTCTTGAGTACCAACCTCAGTACCCACTCAGGTATCAGAATAGAATGTCTATGGTAAGCCAAGGGGTGAGGGTAAAAAATTAACTCAACTACATTACCACTACATGTTTTTTATTCTTTTGCATGAATAAGCAGTGAAGATAATAATAACAATAACAACAACAATAATAATAGGTGATCTCCATGAGGTTTCTAGTTTTTACAGTCATAGTTGGAAAATTCCATAGGCAAGGACAATGATAATATGCATATCAAAATCACAAAATGGGCAGGTAGAACCTGACAAAGCAGCATTCTGGAATGGGTGACACCACTTAGGAAAGAGCCAGCATCTAAGGGAAAATACCTGACATTCCAAACCATTAGATATGGTTACTAAATGTGCCTGAATCCTGAATTTACCCAATCTCCTCATCCAATCTCCTTTGTGATAACCAGCTTTGGGGACACCCCAGTTTGTTTGTTAGCAAAGGTGGGGCATGGTTGCCTTCTTACTCAGTGCCTGTCTTCTTTGGACATTTCTATGTGGTCTTAAGGCAGGTAACTTTGTTGGACTGACTTTATGTAAATTTGATCATAAGAACAGAGAGTGAATGTTATTTCTCTAAGGCTTGGTGTGGAGGAATGGAAAAGTCATTCTGTTGCCCGTGCAGGAGAAGTTACATCACTGAGGTGTTTGGGGAATTGATCCCATTTTGAAGGGAGAATCACAGTCTCACAAGGTTTCTGTGGATATGACAGTGACTTCCAAAAGACAAGTGTTCCGGCAGCTCTGCAAAACAGGGTATCCCATACGCTGTACACTTGTGGGCCTGCCTTTATGAATCTGCCAACTGTACATTTACTGCGTAGTCTTGTGGGCTCCAACATCTCATAGAACTGGTATGCAGATTCAGTGAAATAAGTTTTTGTATAGTGCAGGAAGTGCTGCTTGGTGTACACTGACTATTCAATACAAGCTGGCTAGCTGAGATGTCCGTCAACTGACAATAATGACATGGGGTACGTTTGCGCAATGAAGTGCTTTTCAGCTGTAAGAAAAATGAAACCGCAGCATTCACATATAAGTGGACTGAACTGGAAACAGCCATTCTGAATGAGGTAACCCAGGCATATAAATAAAAACACCATGCTTTTTTCTCTTTGTTGATTTTAACTTTGAGTCTTTAAATATGTGTGTTCCCATCTAGAATATTCATAGATGTCAGGAAATTAGTAAGGGGCCATGGAGCGGGGTTTTCAGGGAGGGATGGCTCAGTGGTTAAGAGCACTGACTGCTCTTCCAAAGGATCTGGGTTCAATTCCCAGCACCCACATGGCAGCTCACAACTGTCTGAAGATCCAGTTGCAGGGGATCTGACACCTTCACACCAATGCACATTAAATAAACCATAAAAAACATTTTTTTAAAGAAGAAAGAAAGCAATGCTATTAGGGTAAAGGGTTAAAATGGAAGAGTGGAATAAGAAAGGCTAAATGGGAGGGGTATGGGTAGTATGGTAGAAGAAAGAATACAGGGGGATGGATGACTCCCATTAAAAGCATTTCAAAAAAATCATCTGGAAACCTACTATTGTAGAAGATTTCTAATATATATATATATATATATATATATATATATATATATATATATACACACACACATATGCTCTTATTTATACCCCAGAACTGGACAATAGACCCCCAAACATTACAGGCCATTTCCAATGCTCTTAGTTACTCTTATTTAACCCCCAGAACTGGACAGTAAGACCCTCAAACATTACAGACTATTTTCAATGCTCTTATTTAATCCCAAGAACTGGACAGTTAAGACCCCGTTGCTGAAGACACCACACACTTGATTCACGGAACACAGAGAACTCAATCTGGTCTTCATCTAGAATCTTCATTTTTACTGGCTAGTGCTGAAAGGATCTCTGCATTCTATTAGAAGAGAAAAGAAATCACCAGTCTTACCCAGCTAGGAACCCTACAAGCTACTATAAGTGACTGACCTTGTAAGACATCAGTATAATAGTAGCACGAATGTTAAGGGAATAATCCAAATTTCTGCTTGGATTTAAGGTGTGCTCCATGAGTTGAAACCCATACCTGGCATCATTATTTGGACCAAGAGCTTGTGACTGGATAAGCTGCGGACCCCAGGGGAGAACCCACTGTTGTTGCTCTGCTGGATAGACAAACTATTAAGCTGATTCCTAATGACTTACCATGATGCCCATAGATTAGTGCATCTCTGAACTCTCAATAGAGAAACTTCTTCTTGTACTAGATGGTGGTCAGCACAAAGACTGAGAAAGAGTCAAGGTGTAGAGAATATGAGACTGTAACATAGTCCTCTCTAGACAGCTAAGCTGTATCATGTCCCCTCCTCTCATGGATCTTTGATGGAAAGTGGGTGCAATAGTCGATAGGCTCCATCCTCAGACACGTTGCCTTGCCCCTGGTAGATTAAACAGCATATCTTCTTCTTCAGATCCCCCTGTGTTCTAGGACTGACTGAACATAGGTGGGTTTAAGTATTTAAGAAAAGATCTAGGTAGGCAGAAGACTAATGGGATTTGAAATTTGTTGCAGAGAGGACAACAACCCTTCATTCCACAGACAGGACTCTGTTCCTTTTGGTTCCTTGGATCATCAAGAGGTGTTCAACCAAACATATAGAAAGGTAGGTCTGAAACAATTTCCTGGGGTATTGATTTTCTGAGAAAGGCTTTTGTGAGTAGACGTCCATAATCAAGGAAAGAATGAAGATTTGCTGGCTAGTTTTAAGGAGCTGAATAAAGGAGATGGGGTTATATGAATAGCCACCTTTAAAAGGAGTAACATATGGCTTTTAAAAATCCCAGTGCCAGGTGTGGGCTACTTCTCCTTGTGTATGCAGTTGTAGGAGTCCTGAATGTACCCTCCAAATTCAGACTATTGCCATTACTATCGTTTGCCCACCAGAACTTGATAGCAAGACCGTATTGCTGAAGACAGCAAACACAATCGTTACAGCACATGGAAAGATCAAGTTGGTACTGACCAGGAAGTTTCCTCTATACTATTTAGCTCTACTAGTACTAGAGAGAGCTACACAGGCTTCTGTGGGGAAGAGCCAGCAAGCTTTATTCGGCCACTGACCTGCAAAGATAGCCAGTGTGGCAGGACATGGCTCTGGGTGCGAGAGTGGCACAGATGTTATGGGGGTGACTAGTCATGTTTAAAATTGGATTCAAGGTCCTTCCACAGGAGGAAACAAATGTGTGTTAGTGTAAATGTGGCAAAGAATCCATGGTTGGGAGCTCGCTGTCCCCAAGGTTGAATATACTACCATTCTTTTGATAATTGGACATAGTATTATACTCACTCCAAGTTTGGATCTACTCCTCTGAGAGGTTCCTTTACCTAGTAGTTGGTGGTTAATTCAGGAACAAGTGGTCAAAATAGAGAGAAGGGACAGGGGAGTACTCAGCCACAAATGGGACATCCGTAGCTAGCTCCTCCTTCGTGGCTCAGGGACTATCACAGAAAAGGTGGAAGAAAGATTGTAAGAGCCAGAGACAAGTGAAGATGGGATTAAACATGTCTTCTGGACTCAGGAACTCAGCAGCTGTGGCTGTCTGCGCCAGACCACGCCAGTCAGCATTCTAGCCTGCAGTTGGAAGGGGTCTACGAACCCTCTCTCCTAACTGACAGCTGATGGCTTCTGGGGAAGGGAAAATCAGTTCTCTTGAAGCTGATGGTCAGTCAATCACTCTTCAGTGAATGGCTCCATACCCAGAAGCATGTGGACAGCACAGACTGGAGTTGATGCAGTATTAAATTCAATATAGAAGAGGACACAAAGTCAGTGGGTAGAGAGGTGGGATGGATCTAGGAAGAGCTAAAGGGGGGAGTAGGGAGTGTACATGAACACAACGTATTGTATAAAACTTTCAAAGAATTAGCAAAAATATATTTTATAAAAATGGAAGAAGAAAAAAGTTCTGATTAAAACCTGAGGCTACAAAATAGTCTCTGGACTATGGTCCTTTGCTACTGTGGGTGGCAGACTCTAAGAGGGCTGTTTCTACTTTGAGATCAGAGTTGTGGCTAGGCCTTATTAATTCTTGATGTCTGAATATACTTATGTTTTCTAAGCCTTTGCTTTTCAACTTTAAAATGCAAATATTTAATTTATAGGATTATTGTGAGGATTACATGAACATTACATAAATGATTTAATATATAACAGCCAACAATTAGAGAATGTTTTGATTAGGTTGTTTTGTTTTGGAAAGAGAGAGTGCCCACAGAGGAATTACATCTATCACAGTGGTTTTTAGGCAAGTCTGTAGAGGTATTTTCTTCATTGATGATTGATATTAGAGGGCACAGTACATAGCTGGCAGTGCCACCCCTGGGAAGATAGTCTTGGGTTATGAGAAAGCCAATGAGAATAAACCAGCGAGTGGCATTCCTCCATGGTCTCTGCTTCAAGTCCTGCCTCCAGGTTTCTACCTTGAGTTCCTACCTTGGCTTTTCTCAGTGATGGGCTGGCTGTAAGCTCCAAGATGAAATAAACCCTCTTTTTTTCTCAAGTTGATTTTGGTCTGGTGTTTATCACAGCTGTAGAAAATAAATTGAGACAGTAGGTTAGATGTGAGGTCCTTGTTAACTTCATTAGTCTCTCTGTGCCTGGGTTTTCACACCTGTCAATAATCATTGGGACAATAACATATAAGACAGTTGTGAGAATTAAATGATATAATAAATGTAGAATTTCAATGTTCTTTTAAGCTCAGTTGTCCAGACGCATTGCCCTTAGGCCCCTTTCTACCACCGCCTTCCCATGTACCATCCTCTCTGACTTTCAACCTGAGGGTCATGACCCTCAGATTTCGTGCTGGTGACTCACATTTCTTTGTGGTACAGCAATTCCAGCTTGACCTCATTGGTGCCCGGTGCTCTTACTTTTCAATCTTCAACCATGAGTTAAAACTCATGGTTAGTTCAGTGTTCGTTTCATCTGGGTGTCAGTAATGAGCACAGTCTGATTGAAGCAACGCATAGGTAGACCTCGACAGCTGGGAAATGAACGTAGGCAGTTGCATTTTCTAACTCATGCTAAGGGAAATGTTCTGACTTGAAAAGTACCCTGAGTCTTTTCAAACAAAAAAAAAAAAGTCATCTTCATTTCTGCAGAAGTTAAAGGAGAAATGTTTTGTGGAAGAAGTATTTTGGGACAGTGTACCTTTCCTCTCCTGGCAACATTTCCTTCAACACATTCAAAGAAGGAAGTGAGTCAGCACTCCCCTTCTGACAGGCTGCTGCTGGCAAGGGCTGTCTTTTCTCAGGGAGTCTAGATGCAGGTGTTTGTCCCTGGGTTTCTTGTCGACCTCACTGGCTCTCTTGGTATGCCCTCTACAGAGAAGTATTTTGTAAGATCCCATTTTTGAGACAGCCCCAAGAACCAAATGCATAGATTTTTTTTTATTTTTTTTTGTTCCTTGAGAGCACAATGGAACCTCTATTTTTATCTTGGCTGGAAATGAAAGGGAAAGCTTCCAAATGTTCAGATCCTCAGATGTCTTTGGTTTGGATGGGATAACATGAAAGATGAAGACAAGGAGGGGCGTGATTGAAGTCTCTGAAGTCACGAAGGGTCTGAGAAGGATGATTGTAGACTTACCAAACATCTGAAGGCTAGAGCTGTGGTAAATGCCTTCAAGCTTCGAGAGTGCTAACGCACTGTACTTATTGGCAGCTTAACAACATAGTAGTTAAGTGACTTCAAGGAAACAGCACAGAGTTCTAAGAGACCTGTTTAATACATTCACGGAAGTTTACTTCAAGAGGTGCCAACAGTTGGACACGGAATTTAAGTTCCACACTGAATCTGCAATCGAAAGACTTGGGTTAAAGCAAATTCAAGATCCTTGGACATCATGGTTCTGTATGTAATAAGTGAAAGATCTGAACTGCTTTTGAGATAATCCCTATTTTTCAGAGGTTGACATGAAAAGATAAACAGGAACAAGAAGCATACTCTTTAGTGTTAAGTTTGAATCCAAAGGTTCAGAGCTTCATGCTGCATGAGGTGACCAAATATTGGAAGAAAGCGAATATCTTTAAAACTGACTTAGGAACTCTTTATTGTCTTCTTTGTCATGTGACAGAACACAATGAGGCCATTCTGAATATTTGCTTCCTAATCCCAACTGCTCCCGAATTCATCAAATCCTTGAGTGCTATTAGATGCTCCTAATGAAATTAATTATACTTAGCAGCAAAGATTACACACACACACACACACACACACACACACACACACACCACACACCTTTAGTTAAGTGTTCCAGTATATTTTTCTTGACCTGCGGTGATTTTATTAGTTTAAAAAAGTCATAGTGCACAACTCAAAATGGATAACATGCTGTTATGGCAAATGCATATTGATTTGATTAAAAATGCATTAATTTCTTTAAATTTCAATAAGAATGGATTCATTTTCAGAAAAAAAAGGCTGGAAATGTGCATTCATGTAACCTGAGAAGCTTACAGAAGTGGTATTTAGCGTTTCTGGACTGGGATGCTTTCCCCTATACAGTTAAAGCAAAAGTCTCCACTGTCAAGTGATGTATGTAGTACATATGAAGAATTTAGAAGAAAGAAAGCGCTCTGATGTAACTCAAGGTCACATGCACTCTGTCAGAGGAAAGAGGGAGCTGTGAAATTATCCAGGGAACCTGAAACAGTCTAGACAGTCAATCCAGATTGTTTAAAAAGATATGTTAAAGATGCACATAAGAAGAGAACTGAACTAGCTGATAATATGTAGACACGGTTTGGGAACAAACCAAATCTGTGGTAAGTAAGAGCCTTGAGGTCTTCTTTTGAAACCCATTTTAGTAAAAACGTATACACTTAAAGCATTTCCATAAACAGGGGAGTTATAAGTAAATGGGCAGAACTTATTCATTTATTATACAGAGCCATAAAATACCTAAAAATAACTCAATGTACATGAACATTTGTTCATTTTCTTTTTATGTCAAGTAGATGGAATTAAACAAAGAATATCAAACTCCATGCGTTACACAAAATAAACCCAATAAAAAACAGTTGCCTGGAAAGAGGAAGAAACCAGTGTGCTCATAAATCTTTTATGAACTAAATTTAGGACAGTTTTGTTATTTTTCAGTTTTCACTGGTAAAATGAAGAAGTTCGAGCTGAAAGAAAACTAGAATTGAGAACTTCAGAGAAAGGCTTGAAATCAAGTCTAATAAAATATAGCTGTATAATTTTCTATCATAAAGACATACTACAATAAGTTTCTAACTAATTGTGGAATCCGGAGAATGGTTAACAAATTAATAAGTCAAGATTAGTGGAAACTCATTAGTGGGAACTCACTCAATGGCTGTAGAATCAAACTGACTGACCCACAGTTGAAAATAGGACTTTGAGAGCTCAAAGATCTGCTCTGCAGCAGATCTCTGCCTAGGTTTCCATCGGTTGCTGGATGAAGATTCTATGGTGACATTTAAGATATTCATCAATCTGACTACAGGGCAAGGTCAGTTCAAGCACCTTCTCCTCTGTTGCTTAGGGTCTTAGCTGGGGTCACTCTTGTGGATAACTGGGAATTTCTCTAGTGCCAGGTTTCTTACTAGTCCCATAATGGCTCCCTCAATCAAAATATCTCTTACCTTGCTCTCATTTCTGTCCTTACTCCATCTCTACTACCCAATTCCCTCACTGGGCTGAGCTCCCAAAGTCCAGCTGAAGAGTGGGAAGAGTGAGAATATGAGCAAAGAGGTCAAGACCGTAATGGGGACACTGATGGAGGAGACTTATCTGTCTATGTTACTTTCATTGGTTAATTAATAAAGAAAACTGCCTTGGCCCATTAAGAGAACAGAAAATTAGGTAGGCGGAGTAGACAGAACAGAATGCTGGGTAGCAGGGTTGGGGAGATGCTTCAGGCAGTCGCCATAGTGAGTCTCCATGCTTCTCCTCTCCGAGATGGATGCAGGTTAAGATCTCTCCTGGTAAGCCACACCTCGTGGTGCTACACAGATTACTAAATATGGGTTAAAGGAAGATGTGAGAATTAGCCAATAAGAGGCTGAAACTATGGGCCAGGCAGTGTTTTAAAAGAATACAGTTTCCGTGTAATTATTTTGGGTAAAGCTAGCTGGGTGGCGGGACACAGCCCTCTGTTCTTTCTACAGGACACCCACTGAAACAGTTTACCTGCGCTAATGGGAGCTCATCAGCTGCAGCTGGGCAGGGAAGGAACCAGCATAGGACCAAACTAGTGGGTAACAGTTGTATGGCTGGGGCAGGCTGTGGGGTCACTGACAGTGATTTATCTATACTGCTTGTACTGGCTTTTAGAAAACCTATAGAGAATATAGAGATCGTAGGGATATCTTGCTCAGCCTAGATATAGTAGGGAGGGCAATGGACCTTCCCCAAAGCAACGTGCCTTACCCTTTCTGAGGAGTGGATGGGTGTGGGGCGCAAGTGGAGGGGATGGGAGGAGGGGAGAGAGAGGGAACTGGGATTGGTATGTAAAATAAAGAAAGATAGTTTGTCTTCTTTTTTAAAAAAATAAAATAAATGAATAAAAAAAGAAAAAAGAAAAGAGGGCTTTGAATCCTACCAAGTGTGTTGAACGTTTACTAGTGTTGTATTCTACACTAGGAATCCACTTCAGGAAGTATTTCCACTCTTTTCATGACTTGGGTAAAGGTGGTAGATTTCACTAACAAATAGTTATCTTTGAGAACAGAAATATGAACAAAATCCCAGCTTGGATGCGAACTGATTCTTCTTTCCAACACAGACTGAAGGCCAAGTGTGCATGCATGCATTTCCAGGGCCGAGGCTTGCTCAGATAACTCTGCCAGTGCGATGCCATGTACTTGCCTTTCCTCCAGCCCTCACCTCGACATCCTTTCCCCGTGGTGACTGTCCTGGAGTCGTTCTAGGCATGGTCTTTGCTCCTTGAGCTCAAATGTTCAAGACAGTGGTCACTAGTCACTGTGACTGTTGGGCCCTGGAAATGGGAGAAGTTCAAACTCAATAAGCTTTAGTATTCCCAAAACACATATGGGAATTAAAAGATATGGCACAGGTAAAGAATGTGAAATGCCACCAAACTTTTATATTGGTTACACGGAGAAAGTATATTTTGGATGAATTGGGGTAAATAAAATGTTATTAAGGGGCATTTCATATATTGACCATGATTTGCTTTTTGTAATGTAACTTCCAAAAAGATTTAAAATTGCATAAGTGGATTTACATCTGTGGCTCACATTATATTCCCGTTGGGCAGCACCTTTTCCAGAGACCTTCTAGAAATGACCCTACAGGCATGCTCACTTTCAGGAACTCTCACTGTCCTACCCATATTCATTGCACGTTCTTCTCAGCTTTCAAGGCTGTTGTTTTGAACCATTCCTGCTCAGGTTCCTAAGGAGAAAACTACCTCTGCCCTTTTGAAACTCATTGCCCCTTTTCTGTTCCTTTTCCTTCAGACTCACCCATGTTAAAAACACTGAGTAGTTTAATTCATATAATATTTGTTGCTATTAGTGCTTGAACAAGAGGCTATGCTGGGCCTTGGAGCCACAAGGTTATACTCTTAATATCACAGAAGCAAGAGACTAGAAAATAAAACTCTAAGTGACAATGTAGTGTCATAAATGCCACAAGCCGGGAGGATGGACTGGGGCGGGGCTGGAGAGGGGCACTTAACTCAGGTCTTAGGATTTAGGAAGAGACACCACAGATGTTGAATCTTGAAGAGGAAGGAGGTTTCTAAGTGTGAGGTAAGATGGGGGAGGGAAGCTCCATTCACAGAGATGGAAGCGGAGAAGACAGGAAGTTCAGGCAGAGCTGGCCACACCCCCATAGTTCTACCTAGGGAGATTGGTCATAGTCTTTCTTCTGTATTTTCTCTATTAGGCACATGCAGTAGGTAGACCCTATTCATGGAGTCATTTCTTACCTCTTTCTGCATCCTTACTTTTCCCAGGTGGCATTTCAGAGTCTTCCATCACATCGTCTCAGTGCCTGGCTTACCTTGGTTAGGATCCTGAGACAGCTCCGAGACAGAGCTTGTTTTTAGAGAGCATGAGGTCCCACATTCAATCCTAAGCCCCAAGAACCCAAAGCTAAGCAAACAGGTTAGCAGATTATATTTTAAAAGCGCGTGTCACTTTCCTGCGCTTTTCCATTCTGCAACATCACAAAGAGAATGATAAACCTGTGAGTGGAACTGAGCCATCTCAGGCAACAGAGTCAAGATTTTTCTGGGCTACCCTGTAACAGCCAAGGCCTCAACATTTGAGAGAAACCAGCCCAGACTGGTTCAACTGAGAAACCCCAAACTTTCAAAATGCTAAGTGTCTCTGTGTGACTGTTATGCAGCATTATGGTGGAGCTATGTAGCTGATACCCCACCTCAAGGGTTTTTTCTTCTTTTTTCAGACTTTTTAAAAAGCCTTTATTTTACTTTGTTTGTGGGTGTTTTGCCTGCTGTGCCCAAAGATGCCAAGAGAGAAGTCAGGCCCTGGAACTGGGGTTACAGATGATTGCAGGCTGCCATGTAGGGAATCAAACCCAGGTCCTCTGCTTTCAGTAGCGAATTCATCTCTCCAGTTGCAAGAGTGTATTTATTCTAAAGTGCAGGATGACACCTATATTTCTGTATTCGTACCTGTGCCCACCATATAGCTAGTAATTGTAAAAGAGAGACTTAGATTGTCAAAGCATTTAGGAATACAGTTCTAGTCAAAAATGTGAACTTTTTAAAATTTATAACTTTTGAGAATTTCATACACGAGTACTTTATTTACAAAATGTCCTCCTCCTCCTCCCCCATCAACTTCTTCTGTGTCTTTCCCTTCCAAATTCATGATTTCTTCTATAATTATTACTGTTAGGCACAAACACATGTGTAACCTAAGTCTATTAGTGTTGCTTCTGTGTACACACATCTAGGACTGACCATTTGTGATTTAATAACCTCTCAGGGAGCTTGTTCTTGGAGAAAACCGATTCTCCCTCTTTCTGCAGCCATTGATTGCTGTAGCTCTTTACCTATGGGCTTTGGGAGATTTTCCCACTCCACGCTGGCATATCAACTGCTGTAGTCTTTGTGCAGGTCCTGTGTAGGCAACCGTACTGTTGAGATGTCACGGGTGCACCTTCCCTGTTACATCTAGAAGATGTTATCTAGTAGCGGGTACCCTGGACCACTGGCTCCGAAATCCTTTCTGCCCTCTTTTCCAAGATGTTACCTGAGCCTTAGAAATAGGGTTTGCATTGCAGATGTGCTGGTTGAACCCCACCTGATGGCCTGAGAACCCCACCGTCACTTATTCTCCGTGTTTTGAGCAGTTGTACATCTCTGTAAATGACTCCAACTGTTGCTTTGATGAGGGGTGCGATCTACCCTTATTTATTGATTAAAAGGATAAGGGTTTTTTTTTTTAATGGACATTTTCTTGAGCTAATATTGTTGATCTTTTTGAAAAACTCAGAGGTAGAAGAAGCATCCATACCCTTCCCTTTGTCTTTGGAAAGGCCCAACAGGTAGCCCCTGGTAAGGGAAAGGTGAGGGGACTGAGAGACTTGTCCTGTGATTTTTCTGCACCTGCTGGGTCCCTGGTGGATTCAGAACATATCACCTGGTGGCACATGTACTTTTTAGAGAGTGGTTGGCAGAGAAGAACTGTCCAGCACAGCCTCAGCATCTGAGTCTATCTGACAGTTTTTCTAGAGGGCCTGTCCTTCTCAGTAAAGCCTAGCTTCGACAGAGGCTAAATAGACTGCTGGAGAAAGTCATTGAGTTCTGTGGGCTTTGGTCAGGTGGGTCAGAGTAGATGGCACAATGTCACAGTCACTTTCCGTCACCACAGGGGGAAGGGAGAGATGCTCAGAAGACCCTGCTCCCCTTGTGGTGAAGCAGCACTTCAGAATGCTACTAGAGAGCAAGGAACACTGGTGGCCTCTGCCTCAGATCTCTTTCCGGCATTGTCAGAAGTTATTGAGCACCAGAAGCCCTTTCTTAAGACAGATAGCCAGGCTTGTATTCAGATACCAAGAAAGCCAGGCACAAACAGATATGGAAAACAGTCCACTTTAGAAAGTCAGCCTAGTGCTATGCTCGATGCCAGGGCCCATAGGAAGGGATCCAGGCTCTCTTGGGGGAGATCTTCTTTGAGAGTCAAAGATATAGTCACTTTGGAGTCTTATCACCTGGGTTCTGTCTAGCTCTGTCGTTTACCTGCTCCATTATCTTAAGCGGGAAAACTTGGTCTCTGAGCTCAGTTTCCCCCTCCTGTAAGAAGGCAACGATGATAGCATCAACCTGAGTTGTGCTAAAGACTAAGGAGGTAAGGCATGGCATGTTTATCAGACAGAGCCAGGGACATAAGGCATTCTCAGAAAAGGTGGCTGCTATTATTAGGGATTGCTTTGGTCTGTGTTAATTCTTAAGCGCCAAGTCGTAAGCAAAACTAATTGAGCTCATACTGCATCTACAAAGGATGGATCTATAGGCAGCAAAGTACAGCTTAACAGTGTATCAGGCTTGTGCTTGCTAGAGATATTGCTGCTGCAAAGCCAGATCGTCCTGAGAGTCTTTTAGATTCACTCAGCCTTGCTCTCCCAAGGCTGGACCACAGCCTAGTAGGAAAGAAACGTGTTCAACTGTCCAGGGATAACTCTTCATCCGAGCTGGCTGGAGTCTGGGAGCTATATTGACTCTGGAGGGTGCAGAGGCTAGGCATGTCAACAGGCCAGTAGCCACAGACAGCTGTCAATGTGGTTGTAATGAGGGAAAAGTGTACATATATGTGTATGTGTATATGTATATATATGTACATATGTATATATATATAACTTGTATGAATGTATATGCTGTTTAGTTTTTATTTCTTTGTTCAGTTTACACTAAATATTATTAATGTTTATCATATATTATGGATTAAGTAGATACATTTCCATTGGTAGTGATATGCAAATGGTTTCTTTCTTTTTTTTTTTTTTTTTAGCAGCCTTGGTCATACAGTCTGGCTGGCCTGGAAGGCAGGCCTCAGACTCACAGAGATCTGCCTGAGGAGTGCTCCTATGGCACCAACTACTTTCAATATGATGTCCAATGCTCAGTCCTGCTAGTCATGTTCTAGTGGGCTCTCCCAGGCTCAGTGGTGGCTCTAGCTTTCTCAGGCTCAGTGGTGGCTTTGAATTAGAGCCCTGTTCAGAAAACTTGTAATGTCTCTTAATGCTGCCTGAGCTAACACTTCAGGCCAGAACACAGCCAGTGCAAGCCAGAGAAAGATGAGGGTGACAGTTGGGCTAATTCTGTTAGAAGGGCTGGAACATTGCTTCTTCTCTGGCTATTTCGGGGTAGCTGGAAGCTGAGCTCTGGAAGACCGAGTCTTTAAAATGCACTGAAGCAGGCTGTGGGAAAGCAAACATCTTTCCCAAAGTGACTGTATCTTGTATCACTGGTACGAAATATTTGAGCACTGTATCCTTTCCACCGCAATGAAATTCAGGCAACACTTTCATGCTCTACTTTGCAAATCACAATGGGAAGTTGCTGAAGCCAAGACAAAGCAAATATACACAGGTTTTAATGACAATCTCTTCAACCTTTTGTGAGATCCCTGATCCTTAGCACACCCATTGAATTTATTTATTTTTTGAATGTGCTCTTTCTTTCTCTGTGGCCATTACTCAGACGTGAGTAAGGTGGAAATAAAAATAAAACTGGAAGCCAAAGACCATGTTCAACCTGCTGAAGCATAACATGGACCATGTTTGTCCTTTGCTTTAGCTCTGGCCACAGACCTCTCCAAACTTCCTGACTTTCCTAGAGAGCATGAATGTCTTCATGTCCATTCCCTGCAGCTTGTCTGCAGCTGGCCATTCATCCATACCCTTCCTAGGAAAACAGCAGACAAATGTTTTTCTTTGAATTGGAGGATCAGTCCTAACAAACTTGTCTAACCAAGAGGGGGAGGAGCAGGGTTTCTCACTGTACCCAGTGAGTCAGAAGTTGAGGTGACAGCATACTCCTCGTTGGTACCTGGAGTAGGAAAAGGTAGGTACTTTTGTGGGACTAAACTCTCAACCTGTGGAATCTGATGTTGTCTCTAGGTAGGTAGTGTCAAACTGAGTAAAGTTATAAGGTACCAAGGCAAGATGGATTGTATAATTGTCTGGCGTGTGGGTAAAACTGCATAGAGCTGGCTACAGAATTGATCAGGGCTAAGAAGGAGTAGAGGGAAGAAACTTTGTTTTGTTTTTTTCATTACACCCCCCCAAGCTGTTCTATGAACTGTGTTACCTTGAGCAAGCACTTCACTATGTCTGTTGCTCAAATGGTTCTTATAACAACACACTTGAACACATGGCTCAATGATACCTTCAACAACGCACCTGAATGCATGGCTCAAATGGTCCATGAATATGCTCTACAGACAAAAGGAAGTAAGGTAGTAAAAACCTACACTTAAAGCAAAGCTCCAGTGGGGAATGAAATGTATTAACGTGTGTTCCATGAATTACTCTATGGTATCTGTGCTTGGGTGAAAATAGACTAAGGATTCCATTGTCCCCTTACAAATAGCTGGGATTTGTTTGTTTGTTTGTTTGTTTTTAATGTCATCTTATGTTCCTCTTGATCCAGGTTTCAATTTGTGCTTCCTAATACTTCTTAGCTATTTGTGACCATGACGCTAAGGCTCACTGAGCAAACGTTCACTGGGAAAGGCATTCCACTAGGCACCTTTAAGGTATTTATCTTATTCAGAGATTAAGTTGTTGTGCCCATTAGGGTTATATTTTAAATGAGATCAAGTTGCTGCAGCAGTGACTACCATGAGGATACTGGGCCTGGCTCTGCCTATGACCCTATCCTGATTCTGGGTAGGATGAGTATGAAACCCTGTGGTTCACTGTCGCTTTCGGTCCAACTCCGATCTTACAGTGAATAAAAGCACCCGTGTTCACTTTATTTCTAAGCAACCTATTCCAACTACTCCCTTACTCCTCCCAACCCCACCTCCCACACAATGATTGCACATTCACTGAAGACTATGTCAGCTCTACTCTTGGCCTTTGGGGAATAGTGAGACTGCCTGGTTGCAGGGTTTATTATTATTATTATTATTAACTCAATTATTTATTTATCCATCCATCTCTTCATATAGCATTTGTTGAGAACACTATATTAGATATTTTGCTTGGAACTGAGCATCCATCTCTAAACAAGACAGAGTTATCCTGTCTTTATGGAACATCCTTTCTAGCAGAGAAACTTGTAGGGAAATGCTATGTTACTAAACTCTCTAAGAGGGCTCTGCATACTCCGATTAGATTACCTCTGCGAGGAAGTAAGGTCTAAATTCTGGAGCATGGGGGGGTGTTACTTAAGTGACAGAAGGAAGTAAGTAATTCTATGCAGTGGATCAGAATATGCAAAGGCTCTGAAACAAAAGTGAACCTTTTGCAGGCAAGGAGATTTGATAAGGATGGCAGATTTGGTTATGGAAAGACATAGGTAAATTAATGGGTATTATCAAATAAAAATTTTAAGGGTGTGTTGGCTAGGTGAATATGAATGCTAATTAAAAGGGAGGTCAAAGATGGCATATGAATCAGCTTTCTCTTACAGTGGCAAATATGTGAGACAACTTTGAAATGAGGACAGACTTATCCGTCTTGTGGTTGCTTGACCTTGTTGTTGTAGGCCAGTGGTGGCATTGACTTTCATATATGGCAGAGTTAATTTCTCTACTGTTGTAACCAGGAAATGAAAAAGAGAGTAACGGGAAGAGGCTGAGTCTTAATTTCCCTTTTAAGGGCATGGCTCAGATGACCTAGCTTTCATCCAATAGCTTGTATCTCTTAAAAGCTCCATCACCTTCTAACATTGATCCAGGCTGGTGGCTAAGCATTAGCACATGGGACTTTGAGAGGCCATTCGAGATCCAAACCACATAGGTGGCACCCATGTTGCTGACCAAAGAGGGTGGTATTGTGCATGAGGATGAAATATATTGGGAGAGGACTGGATTTCTGAGGAAAATGACTCAAGTTTTGTACTGCTTTTGAAGTTGGGCAAAGAGTTGATATTGAAGTTTGGAGGTTGAGTGCAAAGTTTAGAGTATAAATTGTGGCCTGTCATTGACTGAAGTATTTCTTCAGTAAACTGGGAGGAAATTGATAGGCATTTAAGTCATAGTTTGATATCTACTAGAAGTTAAATTCATTTTTGTTGTTGTCATACATGCTTGGCAATTACTTGAGTACTGTAATGCACCTTATGATGACATGGACTTGTTGAAAAGGTTTGGATTTTATACAAAGAAGTTTATTGTTGAAGTGCTACTGAGACCTCGTTTAACACTGCTTATCTCCTGCACATGGCCTGATCAAAGGCAGTGTAAAAGGGGAGATACATGTGACTAGCCACTGGGATTGAATCATAAATAGAAATGCCAAAAGCAGATGAGGAATGAACTAGTTGATGTCTTAAATGATACTTGTCAATTGCCTCAATGGGCTTTGACTGTATAACAACTCCATCTATCTAGTTCAATCCCTTTCCCAGACCGAATGTTTATAGCTCTCCAGTTTCACATATTGAAGCACTAGGGATTTGGAGGTAAGATACCTGGGAGGGAATTTAGTTTAAAGTCAGGAAGGTAGAGGTCCTGTGGTGAGATTAGCATTGTAGATGAGAGGGAAAATCTAACTCTCTTACTGCTGGGCAAGGACAAAGAAGTCAGCCATCTGCATCTCAGGGTGGGGCTGCAGCAGATATGGACTTACCTTGGACTTCCAGAACACCTAAGTGTTTATTATTTCAACTTCCCTGTTGACTTGTTGTTGTTGTGTTTTGCTCTTGGAACCCTAATGGATCAAAATAGCGACTCAAAGATGTTTTATTTATATGATGGCTTTATGGATTAATGGTTTGGGGTATGTACATCTTGACTGCTTTGATTTTGGGAGCAAGCGTCATTGCTTTTGACTGAGATCATTCATGTATCTGTTGGGGCTGACAGACTTACGACTGGAGTGCTTTGTTCTCTCTCTCTCTCTCTCTCTCTCTCTCTCTCTCTCTCTCTCTCTCTGTGACTATTTACTCCCCAGGAATTGATCACATGGTGATGGTCCATGAGTTCCCAAAAGAAGGAGTGGTGTTTTTGGTGCAAGGTTGTAGCTGGTTTTGTCTTTTGGCCAGAACAAGTTGAAATCCTAGCTAAGGTTCTAGGATTGAAAAGATAATTCATCAGTTCTTGATGAATTTCAAGAGTAGGTGGGAATTTGTAGCTGTTTTTTTATCTACCACACAGATACCTAACCATCTAAATTAAAGAAGCGATGAGAGAATCAAGACTCTTATAGAAGCAAGCTCCCTGAAGACCATCTGTAGGCAGAAGAATCCAAGGAACATGGCTGCATAACTAGAGAGAAACTGGATTCAAATTCGGACTGTGTTGTTGACTGGCTGGGTTCCTTATTTGCAATGATGATCCTGAGAACTTGTGAGCATATTATATAAAGAAAACTCTTAGGATGGAGTTTGGCTTGTGGGAAGCAATAATGACAGGCACCTGCAGTTACCTGCAGGCTGTTACTGCTATAGGATGTTGTTAGCCATAGGCCTCCAAATTTAGAAAGGCTCTACTGGTATGGAGAACAAAGGACTGAGCAAGAAAGAGTTTGGCTGTGGATGGCAGAAAGAAGAGATATTGCAGGATAACAGATACCTACAGCCAGCCCCGAACTGAGGATCAGGCAGACTAGGACTCTCTACCTTTAGGAATGCTGGTTAGTTTTCTGACAACAATACTCATCATATCTTGAGCACTTACAAGGTACTAGACACTAAGTACTTTCCAAGTATTAACTTATTAAGGGTTTTGCTTGCTTGTTTGTTTGTTTTTTAAGACAGAATTTCACTGCATAGCCCTGGTTGTCCTGGAACTCATCTACAGGATGCCCTTGAAATCAGAGATCCTCCTGTCTCTGCTTCCCAAGTCCTAGGATTAAAGGTGTGCACCACCACCTCCCAGCTCATTCAAGCATCTTAATACCCTAACGAATTCTTGTCATTTTCATGATAAACATGTAGGGATTGAGACACAGGGTCATGCTGATGCAGCCCATGAGTGGTAAAGCCAAGATACCATCCGTGTTACTCCCTTCTCCAAGAATCTAAGTTCTCACTGTTTTGTGTGAAGATCCAAGGAAAAAAAATGAAATCAGACAAATGCCACTCAGAAATTTCCAAGTGGACAGGGACAGTTCAAGCAGGATGCTGTGGCATCCAGGGAACCACGGCTGAGTAACTGCCAAGGGTGGGGGATAGGAGACCACTGTCTGGGTAGCTAAGAGCATCCATCCAGCGTAGCACTCCCAGATGCCCTATTTCTGGCATTAAAGTTTCTAGTCCTCAAAATGAAGAAGGTGAGAATACGTTCCTTCACAATTATGCCACTTGTAAGAGTAGTGGCCTCTCTGTGCTGTCACGTTCTCTGCTCTTAACTCTTGGCTTCAGTCTGACTCCCAGTCTGTACATGGTCAAGGATACCAGTGACTTCGTGGCCACCACCATCGGGTTGCGTGTGTAGTCCTTATTGCTTTGTGTTGAATGTCTGGAGGAAGAGGCTCCCACCCCTTATCAAGCTCACCCCCAGAGGATGGACATACTCTCGGCTCCTCCCTGTATCTCTAGTCTTTCTTTACAGAAGCAGATTCCTACTGCCAACTTCAGTCATCTCTATTCTCTCCATTTTTTTTCTATCACTGTAAGTCATAGCTATGTTCCCATAGCCTCTGACTGGTGGTCAAGAATATGAAAGCCTGAAGTGGCGTCTGTAACTGTCCTCTTCGGAGCCTATACATAGCAGTACTTTGTAATCTGGGAGGTAAATCCTTGCTACTTTTAATATACAGATAAGGCCTTGAGAGTCATAGAGAGAATGAACATACAGTCGAAGAGAACATACAGATTCAAACACGGGTCATGGGATGCCCCTTGATTTTGAGCACCATAGCAAGCCTTTTTCTGGCTGCCTCAAGCTGCTTCGCACAGCTCACAAATTGTGCGCTGTGGGATCAATAGCTTCACTTGTAATAACACTGGGTGTAATTTGCATTTATTTTGTTGGTTGTTGGCTGTTATTTATTTACTATTATTGCCTTTGGGAAACAACCAAACCTGGCTGATTGATTAAGAGGAATCTCAGACCTGCTTCCAATTGCCTGGGATGTGAATGCCAAAGGTCTGGATTCTATTTGAATGCCCGCGTGTCTCTTTTTCTCTAATTTGTAGCCAGTGTCTGCTCTTAATTAGAATGTCCTTGAGATTTTATAAGATGGTAGAAATGTGCTGGGGAGATTTCAGATCAATAGCTCTTCCACGGGGCTCACAGCTTCAGAGCAAGCATTAGTTCAGACGTTAGAAATTGCAACCCAGGCATGAAAGCACCTTGGAAAAACACATATTTTATCCCTTAGCCCTCTTGGGATCAGAGTGTCACTGAAGCCAATAAGTTAAAACTTAATATGCGAAGCTTAATAGCCAAAGCGGCGAATTAACGGAGGAAAACAAGAAGTATTTCTTGACCTAGTAATTTGGAAGGAGAGTAGGTGAAGTGTGCAAATTAGAGAAAATTCAAAGGTGAGTCATTTTGGAAATGTGTGGTAGGCATATATCATGCTTGCTTCAGCTCGGCATTGTGGATCTCACATCTGAAGGCTATTAAAACAGGGTTCCTAGAATTCCTACCATTTTAATACTTGTATTGTCATTTATTCAATTTTTGTCCTATCTGGTTTATGTTTATTTAGAATAAAAAACATGATTTAAAATATCTCTTTTGCTGATGTCTTAATGAGGGCTCCTTGAAGCAGTATGAGGTGATCTGAGGGGAAGCATTCCAGGGCTAGGAGTTATGGCATGTGCGGGCACCCCATTTGCCTCCCCTTCCATTCTCAGGTTAGAAGGCACAGCTGGATGCAGTGGTTCTGTGGCCGGTACTAAGAAAGGAAACTCAGTGTTCCAGTGAACCTGTCTATTAAAGTGACAACTAGTCTCCTGTTTGATTTGCTTACCGAAATATAACTATGAATTAGTATTGTCATTTCAAGAGAGAAATTATGACATCCCATCTTCCAGGAACCCTATCCCTGCCCAGGTCTCAGCTTGTTATATCTGGGAGTTCACTCGTTCACCAAATATTTACTGACACCATTTTATGTCAGGTTCTGTGTTAGACCAGGAATGAAGCATAACCTTCTGGTCCTCAAGAGAATGTTATTTTCTGATAGGATAGGTGGATAGTTAAAAAATAAATATGGTACTATGTTGAACAGTCCTAAAAAGAGGCAGGGTAAAAAGAATATATTTTTATGGAAGAGATTCTTGTAAAAAATTAATTACTTTCATTTATTGTGTGTGTGTGAGCACATGTGCCAAACTCAAAGAAGTGAAAAATGGGAAGCATAATATGTTATACTTGTAAGTGTGGGTTCCAGAGTGACTAAAGGAGATGGTTTGGTAAAATTCCCATTGATAGGCACAATCACTTTGGCTGTACTATTGAAGGAATGTCTTCCTCTCTCCTCCAGTTGCATTATTTGGAAGCTGCCACTCCCTGAGCTTGAACCTGCAGGGTTTTATTACCTTGTTATTAATATAAACAAGTGATGGTCAGAGCCACTGAGGAATGAGAATTTGAATGCTGATTTAGTTCATCATCCTACCTTGTCCCCAGTGAGGACAGTAATAAGCAAGGCAATTATCCAACTCGAGAGGAAACCAAATCAAGATGCTTGGACCACACAATGCACGATAGTCATTCTTTTTGACAGCCTGTCATGGTGTGTTAAATAAAATTTCTTATCTAACATTTGAGGGTGAGAAACAACGTGGCATAGAAACTTTAGAAAGAACAGAACCGGCTATTTGGGGAAGTTTTACCTTCAAGATAAACATCGTTTGTTTACTTAAGCAAGTAACTATCCATCTGCCATCTTATGCCCAAATCTTCTTTAGTCTATTTCAGGATTTTTATCTTGGTTAGAAATTATTTGTGTGCATGAAACAGAATACATTTGAGCAATCTTAAAAAGTAGAGAAATTTATTAGGAAGATTTAAGGAACCCAGGAGGGTAGAAGACAGACGGACACACAGGATCCTGAAATTTTAAATGGACAGGAGTCGCTTGCCCCGGGATCTTCAGTGTGTGCTGTCTTTTTTCTACCTCTCTCTGTTCATGGCTTCTGTGACTCTATGAAGAATAGCTGTTTAGGCCTCTCTGGGTACATGTCTGCTCTTTTTTTTCTCCTTATCTTTCTTTCTTCTTTTTTTAAAGTATTACTTTCTTGTTCATTCTTAAAGAGAAACTTGCTAGAGTCAGTCCAACCCAAATAAACATGCACAGTGCAATTCTATTCAGTAAACAAATGTAATATGCTTAGGAAATAAACTATGGGTTTTAATTTTCTGTGTGTTATATATGTACTTTCTAATCATTTATATGGAAATGACTAGCTTGGGGATTGTGGTAAATACTGAATGAAAAGTTAAGGTGAGGTCTATCTAGGATAGCCTAGTCGTCTAGGACCACATCAAAGAGTGGAGCATCCGTGGGTCAGAGGTACTTCCAGGAGGGTTAGCTGAACAGAGGCACGGCCAAGTGTAGGCCCAGAGGAGGAGTGGCTTTTTCTTTCTGAGTTTATTTAATTGTTTTCATGAAAATGCCCTAGGAGAGCTGTCAGTAACATGATAGGGGCAGTACTTGTAAACATATTTATTTGCTCAGTGCATTTCTGCGTTCCTTTCTCTCTTGTTTTACTTACGCTATTGTGACTAGGTTGTCTGAAATCCTGTCTGTCCTAGACTGTCCCATGCATTGTAGGACAGCCGACTCATAAAGTTAAGATCCTACATGCCTTCTCTTCCCTGACTGATCACCTCTCAGAAGGCAACAGAATGAGATCCCCGCCCCCAACCCGCACACCTCCTGGCTTTGCAAGGCACCACCGGGATAAGGGGGCTAGTGGTTTTTCTCAGCTTCTGTTACCCACAGGTCAGTTTCACACCACTCGGCAAGGGAGTGAAGGTTGCCAGCGCTTTGTCTTCTGCCTGCTCACCAGCTCATCCTCCTTGCTACTCTTCAATCACTTCACGCTACACTAACGCTGAATCGTTTGTTGTTCTCTTCGCATACAATGGCATTTCACACTTTCTTGCATTTGTACACACCGTTCCTTCCTTCTGGAATGCTCTTCTGCCTTGTGTCCTTGGAGGCCTTTCTTCTGTTCAGATGTCACATCTTTTGGATCAATATCCTTGCCATCACAAATGAGAACTTCGTTCGGTCCACCTCATCACCTTCAAATGGCCCTTGCTTTACTTTCACGCAGCCTCAGGGTCATTTGTTTATCCTCTTCTCTCCAAGAGAAGATGCCAGAAGCGAGCCAGGAGTTCCATCAGCTGGGGTCAGGGTAGATAGGGGCCTGGCAAGAGCTGTTCCACTCTTGTAAAGTCTCAATTCCTGTTACCCCAAGGGTGCTCAGTAAGAGCTGCTTAAAGGAATACATGGCTAATTCCAACCTGGACTCCCAGAAATATTGCATATTGAAAGGTATAGTGGATCATAAACCCAAGAGGAAATGGACAATAATGGACATTATCTCTTTTAATCCTCCAACAGCTTAGGCGTTTTCTAATACCCTTCTGTTTTATACATGAAAAGCTGTAGTTCAGAGAGGTTGAAACAACTTACTCAGAGCCATGCTTCTAGAAGTTGGCAGATGTAGGCCTTGAACCTTGCCTTGGACTGTTGGGGCTTGAACCTGTGGACATCTGAAACTCTGCCTCTAACAAGCTGTGTGGTCTAAGGCTGTTGGTTTGGCCAATTAAGGACATGGTTTCACATCTAAAGAGCGGGGTAGACTTTCCCCCAGGGAGCAGTTCTCACATTGTGTCCATGCTAGCAGATTATTTGCTGACATAAGCCCACCCTCAGCGCTGTTTCTAGTACAGGGAGGTACCTGGGAATCAGGAGCTTTTCAGGGCCCTCAGGATGGTAAGGTACAGCCAGAATGAAGAAGTGATGCTCTAGCTCAGGATTTCCCATCCTTTAAAGTACGTATGACACATTTGGAGGTCTGGTTGTGAAAAGATCCCTAACCAGCAAATCCTCATTAATAATAGGCTTCCAGGTGTACATGCTGCCACTGGGTTTCATACTGCATGAATACCACCAAGTCAAGGTAAGGAGCCTGTATCCTAAGTGACCACACTTGATGATTATATTGTCTTCTCTGTTAAGAAAATGCAGTTTACCTTGTTGATGATTCACGTGAATCAGCTTTTACAAGGTTTGGTCTTGTCCCCCGTGGCCAAGTTCGCTGTCATCTGTGTACATAGTTAGTTGGTACATCTGGCCTTTCTCCTGTGAGGTTCATGGTAGAAGATCCATTTGGAGACAAAATTGGAACAGGGATCTCGGGCAGCCGATAAGGGCAGCTGCTGCAGTATCAGCTCAAATGCTCGGAAACACAAAGTGGACCGCAATGTAAAATGTGGCAACTCTGGTTCTTGTTCAGTGCCAAACTGCTTGGTTACTGGGAGTCTGAAGGCTAGTTCACCGGGAGTAAATCAAGAGAACAACCACAGATGATGGCAGAGGACAAGGGATTTGTCAAATAAAGTTAAGCCAAAGGGTTAGAGTGAGCCAACATGGCTTCCTCTGAGATGACTATGTCCATAATCACTCATCATATGGTTATATGTGATCATCCCTGCCTATCAATGCCCCATTCTCTCCAAGTGGGTATATGCTATCTGGGAGTGCATGTGAGGTGTGGATGAGCAATGTAGTCATGAGTCAGAAGAGAAACCTGTTTTGTAAACACTGTAGGGAGAGTTGGCTTCTAAAGCCCTAGGTCATTCCTGAAGCATCTCACAGCTGAGACAGTGGTGTGTGAGTGCTAGTTCCAGCTGACCCTTTCTCTGGAACTCCACTGCTGTGAGTGTGCTTCCAAATGCCTGTTGTCCACATTACTAAAGAGAGGGGCTGTGGCCTTTTACACAGAGAAGAGACGTGAGCACAGTGGACATTAGGAAAATCCCCTCCTTCCCTCAAAGTCTAAGGAGCTGTTGGTGTGTTCGTTTAGAAAAAAAAAACTTTAAAGTCTTATTTTCTCCAGATTTCAGTGTGTGTGTGTGTGTGTGTGTGTGTGTGTGTGTGTAGGTAGGTAGGTAGGACAGGACTCAGGGGCCTCTTTTCATGGTCTTCCAGCCCTGAGTTTAGTTAGTACTGTGTGTGTGAACTGGGAAGCCCAGCACCTTGGCTGCTCAGATATCCTAGCCACTAAATATTTTTCACTGGTTGCACAGCGGCGGCGACAGCCCACTTCTTTGTTTAGCCACTTGAAAAGGAGGATTAAAGAGGAATAAAAACAAATCAGAGAGTAGCTAAGACAGGGAGGCATGAAGCTTGTTTTGTCAGGGACTCCTACACTCTGCCTGTATTCCTTATGGAACCTGACGGCAGAGCCCAGTTTGCTTTGTGCAAATTCAGTAGCTCGGGGACCCCTGGCAGAAAGCCACATCACCTCTTGCTTGAGTGATGTTTGTGCACTGTCTTTCTCAGCAAGGCCCTGCTTTCGTCCAAGGAATACACAGACTGGAAATTCCTGATCTACCTCTACCACCAGGATTCTAAGCTGCAAGCTTATACCTGAATCCTGAAACCTTGGGGTTCACTGCTCAAATATAATGCCTCAGAAAAGAAGAAAAGCAGCAAACTGAGTCTTCCTAACCTTTGCAAATGTCACGCACTATTTATATAACATTTACCACTTTTATTTTCCAAAGCCTAAGGTTTTGTGAGGAGAAAGGGCCAGGCACCCTAAACCAAACCACATTCCTCCAGGTTTTAAATTCCAGCTTTCTTTCCGAGGGCCAGGCTCATGGTATAGACATCATCATTTCTCGGGGGCTCACTGCCTCACAAACAACTTGAATTCTATTTCTCGGATAATTCACAAAACCAGTTTTTTAATCGCTTTAAGAGACTTTCCTCTTTCTCTCTCTCTCTCTCTCTCTCTCTCTCTCTCTCTCTCTCTCCCCTTTCTTTTTCAAATTAAATGAAAACAGTTGCTTTAAAACACATGTTTTATCTGTTGGGGGAGCTTTGGGCATTCCTTTGGTCTGGGTCATAATTACACAAATTTATATTTTCTAATCAAATCTCACTCTATAAAATTAATGAAGTCTTGCCTGAAATTGAAATTGTACTTTAACCTGAAATCAGCTTTGTTATCGCTTGAGATCTGAATTTGACTGAAGTTGTCATGTGAAGGCCAGTAAGGTTTTTTTTTTTAAATAAATACAAGAAAGGAGGAGGCCATCATCTTATTTGACAAACGTTCTAACCAGATAGATAAGAAAAGCAAACAAAAGTTAATTGCACGCAGGGTTAAAGAGAGCACACACTTTAGAAAAGGTGACAGACAAGGACATAAAAACTGTGGCTTTACTGAAGACACTGTTTCCGATGATAATATAGACTTCCTTTATTCCATCTTTTAATAAAAAAGTGGACAGTTTTAGACCATGAGCCACTAAGAAAAAGCACAAGTGTTACAGGGTTCTGAACTGAACCTCCTCCATCTTGTCTTAAACTAGATGAGGATTAGAGTCAGAGGTGGTTGACCAGCAGTTGCTCTAGCTGTCTTTGACCACTACCTTGTCTGGCTCTCACTGAGTTTAAAAAAAAGAATTGATTATTTCATTTCAAAATGAAGATGCTGCAAAAGAAAGTACATATTTCTGGGGCTGGGGCGAGAGCTGGCTGAGCAGTTAAGAACTATGGTTGGTCGTCCAGGGACCTTGAATTTGTTTCCCAGTCCAGAGATTGGTCTACTCACAACTTCCTGTAACCCAAGCTCCAGGGGATCAGACACTCTTCATTTGGCTCCCATAGGCACCTGCATACACTCAACAGACACACATACACATGAATAATTATCTTTTTAAAATAAAAAAAATCAAAAATAAATGAACAAACAAATGACTACTTTTAAGGCTAAGGAGGTGATCGAAGGGTAAGACTACTTGTTCTCAACCCTGATGATCTCAGTTGATCCTTGGGACCCACATGGAGGACAGTAAAAATCAACTCCTGTGAGCTTGTCTCTGTCTTCCAAATGCTGTGGCTCTTGTGTCCTGCCTCCCACGTAAATAAATATAAGTTTTAAAAGTAAAAGGAATTTATCTGTCTATTTTTTAGTTATTGCTAAGTGTTGTGGTGCATGGGTACATTTCCCAGAAGTTGGGAGACTAAGGCAAGAAGATAAAGAATTTGAGGCCAACATTGGCTATATGGTAAGAGCCTATCTCAAAGAAGGGGTAAATAGAGAAAAAAAAAACAAAGCAAAGAACAATTTTTGCTCTATGCCGGATGGTTCTGCAAACAGCTGATCCATACTTTCACGTGGTCATAATTGGCTGGAACCAGGCAGAACTCATGAAGATGGGACACACGCCTTTTTCAATTTGCCATTAGTTTGTTGAGGTCCACTGGCTCCATCTCCATTGCTTCTCCATCTCCATTGCTTCATTGGTCTCTCTAGGATGTTGATTTTTTTTTTTTTTTACAAAAGTCTAAAGCCCGAGTGCTTTGCATGGTCATCCAGTCTGTGACACAGAGGCCCATAGAAGTCACAGACACAGTTAACAATCTCTCTCTTCCATTGTCTGGTAGAGATACTGATTTTCTTTTTGTGAAACCATCGAGGCATAAATGATTGTGATGTCCTCCTCCACCACCACCCCTGTTCCACCACCAGGTGAATGAATTCAGGGAAGCTATTATTTAATCTTTTAGAGTCTGCTTTTGGATTTATAAGATGAGGGGTTAGCTTATTTACCTATACATCTGACCAACACTTCAAATACACTTGTGTGCCACAGATTTGAAGATACTCCAAAGGGCTCAACGATGGAATGACAAAAACTGGTGTGTAGTTGTGTTTTGAGTTGGTGTGTGGTGATATTTTGTTTGTGCTCTAACAAATAAAGCTTGCCCGAATATCAGAGGGTGGAGTTAGCCACTGGTTAACTATAGAGGCCAGGCAGTGGTGGCACACATCTTTGATCCCAGCACTTGGGACCTCATGCCGTTGTTCCAACACTTGGGAGTCACACCTTTAAACCCAGCATTAGAGAGGTGGAGACAGGAAGTGATATGGCTGGGCGGAGAGAGGAAAATAAGGTGGGAGGAGACAGGAACTCAGCCCTTTTGGTCTGAGGATTTTGTAGAGGTAAGAACCTTAGTGACTGGCTGCTTTACTTCTCTGATATTTCAGCTTTCACCCCCTAATATCTGACTCCAGATTTTTATTATTAAGACCAATTAGAATCTGTGCTACATTGGTGTCCAACAGTTTCTGTGAATAGCGCATTTGAAAGCCTTTAGATGATTTCCCACAGTGCACTGCTTCCAGCCAGTCAGGGTCTCCATTACCTGCCTGACCTGTCAGTCATCTGGGTTTCCAAATAGTCCCTCATCCCTATAGTCATTTCCAGCTCTGACATCCTGAGGTTTTTCTCTTTGCCAAAATCCCGCCTCCTTCCCTACCTTGCCTCTTCTTTGTTCTGTTTCTTCCCGCATCTCCCTTAGCCTAAGGCATGCCAGGGGCTCCGCTTTTCAAGTCTGCTGTGGAGTTTCTGGTGAGAGAATTTTCCTGGCTTCCTTCCTTTTGTTGCTTTTCTTCCTCACCTTGACAATAAGGACACGATTCTCAGTTTTACTCCGCGGCGTGGTTTACTGTTTGCCGCAGATTCCCCCCTTTCTCTGTAGCAGCTGTTCTCATTCTTCTAACCAGTTCTTTAAAAGGCTTGATTTGGAAATACGGGCACTCTGTGCCTCTTTAGAGATTCATCCATAACTGTCAGAGCCTTTTCATTCCCCGTCTTTTGTATAGGTTTCTTTTATGAGCAAAGCAATTTGCATTTGTCTTTAATTCTTAATTTGTCTTTGCATTTACTGTGGATGTAACATGCAGCTGAATTTGCATTTCCTTTTCACTTCCATTCTCCTGGACTGGGGCTGTCTGAGGTGTAAACTGTGGAGCAACTCAGGAGTGTGCTTGCTGAGCTGCGAAGTTGCTGTCTTTGTTTTACCCCTGCCTTTCTTTACTCTGCAAGGCTGTTACGTGATACTTAGGTGCTTAAGGTGTAATCAAACACAGACGATCCTTTCTAATCCATTGGATACTTGTTTCCCATTAACTCAAGATTTGCCCTTTAAATGGCAGCTGTGCTCACTTGTCAGAAGTCCCTTGTAACAGGACTATTTGATTCCTGGGTATAGACAACTTGGGCTTTATTTTGTCTCTAACATCACCGTGGGTCCAGGCCAGGTAGCTCTCTGGTTCTCGGCTTCTTTATCTCCAGGAGGGGATTCTTCACAACATTTCACAGTTCTTCTGAGTTGCAAATGGTAGGAAGGGCATGGGACCCCTTGGGAAGAACACACACCATTACTGCCCTGGAGCACCCTGCCTTGCTTGTATGTAGCTGCTGATGGAGCTTTGTCCCTTGTCATTTTTATCAACAGTAGGAGTTTCAAATTATCTCAAAGTTCCCATTAGAAGGGCAAAAAAGACCAGGCTAAAATCTACCCACAGCCCCATGCTAGGAGCTTCTCTTAGCACTGGGAAATAACGTTTAAACAGAAGGTTAATGCCTTACACTAAACCTGGAGCCCTGATGTGTCTACAGAAAGCATTAGATCTAATTACCCTTCCTGGAATGGCAGAAGCTAGAAGTGGCCCTATATATTCCAACATTCAATTACAAGGCTTTGCTTGAGAAATAGATTTCTTTTAAGCTGTGTTGTAGAATGTTGAGAAAATTGTTAGTTGCTTCTATTGCCCATTCCGTAGAAATATATAATTTTTAGCCTCTCTGAGAAGGAGGAGAATTTCAAGTCAGTGTGAACTAATTGTAGGGAATGCAGAAGTGGTTCTCAACAGTGTCCAGCACTCTCTCCTGACGTATTTCCCTCACTTGTGCCTAATCATCAGAGGGTCTTGGAGGCAGCGGGCAGGGGGATGTGTGTCTAGAATTCCAATAAAGTCTACTTGGTACTGGAACCAGGGCCATCCCTTCGACAATGAGCTTCCTTCTCCCTCCTCTCTGGAGGTACACATTTTAGAGACTGGAATTAGGCTCCAAGATATACAGAATCAGTGCATTTCTGTACGCCGGAGTCAGTTTGAACATTCAGAGAGTGCAGCCCCTCTGTTGCTCAGGTTCAGCCCTCCCTCAATTCTTGTAGTCACTGTTTACCACTCAAAGAAAGCTTGCTCTGCATTTGGGGAGAGGGTAGTTTCAGGATTGCCTTGCCAGCGTCTCTGCTCCTGATGGTGCATATGTGGATAATAAGGAATTGCTCTTAAGACACACTAAAAACTTGGAGGCCAGAGAATGAAAGAAAAAAGGACTGAGGCGAAGAGTTCGGAAGAAGCAGAGGGCATCACATGCCAGGGAAAAAAAAGAAAAGCAAAACAAGGCACAGAAATCTTCTGTATGCCAGAGGACCTCCCCCCCCCCCCCAACACACATTTTAGGAGGAAAGTGTTGGGTTCAGAGAATTGCATTTTAAAACTTAGGAACAACATTTCTCGGTGGATGGAGTGCTCCTTGCCGTAGCCTTTGTAGGTGCAAAAGACAGTGTTTTTTTTTTTTTTTTTTTTTTGAGTTTAACAGAACTTTTTGACACAATATTAACTATGAATCAGAGCTTAGGAAGTAGATTTATTGTCCTATTTACCGCTGTCTGGGTAGATGGAATGCAAATTTTCTATCAAATGATCTCATTGGAAGCAGCTGTCCAACTTCTGTGTCTAGGAGGACAAGCCATTTGTTCTTTAAAACTTGTGTGCTCTAGCAGGGCCAGTGTAAGTTTCCCTCTGACCTGCTCTCTTTCACCAAGGGGAGGGTCCTCTCGGTTCGGATTGCTGACTGCCTGCCTGTCTGCAGCGCTGGGAAGCCTCGTTCAAAGATCTCAAAGCCTGGCTGCATCTCTTCCCTAATGAAGCACCCTTAGCTCGAAGCTGGGGGAGAAGGTCCATCTGGCTTCTGCCATATGTGTGTATGCTGTCAAACCAGTAAACACGGCAGAGTTTGCTGACAGTGAGGAGTCTCAGTTAGTCAGTCATAAATTAGGGAAGAGATACGCCGCCGTGCTCCTGCTGCTGCAAGCCTTCACGCTCCAGATCAGCTCCTATACCTACCTCGTCTGAAAAGAAGGCATTGCGGACCCAGGAAGCACCTGGCGGGAGGTCACACACATCAAGCACACATAGTCTTTAATGACAGCGAGAATGGGCATGGGACCAAAACCACCAAATTATCTCTGAAGCACCTGTTCCGTGTCTGTTTGCTTATACAGTCAATATACGGGTTTTCCTGTTTTAACACACATATATGTAGTGTTAATTACAGTTTTTTAAAAAATTTTTTGTTGTTTTTGTACTTGGTGGCAAGTATTGGGTAATGTCTATGTGGCGTCTTTAAAAATATTTCCTTGCTGGTGAACATATGTGTATTGTCTTCCCAGAATATGCGTTATTCTTGACTGATAATCAGGTAGGGAGACAATAATTAAAGTTTAATGCATCTGTCTTTTTAAGGAGAAATGTGCTTTCTAACTCCTAATGGCAAATTTCATTATTATGATTTTAATGCTTTTAGAGTACAAGGGAGTTCGCATTTAGGCTGCGAGAAGCACAGCTAAACTCTTCCTCGAAGACATCTTCGTTTCATTTATGGGTTTGTGTTGGAGTGTGTTTTAATGTATTACATTTAACATAAGAGTGTGATGCGTTAGGTTATTTGAGCATCTTAAACCAGAATTGTTTCAGACAGTAAATAGCTCTACTTGAAGATATTACCACAGAAGGGTCACAATTTCTGGGCAGATTGTCACACCCTGAACACCCCTCTTATTCACCAGATCCTGTGATTCCTACAAGGCCTTCTCTTATTTTTTTCTCTGTAAGAGTCAAATGTAAAAGATTCTTTGAAAGAACTGTGGGGTCTTTTATGTGATTAGCTCAGAAATGGGCAGGTTCTAAGTTAGTTGTGTTTTGTTTCTTTGGGGCTAGGATTTAGAATAGAAGAAGAAAGGTATTGGTGAATAGGGAAAGAAGAGTATGTTTCTAATTAAAGAAAACGGGCTATGACTGTGAGGTGTGTGTGTGTGTGTGTGTATTGTGTTTGAAGGATGTTCTAGTCCTAGAGGTAAACATTATAAGCTCCCTGACTTCCCCTTGATAGATATAGAATGATGGGCATTTTGGACAACCTCACTCCTTGCACAGATATCTTGTTTTAACCATTATTTGTGATACTGAAACTCGATGTGCTCCTCTCAAGTTCACATCAACTTGCAACTTAAAATGTTCTTTATTTGGAAAGTGAGCATCAGGCGTCACCTTTTCTTGAGTGAAGGGTAACATTGGTTGAGGAAAGACACAAAGCCATTATGAGGAGAGGACAAAGACGGAGAAGAAAGCCACATGAGGGAGGAGAGACTGTCACCATCCATCTAGAAGCCAAGGAAGGCAAGTGTTCTGGTGACCTCCAGAAGCTAGGATAGGGTATGTGTCAGATCATCCCTAGTCTCCAGGTCAGAGAAGAGTGCCTTCTTGGCTATGCTATCCAGCTGAAATGCTCACTTGTTTGGGGTCTAAGCATGGTGTTTCTTCAAGAAGAAAGTCTTTGAAGGCTGTGAAACCTTATGAAGAGAAGTCCAGTAAACCATGCTGCTCAAGGGACAACCTTGAATTCATTCTTCTTTCTCAACCCTTAGATCCATCACCATGCCCTATTGTTTCCTCCTCTCTGAAAATCTGCCTCTTTCCATTCTTCCTTCACCCCCTCTGTCAGTACCTCAGCCGACGTCTTCATCATCACTGCCGGCATCTTCCTTTACTCCTCTCTTATAGCCACAATGACTACAGACAGTGTGATTTGCATTATATTCCTTTACGGAGAATAATCCCAAAACCTCAAGATAAAATATGAACTCTTTAGCATAGTTTACATGGTCTGGACTCTTACTGCATTTCCTCCTGTTTGCTCACCTGTGTTCCATGAGCTGTGTGTCTTTACTGTCCTAAACAGAAAGTTTCCTGTTCCTAGCAGTGGCTCTTTGCATTGGTTATACATTGGAATTGATTGGAGAATTTAAAAAAATTGAGTCCCTCGCTAGATATTACACTACTTATCTAATAATTACCTACCCATCTACATTCCAGAAGCCTTTCTTAGAGGAAGCTACTTCCCTCGTTACATATTTCCACAGTATCCTCTATTTCCTTACCAAACCAATCATCATATCTAATTGTAATAACTTCTTTAATCCTCGTTTCCCTGTTAGAAGTTAAGATTCACAAGGTATGGATTGCCTCTGGTTTTGCTCAATATTCTCTCTCTAGCTCCCAACTTTGTGCTTGCCATTGAGAAGTTGATAAATATTAAGTTGAATGAAGAAGCAAGCACAAACACCTAAAGATTTACATACTTGTAAAACTCTTATTGTTTTAGGCAGTTCATTTTATAGGATTGGATTCTAGCATGGCCTAGAATCTTCAGCTTCTATGTTCAGGAATTAACATCTTGAAGTGACTGTTCTTCCTTCCTGTCAGTGATTCTCCTTGGAGTATGTTGTTCAGACCAAATCTTTACATTGCTTTATTTCTCCTGCCACTGAATGTTCAGGATGCTTCTTTCCGCTTAAGCTTGGCCTATGTTCCATCTCACTTGTATTTATTGTTAGATAGGAGTTTGCATCAAAGTATATGTAGGGGCATTTTTCAAACACATCTGTTCAAACCTTTGTTCCAGATTCTGACTCGGAATTTGGGGTGGACCTTAACTGTGCATATTATGTAAAAGTTCCAGAGATGAGTCTGTGCAGACTTTTGTCTTTCATGCTCTCCAAGAGTGGGAAACAGTTATTGAAAGAGGGTAATGAAAACTCATTTGATCTATAAGTGGAAAGAGGCCAAAAGGGGAACAATGTCCAACATCTCTGTCTGCTAGTCAAGGCTCTGTCTTTGTACCTGGGGCACATTAGTCCTGTAACCTTCATTATGACTCTTCTTTTATTGCCTAGTCTGCCAGATTGACCTCATGGAGGTTGCTAGAAGGTCGATAGTGGCTAACCATAAAAGGAGATCTTTGGGGCTGGTAAAAGGTTTTCAAATTATGAGTAGGGGTAACTTCCTTCAGGTTTCATGCCATAGGAAAGCGTCCCTCCCAGCTGCTTAACAGAGGCTGGGTTCTGTCAATTTTGTAAGAAAGGGACCTGGCACTTAAGTGTGGTGTCACTAACTATTCCACTTTATATAACACAGCCTTTAAAACACTTCTCTTAAATATATGTTAGGGTTGGGCTATTTAAAGCTCAAGACTTATGCCGCTCAGCCACGAAGCACAACACTCCAACATAGCTAAGTTATGCAAATGATTTCTTCTCGGTTGCAGCAAGAAGCTTTGTTTTGTCATACTGGCCTAGGGCCAACCAGGTAGCGTGATCTGAGTAGGCAGCCCTCCTCCTTCGTCTCCAGTGGAAGGCTTCAGCCAATGCTGTTCTCAACCGTCCAACCAGGGCAGAGATCAGCCTGAAGAAAGGCACGTGGGAAGGTGGCCTGTTTTGCTTAGGCATAGCCAGCACCTGCCTGGAGGAAGGGAAGCTGAATTCTATCCTAGTCATTGGAAGGATAACTACTTACTTCTCTGTCTGACATCTTCCATTCAGTCCCAGAGAACTGCTGAACTGGGTCATTATTTTTTTCAAAAGTAAACTTTTACTTCTTGAAAACACTAGTATTTGCACATATGCAAAAAGTGGAATACATGAGTAGACACCATGATCCTGTATTCTAAAGTGAGCTGAGTCTCTATCACTTGAAGATTTTAGCCTTACCTTGGCTCCTAGTCACTCCCAAGTCACAGGAAGTGACATCACTGTCCTATAATTTGCTAGGTTTATTAGCTTGTCTGTTTCTCTCTTCAACATCTCTAGTAATTATGGGTACAGACAGCCCAGTTTCACACACACACACACAAACACACACACATGCGTGTGTGTGCATGCACACACACATGCACACACATGCACACACACATTCTGAAACCTCTAGTGCTTTACAAGCCTCAGTCAGTGGAGATTTTTTTTTTTTTGTAATGGAGCACATCCTCCTCTATATGACCTCTTGTGACCTCCTGGCTCCATTTCCCTTCCTCTCATGCCTGCTCCCACCTCCTGTCTCTTTGCATCAGCTCTGCCTTCCACATAACCCCAGATCACTCCTGTTATGCAGAATGGTTTGGTCCCTGGAGCAGCCGCAAGAGCTGGGACTTCTACTCCATCCCTGAACTCGTAAGGCTAACCTCAAGCCCTCGCTGCTACGGAGATGCATGTTTCTTAGAGAAGAGTCTTGGCTATAAACAGCTTTCCCCCTTGAGTATTTGATTTCTTACATGTGCTCAGGTGTATCATGCATATGGATATAATGGATACTGTGGAAATTTTAGAATGTACAGGTGGGTTCTCCTGCAGGCAAGCTGTGTGATGTTATTAGCCCCGAGCTATATAAAACCACCCACCTTTAAAGCTTGAATCTGTACTATTTTGGTACAGAAAGAGGGTGATGCCGAGAAAGCAGAAGAGAAGGGCTGGGGTGGTCAGGGTGAGATGTGCCCCTTCCAAAGTGAAAGTGGGGAGATAAATAAGCCAGCCTCTGAATATTAATAAGGATACTTGGCAAAACACTCTTCGGAGTTCTTAGAAGAAAGACAGATGCTAAAGCACCAGCTACCCCATGAATCCTAGTGCTATCCTTGTGAGAAAAAGCCAGAGAAGATGACTCCATTTTGAAACAAGGGAAATGGAAAAAGAAGATGTGACCTGTCCCTTAAACAGTCCTTACTGCGGTTGGAGCAGCCCTCCAAAGTCCTTCTCTGTAAAGTCTTCAGCAACCAGCCCCCATGCATTATGATTTGTTACTATTACTAGATGCTGCTCAATATTTCTTTGGCAGTCTCAACCATCGATCCAAACCCTGAGCCCCCTGTGGGAGCTGGGGGCATTTCCATGGCTGTGGCCTCTTGTCTTCCTCCTGTACCTCTGTTGGAGAATATTAGGGACTGAGCATGTACTAAATAATGCTTGCGAACTGGTGGGCAGTGTGCTGTGGAGGTGGCGGTGGTTTAACCAGCTATAGTTTACTTCCCAATAATTTTCTTCTTTTACTACTATTTAAAAATAATTATGAATATTTTTATCTTAAAATATTAAAACAGGGGCTAGAGAAATGGCTCAGTGTTTAAAAGTATTTGTTCTCTAAAGGATTTGGATTCAATTTTCCACAGCTGTATAGTAGCTCGCGACAATTTTTAGCTCCAGTTACAGGGGATCTAATACCGTCTTCTGATCTCTGAAGACACCAGACATGCTTGTGATGCATAAATATACATGTAGACAAGACATTAATACACATAAAATATAATAAATAAATCTAAAATGTAATTAAAACACTATATACTTCCATTTGCTTATAATCATCTTCACAGACATAACCACTACTTTATTATAAGGAAAATATTTATATACATACACATATTATCTATCTATCTATCTATCTATCTATCTATCTATCTATCTATTAATCATCTATCTATCTATCTATCTACATATATGAGGGACAGGGAGAGGGGGAGAAATATCTATTATATGATACTATTTTGAAAAAAGTATAACATTATATATAATTTGTATAAATAATATATTTTATTATAGTATATATTATTTTTGTAAAATATATAAATATGTTTTAATATAAATATAAACACAAACAAATTTTATATGTATTTCCAAATAGCACATTATGGATGTAGCTCTATTTCTTATTGCTTTTGCATCACTGTAGATGTAGGTTTCTGTGCTGTACCAGTCCCATGGCCATTTAGTCCTAAATAAACACACAGAGGCTTATATTAATTATAAACTCTTTAGCCTATTAGCTCAGGATTATTATTAACTAGCTCTTAAAACTTAAATTAACCCATAATTCTTGTCTATGTTAGCCACATTGCTTGGTACCTTTTATCAACAAGGCATTCTCATCTTGCTTTCTCTGTGTCTAGCTGGTGATTACAGACTGAGCCTTTCTTTTTCTCAGAATTTTCCTAGTCTGGTCGCTCTGCCTATACTTTCTGTCTGGCTATTGGTCAACCAGCATTTTAATAAACCAATATAAGTGAAAAATCTTTAAACATTAGAAGAGCATTATCCCACAGCATATTGCAACTTAGTTTGGAGATTGTTCTATATCTGTTTTTCTGTTGTTTATGTGTTGTATTCCTGCTTATAGTTAAATGTGCCACCATTTAAAATTATTTTATGGTAGGAATTAGATTACTTTAAATATTTTGATATTTCAAACAATGTTACAATAAGTGTCTTTGTGCATATATTTAATATGTGGTAGTATATCTATGCAGAGCAGGCTGGCTTTGAACTCAGAGATCTGTCTGCCTCCCAAGTGCTGAGATTAAAGGCATGTGCCACCATATCTGTCATATGGTTATGTATCTATAGAATAAATTCCTAGAAGTAGAATTGTTGTCTTAAAGAATTTATGCATTCAAAAATATCACTCATTTGTTCTTCATAAGGAAAAATATTGTTTCAGTATGCACAATATGAGAGAATGTAATATATTTTATTTTTATGGTGTTGGAAATCAAATCTGTGGCCTTGTGCTTGATAACAGGTAGTCTACCACTGAGTTACATTCTCAGCCCAGAGTGACACAATTCAGAAAAGCTCTGTGTGCGACATAAAACATGGGAAGTATGTGCACCAAACGGTAGCACTGTAGCATGTCCTGAGGTAGAGAACGGACAACATTCATGCCCAGGATTTACCATGTCCTAAGCCCCATTGTAAACATATATTCTTTAGTTGGAGTCAATTTGATAATCTGTATATGGTTCCATTTGAAAGAGAATTGGTATTTTAATTGAGGGAGCTATCCAGAAATGGCAAACATTTATTGACATCCTTCTGTGTGCTAGAAATAGAGAAAATATTCCCTTTGCTGATGTAATTTAATCCTGGGAAGTAGATATTACTACTCTCTTTGCTTTTGATAAGGGAAATGAAATTCAGGTTAAGGAACTTACCCAAGCCATGCTGTGTATGAAAGGCTTCTTCAGCCCTTTGTACTGTGTCACAGTGGCTTGCTCTACTGCCTCTGTGATCTGGAAGAGTAAGGATGTGGTCAGTCCGTGGAGCTATATTTTATCTAAGGAAGAAAGTTTCAAGTCCAACAGCACTGCAGCAGGGCCATATCCAAATAAATGCATCCTGGGTGTCTCCATAGAAACAGAAATCACCTAGTAACAAAAGGATGCTTTCTGTTTTAAAAATCTGGCAGGCCTATATTAGAGAATATGCCATCATATCCGATGACTCTGTTCGAGGGGAGACACATTTTAACCTCAACATCATTTTGATATTTGGTAACCTAAGGAAAGAGGCCATAAGGGAGGAAGTTATTTCCTAGTTAGGAACACAGCGAAGCTGAGACAATGGCTGGAACGCAAGCCTCATTTTTACCACTGTGATGAAACCTGGCGATAGAGCGCCACACTTCCAACTACAGACTGACCACCAACAGATCCCAGGAAAGCATGCAATCATCTACTGGCTTTCCCTTACCAGGAGAAACTGTCACTGGGCTTTTACAGGAAACCAGGGATGGCACTTTGTGTCTCCTATGAAGTTATGTGGATAAGATGTGTCTACTATGAAAGAACCATTTCTGTAAGAGTCATGCTAGACCAAACTGAGAAAAATCTCTTTTGAGATTTACCTGAATCAATGGCTGACCTTAGGTGCAAATGCAGTTACCTTGGAAAGCATGAATAACACTACATCACTCCCATGCTTAAAATATTGCAATTACCTTCCATTTTAGACAAACTGAATTAATAGTTCTTAATGTATCCTACAATACCAGTCTTTTACACCTCTGATCTCAATTGGTACTGCATTCATTTTCTTGCAAATACTCCTGTCAGGCCGCATTAATCCCCTTTTATTCTTCACGAAAGTCACGCTCTTCTTTGACTTCAGGGATTTTGCTAGGTTTTTTTTTTTCTTACCTGATTGCTAGTTGTTCATCTAATATGTGTGCCCTTGAGACTCACCTCACCAGTGGGAAACAAAGTATGGTTAACTGCATGTGTCTCCTATGATGTCCAGCAAGAAGAGATGTATACAAAGATGTTCTCGCTTTGAGAAATCAAGTTGTTGGGCCAGACCTTACATTGGAGGAAGTGAAAATACAAAATCCTACAGGAACAAGAAGGAAGAAAAGATGGACAGTTTTGGACAGCAGCACTTAGGACTTGGACATGCATCTTCTTCTAGAAGATTCCCTCTGCCCGTGAGGACGAATATGTGCATTTGTGCTTCCATGGTCACATTCCACTTAATGCTTTCTTCCACCAGCGCAAGCTAATGAAGTCTTTCTTCATACTTCTAGCATTTGCTTCTGTAATTTTTGGAGTGAGTTGGAGAGGATGTTCTAAGGACCCCCTCCTGCATCCACATTAGATCTTGTCTCATAAGTAGGCAATCCTGGCACACACTAAATCTGAGAGCCAGCAGCTGTTGCCAAGCAAATCAAGGAAGGAAGCTGAGGACAGAGATGGAAAGAACAAATAGGAAGTAGAGGTAAAGGCGGTTGGGATGCTCGGTTTGTCCAGTCAGCTCTGACCTCATTTCCTAAAGCCAGGGTTGGGCCTCTGGCTTCTGCTTATGTAGCCACACTTAATTTCTTCTTCTTTTTAATTGTCAATATGTCATTTTGTTAATGTGTTTTTTCAGTGACATTATATTAATAGAGGTATAAACTCTAGTTAGAAAGCCAATTCTATGGGCACAATGAAGAACTTATTTTAGAAAGCTTTCATAGAGTAGTGTTGATAAGTAGTCCATAATGTCATTAACTAAACATGCATTACCATGTTGATGGCCACATTGTTCAACAGTCTTGACATGCTATTTAGGAGAAACAAGAAACAGCAACTCCCCGTCCCCCAATATACACGCATCGTAAAAACAGGCTAAGACCAGGTTATGAGGTACTTGGAGGTCCTAATGAAACTGGGGTATATTGAAAAGTAAGATCACCAATGGCGTAATTTACACAGGGTAATTGATTAACACTGTCACTTAGAGGAAAGAGAGGTTGACACGCTTTCCTGGTTAGTGGTTTGGGTTTGGCCATAGAAAGAGAACACGCGTGCTTAGCACTAATGCTCTCCGTCTACACACCCACAAGGCTCTCCTACTCCCATGTTGACACGGGCAGTTTGCTTTTTGATTGGGTGACCATCCACTCACAGCATGTTTCAAACAAAAGCTCTTGGCCTCAACCTTCCCTTCCTGAGATTACTGTGGTTTCTCTTCTAACTGTCTGACTTCAGGCCCTCACAGTAAAGGCAACTACATCTTTTAGGGTCCAAGGCATCTGTTCCCCCCCCCCTCTCTCTCTCTTTATATATATATATATATATATATATATATATATATATATATATATATATATCCCTTTCTTTTTTCTTTCTATTTGTCTATTGTTTGTTTGTTTCAAGACAGGGTTTCTCTGTGTAGGGTTTTGTTTTTTGTTTTGTGTAGCCCCTGGGTGTCCTGGAACTCATTCTTTAGACCAGGCTGACCTTGAACTCAAAGATACACCTGCCTTTGCTTCCTGAATGCTGGGATTAAAGGCCTGTGTCACCAACTGCCCAACCCGATTCATTTTCCATAAGAGCAACTTTCTTCATTATATAAACTGACTCTCTCTCTCTGTGTGTGTGTGTGTGTGTGTGTGTGTTGAAAGGAAGAAAGGAAGTAGGTCTTGATCAGTTTTATGCATCGGTTGTTTTCCTCTTGGGCGTGCTCCCCTTGTTGTTGAGAATACTCAGGTCGGTACCACTACCATTCCTAGTCTTCACCAAGCTTGAAAGAATTTTTGATTAACTAGCTTTATAGTAGCACAAAGAGCTTTGGCAATCTCCAGTAGGACAGATGGAACTGTGCCTGGCAGGGTTTGATGTTCTGAGATGAGGTTTCCATCATCCCTTGTCTAGCCGCAGAAGGTGTTTTGGAGCAGGGAAAGTAAAACTGAGTTTGATGTGGGCTCTTTGACTAGATATGTGCTGCTGGGAAATAGTCTTTTGGCATGGACCTCTGAAGTTCGCTTTGATAAACAAGCACCTCAACGAGCATGTGATAAGGAAAGTATGAAACTACTCAACAACTACAGCAATGAGAACATTAAAAACAGGAAACAGAAGTCACAGGTTTTGTAAAGTGTCTGTATGTGATGACAAAACAATATTGTGGATCAGAACAGGGGCATCATTTTAAGGAAACACGTAGATCAGATTGGGCAGGGAACATTGAACGCTTAGGGGAAGGAGCGAAGGTATACACCGTTTGTATTTTGGAGGCATGCTAATTAATTAAACACTTGCAGCCATCCTGCGAAGTGAGTCAGTGTTCCTTATTTCACATATGAGGAAGCAAGGGCAGAGAGGATAAATGACTTGCCATCCTGCCAGCCAGAGAATCATCCCAGCCATACCGTTAGTATTTCCAGTGAGGTTTCAGAGGATGACTTTAATTTCAAATTGAGTCTTGGTCCTACACACAGCCACCAGGGTATAATCTCCAGGTCTCTGAAGTCACATACTTGGTCCTGCCTGAAAGGTTGGTTATGGTCAGTAAGGGTCTACTTGGAAGGTGTGGGGTTTTAAGTGCTTTCCATGATGACTTAAATTCGCACTCTTCTTGCATTCCTACTATAAATGCTCTATCTCTGAGTGCCACTTATGGGCTAGACAAGATAAAGAGCAAACTTTCTGGAAATTTAATTTATCCAATGAGTGGTAGCAAAGGAACTTGTTAGCTTGAAAGACCCACAGCCCGGTGTGGTTTGTAGCAATAGAATAGAAACTATTTAAAGGAACGAATTTCAGCTTTTGAAGCAGGGGAGGAGGAGGGTGATATTGGTGACAACTAGCAATAAGAGAAAGAGCCAGTGAAAGTAATCATTCCAGATTCAAGTTTTCTCCTATGTGATATAAGTTGTGTATGCACAGCGAGACCATGTATGATGCAGCATCCCAGGTGTGTTAGGAGAGGAGAAAGATGGGGAAACTGGATATGCTTTGGAGGACGGTATCCATCCACAAAAATTAGAGAATGTGGGTGCAATTATTTAAGCAGACCCTGAAGGTTGAACACAGAAAGCATGGGTCCTTTAGATGGTGTGATAGGCAGTTTCACGTTCCAGCTTGCCTGGGCCACTGGAGTGCCAAACTATTTGGTGCATTTTTAAAGGTGTTTCTGGATGCACTCTGGGAAACCGAGGAAAGCAGATTGCTCTGCCTAACATGGGTGTTCTGTATCCAACCTAGTAAAGATCAAAAAAAAAAAAATTCACAAAGTCTAACAGGTTCTCAAGTAACAGTAAAAAACTTTGCACTAACTGAGCTGATACGGTTTCTTTCAAGACATCAGACTGAAGTCAAAATATCTTTTTGGGTCTCCAGTTTGTCAGCTTTAGGCTTGAACTTATACCATGGACTCTCCTGGTTCCCCAGTTAGTTGGTGGCCATCTGAAAATCTTGGGACTCCACAACCTCTGTGATCACATAGTCCAATACCATACCCCATCACCTTTCTAATATAGATGGAAACAAAGTTTTATACACATGCTAATATTTTAAGGATAAAATGCCATTCAAGAGCAATGGTGAGCGGTGGCATGCCGAAAAGGACAAGGGCAGGCCAGTGTTAGGTCTGAGAGAGGCACACCTGGAAGTGAGAACACTTAGGGAAGTGGGCAGTGGGGGATTCACACGCAGTGCGTGCTTCATGCCAGAAGGGGTAGATCCAGAGATCATCACTGTTGCATTTTGCCAGTGTGAAGGGAACTAATTAATTAGAGACACGGGTGATCTTACAGTATTGGGAAATGTTGAATTTCCATGGAGAAGTTGTCAGGGGATTTCAGAGTGAGTCAGAGGAACTAAATGTTTAGGGGTATATAGTTCATAACGTATGATTCATAGGGGGAATTTGGTGTTCTAAAAATGTCGTTGAAAAGTAGGTTTTTCTGGATTTTTTTTTTTGAGTTCAGATTTGCCTTATTAGTAACATGGCTCTCATATGAAGTGATTTGCTTAGGGGACTTAAATTATAAAAATTTGAATTTTTATAGATTAATTTTGTAGATTAACATTAATATGGAAAAATTTTATAATGATATTTCTTAAATTAATTTAGAGACTAAATCTCAGTAGGTATTGAATGACTAGGTGAAGAGCTAAAGAGGGTTCAAAAATGAATAAGTAGCAAAGTGGTCATAACCTCAAGTCCTGCCTTCTGTATTTACCAACACACCTAAAGACTGCTATTTTCCTCCTTCCTCTAATCTCTAAAGGTATATCTTAATGAAGATAGAGTCAAGAATACAGAAATATGGCTGGAGAGATGACTCCACAGTTAAGCATGCTTACTACTTTTCCAGAGGACCCAGCTTCTTTGCTTAGCACCCACAACCATCTGTAACTTCAAATTCCAGGGGATACAACAGGCATATAATGGGTGCCTATAAATGAATGGAGGCAAAACATTCATATCCTTATAGTAAAATAAATAAATCTTTAGAGTCAGAAATAATTGGTGCATAAAATGTTAAGGTATTTATAAATATGAATTACCAGGGGGGAAATTGGTAATAGACAGTCACGACTCCTTTATTTGGAATGATGTCCAACTGAGCTACAGTACACTCATTTCATATCTCTATACTACTATCAATAAAATAGAGGTTACACAAATGATATAATCAACGTGGAAAAGAATATAAACATGTTAAACAAAAAGATTAACATAGTAACAACTCATATTTATTAAGTAATATATGTATGCCTCTTAATGTTTTAATTCATTTAGCCATTACAGCTTTAAGTGGTGGGCATTATTATTGCTTCCATTTTGCAAATGCAAGAACTGAGACACACAATAAAGCTACTGTCCAGGGTTAGACATCCTGGGATGAAGTAGAGCTAGGATGGAGCACCAGGTCTCAGAGACACAATAGAAGATTTATTATCATATGATTCAACTCTCTAGGAAAAAAATATATGCAAAGAAAGAATGCATTGATTTTAAAAAGTGGAAACTGTTCTTAATGTTAAGGCTATTATCTTCTATGATCTGCTGCTTTACTGCCCATCAAAATAAACATAATCCTGTTAGTCTGAAAGTATTGAATGGGTTGCATGGCTCCTTTGGGGAAAATGTGCACTAATTTTTCTGGCTTGGGATGGTTAATCTGCAATGGTATTAACTAAACTTCATTTGTTTTCTCCCTTGTGAATCTGGTTACACCCACCTGGCATCCTAGGGAGACAGTTGATATTACCATAGAGAGATCTAAAATAATACGTTGCAAGCCAATATTTATTTTGGAGGACTTTGTGGAGCCTGTAGGTTTACATGAGGCCATCTCTCTTTTTTTTTATTTTAACCAAATTATAATTACATCACTTCTCTCTTCCCCTCTTCTTTGTGGCCCTTCTCATGTGTCTCTCCCTTTCAACTTCATGGCTTCTGTTTCTTTGACTATGAATGCTATTAATACACACAAACAAATATAAACATACAATCTCCTGGGTTGATTTAGGGTTCCTTGTGTGCATATGATTGCAGATTTCATCCCCGGGAGAGACCACTTTTCTCTTTCTCAGCAGTCTTTAGTTGCATATAGTTCTATGTCTAGGGGTGGGACTCGGGTGAGATTTTGTTCCTCTCGCGTGTTACTATATCTGTTGGTATTGTCACTGTTTAGGTCTTGGCTAAGGAGTCAAATTGTTGATGTATCATGGGTATAGCTTCCCTGTCATTTCTAGAAGACACAATTTCAAACAGACTCCCTGGTCCTCTGACTCTTCTACGCTGTCTAGCTCCTGTCTCTTAGTGTTGCCTGAGTGCAGGAGTTGTGTTGTAGATGTGCCCATCGGGGCTGGACTCTCGGCAATCATTGGTTCTGCGTTTTGACCTGTTGGAGCTTTCTGTAGTGGTCTATTTGCTGCAAAGAGAAATTCCTTTGATGCAGAGTGACAGCTACTCTCATCGGTGGCTCTAAAAATAAGTTTTCAAGTGAAAACTTCACCTCTCTGAAGAAAGAGATTGAGGTAGACATTAGAAAAGGGAAAGACCTGTAACGTTTGTGGGTTATAGAACTAATATTGTGGAAATGATGCCCTGGATCTGGAGTTGCAGGTGGCTGTAACTCTGCATGGGTACAGGACACTAAACCCTGGTTCCCTGAAAATCAACAAGTGCTCTCAACTGCTGAGCCAGCCCTGAGAAAGAACATACTATAATGGTATCGTCCCATGGTATCTGATTGTTTTTTTAGTGCTCGCGAAATAACTTTTGCCATTATCTCATTTAATCTTTACAAAATATTACCTTTATTGTGCAGATAAAGAAATTGAGGACAAGATCATGTAAACTGCAAAGCCAGGACTCAATCCCTATACTTCTTTTAAAGATAACAGTCAAGCTAGGTATGTGTGCATCTGTCTGCCAACCTAGCCTCCCTTACAGCTTTTATTTCTCACTTACTACGGTATTGTGTGCACTTCTCCAAGTAAAGGTGTGAATAACACTCAGTATTTTAATAATCACATGGTAACTGGCACCATAAGGTTGCATTGCAGTCTATTGGTCTTCTCCCTTATGTTAGTAGACACCAAAGTTGCTTACCATTTTTGCCACTCCTCACAACACAATTGGAACAAACATCCTTGTTCCACATGCCATATGTACTGGTACTTTAATTTTTATGGGACCGATTCCCACAAGAGGACCTGCTGAGTCAACGGATATAAGCTTTTAAAATTTTAATGTCATGTCAGATTCCTCTCCCTGAGGCTGGGTCAAAGGCATTCTCACTGATGCCGAATGAAAGTGCACAATTGTCTTGGTGGCTACCAGCATTACAAGCTTTCAGTTGTATGTTTGTTCTACTCTCTTTTAGGATGAGCTGCATACAGCATTCTGACTTTAAATCTCAGCCTCCGCTTTCCTGTCAAGATGTCTCAAACCAGAGAGCTGGAGTAAAAGAATTTTAAATTATCCAAGGGGATAAATATTCACAATTTTATAAACTTGGGCTCTGCTAAAAGACTGCCTTTTGGCTTCAGCCACTGTTTTGCATACACATGAGATATCAATAAATAATAACCATTATGACTGAGCATCAGAGTTGATAGTATGGTCCGTTATGAGCGGTTCTCCTCATTAGCAGCACCATTATTTTGGTGTTTGCAGCAATTTAGCATTCACAGTTAAGTTGAAACTAGAGCCATTGTGTATGGAAGACAGTTTTAGCTCATTTACTCCAAACCCACTCTGCATACAAGTGCACTTGGCTCACACCCTATGGTGTAATGTCAGGACTAGAAGTGAATGAAAGCAAAGGAAAAAGGTCTCTGACAGGGAGCATATTACCACATCCTTGGATGCTCATGCCGGCAGGACCACGTTACTAAATTACTAGTTTCTGAAAGGATTCGGATTTTCATTTCCCTCTGAGTGACCCAGCCAATTTCTGGTTACAGGAATGGAAAAGCTCCTGTTCTAATCTCTTTGTATATGTGTGTCTTCACTTGTGGGTTTGTCAAGACTCGCAATGGTGCTGTACGGACCATTGCCTCAAGTAGAATATTGGCGTTCACAGGTTTCTGGTTCATATATCATAGCTCTAAAACATAGCACAGACCTGGGTATGTGCACTACCAACATCACACATGGTATTTTTAAACTGCTGAAGTGATGGATGCAGGGAGTTGTCCCTAGTATAACTCTTGTATTCATTTGGCTTTCTTTCTGATAACACTGTAGCTGGTGAGGGACATTGGTGGGAATGTGTATGTGTCAAAACAGAAGAAACGCAACAAGGAAGGGTAGAATAGACAATTCGTTAAGCTCCCAACACAGTCTGTTGTATACCTCACACCAGTTCCTCCACCACTCTAGTCTCAGTTCTTTCCTTTGTAAAAACAAATACTAAAAGAACCTGCCATTTCCCAAATTCATAAGGACGAAGTTAGTACTGAACACACACAAATTCGTCCTCAGCACAGAGTACACCCATTGCTTAGTACACCCAGTACTAAGGTATGTTGATTCTTACTAAGCTCCTCAGACTAACTCACCAGCGTTCAATCAGCTAGCCCGGATAGAAGATGAAGTCACATATGACACACCACACCACTGCTGTCACCTGCTTTGTTTTAATTTTTTTCAAGAGGCATATGGTAGGATTTAACGTTGATGTAAGCTTATTCTCATTTTATAGGCTTGGCAATGTTGTCTGTTGAAAGCACCCTATGATACAAAAGGAGACAAATAAACCAACACTTCTCATGTGGGAGAAGACACAAGTGTCTGTCACTGAAGTTAATGAGCATGTTAGCAGACACACCACTGCTTGGGAAAATTTTGGTTATTACCAGATAAGTGTCCTAGGAGCTAGTAGCGAAATTGACATTTTGCCATAGCAACAACTTTGGCTGCTTTCAGCTTCTGCTTTAAATAGCTCAAGAGATGATATGGCTTGAGATTAAAAGGCCAAACAGAGCATGTGCTTATACATGCTCAACTCATGCCTTGCCGACAGTGACTGGAACACTTTTCGATTCCATTCCTGCCTAGGTGCTGTTATTTGTTTCCATGACACTGGCTCGGGGAATGGAGCTGAGCACATTCAGTCATTCCAAGTGATGGATTAGATAGTAATTGATGTGTGCTATGAAACTCACATCTGGGCCTTCCACCAACTGAGAGCCAGTTTGATTTGATCTGGCGAAAGGAGTTTTAAAGCGTTTGGTTTTTAAATTACAGTGATTTATAGAAAAGCACCTCTCCCGATAACTATCAGCTGGTAACAGGTCGAGTTCCCAGAAAAGGCGCTTTCATTATCCTGATTCCTCCAGACGGCAATGCTCGAGTGTTCGCATTCTCACCGTGCCTCCTGGAGCTGTGTCTTCCACGCTAGGATGTAGTGTGGTTGGGATGTAAATTATGTGGGGCTATTGGACAGCGCTTAGATTACCAAAATTGTGAGAATAAAGCACTTTATTCCACAAAGCTAGGATTTTTTTTTAACTCTTTAAATTTATGTGAACAAGAATGTATTATTTTCTTTTGACTCAAAGTACATAGAATTTTCTGCACAAAAACTGTTAGGACCTTAAATTTCTCATTCCTACACCTCCCTCTCTGTTATATTATTTACCTAATGCATATAATGTAAAAGCATCAAATAGCTCCTTCTTCTCTTCTTCTTTCCTAGGAAGACTCACAGCAATCTGTTGTCTTTATTCTTGTTGCTGATCTCACCTTCATATGATTAGGTTTCTGTCTATACGTTATCTTTTCTAACAGTTTTCAGTTTACATTTTTAAAAAGACTTCTGGTTGGGAAATAAAAGACTTTTCTTCCTTCTTAGGGGGATTTGAAGCATCATTGAGCAAGAAAAGTGTTCTTAGAGCTACGTAAGACAGTCCTTAAGTATCATTGTCACCCCTGGGGAGCTGAAGGAATCATTAGCTCTGACTTTCCTTGCCCTGTCCTGTGACTGCTGGAAGCCTGTGGTAGGGAGAGCATTTTGGCATCTTGATATAGATATGAATAATTTGCATTGGTATGGATTTTAAGGTTAATTTTGTAATGTGTATATGTATTTCTGATCTTGATTAAGGTATTACGATAGTGTAGTTCATTTAAAAATGTAATGTATAATTAGGAAATATAGGTTGTTAATGAATAATCATCGATAATAGTCAAGCTTATAGTTATGTTAGATTTTCTAGATATATAGAGATATACTTCACTTAGATAAGCATTCCTAATATCTTTCAAAGACTACAGAATATGGCATTTAATGTTTTAATGACTTAGATTTTTCATGACAATGAGACATGTCTGCTCCTGGCAGCACCAATCTACTTCAAGAGGAAGATGGGCATCGAAGAGGCTCCTTATGGAGTTTGATAGCCATTTGGGCAAGAAACTGCTCTTGCCTGGACTATTGCATAAACTGGACATAGAAAACCCTCAGAGAGAGGACTGTTGAACTTGCCTAAAAGTGAGATGATCTTTCGGGGTTCCTGATTCATGAAAGAGTCTATGAGACATTCTGCAGGACACAGCAGATACTGACTGAACTGCTTTTAAAATTTCCTGCTTCATGGAAAAGTCTGCTGGATACTATGGGCCTATAGGCCGAAGATGGATGCCCCAACAGTACAGAGGAACTTTGGGTGACTGTCCAGGCAGCAAGATGTCTCTGTCATTTCTAGAGTTTTGGAAGTAGCTTACTTCTTGTTCACCTAGGTAATATTGTGTCCTTCTGGAGTCTTTGATGGAGTTGAAGAATAGATAGATAGTTTTCCTTAATTATGATAAAAGATAAAGTAGATATAAATATTGTAACTGTAATTCTTACTTGATAACTATTTTGTTATATGTAATTTTGCTATGTTAAAGTTAAAGCCTTCTTTTTTGTTTAAACAGAAAAAAGGGAAATGATGTGGGAGGGTCTTCTGTTTGAGTTGATTTCATTGGTTAATACAGAGACTGCCTGGCTCGTTTGATTGGCCAGCCCTTAGGTAGGCGGAGTAGACAGAACAGAATGCTGGGAAGGGAAGTTAATAAATAGCCATGCCTCGCCTCTCTGGGGCAGACTGCCGTGCCTCTCCTCAGGGAGACAGATGCCATGAAGCCAGCCACCAGGTCAGATGTCCTAAATCTTTCCCGGTAAGACACCACTTCGTGGTGCTACACAGATTATTAGAAATGGGTTAAAGCAAGATGTGAGAATTAGACAATAAGAGGCTAGAAATAATGAGCCAGGCAGTGTTTAAAAGAATACAATTTGTGTGTTGTTATTTCGGGTAGAGCCGGGCAGGATGAAAAGCAGGCCTTCCCGCTGCTCCTCACTACAGCATCTTCAATCAAATACCATTTTCCTGTATAGGTTTTTGCAGCAGCTCCCAGTGCCTCTAAAGCCTGCTGTATGTTTGAATACTTGGCATCTTGTTCACGAGTGATTGTGATTTGGCAAATTCTAGGCAAGGCTTGAGAGTATACACTTTTGACAGTGTGGGTGGGAACATTTTATGATGTTTATGTTGCTGGTCCTCAAGCTACTTCACCTGGCTGGCAAGTGTCTAGAAGGTTCTGGTCTCCAGATGTTGTTCTTCCTTCCTTTTGACATTTTTTTCCTTTGCCTGAGATAAAATATATGTGAGCACACATTTTGGACCATTTAGTGGTACAATTATTAATACCTTATGATTGTCCATGTAATAGTCTGAAGTAAATTATATAATTCAGTTTGTAATATTGAACAGCCACAAATGCGGTAGGTATTTTCCAACCCATTGGACACATCAAGGTAAATAATACCAAGATCCTTAGTCTCACAAAATCCCAATCCACTTTTTAAAAAGAATATATGTAGAGGAAATACATAATTATAGATAAAACAAGCGTATACTAGGTAGAGATAAGTGCTAGTCAGGCTAGGGTAAGGGGTAATGGATGGGTTGGGTGAGAGGAAGTAAGGGAGTGAAGGTGGTGGTGTGGTGAGGGGTCGTGATAGGATGGTGTGGCCGGTTCAATAAGAATGACCCCCTCAGGCTCATTTCTTTAAATATTTGGTTCCCAGTTGGTGAAACTGTTTGGGAAGAATTAGGAAGCATGACCTTGTTGGAGGAGTTATGTCACCAGGGATGAGTTAGAGGTTTGAAAAACCCATGTCATTCCCAATTAACCCTCTGCCCAAACTCCACACCTGCCTGTCTGATGCCATGTTCTCTGCCATGATGGTTGTGGGCTCACCCTCTGAAATTGCAAGCAAGCCCCAATAAACTCTTTTTTTTTCCCATAAGTTGCCTTGGTCATGGTGTCTCTTCACAGCAATGGGAAGGTAACTAAGAGAGACGGTTGAGGGTGTTCTGAAGATGATATCCTGATTGACAACTCAGCCCTTGCCTAAAATCTATGACATAATTCAAATGATTACGTTTGTTCTTAAACAAACAAATAATTAATTCAAGCACAAAAATGAAGTAAAAAATGTATTGTGTGAAAACAGAGAGTTCTAATTTATCAGAACCAAACAACTCAAGCTTGTACATGGATCACACACTTAATAGGATGTTTCTTTTTGAGCAAACACTCACTGTCTGAGGAAGATGTTCAGTCTGCTAGTGCACCAGTTAAAATGGTATCCACAGATATATCTAAGTATCCCAGAGCATCACTAACCTCTGAAAAGAATTAACAGATGCCAAGCAAGGTGTAAACAACATCGAGAACCTGTCTACCGACATGCCTTACCTGTCACTGATCAGGACATCTAGTATGGACTCTGGTGTTCTCAACCAGGTAGAACTCTTCATTTTTCACATGAGTATCCTGAAAAAAAAAACGGATGGTGACTTACTGTCTGCATCTCTGAGAAGGTAGGAGGTCTGGGTCCAGAAGAACAGGGCATTCTAAATAAACACCTTTCTGGTCTTGCCACTCCACATTATTGTCTCTGAGAACAGTGCTTCACTGAATAGAGCTTTCAAACGGGATTCTTAAGATGTTTAAAGGACAGGTTCAAACGGGGTAGTAATTCAGAACCATCTTCTCCCTGGTGAATAAAGAGATGTGGGATCCAATAGTGAAGATTCCTCAAGCACTTGTGTTCCTGGTTGCTGGGGACACAGAAAATAGGTCAACACCAACAGAGACACCAGACAGGCCTCTCTCAAATATGCTTGGTAATTTGGCAGGATAGCTACTATAGCTGACCCCCAAATTAGGCACGTCTCCAGAGAAAAGCAGCTATCCCTACAAGATGCACTTTGGAAAGATTTACGAATAAGTCTCTCATTGGAAGACAATGTTAAATTTGTTAATCCTCTCAAAATTGGTAAATAAAGAATGCCTATTTTTATTTCTTAGAAAAGGGATGGGGATTCAGAGAGCTGACTACTGTCTGCTCTCAGTGGGCTCTTCATGTGGCATGTGTGTTGAGTGGTGGTGATCACAGAAACATTTGAGAAACTCTAAGGTTTCTTCACCCTTTGGGTATCTACTTACTTTTGAAAACACTGCAGGTAGGAAGCATCCATGAGACAATTTGTCTTCTTTGTGTAAGATGGTCTTGGTTTGGTTTAGAACTTCAGTCTATAGTTCTAACTGCTCCATGGACGTTCAGTGACGGAGCTTGGGCGGGTTCCCGTTTGCTCATTTTTGGAGCATGTAATATTCAACAAAGAAAAGAGATGTCGTGAGGATATTTTTTCTGTTGCCTGTTGCTTAAGGCTTTTAATTTTTAATGCTGGCTAAGACCGAAAACCTCCGTTATTATCACTGATCTGGTTGGAATCATCATGTCAGTTGTCCCAATGGAAAACAAAATCAGATTTTTACCAATGGATGCATTCAGTGTAAAGACAGATTTATTCAAATGTAGCAAATTGTTGGTTCATTTACTAACCATGTTTGTTTCGTTCATTTGCATTTGCCAAACAAACACTTAGAATATATATTTTTAAAACTTTTTTTCCTCCACTCTGAGGCATGTCTCATAAATTTTTAATTTATGCTGTGTTCCTAAAATTTTTTCTTGTAGTTTTAGAATGGTCCTTTCAGTTTAGTCCTGGGTTCTCTGAACTATTATTCCGGGAATATTTTCAGTTTAAACGTATAGACTTTATTTTTAATGCCATTTTTTGGGAGGTGTACATAAATGAAATATAGCATCTAACAGTTATTTCAGAGGTTGTTTTGGCTCATTCATTAAATATAGTCCTGTTTTCAGTTTCCCTTATTCTGCCCATAACTTCTTGGGTTGGTTTCTGACCCCAGCTCTGATGAAAATTAGAGGCTAGAGGAGGTTTACAGCATGAAGTCTCTTGAATAATGAACGGTCCTGGAGAACAGCTTGGATTGTTGTGTGTTCAGATATTCTGAAACCGAAAGGAATCAAAGTCCTAAATTTGTCCTCTCACTCTGTCTTCACGTGGAGGGTCCTTCCTGGCTTCAAAATCCCCGAGTAAACAAGCTTGATCTGAAAGATGACAGGCTTCAGCGTTTGAAGTTATTTTACCTTTATGCAGAAAAAAGTTATTCAAAACTCGACTTCTAATTAAAGTCTTCATCCTCTCTCAAGCAGAACAGATCAAAGGCACAAGTGTGGGGATCCCACCCATCATAGCTTCCTGTGTTTTCAGAAGAAGCCACAGTGCTTAGTCAATGGATTTAAATAATGCAAAATACTGTGCAATAGGTTGGGTATCGAACATATATACAGGGAGTTTTGACTTCCAAATATTTATGTTGGGTTTGCTTTATCTTTACATACAAATCTTTGTCATTTGTTGCATTTTGTTAGGGTCAGTGCTCATGGTGATTGGAATATTTTGTGTTTTTCTCTTCTAAACAAAGAGAGTATTTGGGGGCAGGCTCGTTGCGAAAAGCTGCCTGTTGCTTGAGCTGACTTTAAGCCACTGGAAGCTGAAATTTTGTAAAGCAATTATCAAGAGTGTAAAAGATTTGGGATCAGCAAGTAGGCAGGGTTCAGAAATGAAGTTTCCATCCTGTGGGGTAAATCTCTCTGAAGCATCAGGGTAGCAGAGCAAGCTTTCCCACATCTGTACACACTGGAAGCTGAGTCTTCGTAAGATGCCACGAGGAGTCCAGTAACTTCCCTGGCAGCAGCTGAAAAAATAAAGATATGGTTCTGTGAGCATAAAGCATTGTTCGCTGACTTTGCCTCTGCCCACCAAAGAAAAAAATGGCACATGCCATTAGCCTTATTGAGAGGGGATTTTGAATGACTTTCTTCAAAATTATGTTGTTGATTTTTTTGTGGTTCCTCTTTTATTTGTCTTAAAGGCTCCTCCTTCTGACAACCTGACTTGGGTTCTCTATAATCCACAGTTTTCTTTGATACTAGACACTTTCCTAGCCTTGAATTAACTCTGCTATCAAAAATATCACACACACACACACATGCACACTCTCATGCATGCGTGCACACAACATAACACACATACACACATGCACACATGCACACACACACACAAACACACACACACACCAAAAACTGCAAATCAAAACAAATCAAAAGATAATCCTCTAAAAAGAACAAAGAACTCAAATATGGTTATGTGCTGTAAAGTATAGGCCTAGGGATTCTGTCTGAAAAAAAGGAAAACTCTGGCAGTGCCCTGGGACTTGCTGTGGCTTCTTACAGGGAGTTTTGATGGTCATCCTAGCTGTCACTCCTGCCCAGGCTTCTATGACCTCTAGTATATAATTCAGGCTTCAGGGGAGACAGATGAGGCACATGTCTTCTTGGGGTGGCATGTGGGTAGTCAGAAGGTAGAAGTGACCAGAGGGCAGAAGGGTCTGCAGACTCTCATATGGTAAAATAAGAAGTTCAAATTTAGCAGAGGTAAATGACACACATTATTATCTTAGGTGCCTGGTAAGAGGTGTTGTTATGTTAGCTGAGGGGTGTCTGCTCTTTCCCGAGACTCCCTGAGGAGTGAAGATTACACCCGTTTCAAGCATGGAGGCCTTAACGCAAGCAAACCGGTAAGGATCCAGGCATGTAGTAACAATTTCTCTGCCACATTCCACAGGTCAGTCTTTGTGTTGGAAACAGGATGATTTTACGACTGCAAACAGCACGAAATGAAGCTAAAGCCCAAAGCAAGATAAATGATGCTGCCTTGGCCATCTTTTTCACATCCATCCTCGTAGGCACTGAAGAGGAGCAAAGTGGGAATGTTAGATTTTTCTGCAATACAGACCTTGCAGGATGCTGAGTTTTAGGACAGCGCCCCAGCAAGTTCTGACTAGAACAACAGAGCAGGACTTCCAGTCAAGCGTGGTTACGTATTTCATCTAGATGTTTGAAGAATGAAAACAACAGGGAACTTTTAAGAGACTTCAAACCCGATTCCCTCACCCAATTCGTCAAATATAAATTTCGGTAAGTGCACAGAACATAAGCATCCCAATAGACTCATTTGATTATATGGCTTTTCTGTCTAGGAATTATGGAAACAGGATGTTTTATTTGATCTTGGGATATAATATTACTGAAAGTTTTTGTTAAGGTTAATAAAAAGGAAATTCAATAGATACATTAAAATGTCTGAAACGGCTTGAAGAGTTGGGACACTGAGATCATTGCATTTAGAGCTCACGAGTCGGAATTCTGACGCCACGAGCAGCGTGTGTACGTTCGTGTATGCCTGTGTGTGAGTGTCTGTGTGTATGTGTGCATATCTACGCTAAGGAACTTATTCTAGGAAAAGCGATTTCTTTGGCTCAATGTGTTAGAGCATGTTGCTTTAGAGAAACACTTTTAAGTGACATTTAAATTCTTCTATTAATTCAGTTTGGTATAAAAATGATAATTTTCTTTTTTAGAGACCATTTACCATCCTTCTCATCAATATTTAACCATTGGGAAGAAGGGGAGGCCTATTAGGTTATCTCAAGGACTGTTTAAAAATCTGTGATAATTTGAATAAAAATTCAGTCTGAGAAAACTCGGGGAACCTGTCTGTCTAGAAAGCATTCCCCCATTCTACCCGCCCCCGTCTTCTCTCTCCCCTTCCTTCTTCAAATTCTCCTGATTTCTAAGCCCAGGGCAAGTTTAATTATAATTAGTTAATGTTAGTTAATTAGGTAATGTTCATATAGTGCTTTGAAGATGAAAAGTGTTTTAGAAATGCTAAGTGCTATCATTATTAATATCAGCAATGGGGGAAAATTAAGCATGCTGAACACTTTTAGAAGCTGCAGAATCTGAATGTGAAGTGGATGGTATCACGTGACTCATCAGTTCCACCATCACAATTCCTGTTGGAATGTGAGACAGTCCTTTGTCTTTACTGTTTGAATGTCCAGTGTTCCCTTCCCCTGTCATGTGCTGTCACTACTCAGAAAGGTGAGCAAGTGAAATCTCATGCTAAATGGGTATGCCCCTGCTTCAACACATCCACATGCTGAGAGATCGGGCCTTCAGTGTGCAGCCACATTCATGCTTGACTCTGATCTCTAAGCTATCCCATGGGTTCTTTGTGTCTCAAATAAAAACAGTAGAGAGGTAAGAGCAGCAAAAAAGGACTCTCATTGCATCACCTAATTTATTTAAGATGAACCTGGCAAGTAAAAATAGACACTCTTACTCAAACACACAGAATCCTCCTAGTTGGAATTAAGATGCCAACGTTCAGCATATGGCTGCTAAGCTTTAGTGACTGTCCTGGCCACTTACTGAACACGCAGTAGTTACAGGTCAGATTATATTGGACGGTACTTCAACAGCTTCTTAGGAGCTGTGCTGAGGAAACTGGGTTAATAGAATTTCTGACTTACAGGCAAGGAAAGGGAGCCGTGGTGAGAGTTACGTTCAGGTACAGGTGAAGGTTACTCTTTGGAGAAGAATGATAACTGGAGACTCTGCCTTCCTCTCCCGTTTTCCAAATGTGATTCCCTTCCTCTCGGGTCAATTGCAAAGTGGCTTATAATGAAAAATAGGTTACAACTTCTGATCTTGGGATGAAATAAATCAGTTTATGGTGGTGCAGAGCAAAGGGGCAGAAAGAGATTGGAGATGCATGTTGTCTCTTGTGATGGTCTTCTCCAAAGGGAATGAAGACAATGTTGAGTGATCCAGGTTGTGCAAAGATGGATAGAGAACTCTGGGCACAAGCTTCCTTTCTTCTTTGTTTAGATCATCAATTTCATGCTGCCTTTTCTTCATGTAAATTGTTTAGGTAGGAGGAATACCAGGGAAGTGGCAAAGAAGTATCTTGGAATTGAGTTAAATTGTTCCCAAGGGTCCAAATTGGCTTCTTGCTGTTTGGTGGAGTAATTTGCGCATCACACCGAAGGGCTAATAATGAACACTTCACTTTGGCACTTGGAAACAGACACATTCAGATCATGCTAATCAAACATAATTAACTTTCAAGGAAGGAGGCTGGGAGAGCAGGCCAAAACAAATACGCTGAAATAGAACAGGGATGACTGTGAAGTCCGTACGGTTAGAAAATGTACAGACATAGAATTACCATTCAGTTTATAAAAACCAAACAAATGAAAACAAAGCAAGACAAAAAACATCCACTGAAATTTAGCAGCTCTGTCAACTAAAAGCTTCATCTGCATGCAGTGATGTGACCTGCATACAGAGCAGGCAGTCCCTGACTACCTCAGGGCCATCAGCCAGCACCAAGACCGAAGGAGGAAGGGCTCGCTCCCCTGGCCTAAGGAAACCACATCCTCTGGATGAAGGTTTCTTGAGCTTTGAATTTTAAGAAGGCTCCGGATTATTATGAGGAATGACTAGACTAAGTCTAGTTGAAAGAAAATTCTACAAGTACAATGAATATTTTAGGTTTAAAAATTAAATATTAATAATCTCTAATGACTGTAAAGAGGTGAGCTCAGAATGGTTAAAACCATGAAAGGAACGCTTTGGTTCTGGACTTCAGAGCCTGTGTATTGGACCTACCCTTCCTCAAAACTCCTTTATCAGAAACCCCTAACCCTACTCTGGGTTGGCTCACTGGTTCCCAAAGCCACCAACTAGGACCTGGGAGTTCTTCTTTCAAGGTAAGTTTTTCTTTATTGCTAAACTAGTCATGTCCATTCGTTTTTCATTCTTGCTGCACTTTCGAATTTCCCGGGGAGTTTTTAAAGTACCATATCTGGGCTCTACTTTCTGGGGAATCTAATCGGTCTGGGGTAAGATCCAGGCATCAGCATCATGTTAAAGCTCTCCAGGAGATTTTAATGAAGCCAGACCACCAGTTTCGTCTCAGTTTGGCTTTGATGATCCATTTTTTCAGTTTCTCTTGTTCCTCTGGCCTCCTGCTGGGACATTTACCTGTAATTAATGTAATGTCTGATTTAATTCATTCAATGAGAAGCAACTATTAGCTCTGTGTTATTAATCACACATCTAAGTGTGCATATACCTGATTTTTTTTTCAGTTGAATTTCAAATCCTTTGGATATAGTTGGCATTCCATAGTCCTTGCCTGCGGATTGCACACGTGTAAGGGCTTTTTTTTTTAACTTGTTATTAGGAACAAGTAAATATTTTTTACTTTGTTGTCCAATAAATTAGGGATTTTGATAGCTGATATCAAATTCAAGAAATTCACTATATCCGGTAATTTAAACATGATAGCTCAGATAAATTACTGAGGCTATATGAGTATTTTGGGGTGCATTTGTTTTTGCAGTAGATGTAAGAGCTTGCCAAAGGTGCCACCTGAAAGAAACAGAGTAACATGTGGCTGACCTTGGGACTGGCTTAGCAGGACCACTTCCAGGTTGCTGGGGGTTGATAGTGTCATAGCCTACACATTGAACTATTTCTAGCTAATGAGCGTATTTTTACTGTTTTCATCGCCTGAGAGATCATGCTCATTGGAATTATTGGACGGAATGTCATTAAAGCCATGCAGGTGGATTTGTGCAAGCCAGAACAAGACGTATGCCCAAGAAACAAGATGAATTAACTAAACTGTTAGTAAATCCCAGTACCACCTAATAATAAAACTTGGTATTAACATAGCATCTTGCTTGGAGGGGCTCAAAACACTTTATAGGCTATGAAAGTTAATCAAGTTGGGGATTTTTCAACCATTCTTGGAGCAGGATCCAGGCCTGCACACCTCCAAGCTGTCTAGCTGGCTTTCCTTATTTACACATGTGCGCCCTGTTAATATAGAGACTTCAAAAAGGCTCTGGCTCTTTGGCCTTGGAGACATTACACAATAAAGTGAACTTAAATTATTCCTGGCTAGCTGGCGTAAGGAGTCAAATGATGTTTAAAATATTTTAACAAAGAAAACCGTAAAAAAGAAAGAGAGGAAAGGGAAAAGAGGAGAGAGAGAATTCTATGCAGCTGTCTGGCATTAGTTTGTCACGATTGTTGCTGAAATACACCAATCCCCACACTTCCCCCCACCCAGTTAGTTATTGCACCAACAATTGTAGGGAGGGAGAACCAGCTTGGCCTTTCTTTCTTTATTGACTTTGATTTTTCTTGTTTCTGTTTATTATAAATACCTACATATTTTTCTTTGTAAAATTATTTTATGTTTATGAGTTTTACTTGCACGTATGCATGTATGCCGTGTGGCTTTACAGCCTGATAGCTGTAAAAGGCAGAAGAGGACATTAGCATAGAATCCCTCGAAACTGGAGTTACAGATGGCTATGAGCTGCCTTGTGGATGTAGGAACTGAACCTGGGTCCTGGAAAGAGCAGCAACTGGAAAGATCCCCCCCCCCTCTCTCTCTCTCTCTCTCTCTCTCGTTGAGTAGTAGACTGTGTCATCGTGGAGTAATGAAACAGACTGATGTGGCAGGGCTTTCTTGATCACGGAAAGGTTAAGAGGCTAACAATAGCTATCTTGCTATAATAACATAAGTGGACCTTGATTATTTTCATAACAATGAGGGTATCATTTAATGAAAGTGATTACTCAGTAAGAGACTTCAAACATGAGCAGGAAATGCACCCCTGTGGAGAAAGAAGTTTAGAATTTGAGTTAATAATAGGAATCAAGTAAATGACCCAGGTCATCCAAGATGTATGCGCTAAATCTTCACATCTGTGCTTGTAGGATGTTTCTTTCTTTGCTTGCGAAGTTCTTTCTTGCCAGCTGATTGACTGGTTACTGTGGAAGTAGGTTTCTGTCTAGGCAACCACTTCTCATTTTCTGTAGACTTTAAATGCATTGCGTCTGGCAAGGGTTTTGTTTTAATTCTTTTTAAACTTTATCTTATATGCAGGAGTTCATGTATGTGTGTACCATGGGGTGTACAGTGCCCCCAGAGGCCAGAAGATGGTGTTGGATCTCTAGTGCTGGAGTTGCAGGTGGTTGCCATGCAGGTGCTGGAAACTGAACCCAAGTCCTATTCAAGCGCAGTGAGTGCCCTCAGCTGCTGAGCCATCTCTCTGCCTTCCAAAGAAAGAGGCAGGAGGAGCTGACTTTGGCGTCCTGTTTTGTTGCAATGCAGTGAATCTTAAAATAGGAACCACAGTAGTTACTCCCCATTTAAACATGCTTTACCATTTTAAGAACATTCAATGACAATTATGTGTTCACTATTTTTTTTTTTTTGAAGTAGAGAGGTTTCCATGTAGAAGGAGTAGCTTTGGTGATTCGAGATGATTTTAGGTGGGGCTGTTACCCTAAATTTTATAAAACTTAATAATATAGAAAGGTATTCTTTCCCCCCACCTCCAGGTTCCTGGTGTTTTGTTCAGAAAATTTTTACCTACCATAGTGTCTTGAAGAAGTTCCCTATGTGTCTTCTAGAAATTCCAATGTTTTGTGTTTTATTTATTTGTTTTAAAATTTTGATTGTATTGAAAAAAATGTTTCCTAACAATATATTCTAATTATGACTTCACCTCCCCCAGTTCCTCCCAGTTTTTCTCCACTTCCTCTCCCATTCAGATCCAGCCTCTTTCTGTCTCTTTGTGGAAAACAAACAGATATCTAAGGGATAATGATTAAATAAGATAAGATAAACCCAAAGCAAACAAATTGAAATGGGACAAAACAAACAAAAAGAAGGAAAAGGTCCAAACGCAAAACATAAAAAAACACATAGATACAATGAACACACATTTGCATCCACAGGAATCCTATAAAACTACAAACCCAGAAGCTATAGTATATATGCAAAAGATCTGTAAAAGATTAAGGGGGGAAAATGTCCTTACACAACATTATGAGATAGGAATCTCCAAAGATGCCCTTAAGTTCACTTTCTGTTGACCGTCTACCGTAACAGTCACTTCCCCAGTGAGACTCTGTCTTGTTAGGGTTTCTATTGCTGTGGCAAAACATCATGGCCAAAAGCAAGCTGTGGAGGAAAGAGTTTGTTCAGCTTATACTCCCACATCGCTGTTGATTATCGAAGGAAGTCAGGAAAGAAATTCAAACAGGGCAGGATCTCGATGGTAGGCGCTGATGCAGAGGCTATGGAGGGGGGCTGTTTACTGGGTTGCTTTCCCTGGCTTGCTCAGCCTGCTTTCTTATAGAACCCAGGACTAACAGCCCAGTGATGGCAACATCCACCATGGGCTGGGCCCTCCCCTATCGATCACTAATTAAGAAAATGCCTTATAGCTGGATCTCAAGGTGTATTTCCTCAACTGAGGCTCCTTCCTCTGACGAGTTTAGCTTGTGCCAAGTTGACACACAAAACCGGTCAATACAGATTCCCTTAGAGAAAATGAACTTTTTCATTTGCAAGTAAGTGGTTGGGAATTGGCAATAGCTTCTGGGTCAGGGATAGGGGAATGTGCCCACTTCACCTTTTAGGAATAGGACCCCATCTAGGGCAGACCCAGGCAAGCCCTGTGTATGTGTCCTCAATATCTATGAGTTCATATGCATGTCAGTCTTACTGTGTTTAGGAGGCCTTGTGTCCTTGGTCTCCTCCATCCTCTCTGACATTTGCATTCATTCTGCCTCCTCTTCTACAAGGTTCCCTGAGCCCCGAGAAAAAGGATTTAATGGAGACAATGGTCTTCTGCTTCTAATTCCCTGTACACATGTTTTTCCAATTGCATAAAGGAGACAGACTTATGTGGTTACTAGTATGACTTTATTGTTTAGTTGTGGTTATAAATGATACTTGTTATCAAATTGGTAGCTTTTTCAGGTAAGAAAATGAGAATATTTATAGAAAAAGCAAACAATAGCACAGATGTCTGATTGTCAAAAAAGTCGATGAATTACTATTTGAGTTTATTCTGTAATTTATCGCTTTTCCTTCCTTGTTTATTAATTGAAGTTGCATATTATCTCATGCAAGCTCGATGCCTCCTGGATTAGATGTCATTTATCAATATCAAAACCATTAGTTTTTCTACTCTATTTATAATAGCCCGGCCTATCATTGGAAGAATCCTTGTTTTGCTGGGGCTCAGATGAGAAACTCTGAGAAACATGTTTGAAGTTTTTTTCTTAGTACAAAGCAGCTGTGTTCAGGTCAATCAACTGTGTGCAGAAGGGACGAAACACCATCTCCAAGAAGCGACAGAGAAAATATCAGAGGGTGGGGAGAAGCGAGTGCATAGCAATAGCCTGGAGAAAAAGTGAAGGAGAGAACCCAGCGAGGGGGTGGGGCACAAGAGCATAAGTCACAGACTCACATGATGCTTTAGTACCGTGAGGACTCTGTGGTGTTAGCCAAAGGTATGTTTGGCTATACCGAAATTCAGGTAGGTTGATATTCTGAAACACTGATTTTTCAGGGTTCCCGTGGTTTTACAAATAGGAAGCAGACCTGAGCTCAGTTCCATTTTAGTGGCCCTGGGCAAGTCATGCAACTATGTTTAGCATCTTTAAAATGCAATCATATGTTCTGGGTGTGTGGGGTCATCTGCTGGAGCATGATCAAGCAGTGATTGGGCATGAGGACATGGGGTTGCGGGGAGATATTAAAGGATCCAGGAGGCGTTCCTAGGGTGGGAGTAGGGGCTGAGAATGATCAAAACACAATGTACGCGGTATAAAATTCTCCAAGAAATGAAAACATTGCGGTACCAGTGCCATCATAGTGTTGTTATTACAGGGCTGGTTGTTTGAAGTAAATGGCACTTGGTTGTTATGGGAAAACAGCCATTATGGCATGACTAACAAGTGAGATGAGATCAGCAATTCCAAATCAAAGCAGGACAAGTGTCCTCTGAGACAAACAAGTAACAAGTAACCTCAGGGAATGCGGGCTTGTGGGTGGTCCTTTCCTTCAGAGTATGACCCCCTTCCCCGTGCAGCTCCATAGGTTTCACGTTGCTCTGGCTCTTTCCCTGCCTACAAAACACACAGGAGGCTGGAATCATGAGCTCATCATTCCAGGCTCTGAAATCCACTGCTGCCTACCATCTAGGGGAGTGGACCAAAGCCCTAAGCCAAGGTCGAGTGGGTCGCCACAGCTGCTGGGATGTCTCTGTGCAGAAGGGAACGGATGTAAAGATGAGCCGCAGAAGTGAAGTAAGTTCTTTCCTGGACCGAGCCGTAGCACAGCTATTTTAGACATCCCTTCTGACTGAGTTTTGCTTCCCCCACAGGACAACTCCTTTTGAGGTAGATAGCTCCTTGCGCTAAAGCTCTCCCTTATGGCCAGTCAGTCCTCCATGTCACAGGAACTAGTCTCAGGAAAGCAGCTATTTAGGCCTTGTGCACAAGCAAATTAGCGTCGTTACCTTTCCCAGGTGTGTTTGCAGTTTGAAGCTTCTTATTGCCAGCTTTGGAGCTCTGCCCTTGTTAAAGAGGCCTCAGAAGATTCTAGAATTTTTCTGAAAAGGGTTCAGATGGGCAGAATCTTATAGACAAAATCCTAGAAGAGACTTAGTGTCTACCCTTAGGATCAACGGGCTCTCTTACTCTACCCTCAGACCTCAGGGCTGATGCCACCCACCCTACATTCCCGTTCCTCAAACTCTGTTCTATGCAAGGACCTTTTTATTATTGGTTGGCTTCCGAGTTTAATTTGGGAAACACAATTATGTTTGATGTACATTAGGCTGCTGACTGGCGATGTTCGATGGTGGTGTAGGCACTCTGTCTTTCTTGGGGCTTGCAGGTGCTCTCCACCCTCTCTGGGCCTTCATAGGTTCATAGTTCACAGTTAAGAGCCTGCTCAGTTCCATGAGGTGAAGCATCTGTCATCATCCATTATATATCTAAGTATAAATTACAAAAAAGAGCAGAGGAGAGACCAAGTGGCTTTCAGACATTTTCTTTGGACAGTTTAAGACGTTGGCAGGCTTTGTTCTTGTGGTCTGGCATTTTGGAGGCCAGGCCTAATAGCTTTTAGGACAATGTGTGAAATGCTGCCTCTTTCAACAGGGCTGCATGGTAGAAGGGCCCCCGGAGAGTTCCTATTGCAGCCGGCTAGCATTTCGTTACGATGTTATTGCTGCTGTTCAGGGTTTTAAATATTTTAATGAAAATTTTTATTGTATTTACCTTGACTTTTAACAAAGGCTGCAGTTTTAAACATTCTCATAAATGAGTGGGAAACTTGAATACATTAGAAATGGGACCCAGCTAGCTCACATAGACGATCTTGTAGATTGTAGATCATGATAGAGTCTGATGTTTCCGAAGATGAAACCATGGACAGTTGATGGAGACATGGGTGAGGCCCCTTTTCTTGCAGCTGGAGCAACCACAAAATCACTGCCCATTCCCAGCTAGTATGGTATTTGATTGTCACTTTTCCAGTGTATTATTTTTGCTATTGTTGTAATAGGCATTCTATGTTTCAGGATTCTGCCCGGTTATATAATATGCAAAGAAAATGAAGAAAGTAATGACTGACTGAGACATTTTGGTCTTCTTTATATATCTTCTACTTCCTTCAAATAAATGGCAGGGCTCCAAACAGAAATGGTCGCCACTTATACATTATGGAAACAGGCTTGGGCTTCCAAACCTGTGTATAAAACGTTACCAGTGAGCAGCAATGTTCGTTTTGCGAAACAGCACACTATTTCATTGGCCTCTGATTTGGAAGACTTCTGACCTTTCCCTAAAATCAACAAACAAACAACAAAAGCCTACATCTAGCTGGGTGGTTTGTTTTAAAGTCTTTTTCCTTTTGCTGTGGTGGTGAAGCAGAGGCAGAGGGAGACAGACAAGGAAAGAGGTAGTGGGCTCCCTGAGAAAGCTGCTTCTTGTTCCCAGAAAACATGAGGAAAATGGTGGGAAGGAATGGGGTCGGACATCTAGAGAGGTGAAGGGGCAGGGGGAGACCCGGGAGCCCTGTGAAATACCCAAGCTAGCATTTGCTAACAGGCTTCTCCCATCCTGAATGGAGATAGCTGTTACTTTCCCTTTCTCCACAGCTTGGTCTTCTGCCTTTCCCATTCATGCCAGGCAATGGACTTAGCAATCCCCTCGACAACAACACCCTGTTACAGTGGTTCCCCCCACTCTTCCCCATCCTCTGTTCCTAAACATTGAAAGACAAAATGGATAATTCTAACCCATCATGATATTGACCACTACCCTGTTTGTCCTTAGACTGATTCCTGGTCTTTTTATGCTGTGCCTGGTTGAATCAGATCAGTCAGAGAGTGTAGGCAAGAAATATGAGGGACAGCAGACATGAAAAGTGACTATTTGGTCCCTCCCAATGCAGGTTTCCTCTTCAGCAGCATCTCTGGTTTTACAATCTGTCCTGTACTGATGATCATCCTTACAGTCTGTGCACTCTGTCGCTTGGCTTGCTTAGATCTAACTGGATTTGGGATCTGGTACTATCTATCCAAACCCTCTTCCTAGTTGTGCTGAAAGAAACCCTAACACATTATTTTCTGATTATGCATATTACATGACCATTATGGGAAAAAAACTGGAAGCAACATAAAACTATAAAAAGAAAAGTATTGAATTACAAGATATCCCACCATCCAGCAATAGCCATAATCACCATATTAGTGTACTTCCTTCCTGTGTGTCTCTGCTATGAATAGCTCTAAACTGGGAATGCTTTCGGAAACATCCACTTGCTGCTATCAGTGGATTCTTGGTGAGGATTTGCAGATGAGTTTCTTTGATAAGCGTGTATGCTATCAGAATATCAGTCCAGTTCTGATGGACATGAAGGCCAAGAAGAAACAGCAAACCATGGCCGTGGGCTCCTGATCGCTTTTCTCTATCAACTATGCACGCCCCAGAAAATAACCAACCAACTGAGCAAACTAGTTTTCTTAAAGGTCGTCTCCAGAGTGAATATCTTTGGAAGTCATTCCATTCTGTGGTTGTCTATGGTGATATATAGATAATGGCCAGCTTGAAAGTATGTGTGCGTGCACACGTGTGTGTGTGTGTGTGTGTGTGTGTTTGTGTGTGTGTGTGTATGTGTGCTTGCTTCCCAAAGGAAAGTAAACTTCAGGGCAACTTATAGAAGCCTAAAAACAAATATTTTCAGAATCAAAGTAACTGCAAACCTTGTGTTATGTGGCACCATGTCCAAGTCACTGTTGCCTCATCTCATGACTGAGAATGGAATCGATTTTGAGCCTGATGTAGAGGCGAGGAATGGAGGCCAAGGAGAGAGTAATGGAGCCCAAACCACTGACCCAACACCAGCTGACTTTGACTGCTTGACTCTGGGAAGGTTAGAATTTCTCAGCTGTGGCCCTGGGTCTGACTCCCACAGATTCTAATTCCAGAAGTTCTTGAATGGGGGCAAGTGATTGGACTTTCGAAAGACCCTCTGGAGTCAGCATTAAGAACTGTGGCTGTGGGACCACAATACAGTCACACTGATGTGTCTAATTGTTTGACCTTGTGCTATGTGGAACATGACGATCTTCCTGAAACCAGAGGGTTTGATCTGTCAGTCTTCCATTCTCAAACAGTGGGGTGAGGACACTTTCTTGGCTGTGGGGTATTCTTTTTTCCTGTGTCCATTTAGCACACATAGTTTCTTGGATTTGTTGCCTTGTCCTATTAGGTACAGGCCAGTCCCTTCTTTTGAAAGCAGAAAGTAAGCTTGTGATGACAGAGGGTTATAAGCCACGTGACAGAGATGACGGTAACAGTTCCGGATCTTTCTAATTTCTTGCTGGGTCTTGTTGGCTTTGGTGGCATAAGAATTCCTACTGCCATGTCTTCTCTGTCAACATGGATTAATTATAAAAGTATCAGGCTCCTCTCCTTTCTAACACTTACCTCAATCCCAGCCCTAACTGATTTGGTAGCTGTTTGAACAGTGAATCTGAACTAATATGTTATTGGATCAAAATATCTATGTTAGGTACCTACTACTTCAAAACAACAGACCCCATACTGAATGGCTCAGAACAACAAACATTTATTGCCCTGTGGTTTCATTAAATCAGATATCTGGGGAGGGAGTTGGCCAGGTGTTCTGAGGGGGGTCTTTCATGAGGTTGTGGTCATGACACTTTCTGGGGCTTGGGTTATCCTTGAGATGGACTGCAGCTGAAGAATCATATTATGAAGTGGCTGTGGCCTCAAGACCTCATCTCCTCCGGGCTGCTGTTATTTGGAACCTCAGTTCTTCCTCTTGTAAGATTTTCCAGAGACCTATTTGAACGTCTTGGTGGCATGGTTCCCCCATAGTGGATGGTACAAAAGAGCACGTGAGAAGGGAGACTGTGCCCCAATCTCTGTCGCTGCGCCCTTCTCTTAGCTGTCGGTGACTCACAAAATAAGGTACACACTTAAGAAAGGGGGAGTTGGGCCCCACCTTTTGAGGTATGGAATATCAAAGATTGGTGGATAGATTTAAGAAGTAATGGATAACTCTTTATACACTGCCCTTTGCAGATATCAGGGCAACATACTAATGAGGCTTCATCCTGTTCAGTGTAGCCTGGGCTTATTCTTTCTGCCTTACCGTCTTGAGATATGGTAGGAAGGCACATTTATGCTTCTGGTTGATTTTTTTTTTCATACCCTCCCCTGACTGAGATGCATAACCATTCTTTGTGGTTTGGTACTGTGTTCACATAGAAGTCACCTAGCTACTGTTCTTAGCCAAAGGTTTTGCTCCCAGGGTGTCCCTCTGTCCCTCTGTTCCCAGTCAGGCACTGGCTCCTCTGGTTTTCTGATTTTTTACTTTGAATATTTCTCCCTGGCAATCCCACTCTTTGTCCTCAGTTCAGTCTCGAGGAGAAAGAGAACAGGAGTTGGAATGGTATTTATAAGGAAGAGGAAAATCTTCTTTTCTGCCCGTGTATTCAGGAGTTGTGATACCCGCGATATCCTAGCAACAGTTTGGGAGGTAAAGGCAATGCTTTGGGAGAATCAAAGCAAGTCTGACAGGAGCTTCATGACTGTTGAAAAGGCCTTTGAAAGATGATAAAACTGTCAATTATATGTCTTTCAGTTGGATTCCATGCGAGCCCTTCTTGGAGGAATCCCATGTGCTGGGGGTCTGGACAGTAACAGGGAGGAAGGAAGGTTTCGGGGAACACATAATGCCAAATGTACGAACAGTTCCTTTCGCAAAGAATGATGTCTGTTTCCCAGGTTGGGTTGCTGAAATGGAGCAAGGATAAGCATATGATCATAATTTTGCCAACGCCTTAGGATATCATGGCACAGAGATCTAACAGTACCTGTGTAGAATGTCACTGTTCAGTGGTAAAATGGAAGAGGGGAACTTCTTTGTGTCACGGATGGCAAAGGAGGACAAAGGCCATGTCCTGAACTCCATCTTCTCCAAGGAAGATCTGCTTCTGTAAGACCCTTGGAATGAACGCCCCGTCATTCTAAAAGGCATAGAAGTGGCACTGGTTATATTAAGTGACAAGTTTTTTTCCCAGGTATATGTGTATGGAGGGGGGAACAGGACATATACACATGTGTACACCCATGTGGAGGCCAGAAAAAGAAGTTGGGTATCTTCCTCTATGGATTTTCTCCTTGTCTTTTGAGACAAGGTCTCTCACTTGTTCAGCTAGGCTGGCTGGCCAGTGAGTACCCAAGATTTACCTGTCTCCACCTCCCAATGCTGGGATTACAGGCACATGCAGCCATGCCTGGCTTTTGTGGCGGTACCACGGATTTGAACTCAGGTCCTCTTGCTTATATAGCAAGCACCCTTACTCACTAACCATCTCTCCAACACAATGATACACATTTGTAGTTATTCATAAGCATGCGGGTTGACTTTTTCTTGATTATTGTCCCTATTTTTAAGAGAAGATGGTGCTGTACTCTTTCATTATAGTGTCTTCCTCTGCTTGGCTATGACAGGCATCAGAACAAGAATGCCTAATAACAATATTTTATCTCTCCATCCAAGGACCTAGAATGGGTGCCCTGTATTAAGGGCAAAAGTCTTTGAATTTCAAGGGAGTTGCCTTTCTCAAGGTCACACAGCTGTAGGAGGGCAACCCAGAACTGGGATTGATATCTGTCGGCCTTGGGTACCCTGGGTACTCCACTTTGACTTATTGTAATAGATAGAGCTGATAGCCAGAAAGTCATAAAAATTCCCACATCTCTTTCATGGCTTTGAATGTGAAAATAATGAAATGACCTCTTAGCTTTGCTCAACATCTTAATCTACAAAATGGGCTAATAGCTGGATTAATGTGGGCATCAAATGAGATATGTTAAAGCATTTTTTACACTGGAGGATAATTTATGTTCAAGTCATTACACTCTGTTCTCCTTTAGATTTGCTTAAAGTGTGATGCTGGAGTCTCAATGTATTGGCTTTGCTCTTACAGGAAGGCTTAGGTCTCCTATGATAGGTCCAAGGGAGCTTCTTTTCCACTTCTGCTGTGTGGGGAGGTAGCAGAAGGCCACCAACTGTGGGACAGGAAAGGCATCCTGACCAGACACTGCATTTGCTGGCTCCTTCATCTTCTGCTGTTCAGCTTCTAGAACTGTAAGCAACAGGCTTCCATTTCACATAAGTGAGCTGAAGCATTTTATTGCAGCTCAAACAGACCATGACACATATTTCAACCAGCTAGTGATGCATGCTGGTTGTGTTGGGGGCATTGTGGTAAGCATGAGTGTTTGGTTGAGTTGATGATAATAGGACCCTCACCCAGTGCCCTGGTGGTATTTCTTGAGAACTAGAGAGTAACCCTAACAACTTTGACTACAACAGAACAGAGAGCTACCATTGCCTGCCGGAGTCCTGTGCTCTCTCACATTTTTTTTTTTTTTTTTGGAGTTGAGCGAATGATCACTTTTCTAAAATGTAAGAAATGGCCTGTTTTTAATATTAAAAATCTGTGATGGACAAAGAAAAATGCGTTACAATGATTATTTACAAGACTGTGAAAAATACAAGACTGACCCTGAGTTTCAAGTACAAAAGGAAAAAAAACAGGTTCTTTTCCTCATCTAACTTCAGGTAGGACAGAACAGTATACAATGAAGTAATTGAATAAATAACATGAGATATTTATAAGATGAAAATTTTCTTTATAGAGAGAAGGTCTTGAATGTAAATGTGAAATATTTATCTTCTTGCTACTTACCATTGCCGACTTTAAATGCAACCGTCTTCTTCATTATTAATGAAGAAGACAGCACAACACCATCATTCTTGGGATGACTGTACAAATTTATAATCATCTATCATTTCTAGGTGCTTACTTTCACTTATTAGTTTTCTATGCATCAATATTAAAATTGTTCTCATTTAATGGTTTCTAGAACTCTGCAGACTTGAGGGGAGCTTCTGATGAGGCTGAACTACAGATGCAGTTGGTAAAAGACTTGGATCTAAGCCTTATTTTGGTGTCAAACTTGCAAAGAGCCCTTAGTCCACTGCTTCCCACTACCTCATGTGTTGAAGAAGACAGCTAAGCTGAAATGAACAACGGTAAATGGAGGAGCTGTGATTAGCACCCAGCTAGCCTGTTCTTTTCAACTCTTTCATTCCATCCTAATGTGCTTCACACTCAGCCCCTCGCCCCAGCACCACATTTCTGGGAAGCTGCTCTTGCTGCTTCTGCTTCACCTTCTATTTGCCAGTAGAGACAGTGGGAAGACAGAAGTTAAGCTCAATGGATTTAGCTTTGGAAAATATTTTGAAATGCTTTACACATTTTTTCAGCCCATAGAATTTGCATTGGCATCATCCCCTGCCTATCTCACCATCTTATTCCCGGTGAGATAATATTACAAATTCCTGTAGCCATAACCTCAATTTCCCCCCGGAGTGACCAGTTCCTGTAAAGTGGGAGAAAAAGAAGGAGGAAAAGCTAGCACAGTTTCACATGGAATTTGGTTCACACAGCTTTTCTTTCCTCCAAATTGTTTGTAATCTGTAGTCACCTGGGCTTATTGATGTCCAAAGCTAGAATGGGTAGTAGGAAGTCAGGCAGTGGTAGTGCACACCTTTAATCCCAGCACTCAGGAAGCAGAGGCAGGTGGATCTCTATGAGTTTGAGGACAGCCTGGTGTACAAGAGCTAGTTCCAGGACAGGCTCCAAAGCTACAGAGAAACCATGTCTTGAAAAACAAAACAACAAAACAAAACAAAACAAAAAAGAATGATTGGTAGGATGCAGAATCATGTCTCCAAGCAGAACATTTGAAAGCTGATGCTCCCAGAACCAACCAGAGAGTTGTAAATACAGTTTAAGTGAAGCTGAGCAAGGACATGAGCGTCGGAAAGAACAGTCAATAAGCAGGGGACAGATGAAATCTTGGCTCATGTCCAAATGTTGCCTTTTAAATTCTGTTTGCCGTTGGCTGACCTCTAGATATTACTGCCTATTTTTAAATCAACCAACAAACACGTAGCAAATACTGTGTTGGAGCCTGGGCAAAGCAGCGGAGGCTATACCCTTGTACTCCTCAAAGAAGTTACCTTCATCAGCTTCAGACACTAAGACATTGAGACTTCGTGTCGCTCTAGAAACCTGAGCTCACTTCAAACTCGTTGATTTGTCACTCTGAGGAGGCAGAGCAGGGCTCTGATGTTTAAAGACATCCCATCACCCCGATGTTTGAAGAAAGCAAATGAGAGAACATTAGATGGTCCCTGGTTAGAAGTGGAAGGGCGGCTGTGTGAATGTACAATTCTCATTCCATTGTTTTAGAACTAGCCCTGTCACAGGTCAGAAAATATTTGCTTCTGTTCATTCCACCAGTGGAGACCAAATGCCATAATCTAGTTTGCTTATTAAAGCAGAGCCTCACTTTTTCTGTTTCTAGAGGACATCGTCTCTAACATCAAGATGCTCACAGACTTGTTTAGCAAGGGCATTCCTTCTGGCTCATAGATGGTGCATTTCATGGTATGCACAGAGTGAAATGGGTAGAGAATCTTTGTACACTCCTTAATAAATGCAACAATGCTGAACATGAAGGCCTTAGTCCCCTCCCAACGACATTCACCCCAAGTTCATAGCCATAGAGGTTAGGATTTTGAAGGGATATAACCTTCAGTCCTGTCCATGACTCTGTCTGAAATGATGTTGGGTGAAAAATAGCTCCTACAGTTCTATGGAGTGTGCCTTAGAAAGCTGGCTTAGAGAACGGGTTCTTTCAAATACACAATAAGAAGACTGATATTTTGGAGAGAAAGGAAAGAATGACTTTTGTACGCTTCTCAATGCATATGTACAACATTGAATGGATTTATTATAGAACTCAAGAACCTGATGAAGATTAAGAAATTAAGGATCATGATGCTTAAAATAGATAGCATTATTTTTTTTTCACTTGAAGCAAAGCAATATGCCAGGCAGGTGAGGTTTCTGAAACGGTGACAGAGAACTATCCAAGAGCCTGGGGATGCTATTCCTCTGCCAGTAAATATCCAAGTGCATTTCTTTCTTTTTTTTTCTTTTTTTTTTTTTTTTTGGTTTTTCGAGACAGGGTTTCTCTGCAGCTTTTTTAGAGCCTGGCCTGGAACTAGCTCTTGTAGACCAGGCTCCAAGTGCATTTCTGATGACTATTTTAAAATTTACCTAGCAACGTGCAGATAAGCAGAACTGGAGGAGTAATCTTCTGATGGCCGTCTCTCTTTGGGCTCCTCATAGTGCATGAGCTAGGGACCACCCTACCCTTACACCACTCTTCATCAGCAGAGCCGAGCCAGCACCCAAACCAATTCTTGCTTCTTAAGATGGTGGGTTTTACCTTGTGTTTGAAATCAGCTACAGCTAGCTATGAAGGATAACAAAAATAATCCTGGGTATTTTTAAAACCTCTGTAATAACTTTCTTCCTTCATCAGAATTTTTAAAGTGTTTTTCTTCCCTTTGTAGTGAATGTCGTTACCTCAAAATCAGAGAAAGGGGTTAAATCTAATGAGGTTTCCATAAGAATTGTGTGTACAGTTGAAAATAGCACACTTGTGACTACATGTATTATTGTATGACACTGACCAGAACTATATGCAGATTCTCTGTTTCTTAGGAGGAGTGGTGTTTGTGGCAAGGAAATCCCGCGGGAGTCTGTTGATGTCCTTGTGGCTGGCGCTATATTTATCTTCCTTTCTTGTGCCTCCTATTGTATTTCTCTCTGCTTCTTATATACCATATTACAAAGTTTGTATGGGCAATGGCTCTCTGACATCTCAACATTTTCATCTGTGCCCTGCTAGTAGCAATGGATAATACATTAAAAACATAGAAGGGGGGGGGAAATAACATGGCCTGCTCTATAGATAGTCTGTCTATATGGTTTGACTGGAAGGATGCTTCGTTAGTAAGACTTTCTGTCCTGTGTCAGACATATTGAAAACATTAACATATGAAGTAAGACATAGGGAAAACTCTGGGTTTATTTTGACTCGTGACTTTTTTGTCGCTCATGGTGGGGGTCTCACAGTGGAGCAGAGCAAGGCGCAGCATGAGCAGGGAGTGGATGCCCTGCTGGCTGCCTCCTTGCTCTTCCCTTTTACTCCATCTGGGTCCCCAAACTGTGGAATGCTGCCATGTTCATTTAGGGCAGAGGTCTTCCCTCCTCGATAGTCCTCTTGGGCAACACACTCAGAAACAGCCAACCTGTCTTTGTTTTTTCCTAACAGAAAGCATCTGTTAAAATTCCATACAGGACTCAAGCATGGAATGGAGACATAGTCGGTGGGAGAGTTGTGGCAAGGATCGATATACCTCGAGGGTACCTTGTGGGAGAGATGCCTGGAAGCGATAAGATCAAAGCAAAGAGGTATAGTTTGCTTTTGTTCTAACATTCCCAAAAAGTGAAAGGGGGATTAGGAAAAGTAGAAAATCTTGTTTTTGTCTGTAATTCTACGTGAGGTATTTAGAAATGCCAGTGTGGTGGTAGCACAAGCCTTTAAGTACTCGGGAGGCAGAGGCAGGGGGATCTCTGTGAGTCTGAGGCCAGCCTTGTCTTCAGAGTGAGTTTATGGACAGCCAGGGCTGTTACACGGAGAAACCCTGTGTCAAAACAAAACAAAACAAAACAAATAAATTAAATGCCAATGTTCAATACAGTTACCTAGGAGTTAGCTCTCTTCTGTGTATAACCCAGTAACCACACTCAGCAGAACCAAAGACAGCTGTAGTCTTGGCGAGAAAGGGATCACCTGCGAGAATGACCATTCTTTCTCAGATCACCAAGACTTGTTCATTTTGTACATAAAAGGGTTTTCTGAAAGGTAGTCACTTTGCTTAAAATCCTTTGGAAGATTTCACCAGAATAGAAAATGAGAGAGATAGCCAGGGAAGGCAGGGATTGTCGGGTGCATAGACGGCAACGATGATGATGACGGTGGCAGCGGCAATGACGGCGACAATGACAACGATAACATTCTCACGACTACAGTCATACCATTGTCCGCAGAGGTAGGCACTGACAGCATTGATAGCAATGTGTGATACATCCCAGGATTTCTCTCCAGAGTTCATAGCAAGGTGCAATGCGTCCCAGGATTTCTCCCCCAGCGTTCATAGCAATGCGTCCCAGGATTTCTCCCCACGGTGGCCCCCACATCCGTGACATTCTTTAGAGTCCCTTCCATAGTTTGAAAAGGGTGTAGATATAAAGAGTTGGCAGTAATTACTTCTGGTTTTATCCTTCAAATTTCCTCATTGGGGGGTGTCTGGAGTCAAACGAAGCAGGTGATTTTAGACCACACATTCCAGGACAGACACGCCAATAAAAGATGCCATGGCTTTTGTCAAAGGCACAATATTTTTTATGAGTTTTTCTGATACAAGGTAGACTTTTCTTTGAGTGTAGAAACCAAAAGCTGTTGGAAAGCTTGCCCAGTTACCTCTATGGAGTTTTAACAGGACAGGTAAAAGCGAGAAAAAGAAAGGCTGGGAGATTCTGGGTGCAGCTGCCGTGTTCTGAGGTCTGTCAGTGTTTCCATTACCGAAGCCTCGGGGGGCTGTAATTTAATGCAACTATAAAAATTTACTCTCTGAATTTAAAGTTATTGCCTTGCTACTTACTTTGCTGATATTTTGGCTTTTTTGAGGAGAGAAAAGGGCGTGTTTTCTTCCTGTGTTAAATTCGAAGATAAAGAGAAAGCTTCATTTTTTTTCCTATTTTTGAGAGACCCTTGAAATAAAATAATAATCTATGGGCTCAGATTTACACGTTTATTTCCTTCTGTTTCCACACAGCACTCTTACACTGTATCCTCATTTTCTGCCTTCTAGAATGTGTGTGAGTATGAAATCTGTTGTCATTTATATTATTGCTCTCTTTCTAGCTATACTCTGTGCTAAACAAATATTTGCTACTGCCTAAAGCCGTGATGCTTTCGGCTCAGGCAGAGAAAGGAGAACAAAGAACTCTCTACATATTAGTGAGTCTCGTTTTTGGGAGAAGCATCCAGCTTGCTTTATGTTGATATGTTAGATTATAAACCCCAAGAGTAACAACCGACCAAGAGTAAATACACTGAAATGTAAAACACAGCACAATGTCAGGAAAGCTCATAAGTCTTCAAAATTAGCAACCTTTTTTGATGTCCACTTTTTCCCTTTGACCTGCCTTCCCTTTCCCCTAATTGAGATCCACAAAGCAACCTGTACCAAGAGATGCTGGGTAATGGTTCTTCAAAGACCTCATTTTCTAACCCTTTGAATATGTAAATGTGTTACCTTATATGGAAAAGAGGTGTGGAAGCTGCAGAAGAGACCCAGGCTGTTAATCAGCTGACTTTAGAAAAAGAAGTCCTGTGTGTTTTATGTGTGAGTCAAAGGTAATCAAAGGGGTCCCCAGACTCAAAACAGGTAAGTGGAGTCCAGCCAGGGACTTAAACCTCTGCTGCTGGCTGAGAGAGGAGGACGGGACTACATGGCCAGGAAAGTGGGTAGTGTCTAGGAGCTCGGAAGCTCAAGGAAATGAATTCTCCCATAACCCATAACCCCTCAAGTTTAGACCAGAAAGATTCGTCTTGGACTTCGGATGTCTGGCATTTTTGAGATAACTAAATTATTTTGTTTTAAGATGCTAAGTTTGTGGTAACGTGAACACCAGGAATATTAAACTAAAATACAAAGTAGGCATAGAATATATTACTCAGTTTCCTTTCTACAGAGGGATTATTTGACCAAAGAGAGTCAGATACATACTTCTACATACCCAATGAACAGTGTCTTGGAAGGAGACTATATTAATTTCTTGATTTTTTTTCCAAGCCTGGAAACATAGATCTTCGACATTATATGTGCTACCTCAGGGCGGATCATAGACTGAGCTTCTGCCTCTCAACTCTGACTGCTCGGAGGGAAGCCAAGTGAATTGCGAGTTCCTTTTCTCATAAGATGGCATTTTAAATTGACTTAATGACTGATAGACTATCGTTATACAGCTTCAAGTGTTTGGTAGACATTTTCCTCAAATTAATTTTGTTAATTCAACAAAAGGAACCTGTAGGAGAAGAGAGAACATTTTTCACTGATGGTGAGATTTACTCTTTTAGGTAGGAAACACAAATTTGGAAACCTTGTATTTGCCACCATGGACTTGACAGCTTCCCAGTTCCTTAGGACTCTTATACTAGAAATATGACTTCCTGGTATTATATTACATTTCTCTGCCAATATTTAGAAGATCTGATAATCCAACAAATTAATACTCTCCACGTTGCCAGCAGAAGCTTCCTCAAAATCATTTATAAGTCAAAGATCCATGAAAGTTTGAAATAGATCAATAGACTTTAGTGCAACAGCAGACAGAATGTGTGTTGAACTGAACTCTGATTCTGTGTTGCAGCTAGCCTTTAAGAGACCGCCACTTGCTGGGTTTGATAGTGCCAAATAATTTCCAGTTGTTTGTGAAAGCTACTAAAAGTCTCTTTTCTTTCCCAAGGATATGATCTATGTGAGATTGGATTTTCTTCACATACTTCAGAATGTATTACAGCAGATTGGATGCAGAAACAGGTATAAGAATCCAACTGTTTCTCATAAAGTCAGACTTCTTAAGTAATTTGCAAAGATGCAAAATGATGCCAATCTTCTTTTGCATTTCTATTTTGTCATTTCTAATAAAATACTTTAGTTATGCTAATGCATAATCAGCTTGTTATTTTTTACATAATAAATATTTCAATGCTTCTTAATTAAACACTTGAATGTAGTAAGTATTAATAGACAAGGCTCACATGCACATAAGCCTTCTGGAGCACCCGATAAATTAAAGACCGTAAAGGGGACCAGAGAGCAAAAAGGGTGAGACCTATGACACAGACAGTAGAGGGACAGAGCTGCAGGCTTTGGTGGCAGGAGCAGAAGTGACGTCTGAAAACGGTCACTGTCACAGCCCCCACAGTGTCATCATGTTAACAATGTTCAAAAGGTCGAGTGTCTAGATTGGTTCGAGTGAGTGAGAACCAGAGCTCTCATTTACTACGAACGGTAGGACTTTCGGTGCCTTTGCTGGGGCCAGCAAATCGGCATCCTCCCCTCTTAACTGAAGCTGCATTCCACCACCCAGTAATTGCTCATCTTTGTGGCTCAGAATCAGCGCTCCAAGGTGAATGGGCAAAGATGGCCATCGCTAGCCTGCCTTGTAATCGTGAAACAAACTAAGCCCTGGATGGTAGATAATTAGAACGTGACACCTTTTTACAGAACATGATCTCCCTGCACTGTGAAAGAAGCCACAACAGCAATCTAAGCGTGCGCAGAGCCTTAGAAGCATGATACTGAGTGAAAATGGAAATTTTAATAGGTACGGCATTATATCATCTATGGAAAAGCCGAAGGCTTACTCACAAAACATGTGAGTTTTGTTAGCTACATGAAATTTAACTCTAAGTAAAAACCAAAACCAAGTATCCGAGAATTCATATTATTCAAACTAATTATAGAGAGTTTTGAGGAGAAAAAATATCCTTTCATGAAATCTCCTTAGGGTAAGTAGTCTAGTCAGCAAGGAGGGGCTTCAACTTTATCTGTAACACATAATTTCTTTTATGAAGCAAAAAGGACAAAATGCCAGAGCTATAATTTCTAAGTGGCAGGTGCTTAATGTCTGTTTCACTAGTACTTGTTAAGGACAAAAAAAAATTAAAAATTAAAAAATGGCTATTGGAATTGTCCAAAACAGGATGCAAAAAGTCAAGAGGCAGTGTGCTTCCCATTGCTCACGGTGCTCAAGCTCAGGGAGGGAGTATTTAAGCTTTTCTTGGGCAGCCTCCAGAGACCCTGGGCATTTACCTGAAGGAGTGGCTGAACTCTAATTGACCTCAGATTCCATAGTGCTTTACTTGGGTGGGAAACCAGCAGATGGTTCACAGGTTCCTGTGTGGAACCCTGAACACTCCAATACATAACCAGGTCCAAGGTTTGCTGCCTTCTAGAACTTGGTGAAGCGAGATTTTTGTCTAACATAACCTGTACTGGAGTGGGGCCGAACATGGAGATTTTTATGTGCTAAGAGAATCCTATTTGAATAATTTCCGCAGCGCTGTGGAGGTTAGAATGATCCATTTAGATGTGTACAGAACGGACTTAAAATGTAGGCGTTATTGCTGAAATGAAGCATGAAACTTAATATATAACAATCATTATTTCTGAGTTTTTTTAAAAAAAATTTGGTCTGTTTTAAATTAAAATTTTGGTCTGTTCAAAGCAGGCTTCTTAGTAGGAGACTTTCAAGCTAGAAAATTGATGACAC